>NC_136434.1:281299324-282499324 GCF_052849685.1 Lactuca virosa
AGTAAAATAATAGACATCTTTAATTGTTTGGATTGTTGTGGATGAGAAGAATAAGCGATAGAAGACGTGTTCCAAGGTATAGAGTCCAAAATTGGTTTGGTTTTCGAGTATGGTAGTCTTGTAATTTAGTAAAATAATAGACCATCTTTAATTGTCTATGGAAACATATGCTTTTAAAATTATAATTACCATACCAAGCGTTTGTATTATTTTAAATTATGTTTTTTTATGTAATCTTTTCTAATAAAGGTTTTTGGATCAGTTTTTGTGCACAGACTAAAGCCCCGTTTGATAGTTTATGTCCGGGAAAGTGCTGTATTGAAAACTGTTGTATGAGAAAGTTTTCTGACTGGAAAAGAAACCAGGTTGTTTGATTATACATTGATTGACTGTGCTGAATGATGTAATATCACAATATTATCTTGTTGTTATATACTGTGATGGATGAAGTTGCTGAATAATTATAAAAACATACAAATTTTCATACAAAATCAAAATTACATAATAATCATTTAAATTCAAATTACATAATAATCATTCAAACGGGGCGTAATTCCCCGTTGCAAACATGAGGTTATGACTCGCGTATTGGAGTTAATGCAGACGAATCTTCATGGTCATGACGTTGAGTAGTATCAAAATTTAAATATGAATCAATAGGTTATCTATCCTATATTTCAATTACATTACTAAATGACCACAAGCCAAGTAGTTAACTATGTTCGGATTTAATTGTTTCATGATTTTGTCTTCACATGTTGAAAGAGCTGTAAATTAATATTAAGTTTTCATGTTCACGTACATATATCATTGTTTTTTTGTCTTTTAAATACATACTAATTTATCTTACATAAATGAATCATAAAACTAAATGTGAGAAATATACATGTTATTCGATTCCAGAAGTGTATGTCAAAATAAAGTCGTATTTATATTTATACACCGTGTGCAGAAAATTGAAAACAAAATCAGATCTCATCATGTACTACATTGGTTAAGGATCAGATAACTGAAAATTATTTGAATAAACAGCATGCCGAGCACGTGGTCATATGTTTAGATTCTCGGCCAATATTGGTTAATTAACTTCCTTCTTCACTAAGCAAACCTCTATTATATGTTTAAATATGATTGTAATATGAAAACAACGCAAAGTAGTTATATTATATTTATATATTTAACCGGCTTAGAAGAATAAAAAATTTCATACTGTTTGTCTGATATTCATTAATGAACGATTTAATGGAAATTGGTGATGAAAGAAATGAGACCTTTTTTTGGTTGTACAGAAATCATGATTTTTTTTAACGGCAAAAAGGTGATATATATCAAAACAAACTAGCAACAATAGTGGCGGAGGGAGTAGCGGGGTAGCCGGTGTTTGTGGCCTTTCAATATGGAAAGGAATTGTAATTATTTGTCATTTGTCTTTTATAATTATTATTGTCAAAAAGTAGTGTCTAGGATATGATATAAAGTGTGTAACCCTCAATAGTCTAGGGGCTATAATGTAAATAGGTTTGTCATATTGCAATCAAACGACTGCAACTAAATTATTGTACTCGGCTCCTTTGAGCCTATAAATAGGGCCTTTGCCCATATGGAATAAAGAAGCTAAGTTTGAGTGTTTAAGATTTGAGTTGAGCTCAGTCTTCTTCTGTTGAAATAGCTCGTCTATTTCTGAATAGCAGAACCCTATCCAAAACATATACATATATTCATATAAACATATCAAACCCAGACAATCAATCCATCGTCAATCCATTCCGACGCATCATTCAGGTACAATTCTATCTTAATCATAGTAATTCCGCCATGTATTTCAATTTGGTATCAGAGCTAAGTAACGTTCTTATTATTCTTATTACTAGTTTGCATATTCAATCTATCGTTAATAAGAATATATGCATATGCAACATCATAAACATGATAAGCATCATAAACATGATAAACATCATAAAAATGATAAACACCATAAACATGAAAATAAATAATCATTATTTTCAAGTACCCATATTCAAAAAATCATCGTTATTAAAACAATTAAAAATTATCGAAAGAAGATTTAATATTATAAATATGTCTCAAGATATTCTATTCAATTGTTATATTATTTCTCTATGATAATCTCATTCCGAGTTATTTTAACTATTAATTCTACAAAATTTGAAATTTTTATTAAAATAATACTCGTTCTTAATAATCAAATTCATGCTTGAAATATATATTTATGTCTAACAAAATTTTGATGAATTGTATTCCTAATAGAAATATTATTTTAAGAATACAACAAATCCAAGAATCTATAAATAATTCTAAGAAAAATCTCAAGGATTCTTACAAACCTAATAATCAAGGTACGATTTTAAACAATAACCATATTCATGATGTTAGATATTTCATAAGAACTAGTATTAAAATCCGTTACAAACAAATACGACGTCTAAAAACAAAACTATTTGTATTCTAAAACATATGTCTTTTAAACACTATTATAATTAACACTACTATTAAATAAACTTTAATCGTAACTTTAAATCTAAAACGAAACTAAACTATTATTATTATAAAATTATAATCATGAGTTTTTCAAGTCTAGATACAAATAAACAAGAATTAAAATTTTTCGTAAAACATTGAAACAATCTAAAAAATTTCTTTTAGACTTAAAAATAGATTCTGACATATCAATGATAAATTGTATATCTAATATTGAAGCAATACACATAATAAATAATAGTATAAATTGGAAACAAGAACAAATAAAAAACCTTGAAGATAAAATAACAAAATTAATTTGTTAAATATGATAGAAAAAACAACTACTTCACTAGAAAAAAGAAACTAAAAATTTTATATATGAAAACTTTACAAGAAAAAGTAGAAACACTAACTAAATTATTTGCAGCACTAGAAATTCCATCTGAAACACAAGAAAATAATATAGAAATAGAAAATAATTCAGATGATAATGACGCAGAAGTAATATATGATTTTTCTTCAGATGATGAAAACCCTTATTCAAATCCATATAGAGATTCACAAAACAATTTTGGATTAAAACGAAAACAATCATATGTTGAAGATGATTATCAAAGTCAATATATTTATGGACCACCTTCATTAGAAGAAAATTTTTTATATAGACAAGGAATGGTTAAAAATAAACAAAACAAATGGGAAAAAATACCTCCTCAATACATACCTAAATTATTTACATTTCCAACAAATTCAGATATTCTTTTTATTGATTGTGACCAAAATCCTGAAGCAAAAATTCAAGAATGGAGTAATAAAATGGGAGTACAAATTCAGTTAACCGAAGAATTAAGAAATTTACACCCAAAACACTTTCTTAATTATATCATTCATAAAACACAAGGTAACGCATATCGTTTCCTTTCATCTCTTGATGAAACCGAAACAATGATGATAGCCACCACCGATGCTATTGAAACATTTAAAAATGTATTAAGCCGTCTTATTCAGGAATTCATAGGAAAACAAATTGAAGATAAAATATCAAAAGAAGCTTTTCAATTAGAATCACTATGGCATTTAACTAATTTACGAATTTGTAATATGTGTTATCTAGAACCATTTATATGCGAATATTCCGAACATTATTATAATTTAGATCCCACTAGAAAAAAGGCAGCGTTAGATATGTTCTATCAAAAACTACCATCATTAGTAAGCCAAAGTGTAATAAAAGATTTCCAAGAAGCATTACAACAAAATAAAGTTGCAGACACCTTAGGAGCACGAATAAGCATATTAAAAGCATGGATGCAGAAAAAATGTTTAGAACAAAAAACAGCACAAGATGCAAAAATTGATTTATGTTGTGACATCCTTTCTAACAAAGTAAATCAATATGGTTGTAAAGAAAAACAACAAAGTAAAAAGAAAATTTGGAAAAAACAAACATATAAACCTAAATACAAAGAATATTATAAACAAGGGGAAAGAAAAATATTTCCGAAATAGAAAACAATATAAACAAAAATATCAATCCAAAACAAATTATTGCCCATCGAATAAAAAAGACTGTAAATGTTGGATATGTCAAGAAGAAGGACACAAAGCTTATGAATGCCCGAAAAAGACTAAAAACGAAAAAGAAACAAATATATTAAAAATTGCATACGACCTTGGATACGAACCCATAGAAGATTCATATATAAATTCAGATATAGATATTTATGCATATACAACTGATTCTGATTAAGATGCAGGTACATAATCCTATGGGAAAAGTATTATTGGGACTAGATAACGAGGGAAACCTCATATCTGACCCATCAAAAGTATACAGTGATATGAAAGTATCACCAAAAGCATACATTGGTTTGAAAATACCATCTGAAGTAAACAATGATAAAGTTTACAGTGATATGAAAATATCACCAAAAGCATACAGTGATATGAATATATCACCAAAAGCATACATTGATATGAAAATTTTCATATCAAACAATTTTCAGCACTTATTCAGGTACCCAAGAGACGCAAATATTCAATCCACAGAAATACTGAAATGGAAGCAATCATGAAGCAAATCAAACACCAGTTCAAACAAAAAGAAGAGCAAGAAGCATCATTAGTCAAGCAGTCAGACGAGAAAAAGAACAACTACTACAAACAATACAAATTCTATCATCCCAATCAGTACCTAAAGAAGAAGCAGCTAGCAGTTCAACAACGAAGCAACCAAAAGAAGACATTCAAGAAATTTCATCCGATGATAGTCAGCCACAAACAATGCTCAAGTCAGAAAAACAACCTATAATACAAAATCCAGAACAATACCCACCACTTCAAGCAGATCAAAATATAAAGAAATGGTACGTAATTTTCAACGGAGAAAACAAAGGAGTATATGACAATTGGGGAATTGCCAGTTCATATATTCTTGGAAGAAATATTATTCACAAAAGTTACAAAACAAAAAATGAAGCAGAAGCCGCATACAACGAAGCATACAAAGCAGTGATAAAAGATAACGTAGAATGTTCAAAAACAGTTCTCCTAACACCACAAAAACCTATGACCAGCTTCACACCACAAAAACCTGTATCCATCCCAAGATCCCTTAACCAATTAAATGCAAAAATTTCCCTTGAATCCATTCTATCAACCAAAGAAAAGGAAGCCATGAAAAAACCATCTGCCAAAAAATTCGCCGAATTATGGGATAGCCTCGTTTCCTACACCGAGGTCCATTCTTTAATGGGCTTTTACCCAGTAGCCAGGCGCCCAGGCCCTAAAGCAGTTTTCCTAGCCGATTTATCAGATCCTATGACTTTATGGGATTATTTTATTCATGGATTCATCGACACTATCTATCTAGAAGGCACCAATTTACACTGCATCAGCGAATTTCCCTCTGCTGTGCAAACTATCATCAGAAACTATAAAATACGCTTTGCAAAACAAGAAAGAGGATTATTCATCAAAATGCATTCTAGCTACCCAATTTTTGATGAAGATTCTCAACTAATTGTCCCAAGTATTACTTTTGCAAACATGGGAATAAGCAACGGCTCAAAACCAACAAAAGATGATCTACCCCGTGAATCACCAACACAAGAACATCTAATCTTTGCACTTGCCGGTGTTTATTTAGCATCATCACCCATTGGCAACGGTAAAGATCAAAGGTCAAGAATCAGAGTAAATTATGCTAGTAAAACTTTCATCATCTACTCTTTAACAGACAATGAAATCACTCCGGAAGCAATGAAAGCAATTGAAACATTCGAACAACCTTTCGAAAAATTTTCTCATCAACTGGCTGAATTACCCGATGATATCAAGAAACAACTTTGCAAACATATTATGCATGCTCCAAGACACAATTGCAGTCACTGTTCAGAAAACACAGAAGAAACACCATTCATGGAAGATTAACGTCAGCCATGACACAAGCAAACATTATTCAAAAAACATGTCTTTTCGAAGGTGGGAGGAATGACGTAAGCAATGACATAAGAAGCCATTATTAAAGAAGACACATTATTGAAAACATGTGGCCTTTCAATATGGAAAGGAATTGTAATTATTTGTCATTTGTCTTTTATAATTATTATTGTCAAAAAGTAGTGTCTAGGATATGATATAAAGTGTGTAACCCTCAATAGTCTAGGGGGCTATAATGTAAATAGGTTTGTCATATTGCAATCAAACGATTGCAACTCAATTATTGTACTCGGCTCCTTTGAGCCTATAAATAGGGCCTTTGCCCATATGGAATAAAGAAGCTAAGTTTGAGTGTTTAAGATTTGAGTTGAGCTCAGTCTTCTTCTGTTGAAATAGCTCGTCTATTTCTGAATAGCAGAACCCTATCCCAAATTGAACGACATAGCGGAATTACTATGATTAGGATAGAATTGTACCTGAATGATGCGTCGGAATGGATTGACGATGGATTGATTGTCTGGGTTTGATATGTTTATATGAATATATGGATATGTTTTGGATAGGGTTCTGCTATTCAGAAATAGACGAGCTATTTCAACAGAAGAAGACTGAGCTCAACTCAAATCTTAAACACTCAAACTTAGCTTCTTTATTTCATATGGGCAAAGGCCCTATTTATAGGCTCAAAGGAGCCGAGTACAATAATTGAGTTGCAATCGTTTGATTGCAATATGACAAACCTATTTACATTATAGCCCCCTAGACTATTGAGGGTTATACACTTTATTTCACATCCTAGACACTACTTTTTGACAATAATAATTATAAAAGACAAATGACAAATAATTACAATTCCTTTCCATATTGAAAGGCCACATGTTTTCAATAATGTGTCTTCTTTAATAATGGCTTCTTATGTCATTGCTTACGTCATTCCTCCCGCCTCCGAAAAGACATGTTTTTGAATAATGTTTGCTTTTGTCATGGCTGACGTTAATCTTCCATGAATGGTGTTTCTTCTGTGTTTTCTGAACAGTGACTGCAATTGTGTCTTGGAGCATGCATAATATGTTTGCAAAGTTGTTTCTTGATATCATCGGGTAATTCAGCCAGTTGATGAGAAAATTTTTCGAAAGGTTGTTCGAATGTTTCAATTGCTTTCATTGCTTCCGGAGTGATTTCATTGTCTGTTAAAGAGTAGATAATGAAAGTTTTACTAGCATAATTTACTCTGATTCTTGACCTTTGATCTTTACCGTTGCCAATGCGTGATGATGCTAAATAAACACCGGCAAGTGCAAAGATTAGATGTTCTTGTGTTGGTGATTCACGGGGTAGATAATCTTTTGTTGGTTTTGAGCCGTTGCTTATTCCCATGTTTGCAAAAGTAATACTTGGGACAATTAGTTGAGAATCTTCATCAAAAATTGGGTAGCTAGAATGCATTTTGATGAATAATCCTCTTTCTTGTTTTGCAAAGCGTATTTTATAGTTTCTGATGATAGTTTGCACAGCAGAGGGAAATTCGCTGATGCAGTGTAAATTGGTGTCTTCTAGATAGATAGTGTCGATGAATCCATGAATAAAATAATCCCATAAAGTCATAGGATCTGATAAATCGGCTAGGAAAACTGCTTTAGGGCCTGGGCGCCTGGCTACTGGGTAAAAGCCCATTAAAGAATGGACCTCGGTGTAGGAAACGAGGCTATCCCATAATTCGGCGAATTTTTTGGCAGATGGTTTTTTCATGGCTTCCTTTTCTTTGGTTGATAGAATGGATTCAAGGGCAATTTTTGCATTTAATTGGTTAAGGGATCTTGGGATGGATACAGGTTTTTGTGGTGTGAAGCTGGTCATAGGTTTTTGTGGTGTTAGGAGAACTGTTTTTGAACATTCTACGTTATCTTTTATTACTGCTTTGTATGCTTCGTTGTATGCGGCTTCTGCTTCATTTTTTGTTTTGTAACTTTTGTGAATAATATTTCTTCCAAGAATATATGAACTGGCAATTCCCCAATTGTCATATACTCCTTTGTTTTCTCCGTTGAAAATCACGTACCATTTCTTTATATTTTGATCTGCTTGAAGTGGTGGATATTCTTCTGGATTTTGTATTATAGGTTGTTTTTCTGACTTGAGCATTGTTTGTGGCTGACTATCATCGGATGAAATTTCTTGAATGTCTTCTTTTGGTTGCTTCGTTGTTGAACTGCTAGCTGCTTCTTCTTTAGGTACTGATTGGGATGATAGAATTTGTATTGTTTGTAGTAGTTGTTCTTTTTCTCGTCTGACTGCTTCGAGTTGTCTGACTAATGATGCTTCTTGCTCTTCTTTTTGTTTGAACTGGTGTTTGATTTGCTTCATGATTGCTTCCATTTCAGTATTTCTGTGGATTGAATATTTGCGTCTCTTGGGTACCTGAATAATTGCTTAAAATTGTTTGATATGAAAAATTTCATATCAATGTATGCTTTTGGTGATATATTCATATCACTGTATGCTTTTGGTGATATTTTCATATCACTGTATACTTTATCATTGTTTACTTCAGATGGTATTTTCATACCAATGTATGCTTTTGGTGATACTTTCATATCACTGTATACTTTTGATGGGTCAGATATGAGGTTTCCCTCGTTATCTAGTCCCAATAATACTTTTCCCATAGGATTATGTACCTGCATCTTAATCAGAATCAGTTGTATATGCATAAATATCTATGTCTGAATCTATATCTGAATCTTCTATATCTGTGTTTCTTGCAAAGTTTTCATATTAACAAGTTGTGATTGTTAGAGTGGTTGAAACATTGCGTATTGTTTTTAAATTACGGTTTTGTGATTTTTTGTATTTCTTAATTCCTTCTTGTAATCTAGATATCTTTTTTAATTGATTATTATATTCTTCATTTACTGATTGTAATTTTAATAAATAATTTTTTTCATATGATAAAGCATTTTCTAAATGTTGAATGGTATTAGAGATATTAGAATTTATTTTCCAATGGTTTTTTAATATATTAGTCCAAAGCATGTTATCTTTTGAAGAATTAATTTGTACTTTTGAACTCATTGAAAGAAAATTAATTGGATTGTTAGTATTTTTTATTTTTAATTTTCCAATTTTTACTAGTATGATTTTTGTTTTTATAACTCCATAATTTTTTATTTATTTATTATTGTAATTATAGTATATTTGGGTTTTATTATTCATTTTTATTTTACCATGTGAATGGTTGTTTAATGGTAAGTGGTTTTTCTTTAAGTAGTGGTTTTTCATTGAGTGGTTCTTCTTTAATTGTTTTTATTATTTTTAAATATTTTTCAAGTAGATTTTTGTGTTGAGTTAAATTCTGTAATAATTCAGGGATTTGTTTTAATACAATTAAACTTTCTACTTCTATAATATTGTTTAATTTTTGACTAATTATATTTAGTTTTTCTCCTACTGATTTATCTTCTTCAGGATTAAGACCGATGTTATATATTGTTCCTTGTGGTAAATTTTGTGGTATTTCTATAATCATTTCTTTATCTGGTATACATGGTTTTGTATTTTGATATGATCCTTCAAGTGTTTTAAAATATTTTAGAGAATTACTAGATGATTCTGTCATATTCTTAAACTTAATGATCTAATCATTTCTTTAATGTCTTCTAGCTTTTCATCGTTATTTTCATTAGATGTTGAAGGCTGACATTCTGAAATAGAAGATCTACCTATTATAGTTGAAAATGGAGGTTCTATAATTGGACTTCTTTTTATTAACGGAGTAGTTATTATTGGTTGAAAATTAGTTTCATTGAATATTCTATTATTAGTCATATTTGGTGATTCAAGGGATAATAAAGGGGTAAATAATTTATCTATATAAATTCTATCTTCTATTTTAAATGTAATACTATGATGAGAATTTGTTAATGCATAATTTATTTGATATGTAATAGTAAATGGATGATTACCTTTTATCATAAAATTTTGTCTTAATAATTTATATCGTACAGTAATACTATTACTTAAATTTTTATCTTTAAGACTTAATCCTAATTGAATATTAATATCAAATTTTATTTTTCCTTCAATTAAATTACCTTCTCCTTTTGCAATAATACTTTCTTGGTTATTAATTATACGATCATCTCTGATTTCTAATTCATATTTAAAAAAGTTATCAACAATTAATAACCAAGAAAGTATTATTGCAAAAGGAGAAGGTAATTTAATTGAAGGAAAAATAAAATTTGATATTAATATTCAATTAGGATTAAGTCTTAAAGATAAAAATTTAAGTAATAGTATTACTGTACGATATAAATTATTAAGACAAAATTTTATGATAAAAGGTAATCATCCATTTACTATTACATATCAAATAAATTATGCATTAACAAATTCTCATCATAGTATTACATTTAAAACAGAAGATAGAATTTATATAGATAAATTATTTACCCCTTTATTATCCCTTGAATCACCAAATATGACTAATAATAGAATATTCAATGAAACTAATTTTCAACCAATAATAACTACTCCGTTAATAAAAAGAAGTCCAATTATAGAACCTCCATTTTCAACTATAATAGGTAGATCTTCTATTTCAGAATGTCAGCCTTCAACATCTAATGAAAATAACGATGAAAAGCTAGAAGACATTAAAGAAATGATTAGATCATTAAGTTTAAGAATATGACAGAATCATCTAGTAATTCTCTAAAATATTTTAAAACACTTGAAGGATCATATCAAAATACAAAACCATGTATACCAGATAAAGAAATGATTATAGAAATACCACAAAATTTACCACAAGGAACAATATATAACATCGGTCTTAATCCTGAAGAAGATAAATCAGTAGGAGAAAAACTAAATATAATTAGTCAAAAATTAAACAATATTATAGAAGTAGAAAGTTTAATTGTATTAAAACAAATCCCTGAATTATTACAGAATTTAACTCAACAGAAAAATCTACTTGAAAAATATTTAAAAATAATAAAAACAATTAAAGAAGAACCACTTAATGAAAAACAACTACTTAAAGAAAAACCACTTACTATTTAACGACCTTTCACATGGTAAAATAAAAATTATGAGTAGTTACGATAATAAATATAAAAGTTGATCTACTTAAAAAATTATGGAAAGATTTAGAAAAATCCACAAAACATTTAAAAGAAATTTATAAACTAATCCTAAAATGAGTAAAAGAAAAACAAATATTAACCCAAATAGTACTTTTATTACAACCAAAATACAAGATAAAGAATTAGTTTCATATATAGATACAGGAGCTACTTTATGTTTTGGAAGAAAAAAGATATTAAAAAATTAGGAAAAATTAGAAAAACCATTAAAGATTACAATTGCTGATAAATCAATTCACAAAATTTGGTTCGTAGGAAGAGATATAGATATAGTAATTGAAAAAACACCATTCAAAACTCCACCTATATATCAACATGATTCAGGAATAGATTTAGTAATAGGAAATAATTTCCTTAAATTATATCAACCATTTATACAAACAAATGACGATATAAGTCTCAATCATCCAACAAAAGGTATCATAAAAACTGCAATTATCAAACATTATGATCTTATTAAAATAATCAAACAAGAGGTTGGCTTTCAATTACGCATATTACTAACATTTGCTAAAGAAATTGCTGAAAAACAACTCGAAGAAGTATGTAGCGAAAACCCGCTAGATCATTTAAAAAATAAAAATAATCAAGAAATAATAATATTATTAAAAAACCCTAATGATGAAGTTAATGTTCCAAATAAAATTCCATACAGCATAAAAGATGTTTCTGAATTCAAACAGGAATGCATTGAACTATTAGAAAAAGGAATCATTCGACCTAGCAAGAGTCCTCATTCAGCACCTGCATTCTATGTAGAAAATAATAATGAAATAAAACGAGGCAAACGAAGAATGGTAATCAATTATAAAAAAATGAATGATGCTACTATAGGAGACTCATATAAATTACCACGAAAAGAATATATTTTAGAAAAAATAAAAGGAAATACACATTTTAGTACATTTGATGCAAAATCCGGATATTGGCAATTACGTTTACATGAAAATACGAAACCACTAACCGCTTTTTCATGTCCTCCTCAGAAGCATTATGAATGGAATGTTCTTCCATTCGGTTTAAAACAGGCACCAACAATATATCAGCGATTCATGGATGAAACCTTAAATGGTTTAGATCATATTTGTCTTGCATATATTGATGATATAATTGTTTTTACAAAAGGAAACGAACAAACACACATTGATGCAGTCATCAAGGTTTTACAAAGAATTAAATAAAAGGGTTTAGTTTTATCAAAAAAGAAATCAAAACTTTTTCAAACTACAGTTGAATATCTCGGTTTAAAAATTGGAGAAAATGGTCAATTATCGTTAACAGACAATATACGAGAAAAATTAAATATGTTTCCTAATAAACTTGAAAATAGAAAACAAATACAACGATTTCTTGGTTGTTTAAATTATATTGCAGAACAAGGATTTTTAAAAAATTTAGCGAAAGAAAGAAAAGTTTTACAAAAGAAAATATCAGAAAAAATACCTTGGTCTTGGACCAATACAGATATTATTTTAGTACAAAATATAAAACAAAACATTCAAGTTCTCCCTACTTTATATAATGCAAAAATAGATGATTTCTTAATTGTAGAAACAGATGCATCACAAGAGACTTGGGCAGGATGCCTAAAAGCAATTATACATGGAAAAGTATTATTGGGACTAGATAACGAGGGAAACCTCATATCTGACCCATCAAAAGTATACAGTGATATGAAAGTATCACCAAAAGCATACATTGGTATGAAAATACCATTTGAAGTAAACAATGATAAAGTATACAGTGATATGAAAATATCACCAAAAGCATACATTGATACAAATGTATCATCTGAAGTATTAAAAACAGATAAATATGAGCAAAAATTATGCAAGTATATATCGGGAACATTTTCCCAAACGGAGCAAAATTATAGCACACATGAACGAGAAACACTAGCTTGTCTAAGAACGTTGAAGAAATGGAAGGTCGAGCTTCTACAAACAAGATTCGAGTTACGAACAGATTCCAAGTATCTACTTGGATTTTGGCGCTATAAATTACAAGAAGATTATTGCCGTGGACGATTGATTCGTTGGCAATTACAATTACATCAATTTCATCCTTATCTCAGATACATCAAAAGCGCAAACAATCATATAGCAGACACTTTGACAAGAGAATGGAAGCCATCATGAACCAAGAACAACAACAGTTCAAAAAATCCATTCATGAAAGAAACATTGTGAACACCATTCATGGAAGATTAACGTCAGCCATGACACAAGCAAACATTATTCAAAAACATGTCTTTTCGGAGGCGGGAGGAATGACGTAAGCAATGACATAAGAAGCCATTAGACACATTATTGAAGACATGTGGCCTTTCAATATAGAAAGGAGTTGTAATTATTTAGGTTTTGTCTTTTATAATTATTGTATGTCTATTGTATTATTGTGATGTAACATAAAGTGTTAGTCCCTCAATAGTCTAGGGGGCTATATTGTAAATATGTTTGTCATATTGCAATCAAACGATTGCAGTTCTATTATTGTACTCGGCTCCTTTGAGCCTATAAATAGGGCATTTGCCCATATGAAATAAACAAGCTAAGTTTGAGTGTTTAAGATTTGAGTTGAGCTCAGTCTTCTTCTGTTGAAATAGCTCGTCTATTTCTGAATAGCAGAACCCTATCCAAACATATCCATATATTCATATAAACATATCAAACCCAGACAATCAATCCATCGTCAATCCATTCCGACGCATCATTCAGGTACAATTCTATCTTAATCATAGTAATTCCGCCATGTTTTTCGATTTGATATTTCATAAGAACTAGTATTAAAATCCGTTACAAACAAATACGACGTCTAAAAACAAAATTAATTTGTTAAATATGATAGAAAAAACAACTACTTCACTAGAAAAAAGAAACTAAAAATTTTATATATGGAAACTTTACAAGAAAAAGTAGAAACACTAACTAAATTATTTGCAGCACTAGAAATTCCATCTGAAACACAAGAAAATAATATAGAAATAGAAAATAATTCAGATGATAATGACGCAGAAGTAATATATGATTTTTCTTCAGATGATGAAAACCCTTATTCAAATCCATATAGAGATTCACAAAACAATTTTGGATTAAAACGAAAACAATCATATGTTGAAGATGATTATCAAAGTCAATATATTTATGGACCACCTTCATTAGAAGAAAATTTTTTATATAGACAAGGAATGGTTAAAAATAAACAAAACAAATGGGAAAAAATACCTCCTCAATACATACCTAAATTATTTACATTTCCAACAAATTCAGATATTCTTTTTATTGATTGTGACCAAAATCCTGAAGCAAAAATTCAAGAATGGAGTAATAAAATGGGAGTACAAATTCAGTAACCGAAGAATTAAGAAATTTACACCCAAAACACTTTCTTAATTATATCATTCATAAAACACAAGGTAACGCATATCGTTTCCTTTCATCTCTTGATGAAACCGAAACAATGATGATAGCCACCACCGATGCTATGGAAACATTTAAAAATGTATTAAGTCGTCTTATTCAGGAATTCATAGGAAAACAAATTAAAGATAAAATATCAAAAGAAGCTTTTCAATTAGAATCACTATGGCATTTAACTAATTTACGAATTTGTAATATGTGTTATCTAGAACCATTTATATGCGAATATTCCGAACATTATTATAATTTAGATCCCACTAGAAAAAAGGCAGCGTTAGATATGTTCTATCAAAAACTACCATCATTAGTAAGCCAAAGTGTAATAAAAGATTTCCAAGAAGCATTACAACAAAATAAAGTTGCAGACACCTTAGGAGCACGAATAAGCATATTAAAAGCATGGATGCAGAAAAAATGTTTAGAACAAAAAACAGCACAAGATGCAAAAATTGATTTATGTTGTGACATCCTTTCTAACAAAGTAAATCAATATGGTTGTAAAGAAAAACAACAAAGTAAAAAGAAAATTTGGAAAAAACAAACATATAAACCTAAATACAAAGAATATTATAAACAAGGGGAAAGAAAATATTTCCGAAATAGAAAACAATATAAACAAAAATATCAATCCAAAACAAATTATTGCCCATCGAATAAAAAAAGACTGTAAATGTTGGATATGTCAAGAAGAAGGACACAAAGCTTATGAATGCCCGAAAAAGACTAAAAACGAAAAAGAAACAAATATATTAAAAATTGCATACGACCTTGGATACGAACCCATAGAAGATTCAGATATAAATTCAGATATAGATATTTATGCATATACAACTGATTCTGATTAAGATGCAGGTACATAATCCTATGGGAAAAGTATTATTGGGACTAGATAACGAGGGAAACCTCATATCTGACCCATCAAAAGTATACAGTGATATGAAAGTATCACCAAAAGCATACATTGGTATGAAAATACCATCTGAAGTAAACAATGATAAAGTATACAGTGATATGAAAATATCACCAAAAGCATACAGTGATATGAATATATCACCAAAAGCATACATTGATATGAAAATTTTCATATCAAACAATTTTCAGCACTTATTCAGGTACCCAAGAGACGCAAATATTCAATCCACAGAAATACTGAAATGGAAGCAATCATGAAGCAAATCAAACACCAGTTCAAACAAAAAGAAGAGCAAGAAGCATCATTAGTCAGACAACTCGAAGCAGTCAGACGAGAAAAAGAACAACTACTACAAACAATACAAATTCTATCATCCCAATCAGTACCTAAAGAAGAAGCAGCTAGCAGTTCAACAACGAAGCAACCAAAAGAAGACATTCAAGAAATTTCATCCGATGATAGTCAGCCACAAACAATGCTCAAGTCAGAAAAACAACCTATAATACAAAATCCAGAAGAATATCCACCACTTCAAGCAGATCAAAATATAAAGAAATGGTACGTGATTTTCAACGGAGAAAACAAAGGAGTATATGACAATTGGGGAATTGCCAGTTCATATATTCTTGGAAGAAATATTATTCACAAAAGTTACAAAACAAAAAATGAAGCAGAAGCCGCATACAACGAAGCATACAAAGCAGTAATAAAAGATAACGTAGAATGTTCAAAAACAGTTCTCCTAACACCACAAAAACCTATGACCAGCTTCACACCACAAAAACCTGTATCCATCCCAAGATCCCTTAACCAATTAAATGCAAAAATTGCCCTTGAATCCATTCTATCAACCAAAGAAAAAGAAGCCATGAAAAAACCATCTGCCAAAAAATTTGCCGAATTATGGGACAGCCTAATCTCATACACCGAAGTCCATTCTCTGATGGGCTTTTACCCAGTAGCCAGACGACCAGGTCCTAAAGCAGTCTTCTTAGCCGACTTATCAGATCCTATGACTTTATGGGATTATTTTATTCATGGGTTCATCGACACCATCTATCTAGAAGGCACCAATCTACACTGCATCAGCGAATTCCCTTCTGCTGTGCAAACTATCATCAGAAATTATAAAATACGCTTTGCAAAACAAGAAAGAGGATTATTCATCAAAATGCATTCTAGCTACCCAATTTTTGATGAAGATTCTCAACTAATTGTCCCAAGTATTACTTTTGCAAACATGGGAATAAGCAACGGCTCAAAACCAACAAAAGATGATCTACCCCGTGAAACACCAACACAAGAGCATCTAATCTTTGCACTTGCCGGTGTTTATTTAGCATCATCATGCATTGGCAACGGTAAAGATCAAAGGTCAAGAATCAGAGTAAATTATGCTAGTAAAACTTTCATTATCTACTCTTTAACAGACAATGAAATCACTCCGGAAGCAATGAAAGCAATTGAAACATTCGAACAACCTTTCGAAAATTTTTCTCATCAACTGGCTGAATTACCCGATGATATCAAGAAACAACTTTGCAAACATATTATGCATGCTCCAAGACACAATTGCAGTCACTGTTCAGAAAACACAGAAGAAACACCATTCATGGAACATTAACGTCAGCCATGACAAAAGCAAACATTATTCAAAAACATGTCTTTTCGGAGGCGGGAGGAATGACGTAAGCAATGACATAAGAAGCCATTATTAAGGAAGACACATTATTGAAGACATGTGGCCTTTCAATATGGAAAGGAATTGTAATTATTTGTCATTTGTCTTTTATAATTATTATTGTCAAAAAGTAGTGTCTAGGATGTGAAATAAAGTGTATAACCCTCAATAGTCTAGGGGGCTATAATGTAAATAGGTTTGTCATATTGCAATCAAACGATTGCAACTCAATTATTGTACTCGGCTCCTTTGAGCCTATAAATAGGGCCTTTGCCCATATGAAATAAACAAGCTAAGTTTGAGTGTTTAAGATTTGAGTTGAGCTCAGTCTTCTTCTGTTGAAATAGCTCGTCTATTTCTGAATAGCAGAACCCTATCCAAACATATCCATATATTCATATAAACATATCAAACACAGACAATCAATCCATCGTCAATCCATTCCGACGCATCATTCAGGTACAATTCTATCTTAATCATAGTAATTCCGCTATGTCGTTCAATTTGGTATCAAAGCATGTCTATAAAAAATCAAATCGAAAAACGTGGCGGAATTACTATGATTAAGATAGAATTGTACCTGAATGATGCGTCGGAATGGATTGACGATGGATTGATTGTCTGGGTTTGATATGTTTATATGAATATATGGATATGTTTGGATAGGGTTCTGCTATTCAGAAATAGACAAGCTATTTCAACAGAAGAAGACTGAGCTCAACTCAAATCTTAAACACTCAAACTTAGCTTGTTTATTTCATATGGGCAAAGGCCCTATTTATAGGCTCAAAGGAGCCGAGTACAATAATTGAGTTGCAATCGTTTGATTGCAATATGACAAACCTATTTACATTATAGCCCCCTAGACTATTGAGGGTTATACACTTTATTTCACATCCTAGACACTACTTTTTGACAATAATAATTATAAAAGACAAATGACAAATAATTACAATTCCTTTCCATATTGAAAGGCCACATGTCTTCAATAATGTGTCTTCCTTAATAATGGCTTCTTATGTCATTGCTTACGTCATTCCTCCCGCCTCCGAAAAGACATGTTTTTGAATAATGTTTGCTTTTGTCATGGCTGACGTTAATCTTCCATGAATGGTGTTTCTTCTGTGTTTTCTGAACAGTGACTGCAATTGTGTCTTGGAGCATGCATAATATGTTTGCAAAGTTGTTTCTTGATATCATCGGGTAATTCAGCCAGTTGATGAGAAAATTTTTCGAAAGGTTGTTCGAATGTTTCAATTGCTTTCATTGCTTCCGGAGTGATTTCATTGTCTGTTAAAGAGTAGATAATGAAAGTTTTACTAGCATAATTTACTCTGATTCTTGACCTTTGATCTTTACCGTTGCCAATGCGTGATGATGCTAAATAAACACCGGCAAGTGCAAAGATTAGATGTTCTTGTGTTGGTGATTCACGGGGTAGATCATCTTTTGTTGGTTTTGAGCCGTTGCTTATTCCCATGTTTGCAAAAGTAATACTTGGGACAATTAGTTGAGAATCTTCATCAAAAATTGGGTAGCTAGAATGCATTTTGATGAATAATCCTCTTTCTTGTTTTGCAAAGCGTATTTTATAGTTTCTGATGATAGTTTGCACAGCAGAGGGAAATTCGCTGATGCAGTGTAAATTGGTGCCTTCTAGATAGATAGTGTCGATGAATCCATGAATAAAATAATCCCATAAAGTCATAGGATCTGATAAATCGGCTAGGAAAACTGCTTTAGGGCCTGGGCGCCTGGCTACTGGGTAAAAGCCCATTAAAGAATGGACCTCGGTGTAGGAAACGAGGCTATCCCATAATTCGGCGAATTTTTTGGCAGATGGTTTTTTCATGGCTTCCTTTTCTTTGGTTGATAGAATGGATTCAAGGGCAATTTTTGCATTTAATTGGTTAAGGGATCTTGGGATGGATACAGGTTTTTGTGGTGTGAAGCTGGTCATAGGTTTTTGTGGTGTTAGGAGAACTGTTTTTGAACATTCTACGTTATCTTTTATTACTGCTTTGTATGCTTCGTTGTATGCGGCTTCTGCTTCATTTTTTGTTTTGTAACTTTTGTGAATAATATTTCTTCCAAGAATATATGAACTGGCAATTCCACAATTGTCATATACTCCTTTGTTTTCTCCGTTGAAAATCACGTACCATTTCTTTATATTTTGATCTGCTTGAAGTGGTGGATATTCTTCTGGATTTTGTATTATAGGTTGTTTTTCTGACTTGAGCATTGTTTGTGGCTGACTATCATCGGATGAAATTTCTTGAATGTCTTCTTTTGGTTGCTTCGTTGTTGAACTGCTAGCTGCTTCTTCTTTAGGTACTGATTGGGATGATAGAATTTGTATTGTTTGTAGTAGTTGTTCTTTTTCTCGTCTGACTGCTTCGAGTTGTCTGACTAATGATGCTTCTTGCTCTTCTTTTTGTTTGAACTGGTGTTTGATTTGCTTCATGATTGCTTCCATTTCAGTATTTCTGTGGATTGAATATTTGCGTCTCTTGGGTACCTGAATAAGTGCTGAAAATTGTTTGATATGAAAATTTTCATATCAATGTATGCTTTTGGTGATATATTCATATCACTGTATGCTTTTGGTGATATTTTCATATCACTGTATACTTTATCATTGTTTACTTCAGATGGTATTTTCAAACCAATGTATGCTTTTGGTGATACTTTCATATCACTGTATACTTTTGATGGGTCAGATATGAGGTTTCCCTCGTTATCTAGTCCCAATAATACTTTTCCCATAGGATTATGTACCTGCATCTTAATCAGAATCAGTTGTATATGCATAAATATCTATATCTGAATTTATATCTGAATCTTCTATGGGTTCGTATCCAAGGTCGTATGCAATTTTTAATATATTTGTTTCTTTTTCGTTTTTAGTCTTTTTCGGGCATTCATAAGCTTTGTGTCCTTCTTCTTGACATATCCAACATTTACAGTCTTTTTTATTCGATGGGCAATAATTTGTTTTGGATTGATATTTTTGTTTATATTGTTTTCTATTTCGGAAATATTTTCTTTCCCCTTGTTTATAATATTCTTTGTATTTAGGTTTATATGTTTGTTTTTTCCAAATTTTCTTTTTACTTTGTTGTTTTTCTTTACAACCATATTGATTTACTTTGTTAGAAAGGATGTCACAACATAAATCAATTTTTGCATCTTGTGCTGTTTTTTGTTCTAAACATTTTTTCTGCATCCATGCTTTTAATATGCTTATTCGTGCTCCTAAGGTGTCTGCAACTTTATTTTGTTGTAATGCTTCTTGGAAATCTTTTATTACACTTTGGCTTACTAATGATGGTAGTTTTTGATAGAACATATCTAACGCTGCCTTTTTTCTAGTGGGATCTAAATTATAATAATGTTCGGAATATTCGCATATAAATGGTTCTAGATAACACATATTACAAATTCGTAAATTAGTTAAATGCCATAGTGATTCTAATTGAAAAGCTTCTTTTGATATTTTATCTTCAATTTGTTTTCCTATGAATTCCTGAATAAGACGGCTTAATACATTTTTAAATGTTTCCATAGCATCGGTGGTGGCTATCATCATTGTTTCGGTTTCATCAAGAGATGAAAGGAAACGATATGTGTTACCTTGTGTTTTATGAATGATATAATTAAGAAAGTGTTTTGGGTGTAAATTTCTTAATTCTTCGGTTAACTGAATTTGCACTCCCATTTTATTACTCCATTCTTGAATTTTTGCTTCAGGATTTTGGTCACAATCAATAAAAAGAATATCTGAATTTGTTGGAAATGTAAATAATTTAGGTATGTATTGAGGAGGTATTTTTTCCCATTTGTTTTGTTTATTTTTAACCATTCCTTGTCTATATAAAAAATTTTCTTCTAATGAAGGTGGTCCATAAATATATTGACTTTGATAATCATCTTCAACATATGATTGTTTTCGTTTTAATCCAAAATTGTTTTGTGAATCTCTATATGGATTTGAATAAGGGTTTTCATCATCTGAAGAAAAATCATATATTACTTCTGCGTCATTATCATCTGAATTATTTTCTATTTCTATATTATTTTCTTGTGTTTCAGATGGAATTTCTAGTGCTGCAAATAATTTAGTTAGTGTTTCTACTTTTTCTTGTAAAGTTTCCATATATAAAATTTTTAGTTTCTTTTTTCTAGTGAAGTAGTTGTTTTTTCTATCATATTTAACAAATTAATTTTGTTATTTTATCTTCAAGGTTTTTTATTTGTTCTTGTTTCCAATTTATACTATTATTTATTATGTGTATTGCTTCAATATTAGATATACAATTTATCATTGATATGTCAGAATCTATTTTTAAGTCTAAAAGAAATTTTTTAGATTGTTTCAATGTTTTACGAAAAAATTTTAATTCTTGTTTATTTGTATCTAGACTTGAAAAACTCATGATTATAATTTTATAATAATAATAGTTTAGTTTCGTTTTAGATTTAAAGTTACGATTAAAGTTTATTTAATAGTAGTGTTAATTATAATAGTGTTTAAAAGACATATGTTTTAGAATACAAATAGTTTTGTTTTTAGACGTCGTATTTGTTTGTAACGGATTTTAATACTAGTTCTTATGAAATATCTAACATCATGAATATGGTTATTGTTTAAAATCGTACCTTGATTATTAGGTTTGTAAGAATCCTTGAGATTTTTCTTAGAATTATTTATAGATTTTTGGATTTGTTGTATTCTTAAAATAATATTTCTATTAGGAATACAATTCATCAAAATTTTGTTAGACATAAATATATATTTCAAGCATGAATTTGATTATTAAGAACGAGTATTATTTTAATAAAAATTTCAAATTTTGTAGAATTAATAGTTAAAATAACTCGGAATGAGATTATCATGGAGAAATAATATAACAATTGAATAGAATATCTTGAGACATATTTATAATATTAAATCTTCTTTCGATAATTTTTAATTGTTTTAATAACGATGATTTTTTGAATATGGGTACTTGAAAATAATGATTATTTATTTTCATGTTTATGATGTTTATCATTTTTATGATGTTTATCATGTTTATGATGCTTATCATGTTTATGATGCTGCATATGCATATATTCTTATTAACGATAGATTGAATATGCAAACTAGTAATAAGAATAATAAGAACGTTACTTAGCTCTGATACCAAATCGAAAAACATGGCGGAATTACTATGATTAAGATAGAATTGTACCTGAATGATGCGTCGGAATGGATTGACGATGGATTGATTGTCTGGGTTTGATATGTTTATATGAATATATGGATATGTTTGGATAGGGTTCTGCTATTCAGAAATAGACAAGCTATTTCAACAGAAGAAGACTGAGCTCAACTCAAATCTTAAACACTCAAACTTAGCTTGTTTATTTCATATGGGCAAAGGCCCTATTTATAGGCTCAAAGGAGCCGAGTACAATAATTGAGTTGCAATCGTTTGATTGCAATATGACAAACCTATTTACATTATAGCCCCCTAGACTATTGAGGGTTATACACTTTATTTCACATCATAGACACTACTTTTTGACAATAATAATTATAAAAGACAAATGACAAATAATTACAATTCCTTTCCATATTGAAAGGCCACATGTCTTCAATAATGTGTCTTCCTTAATAATGGCTTATTATGTCATTGCTTACGTCATTCCTCCCGCCTCCGAAAAGACATGTCCCTAAACACCGTGTGTGTTTTTTTAAATTTTAATAGGGATAATGACTGAAAAGTGTAATATATTTTTTGGTTTGTACACATTTAGTCACTGACTTTTATTTTTGTCCACATTTACCCCTTCAACTTGTTAAACTGTACACATTTAGTCCTTATGACCGGCTACTCCAGGTTAGCCGGTAAAAATGACTTAATAGGGTAATATATTTCTCACTTTGTACACATTTAGTCTTTAATATTTTTTTTGTTGCAAAATAAGGCACCGTTTGATACGCATCTTTCCAGGTCCAAACAGATCTTTCTAGCTGAATGGACCGGAAAGACTGTTTGATTTGCACAAAAAAAGAGTCTTTCCCGGTAAGATATGTCTTTCCCAGAAAGCCCCAAAATCATATCTTTCTGGCTGAATGGGCTGGAAAGACAATTATGCACCAAACCCCGCCTCTTTCTTTCTTTCTTGGATTATTAATTTTTTTTAAATAACTTTTTTTAAATATATTTTTTATTGAATTATTACTTTTTTTCATCATTCAGCACAGTCAATCAGATGTACAATCAAACAGCATGGTTTCTTTTCCAGTCAGAAAACTTTCCCAGACAACACTTTACCAGACAGCACTTTCCCAGACAGAAACTATCAAACGGGACCTAAGTCATTTTTGTTTTTGTACTTATTTACTACTTATGAATTATTTCTTTAAGTTTTTCTCAAGACATCTTATGTTGGATAGCCATATGGTGGTGGGATAGGTTGAGGTGGTTCTGCTATATGTTGTAGGTCAAGATACCTGGTGCGAGCCGGCTGTAAGGTGTAGGCACGGAGGCTCGAGAAAAGCGGTTGGGTTAAGGCAGCATGCTGACAAACCCTGGGTATTCTAGTCTGATGACTAATTGGACCTTGCATGTTGGCATTCCAGTCCGATAACTGATTGGGCCAAGATATTCCAATCTGATGAGTGTGGACTCGTTATGCATGATAAGACGTTTGTTGTATCGAGTATTTTGGGGAAAATTCACTAAACTTTGTGCTTATCCAGTTATTTATGTTTTCAGGTTCTATCATTGGTCGTGGGAAGGCGAATACATGATTGTACACACTCATCAACAGTATTGAGGATTCCACGTTTCTTATGTTACTCTGATTTTCGATAAATGTATTTTGGAATAAACGTTTTTTCTTAATAATGGATTTATAATTAGGGACTTTTTCCTTATTTAAAAATGAAAATTTTTGGTTGTGAAAATGAGTCGTTACACATAAACATCAACAGCCCCACACACTTCATCAATGATTGTCCCATGCATGATGTCGTGAGAAAAACCTAAAGAAATCATTCATAAGTACTGAATGAGTACAAAAACAAAATGACTTATTTTGAAACAAAAAAATATTAAGGACTAAATGTGTACAAAAATAATAAGGACTAAATGTGTACAAAATGAAAAATATATTACCCTATTAAATCATTTTTCCCGACTAACCTGGAGTAACCGGTCATAAGGACTGAATGTGTACAGTTTAACAAGTTGAAGGGGTAAATATGGACGGAAAAAAACTCAGTGACCAAATGTGTACAAATCAAAAAATATATTACCCTTTTAAGTCATTATCCCATTTTAATATGTCCAGTATAGTTGAATCTTCCAGAGGTAAAAGCGTGAAGCCCCTACATTAATCCTTTCATATAAAATTTACATCAGTTAAAATGTAAAATTTACAGAATTAATCCTTTCATATTTATCAGAATTAGTTCTTTCACATTAGTCAATTTAACTTTTTAGGCTTCTTTTTAAAATTGTTCTTTTTATATCGCATACATTGCCATTGCAACAATACAAATACATATTGTTATATATTTTTCATATTTTACTTTTGTGTTGCTAAAATATTACAGATATAATTTGATAGGTATATTCATATTATAATTTTTTTAGATTCACTCATTATTTCAAAAAATGTATTATTATATGTAAAATGCGAGAAAAAAAATCGTTGTATATTTTTCTCTTGCAATTTCATTTTTAAATTTAAAGACTTTATTACATTATTTGAAGATAAAATATACTTTAATATATATTATCCCTCCTTATTAAAAAAATCCTAGCTCCGCTCTTGATCAAGAAGCTAGCCAAAACAAAAGAATACAAACCGAAAAAACATGAAATAAAATAGACAACATTATAAGCAGCCAATAGGTTCGATACACAATTTCTCCCAGCATAGAGAGTTCATTTTTTTCCCTATGTTTCATCCACATAAAAGCCATCGTCATAGTTTGGTCTATCACTTTCACGGGGCAAGGTTTCGCCTTCTTGAAAATTGCTTCATTCCTTGATCTCTAAAGATTCCATAAAGTCGCCATTAGAATCATGTGAATGAGATTTGTCGCCTTTTTGGTTTTGACAATAAGATTGTCAGCACTAAATAGAGATCTAATATCCCGTGGTTTTAAACAAGCGAACCCACACAAGGTGTGAATTATGTTCCAAACCAAAGTTTCAATGTTGCATTCCAAGAACAAGTGCAAAGTGGAATCTTCTCCTGTATGACAAAAAGTACATGTGGCTTGTGTCAATGTCAAACCCCTTTTGATAAGGTTTGTTGTTGTGGGTATTCTATCTTGCCAAAGCGACCACTTTCAACCAAGGAAAATGCATGGCTTCCGGATTTGATAACACATTAGATGCTAAATAGCGAAGGGACTCCACTGTGAATTTGTTTGATTTTTCACCTATCCACTCCCACGAGTCAGCAACATCACTTAAAATAATGTTCAACAATAAGCAAAGCATCACAGAAAGTTGTTGCATTTCTAACGACGTCCTTGGTTCACGAACCCAATCCCATCTCCAAGTCACTTCGTTGTTCACCAATAAGTACCTGTCACTAACAACATAAAATTTTGTGTTTTTAAGTGCAAAAAGGTTAGGAAATAACTCATTGAAGGATTGGTTGCATCTCCACGTATCAAGCCAAAAGTGACACTTGCTTCCATTCCCGATTCTTCTACTGAATAAAGCATGCAAGTCGATATTAAATGATTTAAAATCGACCTTAATTTTTGTGATTTGCTTCCAATTGCCAGAATAGCTCGATCTTGCCATTTTTGAAGAATCGTGCTCCAATTTGTGAATGGAGCTAACAACATTGCACCGTAAGGCATCTGGATGCGTTTTGAGACGCCACCACCATTTAGCAAGTAATGATAGATTCATAATTCTTAGTCAAGATACACCAAGACCACCTTTATTTTTTGGAGCTAAGACTTTATTCCATGAGACCCAACATATTTTCTTACAGTCTCCATTCCCTCTCCAAAGATATTGTCTTCTTATTTTTTCAAGATTTTCAATGACCGTCAAAAGGGCTTTGTATATGGAAAAATAATAAAGTGGTAGGCTACTTAGGAAAGAATTGAGTAAGGTGAGCCTCTCACCAAAATAGAGGTTTCTAGCCTTCCAAGAATTAAGCTTACGTTTGATTTTTTCAACTGCCAGTTTCCAAGATTTTATAATATTCATGTTAGCCCTAACTGGAAGTCTGAGATACGAGATGGAAGGTGAAGCAACCTTACATTTCAGAAGATAGGAAAGGCTGGCGATGTCATTATTCGGAGCTCCGAGACCAAAAACTTTGCTTTTGCTATAGTTAACTTTCAATCTCGATGTCAAGGAGAAGAAATGAAGAATATGAGATAGATTCAGAGCATTAGAAATCAACCAATCATCAATAAACATAACATTGTCAGAATATAGTATATGGGAGATAATTGGTCCATTGAGGGGGAGTTTAATACCTTCAAAGATATGAGATTGTATAGCTTCTTGGATTGCAATGTGTAATCCTTCCATGGCAAGAATGAATAGAAAAGGAGAAATGGAGTCCCCTTGTCTCACTCCCCTTTTAATTTCAAATTCTGGAGTTGCAGATCCATTTACAAGAATAGATGAACGGGTTGATTTTAAGCAACCCATGATCCAAGCTCGCCATTTATTTCCAAACCTCATTCACATAAATTATGATTAAATTGATAAAAGAAAATTTGAAACATAATTGATCAGTTGCCATTTAAAGCATCTTAAGTCGCGTTCACAGGCATTATTAACTTTGTTAGACCGACGAGTTTAACACCATTGACCTACGTTATTAACTTTGTTAGACTTGACGATTTTAATGGGGGTAAAACATCAAACATCAAGTTTAGCTTTGGTATGCTACAATTATTTATAATTCAATCATTTACATGTCTTTTTATGTTATTATATATATTTGAGATAATATTAAAACTAACGTTTCCAATGAGCTTATTGATTTTTTCTTTTGCTTTCTCAATTTATTAATTTTAAAAATAGCTTTATTTTTTACATGTCTTTTTTATATTAGTTTACATATTTGAACTAACTTATCAGCGAAAAATATGAGATAGAGATTCAGAGCATTAGAAATCGATCAATCACCAATGAACATAACATCGTCAGCGTATAGTAAATGGGAGATAATCGGTCCATTGAGGGGGAGTTTAATACCTTCAAAGCTATGAGATTGTATAACTTCTTGGATTGCAATGTGTAATACATCCATGACAAGAATGAATAGAAAATGAGAAAGGGGGTCCCCTTGTCTCACTCCCCTTTCAATTTCAAATTCCGGAGTTGCATATCCATTTACAAGAATAGATGAACGGGCTGATTTTAAGCAACCCATGATCCAAGCTCACCATTTATTTCCAATTCCCATTCACATAAGTCATGATTAAATTGATAAAAGAAAATTTGAAGCATAATTGATCGATTTCCATTTAAAGCATCTTAAGTCGCGTTCACGTGCATTATTAACTTTGTTAGACCGACGAGTTTAGCAGCATTGACCTACGTTATTAACTCTGCTAGACTTGGCGAGTTTAAAGGGGTAAAACATCATACATCAAGTTTAGCTTTGGTATGCTACAATTATTTATAATTCAATCATTTACATGTCTTTCTATGTTATTTTATATATTTGAGATAAAATTAAAACTAACGTTTCCAACAAGCTTATTGATTTTTTTCTTTTGCTTTCTCATTTTATTAATTTAAAAAATAACTCAATTTTTTACATGTATTTTTTATATCATTTTACATATTTGAGCTAACTTATCAACTAATCTTATCAAACATAATTTTTATCATCTAGCAATTAATTTTTTATCAACAAGTTTTTAGCTATTAGGTACTTAACAATAAATTTACCAAATATAGAATTGAAATAATAAAAATTTTGTTCCAAACTAACCATTTAGTATATTGATGTGTGTGGAAATACCTATCAACTTTTAAATTTATTAGCCTAACTACTTAAATAATTTATGCACCTATAGGCAGTGTACCTATTCGGATTATAGAATAGCTTAGGTAAGTCGGGTGTCGAATACAGGGAACAAAATTTCAAATTATAAAATAACTACTATTAATTAAACTAAGAAACAATACTTTAAAAGGGGGTTTTTACTGATTTTGCAAGATCAGGAGAACTCAATGCAATTCAAACAACTATTAAAACTAAGCAAGAAAGAAAACGATTTTACTTCAAGATTAAAGAGTACTTCTGTTCAGTTCTGATTTCCCGTTCTCCTATGGTTAAATTCTAATGGATGGATTTTATTGATTACCAATTCATTAATTTACTAGTTATTATGATCAAATACCTAGATGTACCAATTTATGAATTACCATGCAATGATCAAGCATAGGTTAAACACAAAATCAATATAATCACAAATTTGAATATGAATGATAAATCTAATAGTTACTTTCATATGATCAAGTCAAGCAACCAAACACAAATTAATGATCAATTATGCTCTCTAACACAGTTAAAGTTATTAACTTTTAATTACTTAACCCTATGGTATGATTAATCACTAGCTCTAATTTTTTTAATGATCATAAACAATTAGGTAACAAATTCATGCAACTAGAATAATCATCTATCACACAGAACTTGATAATAAGCAATAAAAACTAAAACTTTAACATGCTAGGATTTTGATTATCAAACACAAGCAAAATAAACATAAAACATCCAGTAATCGAAATCAACACATAAGATTCGGGTTCATCTTCACTAAATAGAAGTATGGGGTGAGTATCCCATAACGAAAATAGAAACAAACATGAAATCAAAGTTAACTAGAAAAGACATGGTAAAATCTAGCAAACCGAATAGATCAATGATTATTTCTACTGGATCTCTTCAACTCTTGAGCTCCAATTGATTTCTAATCTTCCCAAGGTTTTCCAGAGGGTTTTTGTCATAATCCATCTCCGGAAAATCAGCCAGAAGTTCCTCAATTCGATCAAATGTTCGAATATTTATACTTTCCATAATTCTGACTCCCATGTTGTGTAACTTGGTTTCACATGTATTCTCCAAGGAAATCATATGATCGTGAATCTTCCATTTACCACAACGTGGAAAGGAATCCCTATGTCGTGGGCTTCAGAAGTCTTGTCTCTTTTGCAACGATTCCACTTTCGCATTAGATCGCAACGATACTTGGTTTTCGCATCGAATCACAATAACTTATGTATAGGATCGCATCGATGCTCGTAGGATTGCATCCTATCGGAACCAATACTACATATTTACAACTTCAGTTCTTTACATTCCATCTTTTGTTCGGTTTTGTCCCTTTTCTTCAAGAATTTTGTTTTTTGCTACAAAATATAATTTAACTCAATAAGTACGAAATATATTTGCATTTAACCATATTATAGCTTAAAATATGTTCAAATAATTCCTATAAATATATATAAATATGGCACTATCATTTATTAACTATTGTTTGTATATTTCTATTATATTTGTGTTGTCGAGTATTTGTCTAATAGATGAGGGGTGTTCAATGTAATGTTTTTCGGGTTATCACGTGGGTTGTCGGGTCATTGACAACTCGGTATATATATATATATATATATATATATATAATTCAACAATAACACATATTAGGGCAAGTGATGTGCATTCATTGATATTTAACTCTCTCATTCTCTGTCAATATTTTTCCCTCTATTCTTGCACGTTAGGGTTAGATGTTTTAGGGTTTCATATTCATTTGTTCATTACAGTTTCATATCTCAGTGTAAACGTAAGAGAGTAGTGTAGGAATCTTGTAGTGAGATTTTTGGTTGTAAAAGTATATGCAAACGTGCTGGTTTGATTTGAAATCGAGTTGATCATGTTGGGAAACCAGGTTATAAATTTGTCATGGTATCAAAGAATATGGTTTCTACATTGATTCGATTCATATGATCAAATTCTATGTTCGTTTATGTCTGAATCCCGTCTGGATCTCATCTGAACATAAGTTGACGTTCTCTGTCTGTTCTTTTTCGATCATGTACTTTTCTTTGTTATTTTGTGTTGATTCATGATTTTTGTGGGAAATGTGTAGATCGTAATCATGTTGTATTTTCTAGGGTTTCTCCCTTTCTATCGATATTCTTTAAATGACTCTGATTGTCGTTTTCTTTCATGTTCCAAGTTACTACGTGTTCTTGCTGATTTGTATAGATTTTATCAGTGCTACAAGCCTTTCATCCAACTTGTAATCGTCTCTAGAAGATTGTACGTGGAAAAAACACTAGATCACTAGATTAACTATGTAAAGAAATAGATTAACACCGATTAATTCTTACAGGGAAAAGAGCCTAGAAATTTAACTTTATGCTTGATCTTTGTGGCTTAACGCCCTGACTAAGACGGTGTTTAAAGCATTTTCGTGCATCACTGTGAGATCTTTCTATTCTCTATTTGTTTTCTTGATTGTCTATTTTATGTGCATTTGTTCTGTGTGCATCTGTTTTTTGTGTACATATGTTTTATGTGCATCTATTGTGGTATTTGATCTGTTTAGTTCTTGATCTGTTGATTCCTGATCTATTATATTTGATATGTTTCTTATCTTTTGAAGAATGTCGACTAACCTTGTGCTCCCAGCATACTGTGGAGCCATCTTGGTCTGCTTTTTTACTTTCTTTATAGGGTTTGCCGCAGTTCTATGCTTTGAGCCTTAAAAGCTCATAATATGGTTGGCTTTACAAATAGAACTATTCTAAAACCCACTGGTTATCAAATTAAAGAGTCTAACAGGGAATGTGCTAATGTTGTAACTTTTTCCTGGATTCATGGGTCAATTTCAAAATACATATATGCAAATCATGTATGTTTTGAGAGTGCTCAGGAAATCTAGGAAGAACGTTTCGAAACATATCATAAGGAGATGGATCCGTGGTTTTAATATATATTAGAAAATTAAGTATCCTACTTAGGGCCACTTGTCTTTATCTGATTACTTTAACAAACTTGATTCTTATAGGAAAGAGTTTGATGGTTTGACTAACCTCACATATTGTAAATGTGAGGCAACTGCCAGTTTTAACAACCATGCAAAACTAGTGAAACTAATGCAATTATTAAGTGGTTTGGATGATTCATACAATCAAGTTAAAAGTCATATTTTTTTAATGGATCCTCTACACTCTGTTAAAATAACATTTTCTTTAGTTTGTCGTGAAAAATCTAATAAAAAACTATTGGATTAGGTGTCTAAGCCCAATACTATAATTGGTATGTACTTTACCCGATAGTGGCATGGTCCTTTTGGGTTGCCTTCGCCATAGCAATTTGATAGGATGAATTATAGAGAAAGAGGTTAATTAATGATTTATTAATATATTATAAGAATAATATATTAATTAAGAAATCATATTATTTAATTAGTATTGATCAGAAATTAATTTAGAACTAATTTGGTGATCAAAAGAGACTGATTAAATTACGGGGACTGATATTGCAATTATATGATAGTTGCAAGTTGGGCTTGTGGATCCCTAGGAAGGGGTGGAAGAAATTCTATGTGTAGCCCACATAGATTTCATCCAAGGAGGCCTTCTGGAAGGGTCTATTGGACTGGTTAAGGCTTAAGCAATCAGATTAGGGTTTTACCTGAAACCCTAAGCAGCTCAACTATATAAGGAACCCCTTCGATCCCTGAAATCGGCCACTTGATCCTTAGAGGAAATCCTTTCCAATTTTAGAGCCTCCTAACCTCTCTCATATTCTTCCAATTGCTACTTGGTGTTTGTGAGTCACTAGAGGTGCAACAATTGAGGCACTAAGCTGTTGAAAGTTCAAGATCTACAATCTACAAAGAAAAGGTATTCATCTAACTTTGTTTTATCTTATCAATTTTGAATATTGTATGCTAGGTTAGGGTTTATGCTTTGGATGATTATTTGCATGTATAACTTGAGAAAAACCTAGATCCAAAGCATTAGGGTTGCATGTGCACCATAGGAATGTTGTAGTGCTCAAAACCCATCAGTGTTATCAGAGATTAGGGGGTTTTTCTGTTATATTTGATGCATTAATGAATTGTTCAAAGCAAAAGGAAAATCGTTTTTTTGGTTCTGCCTGACGAACACGACGTGTTCATTATGGACCACGACGTGTAATGGCATTACACGACGTGGAGACGGGTCAAATGGCAGATTTTCAGATTTTTGACTTAAATTAGATTTAGATAATTACCATAAGTTGTTTTATTAATTAAAATTCGAATTTTCTGATATGGTAATTGATATCCTAATCTAATTGAAAGATAATTGTCATATTTTAAGATAATTATGAGATTTAGTGATAAATTAATTATTTGTAAATTTTGATTTGAATTATCTTACCAAATATAAGGATTATGATCAAATTTTGAGATAATGTTTAAAATTAAATGATTAGTTTAACTTATTTAAAATTTGATCTAAAAGTTTTGAAAAGTTTCAAAAACTTGCCCTCAAGTTTGGAATTTAAAATTTGATTAAAAGTTTTTACTTTTGAAATATTAAAATCTAAAACCCTAGTGTTTTAAAAGTTTAAAATACAACTCTTATACTATTATAATATTAAAAGCTTAATACTTATATATATGTATAAGATGAGTTAGTCTTACCGTTAATAGGCCTCATTCACGAAGCCGATATCTAAGGGGGGTATAAGGAAACTCTCTATAAAATGGCGGTTGAATGGGTGTCCACTCTCACCCCCCACTTCCTTGATTGGTGGAGGGTCCTTAGTTGAACGGGTAGGATAGGACATTAAATTCCTCATTAATAAGTATAATGAATATTATAAAGTAACTAAATGTTTTTATAAATTCCCAATCTTAGTTACTTTAGGAAAATGTGAAAATGATGCTATTCCATGAAATTGCAATTTGCACCTCACGAAGTCGTTTGTGGAGAGTGTGTGGTTAAACGGCACACTTACTTGGACTAGCGAGGGTGGCAAAGGGTAGCTCGAGAATTATCATAGATCAATGGAGCGTGTGTGGTTAACCGACACATTGATTAGGTGGTAAATGACTCGAGAGTGCCAAGCTAATTTGCATGGTTATTCACACCTTGTTTGTGATCCTCGGTATCCCAGTCACAAACTTGAAGGGCATAATCGAGATTAAACATGCCATTGAAAAGTTCAATGAATCTCAAAAGAATCTAGGAATTTCGTTTCATTTAAAACTTAATTGTTCATTTCGTTTTTCATGATGGAAATTGGTAAATCGACATTTACCTACCTTCAAATATTTTGCAATTGGATTACGGCATCCCTCTTCCGAATTGTGAAATATTGTGTTGGGTACTAGCCTTAATATTTCATTTGGGTGTTATATTAAGGACTCTTTATCTAATCTAAACTTTGTTCCTTTTCTATTTCAGATGTCTGGCTCAAACAACGCTTTCAGCTTGAACTCCAACCCCTCAAGCTCCTTTTCTCTTATGAACATTTGTGGGAGAGTCACTTTCGATGGGTCCAATTTCAATGATTTGATCCGTAACATCCGCATGGCCCTTCGATACGAGGAGAAAGAATACGTCCTTGACGAAAAGCTCAAAGAGATAGACGAAACCAAGGCTCCTGCTGAAGAGATAGCTGAGTATAGGGCTCACGAAAAAGACGCGACAAAGGTGTCATGTACAACGGTAGCCACTATGACTCCTAAGCTCCAGCGGTTCTACGAGGAGTACTGGCCTTACGAGATGTGCCAAGACTTTATGGAAAATTACCATCAAAGTGCACGTCAAAAAAGGTACGAGATTGTCGCCTCGTTGATAACAACCAAGATGAAAGATGGAAAGTCCATCACGATCCACTTGCAAAGGATGCAAAAGTATGTGGATCGTCTACTCAAGTTGAATGTCAACTTTGACGAAGAGTTCGTGATTGATATAATCCTACACTCTTTTCCTCCTTGCTATAACCAGTTCAAGATGACTTATCATATGAACAAGGAGGAAGTCACCTTGAGTAAACTTCAAGGTCTGTTAAGAACTACTGAAAGTGGACTCAAAGACAAAGTTGTCGCATCCACTCCTACTGCTGCTGCCCCAATCCTGACTATTGGACATGGGAAGGGGAAAAAAAGGAAAGCTCCCTCTAAGAATCACAAGGGAAAGTCTCATGATGGATCTTCTTCAAGTGGGTCCAAAGGAAAAGGTGGTTCTGCTACTCCTTCATCTGATCCGAAAGAAGCAGAGTGTTTCTTTTGTCACGACAAAGGGCATTGGAAACGAAGCTGCCCTAAATACTTGCAGGACATCAAGGATGGAAAGATAAAACCTTCCTTCGCAAGTATTTATACTATTCAATCTAATAACTCATAACATGCTAGTTCTTGGGTCCTTGATACAGGATGTGGTTTTCAAATTTGTTCTGATTTGCAGGGGCTAAGAAGAAGTAGGGATGTGTAGCATGGGAAGATGAACCTAATAATGGGGAATAGGAAATCGTCGTCTGTCACCAAGATCGGAATTTATTCTTTTGTTCTTACTAGTGGGTTAGGACTAGAGTTGAATTATTGTTGCTACTCGTCATAAATGACGAGGAATATTATTTATTTTCATGGTTTGTACAAACAAGGTTTTAGATTTTCGTTTAATAATGAAATTGGTTCTATAAATGCTTTCTATAATGGTACTTTATATTTTGAAGCATTTCCTTGTAATGGTGTATATGAAACTGTGATGGTTGTAGACAACTTAGGGAATAATGTGTTGCATATCGATTCGTCTAATGGTTTAGACAAGGCATGCTTGTGGCATTGTCGTCTTGGACATGTCAACAAGAAGCATATAGCCCAACAAGAAGCATATCGATTCGTCTTGGAGTCATTTGAAAGAGGTGAGGGATTGTTGGATCTCATACACACAGATGTGTGTGGGACTTTCAGATCCACCACAAGGGATGCTAACCGCTTCTATGTGACTTTTACAGACGATTATAGCAGATATGGATATATCTACTTAATCAATCACAAGTCGGAAACCTCTGAAAAGTTCAAAGAGTTTAAACAAGAAGTGGAGAATCAATTGGACAGGAAGATAAAGATGCTCAGATCCGATAGTGGTGGTGAGTATCATAGTATCGAGTTCCACGACTATCTTAAGGAATGTGGAATTGTTTCACAATTGACGCCACCTAGGACACCACAGCTTAATGGTGTGGCTGAGAGGCGCAATCGAACCTTGTGGGACATGGTTCGTTCCATGATGAGTCGAGCTTCGCTACCTATCTCATTCTGGGGGTATGCCTTAGAGACTGCTGCCCATATCCTTAATCTATTCTCAACTAAGAAGGTTGCCAAAACACCTCACGGGATGTGGATAGGGAAAGTTCCCTCGTTGGCACATATCAAGGTTTGGGTTGCGAGGCTATCGTAAGACGAGAGACACATGACAAGCTTGAACCTCGCAGTCAGTGGTGTATTTTCATCGACTACCCGCATAAATCTTTTGGATATCTCTTCTACAGACCGAGTGACAATGTGGTCTTCGTTGCAAGGAGAGGGGTTTTCTGCGAGAGAGAACTCATATGCCAAGAGGATAGTGGGAGGCAAATTGATCTTGAAGAGCTTAAAGAGTCAAGCGATGAAGGAACCTCTAACACTAGTGCTCAACCTGAGGAAGAGATTCATGTTGAACCAGTTGACGAGTCCCTACCTCTAAGACGTTCTAGTAGAGTTAGTGTTTCACCTGTGTTGTATGGTTCCCATATAACAGCTGAAGGTGATACGTTTATCAGTGATACTACACTGATAATTTTGGATGAGCCTAACAACTACAAGGAAGCCAAGACGGGCCCAGAGTCTGCAAAATGGAAAGAGGCAATGCATAGAGAGATTCAGTCCATGTATGACAATCAAGTTTGGAATTTGGTTGAAAATGTACCAGGTTGTAAGATGGTCGGGTGCAAATGGATCTTCAAGAAGAAGACCGACATGGATGGGAAGGTGCATACGTTCAAGACACGACTGGTTACAAAGGGATTTACTCAAACCCCAGGGGTTGACTATGATGAGACCTTCTCGCCAGTGGCCAAGATCAAGTCTATTAGGGTTATGTTGGCCATCGCTGCGTTTCTTGATTTTGAAATTTGGCAGATGGATGTCAAAACCGCTTTCCTTAACGGGAAGCTGGATGAAGATGCTTACATGTGTCAGCCGGAAGGTTTTGTGGATGCCAAATACCCCAGTAGAGTGTGCAAGCTTGAGAAATGCATTTATAGGTTAAAACAAGCGCCTCACAGATGGAATCTTTGTTTCGATGAGAAAGTCAAAGAGTTTGGTTTTTCGAGAAGCGAGGATGAGTCATGTATGTATGTCAAGGCTAGTGGGAGTATAGTTAGCTTTCTAGTTTTGTATGTTGATGACATAACGCTCATAGGAAATGACATCCCAACCTTGCAGGAGGTTAAGACCTGGCTTGGGAAGTGTTTCGCTATGAAGGATCTAGGAGAAGCTGCCTATATTCTAGGGATAAGGATATTGAGAAATAGAAGTAAGAGACTAATAGGACTTAGTCAAAGTATTTACTTGGAGTAGGTGTTGAAACGTTTTAGCATGAAGAACTCCAAGAAAGGGGAACTGCCTATCCAAAGCAATACCAAGCTGAGTAAGACTCAGAGTCCAAGTACCGATGCCGAGAGAGCGGAAATAAGTCGAGTGCCATATGCTTCTGCCGTTGGCTCGATCATGTATGCTATGACATGTACTCGCCCTGATGTGGCTTTTGCGTTGAGCATGGTTAGCCGATATCAAGGGAACCCATGTAGAGCTCATTGGACCGTAGTGAAGAACATTCTTATGTACATGCGAAGGACTAAGGATTGGGTCCTTACCCTTGGTGGGAGTGATGACTTGAGAGCGACAGGGTATAGTAACGCCGTCTTTCAAACCGACAGAGATAACTTCCGCTCTCAGTCGGGCTGGGTGTTTACCCTGAATGGAGAAGCGATCACTTGGAAAAGTTCCAAGCAGGAGACTGTGGCTGATTCAACATGCGAATCAGAGTACATAGAAGCGAGTGAAGCGTCGAAGGAGGCAATATGGTTGAAGAACTTCATTGGAAACCTCGGAGTTGTACCAGCCATAAAGGAGTCTATGGAGATTTTATGTGATAACGAAGGAACAATTGCCTTAAGCAAGGAACCGAGGGATCATGGTAGATCCAGACACATTGACAGAAAATACCACTTCATCAGACATCGGGTAGATGAAGGGACTCCTTGTAGTCAATAGGGTATCGTCAAAGGAGAACCCAGCAGATCCCCTCAGAAAGGGTCTGGGCAGGGTTAAGCACTTACAGCATGCGAGGAGCATTGGTCTGAAGGACGATATTAGTTTTAGTGATTAGATAGTTGCTTACAAACTTGTAATTGATAAAATGTAATTGACATTTGATGATTGGAATTAATTTGGTGATCAAAAGAGACTGATTAAATTACGGGGACTAATATTGCAATTATATGATAGTTTCAATTTGGGCTTGTGGATCCCTAGGAAGGGGTGGACGAAATTCTATGTGTAGCCCACATAGATTTCATCCAAGGAGGCCTTCTGGAAGGGTCTACTGTACTGCTTAAGGTTTAAGCAATCAGATTAGGGTTTTACCTGAAACCCTAAGCAGCTCAGCTTATTAAGGAACCCCTTGGATCTCTGAAATCGTCCACTTGATCCTTAGAGGAAACGCTAGCCAATTTTAGAGCCTCCTAACCTCTCGCATATTCCTCCAATTGCTACTTGGTGTTTTTGACTCACTAGAGGTGCGACAATTGAGGCACTAAGCTCTTGAAGGTTCAAGATCTACAAGCTACAAAGAAAAGGTATTCATCTAACTTTGTTTTATGTTATCAATTTCGAAAATTGTATGCTAGGTTAGGGTTTATGCTTTGGATGATTTTTTGCATGTATAACTTGAGAATAAACTAGATCCAAAGCATTAGGGTTGCATGTGCACCATAGGAATGTTGTAGTGCTCAAAACCCATCAAAAACATGGTTCTCACTCCAACTCTTCTGGTAATAACAAATCTCAGTCTTCCACATTCGTGTCTAAATTTTTTGATCAAAAAAATTAAAAGGAAATAGTAATATTCCTAAATGTAAAAAGTATGATCTTAAATTTCACCCAATAGATTTTTTTTAAATCATTGGTTATCCAAAATATTATAAACGAAGATCTGACTCTAATATTCAAAATAAAAATTTCTATACAAAATTTGATTATGCTCATAGCTCTGCGTCTCTGTTAATTATAATGATCATACTAATAACTATGAATGTCATTATATCACTAATGAACAATACTCCAAGTTTCTTAAACTCGTTTGTGATAAGAAAGGGTTGGATGAAGAACCTTTCAGTGCTAATATGGTAGGTATTTCATGTAATTCTTTTTTTAGTTCTAAATGTCAAAAATGGATGGTTGATTTAGGAGCCAATCAACATACGATAGCCTTTGAATCACTACTTCATGATTTTTTTTGATGTTTCTAGATTGAATATTAGGGTCAGTCACCCGAATGGTTCATCCACTTAATAAAACAAAATTAGAAAATTGCAGTTATCAAACTCTCTTACTCTATTTGATGTTTTTGTCCTCCCTAATTTTAATATAAATCTCCTATCTTTTCTTAAACTTTGTAAAGATAGTGAATGTAATGTAGTTTTTAATGAACACAACGGCTATATTCAGGATTTACTGTCGAAGGGGACGGTGGAGACTGGTAATATACCTGGTGGGCTCTATTATCTTGATAACACATATCCAGGCAATATGATAAAGAATCATGTTGAAACTAATATTAAGTCCATTAGGTCAGATAATGGGACCGAATTTTCAAATATTTGTATGAAAACTTTTAATGAGAATAATGGAATTTTACATCAAACTTCTTGTGTTCACACTCCACAAAAAAATGGTGTCGTGGTGAGAAAACACATACATATTCCCAATGTTGCAAGGTATCTTATATTTCAATATGGTTTGCCTTTAAAACATTGGTATGATATTATTTTAACTTTTGTTTTCTTGATAAATAGAACCCTTCATATGTTTTAAAAGGGGTTACTCCATATGAATTAGTCTATAAAAGAACTCGAAGTTTTGATAATCTTCGTGTTTTTGGTTGTTTATGTTTTTCAATTAAACATAACAATTATGATAAGTTTTCATCTAGAACTGAAAAGTGTATTTTTCTAGGGTATTCTTTAGATAATAAGGGTTATAAACTTTTGAGTATTGATTCTCATCCTTTCTTTGTATCTAGGGATGTAAAGTTCTATGAATCTGCTTTTGCCTTAAAATGGAGAATCTCTACTTTGACAACACCCATGATAAGTCATGCTTTGTGGATCCTTTTTCCTATGATGAGCCAGTAGTGACTGGGTTATCTAATGATGACTTAAATCTAGATAAACAGAGAATCGGCTATTAGTTGGATGGTACTAGTTCTGTCCAAGTTCATAATAGAACATATAATTTCAAACCAATACTACCTTTGGTCTTGGAGAGTCATATGTGCCTCAAACTAATGAGACTGGTCCTAGTTGTCCTGACACGGCTGAGGAAAGTAGTAAAGAAAATTTTATACCTCTAGATTCTTCTTCAATAAGTCATAATCGTTCTAACATGGAGTCTCGTGTTCCTAGTAGATTTGATGATTATGTTGTTGAAGGTAAATACAAATATGGAATAGAAAAAACTATTAACTATTCTCACTTATCTAATGAAACTAAGTGTTTTGTATCTAATCATACTAAGACTATTAAGCCATAATGTTACTTTGAGGTTTCTCTAAATCCCGAATAGGCTAAAGCCATGAATCCTGAAATGGAATCCCTTTATAGAAATAGAACTTGGGAAATAGTTGAGATAACTAAAAATAGAAAACCCATTGGATATCGTTGGATTGACAAAATAAAATATAAAGCAAACGGTGAAGTAGAGAAGTATAAAGCTCATTTAGTTATGAAAAGTTACAGTCAAAGCGAAGGTCTTGACTATGAGAAAACATTTTCCCCTGTAGCTAAAATTGTCACCATTAGGATTATAATTACTACGAATGTTAATCGGAATTGGAATTTACATCGGTTTGACTTTAATAATGCTTTTTAAATGGTGATCTTGAGGAGGATGTATATATGGTATTATCTCAAGGTTATCATATTAAGGGTGATACCCGAGTTTGTAAACTTTTAAAATCCTTATATGGTTCAAAGAAATCTCCACACAAGGGGAATGAAAAGTTATGTGTCTCTTTGTTTAGTTTTGGTTTCACCCAAAGTCTAAAAAGATTATTCCGTGTTTGTAAAATCTATAGGTAACTCTCTTCTTGTTTTGTTGGTTTATGTGTATGATATAATCCTAACAGGAGAAAATGAAACTGAAATAACTAAAGTTAAAGATTTTCTTAAACCTCGATCTTTTATTAAAGATTTAGGTAAGTTAAAATATATTTTTACGTATAGAAGTTATTGATGTTCCAAATGGTGTTTATCTCTCATAAAGGAAATACTGTTTGGAATTATTAAATGAATTTTGAATGATGGGATGTGAAACAGTTAATACTCCTCTTGAGGTTAATCTTGTTGTTGATCGTGATCAAAGTAGTGATAGCCTTCTTGAAAATATTATTGAATTTTAGAAATTGGTTGGTAAAATTGATTAATCTCACTATAACAAAGGCCCAATATTTCTTATTTTGTTCAAGTCTTGAGTCAGTTTATGCACAATCCTAGACGATCATATTTGAGAATTGATTTAAGGTTGTTAATATACCTTAAAATTAGTCCTAAAAAAGGTGTGTGTTATGTAAAAGCTAATTGTCATGTTTTAAAAGGATTTTCTGATGTTGATTTGGCTAAATGTCTTTTTTCGAGGAAATAAGTAAATGGTTATTTGGTGTATTTTGGTGATTCTCGTGTTTCATGCAGAAGTAAAAAAATTACTCTATTTCCAGATCATCAATTGAATCTGGAAAAAAAGGAGTGTGTTATTTGAGAATTGATTTAAGGTTGTTAATATACCTTAAAATTAGTCCTAAAAAGGAGTGTGTTATTTAAAAGCTAATTCTCTTGTTTTAAAAGGATTTTATGATGCTGATTGGGCTAAATGTCTCTTTTCTAGGAAATCAGTAAGTTGTTATTTGGTGTATTTTGGTGAATCTCTTGTTTCAAGCAGAAGTAAAAAAATTACACTATTTCCAGATCATCAACTGAATCTGGAAAAAAAACTGCTGAATAAAGCTGTTGTTTAAAAAAAACTGAATCTAAATATAGAGCCCTTGGTTCATTAACTTGTGAAATAATTTGGGTATTAAAAAAATTTTATGATTTAAAAATTAGTCAAGTTGTTCCAGTAGATCTGTTTTGTGATAATGAATCTGCTATAAAAGTAGCATTAAATCTTGTTTTTCATGATAAAGCTAAGCATTTTGAAATAAATGTTCATTTTATTAAGGAAAAGATTACACATGGTATTATTAAACTTGTTAAAATTGGATATGCTAATCAAATTGCTAATGTATTGACTAAATCTCTTGTTTCTTCTCAGCATGAGAATCTTTGTAAAAAAATGTGTTTGGACAATCTTTTTCTGTAAAATAAGTTTTAAATGTTTAGTTTATCCGGGGATGTTGAAATAATAAAAATTATGTTCCAAACTAAGAATTTAGTATATTACCTATTGTTTTTATATTTCTATTATATTTGTGTTGTAGGGTATTTTTCTGATTGGTAAGGGTTACTCAGTGTAATGTTTTTGGGTTATCACGCAGGATGTCAAGTCATTAACAACCCGATATATATATATAAGTCAAAATTGTGGCAGATTAGGGAAAGTGAGGTTCATTCTGTAACATCCCAAAATTCATAGCCAAAAATTTTATTTTTAATTAAATAATCATAAAACAATTAGTCTGAAACATCCATAGTGTTAACTCATTTCATAATCGAAAACCAGTATTTTCAAATAACTAAAACATGTCATAGAAAAAGTATTATCAGAGTACCACTCCCAAAGATCTCATAATGCGGAAATCATAGTGTGATGCGCTACAATCCTGTCGGCTCCTTTCCTTTTGAAAAAGAAGTACCTGAAACCAAAACTGAAAACCGTATACACGAAGCTTAGTGAGTTCCCCCATCATACCACACACCATACAAATAACATACTGTCAGACATATCTGGGTGCCCGACCTACCCCTTCAATCTCTTTCAACCGGTAACCGCCTAGCATATCTCGGTGCTGGCCTACCCCTTCGGTCTCTTTCAACCGGTAACCGCCTAACATATCTGGGTGCTGGCCTACCCCTTTGGTCTCTTTCAACCGGTAACCGGGGACTATTTCACCCCTACCACTACCACATAATATCCTAGCATATACACATAAATCACATACTGCCTAGCATATCTGGGTGTTGGCCTACCCCTTCGGTCTCCTTCAACCGGTAACCGGGACTATTTCACCCCTACCACTATTGCATAATAACATATCATAAACATACTACTAGGCATATTTGGGTACTGTCTGCCCCTTCGGTCTCTTTCAACTGGTAACTGGGGACTATTCCACCCCTCCTACCACTATCACATAATATCATAGCATACTAGCACATAAATCATAACAGATAGTGGCATACCAGAAAATCATCTTTACTCTACACTCCTACTAGTGGGTAGGCATTGGTGCCTTAGACCCACTCCAATAGGAAGGTAACTCACCTCATGCAGCTGAACTCCACTGCAAGAAATCCTTAGTTGTTGTCCTGGCAACTCCTCGAGCTATCAATACCAAAATATCACCCAATTAGCAATTGGGTTCTATACCATGATCCATAATCCATACTTGGGGTAAAGTGACCATTTTATCCCTGGCCCACAAGATACTTAACTAAGGCCCAAGTCCAAAACCAATCAAGTCAAAAACTCTAAAATCCATAATGGCCCACTAATGGCCTAATTTTCCAAATTGGGCCCAAACCCTTATATAGGCCTTTCCCTTAAGCCCATTTCCCTTTTTGAATCATTATACATGTCCATAGCTAGCCCAACAAAATCCATGTGCTTACAAGCCCATAAGAAAGCCCGAATCTGAAATGGCCCACAAGGCCCAATAAGGCTCAAATCCATCATGCACCTACCCAAGAAGGCCCAATATCCAAAAAGGCCTGAAATATTAAATTGGCTACCCAACAAACTCCTCGTCCATGGTCCAAGGCCCAAAAGGTCAAAAAAATAAAGTGAGGCAACCAGACTGAGTACGCCATGCGTACTCATATGGTACACTAAGCGTACACCTGTTGGGGCTGGTACGCGCCGCGTACCAGGTGGGTACGCCCAGCGTACTCCTCTGAAGTCCAACCCTCTCCAAATAAGCACTTAATCACTTCGGCCCTTGCTCCAACTCTCCAATATGACTTCTATAGGTGACTTTTCAAGTAAAGTTGGCAACTTTACTAACATGCATGGCTTAATGGGACTCTAGAGCTCAAAAGAGCTTAATGTATGGTCTTAACTCATGATTGGACACAAACACTTCACAAAGCTTGCACCTTTATGAGAGATGGGACCTTAGTATGTCGATATCTACATGTTTGAGTCCCTAAAACGACCCTAGCTCACCAAGACCAAAAGGCTAAAAATGGCCAAAAACCAACCCAAAAGAGGATCTATGAAATGGAAGGTCAAGATCAGAGCTTTTTACCTCCAATGGGTTGCAAAATATGAGAACTTCCTGGATCTACAAGCTCCCTTCCATGATCAACACTTGAACACCACCTTCCTCTTCTTGTACATACACTAACAAGTCTTCTTTTAAGCTTCAAGCTCCATCCAAGGCAAATCTAGGTTTTCATGGACGTGAAAAGGGTGGTGGCTGACTTGAAATGACCTAAGGAGTGGTATAATGTTGCTTATATAGGGTACAAGTTAGGGAAATTAGGGTTTTGGTCTGGAAGAAGTACGCCCCGCGTACCTCTTTGTACGCCCGGTGTACTCATGAACCACCCATGATCATTTACTCTTATATGATGGGCGTACCCCAGCTTACACTAGGCGTACCCAGCTAAACTCGCGCATGCAAATGCTTGCATGCATGGATCAAATTTACCACATCTTCCCATTAGGGACTAGTTCTGCCAAAACCTTCAATGTGGCATAACTCACTCTTCCTAAGTCTGTTTCCAACGAACCTTATATCCACGAGAAGGTGGCGGGAAGCCCTACGCTCCTAGTAATACACCCGAGCCTTAAAATCCTCCGATTAAAACCCAAAACCATTAAAAGACCGAGATATCAATTTACAGTCATACCCTTGGCTTCCGAAGACATAACCGAATACATGGTTCACTTAGACCCTGACAACTACATCCGATATGGGCTTAATCCTTCCTTGCCCAAAGCTTGTAACCCTCATTTCAACTGATGACTGGGTCGCGGCCCCCAGCAACGAAGCAATCCGGAACCGGGTGTTACAACTCTCCCCCACTTAAATTAGATTTTGTCCTCGAAGTATCTCCTTACCAATACTCATATCCAAAACTACTGATCCAAGGGACGCAACCGATGATCCTACGCATAGAACAACCTTCTCTAGTCAACCGAAACCGTACTGAACTTCCATCCCGAAGAAACGAACTCCCAGCTTCCGTAAACCACTTCTGCCTTCCCAAAGTCTGAACTCCATAATGATCTGTCTCCTTGACCGACCGCCTACACTGCAATGTTACCATGCTCAAACCTCGTCGAACAACTGATCAACCACAGAACTTCCAACTCTAATGACTTTGATGCAACCTTCGAAAACAAAGTCCTTAACCATAATCCTGCTGCAGATTCTTATACTGGACAGAAGGCTCAGATAATCCTTCGAGTAAGAGACCCATCCATGCAACGGTTAGACTCAGAAGAGAGCTACGCAACTGGGTCAAATCAACTACTTCGAGATTATTTATTCCTACTGCGAGTGACTCATCACCTTCCAATCAATCGGTCGCTTCGTCTGTAGCTGACATCCTATAACACCATTACCGCTTGAGACACTGAAGCTGCCCGTAGTACCGAACCGCCCGAAACATTGAACTGCCTCATACAGCATGTTGCCTCCTGGCTACTTTCCAAACTCCATCGAGACCTTCGTGGTCTCAATTCGTCTTTCAGTCGTCCCACACGACTTCCGAATACTCCCACATAGTCGCCCCACACGACTTCCGAATGAAATCCTCGTCTGATAATAGTTGCCACTAGTTATCTTTCCCCTGTGGCTCTAACGACCTCCTGATCCAACCGATCGGGTCCATACATAGAATCCTGACATCACCAAACCCAAACCTAATAGTGAATACATCATGACTAAAATAACATTATATCACAAACGACCTTATGCATTCCATCGCCTCCTTGATCCCATGACTGCCATGGTGTTCCCATGGTCTTATCACTGGCTCAACTAGATCTAACTCGTCTGGGTAATTTCGTAACCCAATCTGTGGATTTTCCATGTCCTCACTACTGCACCCAAACTGATGGGTACTACTGTTCCTTCCGTGATCTAACAACACTCCCATGCTATCTACCGACCTAGTGAATGCTACGACTACTTCCGCATTCTTACAACACCCTAGCACTATCTGCCAACCTTGTGAAGGCTACGGCTACACCCGCAGACTTACAACACTCTAGCACCATATGACAACCTCGTGAATCCTACGACTACACCCGCAGACTTACAACACTCTAGCACTATCTGCCAACCTAGTGAATGTTATGGCTACACCCGCAGACTTACAACACTCTAGCACTATCTTCCAGTCTTGTGAATGCTACGGCTACACCCGTAGACTTACAACACTCTAGCACTATCTGCCAACCTAGTGAATGCTACGGCTACACCCGCAGACTTACAACACTCTAGCACTATCTACTAACCTTGGTCCTACCACCAGTCCATCTATACCGTCCTAAGTTGAACACGTACTCGAACTAATACTCAACTGAACTCGGGTCCTCACTGGACCCCTAACCTGTTTTTATGAAGCCTGCTAGCTGATGCCAAGGGAAAGTGTGGACCAAATGTTGGAACATTTTTCGAACTCCCAACTCTCACAATCCTCAACCTGGATGGCCACTCGACCGCCTTCCTTCATGACAGGGATGCCAAAGTCATCCTAGATTCATTCCCACTTCTGCTCCTGAATACCTGATCGATTCTCCCCCACTTAGATTTTACTAAGTCTTCACGACACGTGAGAATTGAAGGATTCCCAATCATTCTTACTTTCTGAAATCCAATTTTATCGGATGTCCCCGAAGGAACATGTTGACAACCAGCGCTTACCAGTGCTAACGATCGTTTACCAGTCAATCCTAAGATCGCCCATCCTCGGAAATCATGAAGTGTACTCTTTAAATCTGGTCCATTTTGATGCCTTAATCCTCCTTCCATGATACAATACCAACTCCTTGAGTTCCCATGCTGGCAACTAGAAACCTTAACCTTTACTCTGGCTGGCGAATCCTCGCAGCACCACTGAACTCTAATTTAACATTACCCATGCGAAAAATGCAATTCCCTTAGAACATCTAATGATCAAACGAACCATGTGACTACACCAGTATCCTTCTGCTACCACTCCTCTCTTAGCGACGGTAATGCTAGAACCCCGAAGTTCTCCCATAGGCCAACGTCGCTCATACTAGAACAGCTGATGAAACCACTATATCACATTGATACAGGTGGACCAGCTTGATGAAGCTAACCACCAATCTTCCACATAATACCCCTGACCGATTTCTACTACGAACCGAGAGAACACTGAACACCCTGATCCACAAAAAGGAAACGACCCTTCACTAACTACTTAGTAATTCACGGTATGCAATTGGCATATGACATTTCTTGAAAATATAATCCAAACACAAGCAGGATACACTTACTTAATCCGATTCAAGAAAACAACCACAAATAGAACCGAACAGAGCAAAAGATACATACCCGTAACATCGCTTGAAGAAGCCCTGAATCCCTCTCCCTGCCGAAGTATTTGCGATGAAACCTGAGCTGCCTCAACCACTAAGCCGGGGCAATTCACCGTGATATGTCCGGGATGATGGAAACGATGTCACAACTCTACATCCAATGTACATTCTCGGTGGAGGTGACCCTTCCATCCGCACCTGCCGCATTTTAACCTCCTACGAACATCCTCATGTGCCCCTTCATCCCTCGTGTAACCACCACGACCCCTTAGATATCTGACACCAGCCGCATTCGCATTTAACTGCTCAGGTCACCGACCCAGACCATGATCCCGCTTCCTCTTCCCTAGTTGCTTATCCAAGCCAATCTCCTGCTCTCGAGTTACCCCGACTACCCCATCAATCGCCTGAACAGTCGCATTATGCCCCTGGAATTTTGCGATCAACCTATCAGTGACACACCCAATGATGTCGGATAACCCCTCGCGTAGAACTCACGAAACCTCCACAGTGATCTAATCATGTGGTAGACTCTCCTGAAGCATAAACCCTAACCTACCATACAATTTTCGAAATTGATAACATAAAACAAAGTTAAATGAATACCTTTTCTTTGTAGCTTGTAGATCTTGAACTTTCAAGAGCTTAATGCCTCAATTGTTGAGCCTCTAGTGACTCACAAACACCAAGTAGAAATTGGAAGAATATGAGAGAGGTTAGGAGGCTCTAAATCGGCTATGGTTTCCTCTAAGGATCAAGTGGCCGATTTAAGGGATCCAACGGGTTCCTTATATAGCTGATCTGCTTAGGGTTTGAGGTAAAACCCTAATCTGATTGCTTAAGCCTTAAGCAATCCAGTAGACCCTTCCAGAAGGCCTCCTTGGACAAAATCTATGTGGGCTACACATAGAATTTCGTCCACCCTTTCCTAGGGATCCACAAGCCCAACTTGCAACTATCATATAATTGCAATATCAGTCCCCATAATTTAATCAGTCTCTTTTGATCACCAAATTAATTTCTGATCAATACTAATTAAATAATATGATTTCTTAATTAATATACTATTATTATAATATATTAATAAAACTTTAATTAACCTCTTTCTCTATAATCGGGTAAAGTAGATACCAATTATAGTTATGGGCTTAGACACCTAATCCAACAGTCTCCCACTTGGATAAGTCTAATAACTATAACTGCAAGTTTGACTTCAAAATCTGATTAGCAATCGTAGCTCTCAAAAGTCGTTGTTGAACTCTGACCTAGTCAATAACGCGTCCTTTAGATAAGGGATCATATAATCCTCCATTCTGCAAGATATCGTGTGGACAAAGACATGGAACGTAACCATTCTTAATGTCCAACATTTTGTTTCCCGAATTCTGATTTGTTTGACATAGAACTTAATTGAACACATAAATTCAGTCCTGACGGGCCCGAGACATAAGTCAACACAAAATCATCAAGGGGCCCAAGATATCGCTTTTACCCTCCTAGGATAAAAGGAAAAGATAAACTTTGACTTATATGCTTGTACTATTTACTCGTCAAATCGTACACAACAACACATTTTATAACATCAAGTTACTGATGCGTTTACGCATTATCAATGCACAACTGTAACGCCCGTAGATCCGGGCTAGTCAATTTAGAGACAATAAGCATCAAAAATGACTTTTTGATGGAATATTATTTAGAAGGAGTAATCTTAACTAAGTTGTAGTATATGTTACAAGGATTCCGTACATATAAAGAACGCCGAAGTCCGAGTTATAACGAAGAAGTTATGACATGTCGAAGTTTCGCGACAGAACCGACACGACACAACGCGACATAAATAATGAATTTATGATAGAGATATATTTAGCCTTAGTGGTCTAAACGAAAGTAATAGAGTTCGTTAAACCGAGAGCGTGCATGAAAAGAACGTCTAAATCTGACTTCGTATGAGGAAGTTATGATTTTTCTAAGTTTCGACTTAGCGGTATACAGCCCAAATCTCGAAATTGAGATCGAGTGATATTTGGCCGAAACAATCTAAACGAGAATCAAAGATCTCGTCGTTAGTAGTCCAACGGTAGAAAGATAGACAAAAACGGACGTCAGATGAAGAAGTTATGATTTTATAACGGAGTTTTCCTGTCCCGGCCAACTAAAAATAATATAATAAAATTAAATTCAAAATTAGCCGACAGAGTCTAAATGAAAGTTATAGAACATAGTCTCACCTACGCGTGGATATAAATAACGTCGAAAACGGAGCTCGTATACGAAAGTTATGAATTTTTGAAGTTCGAGCCACGCATACCAAAGCTTATCCGAAGAGTACGCCCAGCGTAACCGAAGTACGCCCAACGTACTGCTTATAGAGGGAGTACGCCCAGCGTACTCTGAAGTTACGCCCATCGTAATCACAGGGATCAGCCCCTATAAATAGATGTTGTGGGCTGCCGAGTTTTAGTGCTCAAATTCTTCTCTCTCACTTGTTATTGCCTCGTTTTGCGTGCAACTTATACCCCGAAGCCCCGGTATCATTCCCGAGACCCGAAGCAAGTCCCGAAGCCCCGAGGATCCCGAGATAAAGTTTCCGAGCCAAAAACCTGCCCGCGAGAAGCCCAGTTTTCAAGAAAGCGTCCCGGTTTCACCGGAGAATTTCTACTCGAAGAGCCGTAGTGCTGCCCGATCATCGTCTTATCAAGTGAGTGCATAGTCCCTTTCATGAACATGATTTTAATACAAGTATTGTTTGAATGTATTAAATATATGTTTTGTGTGAGTTATTTGTTGATGTCTGAATTAAGTGTTAAAGAACATACCTGATTGTTTATGATAACTTAGGTTAAAGAGTAAACCTAAGGTTTGTTATAATGGTTATGGGGTAGTATCTCTTTATGAGTACAAGTGAGATATATACGAAGAATAGAACTTTAAAAATATGTCATTGATCCGGGAGCATGGATTAGACATAGTTATTCGTCCCTAGTCCGAGAGTATGGATTGGACTTAGTTAATTGTCATTAATCCGGGAGTATGGATTAAGACTTAGTCAGTTGTCCTTAGTCGGGGAGTATGGACAGGACATATAATATGTCATTAATCCGGGAGTATGGAGTAAGACATAGTTAGTTGCCCTTAGTCCGGGAGTATGGACAGGACATAGTTATTTATTATTAGATCTGGGAGTATGGATCAGGCAGAGAGGTTAGTTTTAGATCCGGGAGTATGGATCAGGTCGAGAGGTTAGTTTTAGATCCGGGAGTATGGATCAGGTCGAGAGGTTAGTTTTAGATCCGGGAGTATGGATCAGGTCGAGAGGTTAGTTTTAGATCCGGGAGTATGGATCAGGTCGAGAGGTTAGTTTTAGATCCGGGAGTATGGATCAGGTCGAGAGGTTAGTTTTTAGTCTCGTTGAGAGGATTGACGGGGTGGGGTAAGAGTTGGTTATATATAGAGAGAGAGAGAGAGAAAAAAAAATTTATATTGTGTGAATTCTAAATTATATATATGTTATAACATTGTGGGATTGAAATCCCTATGTACTCACCAGGTTTTCCAAACCTGACCCACTCAATATTTTTGTATCACAGGTATCGATACAAAGACTCATTACACTTAGAGATTAAAGAGATGTATATCATTAGTGTAGATGAATGTAAGTTCGGTTTATGCTTATGTGTCTGTATTGACCAGGACATCCCAAATGTTTTAAAACGAATAAAATACATCTCTTCGGAGATGCTTAGATAAAGTATTTATCATGTTTTCTGGGAACAAATTCCGCAACAGTTTTCTTTAAAAGATTACTCTGATTTTAAAACAAAGCATAAACAAATCGGTCTTTTCTGGCCGTGAAATTTGGGGATGTCACAGTTGGTATCACAACATTAGTTTAAGCGAAGTAGGAATAAGGATTTATTTCTAGACTTAAATTTAGAATGCTAAGCGATGATCGTGAGGAGTGTTTCTAATATATTTTAGGTAGTACACCTGAATAGACACGAGCACTAACTCATTTAGGGAAGATGCCTAAATTGCTTTATGTGCTAAATGAATTGTGATGCTTTATGATGCCATTATTTGATCGGATCTATGGTCTTTTGCCGACCGGATCTGGAAATTTTATGTGTTCAGATTTCTAAACGTTTAATTACGATATTAGAACTGGCATGTAACTTTTCGGTGTAATAAGGATGAATATGTGTCTAAATCTTCTCTATCTATATTCTTGTCTCGATACACTGAACGCATGCTTTCGTGAACATAACGTCTTGGTGAAGACTCGTAGCGAATTGAATAAATGGATTAAATGAGAAGGCTTACGATAGTGAATGGTACCTATCGGAAGATATCGTAAGAGCGGTAACTTGCTTTTTGAATACGTTTGATAAAATAATGTTACGTATAGAGGAGTATGGTACACGAATGTACACATTTGATTGGCGGGATGATAGAACGATTGGTGTAATTCCTAAAGTTGTCCTATTGTCTGGTGTTTCCATCACCAACCGAGTTGAAGCAGAATTGTTGTTGAAGATATGCGTGGAAGAAGTCCTAGTAGAGTCTAGGTAAAATTATATGATTGTTTGGACACATTTGTGTTAAAATTGTTTTTGTGATAATAACTTGGAGAACTGCGAGACAATACTTGGGATGAGTATGAGTAGGTGTGAATGGTAGTAGAGGCCTATACTACCGGAAGCATAGGACTCACGCTTGGATCAGGGAAAGTCACAAGGTTACCAAGAAGCTAGTAATTGGTCTCGTTTTATTCAAGTATGTCGTTACCATCATTTCGGTAATGACTAATGAGATGATTGTTATTCCGACCCTAGTGGTCATATCAAATTGAGTCCGACTACGATGAGTTTGTTACGTGCTTCATGGAACCTAGTTCGATGTAACATATGACTTAAGTCAAAAGATTGAAATCAATGCGATCGGTGGCATCGCGCTCGTTGTTAAGGAAGCTTGTAGTTAGAAATGCTACATGCAAAAATGTGATTATATCACATTAGAATATGAAGGAAGGTATATTCCATTCTGGAATTTGACTCTAAGAGACCTGAGTCTAAGCGTTGCATCATACGATGAGAAGTCATTAGAATATGACCAATCGATCTGTTACAATAGATAAAGGAAAGTACTTATCCTAAGAAGAAGAAGGAGTCCTCAATAAGGATTTATTTTGTAACTCGTAGGTTACGATTGAAAGTCTAACATAGTACGAAGAGCAGATGCAAGATTAAGCATCGCCTGCGGTCAAGAGGTCCAAGATTAGATACTCATTCGAAGAAAAATAGAAGTTATGGTTATTACTTAGGATGGAAAGATAACGTATGGAATCATTATACAAGTCCTATTTTCGTTGATGATTACGGGACGTAATCATCCTAAGGGGGAGATAATTGTAATGCCCATAGATCCGGACTACTCAATTTAGAGACAATAAGCATCAAAAATGACTTTTTGATGGAAGATTATTTAGAAGGACTAATCTTAACTAAGTTGTAGTATATGTTACAAAGATTCCGTACATATAAAGAACGCCGAAGTCCGAGTTATAACGAAGAAGTTATGACCTGTCGAAGTTTCGCGACAGAACCGGCATGACACAGCGCGACATAAATAGTAAATTTACGATAGAGGGATATTTAGCCTTACTGGTCTAAACGAAAGTCGTAGAGTTCTTTATACCGAGAGCGTGCATGAAAAGAACGTCTAAATCTGACTTCGTATGAGGAAGTTATGATTTTTCTAAGTTTCGACTTAGCGGTATACCGCCCAAATCTCGAAATTGAGATCGAGTGATATTTGGCCGAAACAATGTAAACTAGAATCGATGATCTCGTCGTTAGTAGTCCAACGGTAAAAAGACAGACGAAAACGGACGTCGGATGAAGAAGTTATGATTTTATAACGGAGTTTTCCTGTCCCGGCCTACTAAAAATAATATAATAAAAATAAATTCAAAATTAGCCGACGGAGTCTAAATGAAAGTTATAGAGCATAGTCTCACCTACGCGTGGATCTAAAGAACGTCGAAAACGGAGTTCGTATGCGAAAGTTATGAATTTTTGAAGTTCGAGGCACGCATACCAAAGCTTATCCGAAGAGTACGCCCAACGTACTGCTTGTAGAGGGAGTACGCCCAACGTACTCTGAAGTTACGCCCAGCGTAATCGTAAGGATCAGCCCCTATAAATAGATGTCGTGGGCGGTCGAGTTTTAGTGCTCAAATTCTTCTCTCTCACTTGTTATTGCCTCGTTTTGCGTGCAACTTATACCCCGAAGCCCCGATATCATTCCCGAGACCCGAAGCAAGTCCCGAAGCCCAGAGGATCCCGAGAAGTAAAGTTTCCGAGCCGAAACTCTGCCCGCGAGAAGCCCGGTTTTCAAGAAAGCATCCCGGTTTCACCGGAGAATTTCTACTCGAAGAGCCGTAGTGCTGCCCGATCATCGTCTTATCAAGTGAGTGCATAGTCCCTTTCATGAACATGATTTTAATACAAGTATTGTTTGAATGTATTAAATATATGTTTTGTGTGAGTTATCTGATGATGTCTGAATTAAGTGTTAAAGAACATACCTGATTGTTTATGATAACTTAGGTTAAAGATAAACCTAAGGTTTGTTATAATGGTTATGGGGTAGTATCTCTTTGTGAGTACGAGTGAGATATATACGGAGAATAGAACTTTAAAAATATGTCATTGATCCGGGAGCATGGATTAGACATAGTTATTCGTCCCTAGTCCGAGAATATGGATTGGACTTAGTTAATTGTCATTAATCCGGGAGTATGGATTAAGACTTAGTCAGTTGTCCTTAGTCGGGGAGTATGGACAGGACATATAATCTGTCATTAATCTGGGAGTATGGATTAAGACATAGTTAGTTGCCCTTAGTCCGGGAGTATGGACAGGACATAGTTATTTGTTATTAGATCCGGGAGTATGGATCAGGTCGAGAGGTTAGTTTTAGATCCGGGAGTATGGATCAGGTCGAGAGGTTAGTTTTAGATCCGGGAGTATGGATAAGATCGAGAGGTTAGTTTTAGATCCGGGAGTATGGATCAGGTCGAGAGGTTAGTTTTTAGTATCGTTGAGAGGACTGACTGGGTGGGGTAAGAGTTGGTTATATATATATATATATATATATATATATACATATATATATATATATATATATATATATAGAGAGAGAGAGAGAGAGAGAGAGAAAATTTATATTGTGTGAATTCTAAATTATATATATGTTATAACATTGTGGGATTGAAATCCCTATGTACTCACCAGGTTTTCCAAACCTGACCCACTCAATATTTTTGTATCACAGGTATCGATACAAAGACACATTACACTGAGAGATTAAAGATATGTATATCATTAGTGTAGATGAATGTAAGTTCGGTTTATGCTTATGTGTCTGTATTGACCAGGACATCCCAAATGTTTTAAAATGAATAAAATACATCTCTTCGGAGATGCTTGGATAAAGTATTTATCATCTTTTCGGGGAACAAATTCCGCAACAGTTTTCTTTAAAAGATTACTCTGATTTTAAAACAAAGCATAAACAAATCGGTCTTTTCTGGCCGTGAAATTTGGGGATGTCACAGTTGGTATCACAGCATTAGTTTAAGCGAACTAGGAATAAGGATTTATTTCTAGACTTAAACTTAGAATGCTAAGTGATGATCGTGAGGAGTGTTTCTAATATATTTTAGGTAGTACACTTGAATGGACACGAGCACTAGCTCATTTAGGGAAGATGCCTAAATTGCTTTATGTGCTAAATGATTTGTGATGCTTTATGATGCTATTATTTGATCGGATCTATGGTCTTTTGCCGACCGGATCTGGAAATTTTATGTGTTAAGATTTCTGGAAGTAAAAACATGCAAAAGTGAAAGAATAGTAAACAATCGACACAAGATAGTAGACTTTACTCATAAATAAAACTCCTTTACTTAATCATCAAATGTCAATTACATTTTATCTATTACAAGTTTCTAAACAACTATTTAATCACTAAAACTAATTTCGTCCTTCAGACCAATGCTCATCGCATGTTGTAAGTGCTTAACCCTGCTCAGACCCTTTGTGAAGGGATCTGATGGGTTCTCCTCTGACGATACCTTCTTGACTACGAGGAGTCCCTTCTTCTACCCGATGTCTGATGAAGTGGTATTTTCTGTCGATATGTCTGGATCTACCATGATCCCTCGGTTCCTTGGTTAAGGCAACCTCTCCTTCGTTATCACAGAAAATATCCATAGGCTCCTTTATGGCTGGTACAACTCTGAGGTCTCCAATGAAGTTCTTCAACCATATTGTTGTTGGATTAGGTGTCTAAGCCCATAACTATAATTGGTATGTACTTGACCCGAGAGTAGAATGGTCCTTTTGGGTTGCCTTCACCAGAACAATCTGATAGGATGGAAATTTGAGAAAGAGGTTATTTATGACTTATTAATATATTACAAGTATAATATATTAATATGAAATCATGTTATTTAATTAGTATTGATCAAGAATTAATTTGGAATTAATTTAGTGATCAAAAGAGACTAGTTAAATTAACGGGGACTGATTATGTAAATCAATGATATATATATATATATATATATATATATATATATATATATATATATATATATATATATATATATATATATTGTTTGGGCTATTGATCCATGATGGGCAAAGTTTTTGTAAGTTTCCATGAAGAGTTAGTCCACATGAGGTATGGATCATAACCCAAGTGTATGGATTAGGGTTTACCCATGACTCTTGGATTCCTACACTATATATATATATATATATATATATATATATATATATATATATATATATATATATATATATATATATATATATATATATATATGACCCCATGGTGCTATTAGGGTTTACCCATGACTCTTGTGACTTATTAGATCCATCACATTTGAGGTGCTAAGTTCTTAAAGGCCAAAGATAACAAGCTACAACAAGAGGTAAACAACCTAACTAGTTTTTATGATTCAATTATCAAATTTTGTATGCTAGTTTAGGCTTCATGCTTTGGAAAACAAATTTGCATGTATAACTAGAGAAAACATAGATCCAAAACATTAGGGTTGTATGTGCACCTTAAGGTTGTTATAGTGCTCAAAACCATTAAGTGGTATCAGAGCCTAGGGTTTTTTATGTTGTATTGTTGCATTGATAATTGTTTAAAGTTGAAGCAAACTGAAAATTGGTTTCTGACAGACTGGACTCGCCGATTCCATAAACTGACGAGTGCTCAAAACCATGTACGAACTCGACGAGTCCATAAACTGACTCGACGAGTCGGTTGGCAGATTTTCGGGATTTTTGGCCGAGATTGGATTGGGATCACTACCACAAACTATTTTGCATCATAAAATCTGTTTTTTCTGATATGGTAGTGATTATACTCATCCAATCAAAAGAAAATTGTCAAAATTTTAAGATAATTTTTGGTTTAAATGATAAACAAAATTACTTGTAAATTGTTGATTTGATATTATCTTGCTTTATGAGATTGGTTAGATCAATCCTACATTATATGATAATTTTATTTGTTAAAATTGATCTAAATGTTTTTTAATGACTTCCATAACTTGTCCTAAAGTTATGGAACATGAAAAGTTTCAAAACTTGCCCTCAAGTTTATGAATTTGTAAAGTCTCACTAATGAAACATTTAATTCCAAACCCTAGAATTTTAAAAGTTAAAATTCAACCCTTATACTATTAGAATATTATAAGTTTAATAATTATATATATATATATATATATATATATATATATATATATATATATATATATATATATATGTATAAGACAAGTCAGTCTTACCGTTAGTAGGCCTCATTCACGAAGTCGGTCTATAAGGGGGTATAAGGTTACTTCCAATAAAATGGTGGTTTAATGGGTGTCCACTCTCACCCACCGCTTCCTTGACTGGTGGAGGATCGTTAGCCGAACGGGTAGGATAGGACATTAATTCTCGTTAAAAGTATAATGATAATTATAAAGTAACTAAATGTTTTATTAAATTCTCAATCTTAGTTACTTTAGGAAAAATGTGAAAATGATGCTATTCCATGAAATTGCACTTTGCACCTTGCGAAGTCGTTAATGGAGCGTGTGTGGTTAACCGGCACATTAACTTGGACTAGTAGGGGTGGCAAAGGGTAGCTTGATGTTTTTCATAGATCAATAGAGTGTGTGTGGTTAACCGGCACATTGATTAGATGAAAAATGACATCGAGTGTACCAAGCACATTTGCATGGTTATTCACACCTTGTTTGTGATCCTCGGTATCCCAGTCACAAACTTGAAGGGCATAATCGAGATTTAAACATGTCATTGAAAAGTTCAATTATACTCAAAGGAATCTAGGAATTTCAATCCAATTAAAACTTAATAATCAATTTCGTTTTTCATGGTGGAAATTGGTAAATCGTCATTTACCTACCTTCAAATATTTTGCAATTTGATTACGGCATCCCTCTTCCAAATTGTAAAATATTGTGTTGGGTCCTAGCCTTAATATTTCTTTTGGGTGTTATATTAAGGATTCTTATCTAATCTAAACTTTGTCTTTCTTTTCAGATGTCTTCCAACACCGCTTCTGGCTCAAACCCTTCTGGCTCTTTCTCTCTCATGAACTTATGTGGGAGAGTCATCTTTGATGGTTCGAACTTCAATGAATGGATTCAGTGTTGGATTAGTGTCTAAGTCCATAACTATATTTGGTATGTACTTGACCCGACTTGGCAGGGTCCATTTGGGTTGCATGGCATCGGGACAATTGGATAGACAAGATGAGGAAAAATAAGGATACTAGTGATTTATATTAATGTATTATAAGTTCTAATATATTAATATATAATCATATTATTTAATTAGTATTGATCAAGGATTAATTTATAATTAATTAAGTGATCAAAAGGAACTAATTAAATATGGACTCTTAAATATATATGTGTAGTGGGCCAAGTTCATTTAGGTTGGGCTAAGCTTTCATGTATAGTCCATGGAGCTTTAACCCATGGATCCTATGGAAATGAAAGGTCATGGGTATTAGGGTTTAACCCTAATCCTCCACACTATATAAAGAGTCCAATGGTGCATAAAATGGGGGCTAAGAAGATGACTAGTTCATAGTAGTGAGGGCATAACCGATTTTATGAGATGTAAACCAAGTATCCTTTATTCCTTAGTTATTCCAAATGATCATGGTGTTGTGTAAACCATTTGAGGTGTCACACTTGGGGCACTCGACTCTTAAGCATCAAGGAATCAAGCTACATAAAAAGGTATGTCTTCTAACTTGTTTTTATAACCCAAGTATCAAAGATTGTATGCTAGATAGGGTAATACCTTGGAATAATCATACTTGCATGTATAATAGAGAAAACATAGATCCAAGGTATTTAGGGTTGCATGTACACTTAGGAGTGTTAGAATGCTCAAAACCCAACATTCAGAACATTAGGATGGTCACTCGCTATGAGGACAAGGAATATGTCCTCGACAAAGAGCTAAAGGAGATTGATGAGTCCATTACTACTCATAAGGAGATCGCTGAGTATAGGACTCATGAGAAGGATGCCAAGAAGGTGTCTTGTATCATGATGGCCACTATGTCGGCTGAACTCCAAAAGTCCTATGAGAACTACTACCCATTCGAGATGTACCAAGACCTGATGGAAATATACCATCAAAGTGCTCGTCAGGAAAGGTATGAAATTATTGCCTCCATGATTACAAAAAAGATGAAGGATGGAGAGTCCATCACGACCCACTTGCAGAAAATGCAAAGGTTTGTGGACCGCTTGCAGAAGTTGAATGTGAACTTCGATGAAGATTTTTCCATTGATATTATCCTACACTCATTGTCTCCTTGTTATGATCAGATTCGTATGACTTATCATATGAACAAGGAGGAGGTCACTCTTAGCAAGCTTCAAGGCCTTTCGAGAACTACTGAAAGTAATCTGAAAGGAAATTCTGTTTTATCTACTCCTACTCCTACTGTTGCTGCCCCAGTCCTGGAAATTGGACATGGGAAAGGGAAGAAGAGGAAGGCTCCTTCAAAGAGCCGCAAGGGAAAGTCTCATGATGGATCCACTTCTAGTGGGACCAAAGATGGTTCTGCTAATCCCTCTACCAATCTGAAAGAAGCAGAGTGTTTCTATTGTCATGATAAAGGGCACTGGAAGTGAAGCTGCCCCAAATACTTGTAGGATGTCAAGGATGGGAAGATAAAGCCCACCCATGAAGGTATTTACACTATTCTATCTAATAACTCATCACATTCTTGTTTTTGGGTCCTTGATACAGGCTGTGGTTTCCACATTTGTTCTGATTTGCAGGGACTAAAAAGAAGTAGGAATGTGGAGCACGGGAAGATGAACTTGATCATGGGGAATAGGAAAATGTCGCATGTCACCAATATTGGAGTTTATTCTTTATTTCTTAGTAGTAGGTTAGAAATAGATTTAAATAATTGTTGCTGCTCGTCTGATATGGCGAGAAATATTATTTCCTTTCATGGTTTGTACAAACAAGGTTTTAGATTTTCATTTGATAATGAAACTGGTTCTATTAATGTTTTTTATAATGGCGTGTTCTATTTTAAAGCATTGCCTTGTAATGGTGTATATGAAATTATGATGGTCGTAGACAACTTAGGAAATAGTGTGTTGCACATTGATTCTTCTAATAGTTTGGATAAGGCATCCTTGCGGCATTGTCGTCTTGGACATGTCAACAAGAAGTGCATAGGCCAACTCCAAAAGGCTGGAGTTTTGGAGTTATTCGACTTAAGGTCGGATGACACTTGCGAATTTTGTTTGATTGGAAAGATAACCAAGTCACCCTTCGCTGGTACTTGTGAAAGGGGTGAAGTTTTGTTGGATCTCATACACACCGATGTGTGTGGACCCTTCAGAACCGGCACAAGGGATGCTAACCGCTTCCATGTGACTTTTACTGATGATTACAACAGATATCGATATGTCTACTTAATCAAGCATAAGTCAGAAACCTTTGAAAAGTTCAAAGAGTTTAAACAAGAGGTGGAGAATCAGCTGGGTAGGAAGATAAAGATGCTCCGATCCGATCGAGGTGGTGAGTATCTTAGTATCGAGTTCCTAGATTATCTTAAGGAATGTGGAATTGTTTCACAATTGACGCCACCTAGGTCACCACAGCTTAATGGTGTGGCTGAGAGGCGCAATCGAACCTTATTGGACATGGTTCGTTACATGATGAGTCGAGCTTCGTTACCTATCTCATTCTGGGGGTATGCCTTAGAGATTGCCGCTCATATCCTTAATGTAGTCCCAACTAAAAAGGTTTCCAAAACACTTCACGAGATGTGGACAGGGAAGGTTCCCTCGTTAGCACACATCAAGGTTTCGGTTTCCGAGGCTTTCGTGAGACGCGAGACTCATGACAAGCTCAAAGCTCGTAGTGAGCGTTGTATTTTCATTGGCTACCTACAGAAGTCCTTTGGATATCTCTTCTATAGACCGAGTGACAATGTTGTCTTTGTTGCGAGGAGAGGAGTCTTTCGCGAGAGAGAACTCATATGCCAAGAGGAAAGTGGGTGGTAAATTGACCTTGAAGAACTTCAAGAGGTAAGTGATGATGGAACCTCAAACACTAGCGATCAACCTGAGGAGGAAACTCCTGTTGAACCAATTGACGAATTTGTACCTCTGAGGCGTTCCAGTAGAGTTAGTGTTCCACCTGTGTTATATGGTTTCCATATAACATATGAGGGTGATACATTTATCAATGATAGCACACTGGTAAATTTGGATGAACCTAACAACTACAAGTAAGCCATGGCAGTCCCCGAGTCTGCAAAATGGAAAGAGGCTATGGACAGCGAGATTCAGTCCATGTATGACAATCAAGTTTAGAACTTGGTTGACAATGTACCAGGTCGTAAGACAGTTGGGTGCAAATGGATCTTCAAGAAGAAGACTGACATGGATGGGAAAGTACACACATATAAGGCGCGATTGGTTGCGAAGGGCTGTACTCAAACTCCTGGAGTTGACTATGATGAGACCTTTTCACCAGTAGTGAAAATTAAATCTGTAAGGGTCATGCTTGCCATAGATGGATTTCATGATTATAAAATATGGCAAATGTATGTCAAAACCGCTTTCCTCAATGGGAAGTTGGATGAAGATGTTTACATGATTCAGCTAGAGGGTTTTGTCAGTGCTAATTACCCTAATAGAGTGTGTAAGCTTGAGAAATCCATTTATGGATTGAAACAAGCATCTCGCAAATGGAATTTTTGTTTCGATGAGAAAGTGAAAGAGTTTGGATTTTCGAGAAGCGAGGATGACTCCTGTGTATATGTCAAAGCTAGTGGGAGTATAGTTAGCTTTCTGGTGTTGTATGTGGATGACATACTTATCATAGGAAATGATATCCCAACCTTGCAAGAGGTTAAGTCCTAGCTTGGGAAGTGTTTCGCTATGAAGGACCTTGGAGAAGCTGCCTATATTCTAGGGATAACGATATTAAGAAATAGGAGTAAAATACTAATTGGACTTAGTCAGATTACCTACTTGGACAATGTGTTGAAAAGGTTCAACATGGAGAATTCTAAGAAAGGTGACATACCCATCCAAAGCAATACCAAACTGAGTAAGACTCGGAGTCCGACTACAGAAGCTGAGATAGCATAGATGAGTCGAGTACCATATGCTTCCGCGGTTGGCTCGATCATGTATGCTATGACTTGTAGTCACCCTGATCTGGCCTTTGCTTTGAGCATGGTCAACAGATATCAAGGGAATCCTGGTAAAGCTCATTGGACTGTGGTTAAGAACATTCTCAAGTACCTGCGGAGGACTAAGGACTGGGTCCTTACCCTCAGTGGGAGTGATGACTTGAGAGTGACAAGGTATAGTGACGCCAGCTTTCAGACCGACAAAGATAATTTCCGCTCTCATTCAGACTGGGTTTTTACCCTGAATGGAGGAGCAATAAATTGGAAAAGTTCCAAACAGGAGATTATAGCTGATTCAACGTGCAGATCAAAGTACATAGCAGCAAGCGAAGCGTCGAAGGAGGCGATATGGCTGAAGAACTTCATCGGAGACCTTGGATTTGTACCCGTTGTAAAGGAGCCTATGGAGATTTTCTGTGACAATGAGGGAGTGATCGCCTTAACCAAACGATCATGGCAGATCCAGGCACATTGACAGAAAATATCACTTCATAAGACATCGTGTGGAAGAAGGACTCCTCGTGGTAAAGAGGTATCGTCAGAGGAGAACCCAACAGATCCCCTTACGAAGGGACTGAGTAGGGTTAAGCACTTGCAGCATGCGATGAGCATTGGGCTGAAGGACAATATTAGTTTCGATGATTAGATAGCTGTTTAGAAACTTGTAATAGATAAAATGTAATTGACATTTGATGATTAAATAAAAGGTGTTTTATTTATAAGTAAAGTTACTATCTTGTGTCAAGTGTTTACTATTATTTCATTTTGCATGTTTTGACTTCCAGAATAATTAAATTATTCAAACTATCCACAGTCGATCATACTTTGGAAGAAGGTATTGAGGCAAGACTGTCATGAATTTGGTTTGTATATTGTCTGAAGTGTTTAGACATAGCAAAGAATTGCTGCAACATTCATGAGTGCTCATAAGGTCTGAGTATTGGATTAAACCCACGCTCACATGAAGCACTTCATGGAATTTATCACGAGTGATTTTGAGATGATAATATCATATAAGTCTTCAAACCGAGATATATGAGTTGTTGACTATGAGTTGGTTGTACATTGATAGTGTGAAAACGCATTAGTAACTTGGTGTTATAAAACGCACTGTTGTGTATGAGTTAATGAATAGTTATTACAAGCATATAATGTCGAAGTTTATCTGTTCCTTTTAATTCTTGGAGGATTAAAAGTGATATCTTGGGCCCCTTTATGATTTTGTCTTGACTTATGTGTCGGGCCCGGTCAGGACTCAATTGATGTGTTCAATTAAGTCCTATGTCAAACAAATCGGAAATCGGGAAACAAACTGCTAGACAATAAGTATGACAGTGTTCCATGTATTTGTCTAGCTGATATCTTGAAGAACAGAGGATTATATGATACCTTATCTAAAGGACGCGTTAGAGTTCGACAACGGCTTTTAAGACCTACGATTGCTAGTCGGTTTTTGAGTCGTACTTGCAGTTATAGTTATTAGACTTATCCAAGTGGGAGACTGTTGGATTAGGTGTCTAAGCTCATAACTATAATTGGTATGTACTTGACCCGAGAGTAGCATGGTCCTTTTGGGTTGCCTTCACCAGAACAATCTGATAGGATGGAAATTTGAGAAAGATATTTATTTATGATTTATTAATATATTACAAGTATAATATATTAATATGAAATCATGTTATTTAATTAGTATTGATCAAGAATTAATTTGGAATTAATTTAGTGATCAAAAGAGACTAATTAAATTAACGGGGACTGATTATGTAAATCAATGATATATATATATATATATATATATATATATATATATATATATATATATATATATATATATATATATATATATATATTGTTTGGGCTATTGATCCATGATGGGCTAAGTTTATGTAAGTTTCCATGAAGAGTTAGTCCACATTAGGTATGGATCATAACCCAAGTGTATGGATTAGGGTTTACCCATGACTCTTGGATTCCTACTATATATATATATATATATATATATATATATATATATATATATATATATATATATATATATATGTATATATATATATATATATATATATATATATATATATATATAGTGACCCTTGTGTTCTTAGAGTTCATAGAGCCGATTTTAGTGCATTGGAACCTCTCTCTCAAGTCATCTAATTGTTGGTGGTGTTTGTGACTTATTAGAGGCATCACATTTGAGGTGCTAAGTTCTTAAAAAGGGCAATGATAACAAGCTACAACAAGAGGTAAACAATCTAACTCGTTTTTATGATTCAGTTATCAAATTATGTATGCTAGTTTAGGCTTCATGCTTTTGAAAACAATTTTGCATGTATAACTAGAGAAAATATAGATCCAAATCATTAGGGTTGTATGTGCACCTTAAGGTTGTTATAGTGCTCAAAACCCTTCGATTGCCTCCTTCGACGCTTCGCTCGCTGCTATGTACTCTGATTTGCATGTTGAATCAGCCACAATCTCCTGCTTGGAACTTTCACAAGTGATCACTCCTCCATTCAGGGTACACACCCAGCTCGACTGAGAGCGAAAGTTATCTTTGTTGGTTTGAAAGCTGGCGTCACTATACTCTGTCACTCTCAAGTCATCACTCCCACCAAGGGTAAGGACCCAGGCCTTAGTCATTCACATGTACTTAAGAATGTTCTTCAATACGGTCCAATGAGCTCTACCTGGGTCCCTTGATATCGGCTAACCATGCTCAACGAAAAAGCCACATCAGGGCAAGTACATGTCATAGCGTATATGATCGAGCCAACGACGGAAGCGTATGGCACTCGACTCATGTCCGCTAACTCGGCATCGATACTCGGACTCTGAGTCTTACTCAGCTTGGTATTGCTTTGGATTGACAGTTCCCCTTTCTTGGAGTTCTCCATGCTAAAAAGTTTCAGCACCTTGTCCAAGTAAGTACTTTGACTAAGTTCTATTAGTCTCTTACTTCTGTTTCTCAATATCCTTATCCCTAGAATATAGGCAGCTTCTCCTACATCCTTCATAGCTAAACACTTCCCAAGCCAGGTCTTAACCTCTTGCAAGGTCGGGATGTCGTTTCACATGAGCAGTATGTCATCAACATACAAAACTAGAAAGCTAACTATACTCCCACTAGCCTTGACATACACACAAGACTCGTCCTCGCTTCTCGAAAAACAAAACTCTTTGACTTTCTTATCGATACAAAGATTCCATCTGCGAGACGCTTGTTTTAACCCATAAATGGATTTCTCAAGCTTGCACACTCTATTGGGGTATTTGGCATCCACAAAACCTTCTGGCTGACACATGTAAACATCTTCAGCCAGCTCCCCGTTAAGGAAAGCGGTTTTGACATCCATCTGCCAAATTTCATAATCATGAAACGTAGCGATGGCCAACAGAACCCTAATAGACTTGATCTTAGCCACTGGCGAGAAGGTCTCATCATAGTCAACCCCTGGGGTTTGAGTAAATCCCTTCGTAACCAGTCGTGCCTTGAACGTATGCACCTTCCCATCCATGTCGGTCTTCTTCTTGAAGATCCATTTGCACCCGACCATCTTACGACCTGGTACATTGTCAACCAAATTCCAAACTTGATTGTCATACATGGACTGAATCTCTTTGTCCATTGCCTTTTTCCATTTTGCAGACTCTGGGCCCGTTATGGCTTCCTTGTAGTTGTTAGGCTCATCCAAAATTATCAGTGTATTATCACTGATAAACGTATCACTTTCAGCTGTTATATGGAAACCATACAACACAGGTGAAACACTAACTCTACTAGAACGTATTAGAGGTAGGGACTCGTCAATTGGTTCAACATGAATCTCTTCCTCAGGTTGAGCACTAGTGTCAGAGGTTCCTTCATCGCTTGACTCTTGAAGCTCTTCAAGATCAATTTGCCTCCCACTATCCTCTTGGAATATGAGTTCTCTCTCGCAGAAAACACCTCTCCTCGCAACGAAGACTACATTGTCACTCGGTCTGTAGAAGAGATATCCAAAAGATTTCTGCGGGTAGCCGATGAAAATACACCATTCACTGCTAGGTTCAAGCTTCTCATGTGTCTCTCATCTTACGAAAGCCTCGCAACCCCAAACCTTGATATGTGCCAACGAGGGAACTTTCCCTGTCCACATCTCGTGAGGTGTTTTGGCAACCTTATTAGTTGAGAATAGATTAAGGATATGGACAACAGTCTCTAAGGCATACCCCCAGAATGAGATAGGTAGCGAAGCTCGACCTATCATGGAACAAACCATGTCCAACAAGGTTCGATTGCGCCTCTCAGCCACACCATTAAGCTGTGGTGTCCTAGGTGGCGTCAATTGTGAAACAATTACACATTCCTTAAGATAGTCATGGAACTCGATACTATGATACTCACCACCACTATCGGATCTGAGCATCTTTATCTTCCTGTCCAATTGATTCTCCACTTCTTGTTTAAACTCTTTGAACTTTTCAGAGGTTTTCGACTTGTGCTTGATTAAGTAGATATATACATATCTGCTATAATCGTCGGTAAAAGTCACATAGAAGTGGTTAGCATCCCTTGTGGTGGATCTGAAAGTCCCACACACATCTGTGTGTATGAGATCCAACAATCCCTCATCTATTTCACAAGTACCAGTGAAAGGTGATTTAGTCGTCTTTCCAAGTAAACAAGATCCGCACGTGTCATCTGACTTTAGGTCAAATGACTCCAAGACTCCATCCTTTTAGAGTTGGTCTATGCGCTTCTTGTTGACATGTCTAAGACGACAATGCCACAAGCATGCCTTGTCTAAACCATAAGACGAATCGATATGCAACACATTATTCCCTAAGTTGTCTACAACCGTCACAGTTTCATATACACCATTACAAGGCAATGCTTCAAAATATAAAGTACCATTATAGAAAGCATTTATAGAACCAATTTCATTATTAAACGAAAATCTAAAACCTTGTTTGTACAAACCATGAAAAGAAATAATATTCCTCGTCATTTCTGACGAGTACCAACAATCATTCAACTCTAGACCTAACCCACTACTAAGCACTAAAGAATAAATCCTGATATTGGTGACATGCGACGATTTCCTATTCCCCATTATTAGGTTCATCTTCCCATGCTACACATCCCTACTTCTTCTTAGCCCCTGCAAATCAGAACAAATTTGAAAACCGCATCCTGTATCAAGGACCCAAGAACTAGCATGTTATGAGTTATTAGATTGAATAGTATAAATACTTGCAAAGGAAGGTTTTATCTTTCCATCCTTGATGTCCTGCAAGTATTTAGGGCAGCTTCGTTTCCATTGCCCTTTGTCGTGACAAAAGAAACACTCTGCTTCTTTCGGATCAGATGAAGGAGTAGCAGAACCACTTTTTCCTTTGGACCCACTTGAAGAAGATCCATCATGAGACTTTCCCTTGTGATTCTTAGAGGGAGCTTTCCTCTTCTTCCCCTTCCCATGTCCAATAGCCAGGACTGGGGCAGCAGCAGTAGGAGTGGATGCAACAGCTTTGTCTTTGAGTCCACTTTCAGCAGTTCTTAACAAACCTTGAAGTTTGCTCAAGGTGACTTCCTCCTTGTTCATATGATAAGTCATCTTGAAATGGTTATAGCAAGGATGCAAAGAGTGTAGGATTATATCAATCGCTAACTCTTCCTCAAAGTTGACATTCAACTTGAGCAGACGATCCACATACCTTTGCATCCTTTGCAAGTGGCTTGTGATGGACTCTCCATCTTTCGTCTTGCTTGTTATTAACGAGGCGAAAATCCCGTACCTTTCTTGACGTGCACTTTGATGGTACTTTTCCATCAAGTCTTGGCACATCTCGTAAGGCCAGTAGTCCTCGTAGAACCGCTGGAGCTCTTGAGTCATAATGGCTACCATTATACATGACACCTTTGTCGCGTCTTTTTCGTGAGCCTTATACTCAGCTATCTCTTCAGCAGAAGCCTTGGTTTTGTCTATCTCTTTGAGCTTTCTTCGAGGACGTGTTCTTTCTCCTCGTATCGAAGGGCCATGCAGATGTTGCGGATCCAATCATTGAAATTTGACCCATCGAAAGTGACCCTCCCATAAATGTTCATAAGAAAAAAGGACTTGAGGGGTTGGAGTTCGAGCCGGAAGCGTTGTTTGAGCCAGACATCTAAAATAGAAAAGGAACAAAGTTTAGATTAGATAAAGAGTCCTTAATATAACGCCCTAATGAAATATTTAGGCTAGGACCCAACATAATATTTCACTATTCAGAAGAGGGATGCCGTAATCCAATTGCAAAATATTTGAAGGTAGGTAAATGTCGATTTACCAATTTGCACCATGTAAAACGAAATGAACAATTAAGTTTTAAATGAAATGAAATTCCTAGATTCTTTTGAGATTCATTGAACTTTTCAATGGCATGTTTAATCTCGATTATGCCCTTCACGTTTGTGACTGGGATACCGAGGATCACTAACAAGGTGTGAATAACCATGCAAATTAGCTTGGCACTCTCGAGTCATTTACCACCTAATCAATGTGTCGGTTAACCACACATGCTTCATTGATCTATGATAATTCTCGAGCTACCCATCGCCACCCTCGCTAGTCCAATTTAGTGTGTCGGTTAACCAGACACGCTCCACTAACGACTTGGCAAGGTGCAAAGTGCAATTTCATGGAATAGCATCATTTTCACATTTTCCTAAAGTAACTAAGATTGGGAATTTATAAAAACATTTAGTTACTTTATAATATTCATTATACTTATTAATGGGAAATTTAATGTCCTATCCTACCCGTTTGGCTAACGACCCTCCACCAATCAAGGAAGCGGTGGGTGAGAGTGGACACTCATTCAACCGTCATTTTATAGGCAGTTTCCTTATACCCCCCTTAGAGATCAGCTTCGTGAATAAGGCCTACTAACGGTAAGACTAACTCATCTTATACATATATATAAGTATTAAGATTTTAATATTATAATAGTATAAAGGTTGTATTTTAAACTTTCAAAACACTAGGGTTTTAGAATTTAATATTTCAAAATTAAAAATTTAATCAAATTTTAAATTCCAAAACTTGAGGGCAAGTTTTTGAAACTTTACAAAACTTTTAGATCAAATTTTAAATAAATTAAACTAATCATTTAATTTTAAACATTATCTCAAAATTTGATCATAATCCTTTTATTTGGTAAGAGAATTCAAATCAAATTTTACAAATAATAAATTTATCACTAAATCTCATAATTATCTTAAAATATGACAATTATCTTTCAATTAGATTAGGATATCAATTACCATATCAGAAAATTCGAATTTTAATTAATAAAACAACTTATGGCAATTATCCAAATCTAATTTAAGTCAAAAATCCGAAAATCTGCCATTTGACCCGTCTCCACGTCGTGTAATGCCATTACACGTCGTGGAGGACCAACACGTCATGGTCCATAATGAACACATCGTCTTCATCAGGCAGAACCAAAAAAACGATTTTCCTTTTGCTTTGAACAATTCATTAATGCATCAAATGTTGGATAAGGTGTCTAAGTCCATAACTATTTCTGGTATGTACTTGACTCGGTTGGCATGGTCCATTTGGGTTGCATGGAATCATGATAATTGGATAGACAAAATGAGAAGAAGGACACTTATGATTTGTTAATATATTATAAGTTATAATTTATTAATATGAAATCATATTATTTAATTAGTATTGATCAAGAATTAATTTTGAACTAATTTTGTGATCAAAAAGAGACTAATTAAATATATGGGGTTGATTGTGTAAATCATCCATTCTTATATAATGGGCTAATGATCCATGGTTTATTGAATTGGGCAAAAACCCATACGGTGCTCCATGGATGCTCCATGGAGGTTAAAACCCATGGATCATGGAGGAAATGAAAAGCCTTGTCAATTAGGGTTTACATGGTGTAACCCTACTTGTGACACACTATATAAAGACTCCATAGGCTAGCAAAATCGGCACTAAGACTAGAACAAGGAGGGCTAGCCGATTTTGAGTGATAGTGTGCTTCACTCAAAGTTATTCCAAGAGTTGTGGTGTTGTGTGAAACAGTTGAGGCATCACATTTGGGGTGCTAGGCTCACAAAGTTCTTAAGGATCCAACCAACAAGAAATGTATGTTATTCTACTAGTTTTTATGTTCAAGTTCCCCATGCCATGCTAGTTAGGATAAGAGCTTTGGAAAAAATCAAATTTGCACGTATTAGAGAAAACATAGATCCAAGGTTTCTAGGGTTGCATGTACACCATAGGAGTGTTAGAATGCTCAAAACCCATCAGTGGTATCAGAGCCTAGGCTTGTTTTCAACAATACTTGATGCTACATGTTTTTCCAAAGTTGAAATTCTGCATTTTTTTGCATCTGACTACTCACCACGACGTGGTGATGCCCCCGAATGCAGAATTTTGGGGTTTTGCTTGGTATTTAATGATGATGATTACCCTAAACTGTTTTTTGAACCTTAAAACTTGTTTTTGATGTGGTAATGATTATGCTAATCCAATTTCAAAGGTTATTATCAAAATTTCAAGCTTTATATGTGTTTATATGATTCTTGAAATTGTTGATATGAATGTTCATACACTTATGAGTTTGGTAGATCATAAGAATTATTTGCAAATTGCTTGTTAGTTTAATTCCTGATCTAAATGTTTTAATGGAGTCCATAATTTGTCCTCAAGTTATGGATTACCAAAAGTCTTTTCTTTTAAATTCCATTAAAGAACACATTGGTTTCATAAAATGAAGAGTCTTCATTTTAATAAACCATTAACTCATAAGTTATGAAGTTGAAAAGTTTTGAATAGTTAAAAAACTTGCCCTCGAGTTTTGGAACATGTAAAGTCACTTTAGAAAACTTTAGTTCCAACCCCTAGAATTTTAAAAGTTAAAATTCAACCCATATACTTTATAGTATTATAAGTTAATAATAATAATAATAATAATAATAATATATATATATATATATATATATATATATGTATAAGATCAAGTCGTTTTACCGTTAGTAGGCCTCATTCACGAAGCCGGTCTATAAGGGGTATAAGGTTGTTGCCTATAAAATGGCAGCTTAATGGGTGTCCACTCTCACCCACCGCTTCCTTGACTGGTGGAGGGTCGTTAATCGAACGGGTAGGACAATGACTTTAATTCTCATTAAAAGTATAATGATTATAAAGTAACTAAATGTTTTATAAATTCCCAATCTTAGTTACTTTAAGAAAATGTGAATTTGGTGCTAACCCATGAAATTACACTTTGCACCTTGCTTAAGTCGTTAGTGGAGCGTGTGTGGTTAACCGGCACACTAACTTGGATTTAACAAGGTTGGCAAAGGGTGGCTTAATGTTTATCATAGATCAGTGGAGCATGTGTGGTTAACCGGCACATCGATTAGGTGATAAACATTAAGAGTACCAAGTAAATTTGCATGGTTATTCACACCTTGTTTTGTGATCCTCGGCATCCCAGTCACAAAACTTGAAGGGCACAATCGAGATTGAAACATGCCATTGAAAAGTTCAATGAATCTAAAAAGAATCTAGGAGTTTTAAAACCAATTAAAACCTAATAATACATTTCGTTTTCATGGTGGAAATTGGTGAATCGTCATTCACCTACCTTCAAATATTTTATAGCTTGGATTACGGCATCCCTCTTCTAAGTTATAAAATATTTTGTTGGGTCCTAGCCTTAATATTACATTTGGGTGTCTTATTAAGGAGTATCTTTATATCTAATCTAAACTTGTCTTTCTTCCGTTTCAGATGTCTTCCAACAATGCTGCTTCTGGCTCAAATCCTACCGCCTCCTTCTCTCTCATGAATCTTTGTGGGAGAGTCATCTTTGATGGGACTAATTTCAATGATTGGATTAGAAACATAAGGATGGTCACTCGCTATGAGGACAAGGAATATGTCCTCGACAAGGAGCTGAAGGAACTTGATGAGTCTTCTGCCACTAAAGTGGCATGTATCATGCTGGCCACGATGACAGCCGAGCTCCAAAATCCCTATGAGGACTTTTATCCTTTTAAGATGCACCAGGATATGATGGAAAGATACCATCCGAGTGCTCGTCAAGAGCGATATGAAATAATCTCCTCCATGATAACAACCCGAATGAAGGATGGTGAACCCATCACGGGCCAGATGCAGAAAATGCAAAGGTTTGTGGACCGTCTGATGAAGTTGAATGTGAACTTCCCCGAGGAGTTGGCAATTGATATCATATTTTACTCCTTACCTTCTTGTTATGATCAATTCCGAATGACCTATCATATAAACAAAGAGGAGGTCACACTCAGCAAACTTCAAGGACTTTTGAGGACCGTCGAAGGTAGTCTTAAAGGTAAGTCGGTTGTTACCACTCCTACTCCTACCACCGCCCCTGTTCTGGCTATCGGGCAAGGTAAAGGGAAGAAGAGGAAGCGCCCTTCGAAGGGTACCAAGGGAAAGTATCTTGATGGTTCCTCTTCAAGTAGAACCAAAAGTGGTTCTGTCACTCCTTCTGCCAACCCTAAAGAGGCTGAATGCTTCTATTGCCATGAAAAGGTGCACTAGAAGCGAAACTACCCAAAGTACTTGCAAGATGTTAAGGATGGGAAAGTGAAACCCAACCATGCAGGTATTTACACTATATTGTCTAATAACTCACCATATTCTAATTATTGGGGTCCTTGATACAGGTTGTGGTATTCACATATGTTCTGATTTGCAGGGACTAAGAAGAAGTGAGAATGTGTGGAGCATGGGAAGATAAACTTGATCATGGGGAATAGGAAAGCTTCACCTGTCACCAAGATTGGAGTTTATTCTTTGTTGCTAATTAGTGGGTTAAGATTAGATTTGAATAAATGTTGTTACTCGTCTAAAATGCTGAGAAATATTATTTCCTTTCACGGTTTGTACAAACAAGGATTTACTTTTTCATTTGATAATGAATGTGGTGGTATTAATGCTTTTTATAATAATGTTCTTTATTTTAAAGCATTACCTTGTGATGGTGTATATCAAACTGTGTTGGTTGTAGATAACCTAGGTAATTATGTGTTGTGTATTGATTCTTCCACTAGCTTGGATAAAGCATCATTATGGCATTGTCGTCTTGGACATGTGAACAAGAAACACATAGGCCAACTCCAAAAGGATGGAGTCTTGGAGTCATATGACCTAAAGTCAGATGATAGTTGTGAATCTTGTTTACTTGGTGATGATGTATTGGCTATTAGCATGACCTAGACCAATCTAGCGTGCCAGCCCTGCCTGGTGCGCTCCTGCTAGCCTCGCTGGGGACTCCCTTGCCAGCCTTGTTGGGGACTCCCCCGTCGGCCCGAACTGGCGCTCCCTGGCCTGGCTCTCCCTTGCCAGCCTTGCTGGGGACTCCCTTGCCAGCCTCGTTGGGGACTCTCCTGCCGGCCCGACCTGGCGCTCCCTTACCAGCCTTTCCTGGTGCGCACCCGCCAGCCTTGCCTGGTGCACGCTCGCCAGCCCCGCCCGGCGCCTCCGGGCGGCCTCGCCTGGCTCCTTGCTAGCTGGGCCTGAATTGGGCTGACCCAAGGCCTGACGTAATTCCCCTTGACCTAATTGTCCCCTATATAATGAACAGTACCTCCTCCATGGAGAGGGATCTTCCCCTTGGCTCAGCCGCCTCCCTATACTCCGGTCGGGTAGCTCAGCCGCCATCCGCCGCCGTCAGCCACCATAAACCACGACCAGCACCAAGATGGTCCTCTCTAGGTAAATAGAGCCATCTTAGATCTACCAGATGATCTAACTTGACCGTCGGAGCCAGCTCTCGGGGCACAGTCCCTGGGGCGGCTCTAACGAGCTTGTCTATTTTGACCTCGCAGATCCGTCTCCGGTGTAGAAGCACATCCTCAGAGCAGGTGGTCGGAGCCGATGTCGCATCACTTGGAAAAATGACAAAGTCACCCTTCACTGGTCCCTGTGCTAGGGGTGAAGATTTGTTGGATCTTGTACACACAGATGTGTGTGGACCCTTCAGAACCGCCACAAGGGATGCTAACCGCTTCTATGTGACTTTTACTGATGATTACAGTAGATATGGTTATGTCTACTTAATCAAGCATAAGTCATAAACCTTTGAAAAGTTCAAAGAGTTTAAACAGGAAGTGGAGAATCAGCTGGACAGGAACATTAAGATGCTTAGATCCGATCGAGGTGGTGAGTATCTTAGTACAGAGTTCCTTGACTATCTTAAGGAATGTGGGATTGTCTCAGAATTGACACCTCCCAGATCACCACAGCTTAATGGTGTGGCTGAGAGGCGTAATCGAACCTTGTTGGACATGATTCGTTCCATGATGAGTCGAGCTTCGCTACCAATCTCATTTTGGGGGTATGCCTTAGAGACTGACGCCCATATCCTTAATCTAGTCCCTACCAAAAAGGTTGCCAAAACACCTCACGAGATGTGGAATGGAAAAGTTCCCAATTTGGACCACATCAAGATTTGGGGTTGCGAGGCTTTCGTGAGGCGCGAGACTCACGATAAGTACGAACCTCGGAGTGAGCGGTGTATTTTCGTCGGCTACCCACAGAAACCATTTGGTTACCTCTTCTATAGACCCATTGATAATTTGGTCTTTGTGGCAAGGAGAGGAGTCTTTTGCGAGAGAGAGAGAGAGTTCATAAGCCAAGGAAACAGTGGGAGGCAAATTGACCTTGTAAAAATTCAAGAGTCAAGTGATGAAGGAACCTCAAACCCTAACAATCAACCTGAGGAGGAAACTCCTGTTGATCCAACTGACGAGTCTGTACCTCTGAGGCATTCCACGAGAGTTAGGAATGCACCTGAGCATTACTATGGTTTCCATATTACTGCAGAAGGTGATACACTTATCAGTGATAGTACACTGGTAAGTTTGGATGAACCTAACAGCTACACGAAAGCCATGGCAGGCCCCGAGTCTGCTAAATGGAAAGAGGCTATGGACAGCGAGATACAGTCCATGTATGACTATCAAGTTTGGAACTTGGTTGAAAATGTACCAGGTCGTAAGACAGTCGGGTGCAAATGGATCTTCAAGAAGAAGACCGACATGGATGGGAATGTACACACTTATAAGGCGCGACTGGTTGCAAAGGGTTTTTCTCAAACTCCGGGAGTTGACTATGATGAGACCTTTTCACCAATAGCAAATATTAAGTCTATTAGCGTTATGCTAGCCATTGCTGCATTTCATGATTATGAAATATGGCAAATGGATGTCAAAACCGCTTTCCTTAATGGAAAGTTGAGAAATCCATCTGAAGATTGAAACAAGCACCTCGCAGATGGAATCTCTTTTTTGATGAGAATGTCAAAGAGTTTGGTTTTTAGAGGAGCGAAGATGAGTCTTGTGTATATGTCAAGGCTAGTGGGAGTATAGTTAGCTTTTTGGTATTGTATGTGGATGACATACTACTCATAGTAAATAACATCCCAACTCTGCAGGAGGTGAAGTCCTGGCTTGGGAAGTGTTTTGCTATGAAGGACCTTGGAGAAGCTGCCTATATCCTAGGGATAAGGATTCTAAGAGACAGGAGTAAGAGACTAATTGGACTTAGTCAAAATACCTACTTGGATAAGGTGTTGAATAGGTTCAGCATGCAGGATTCCAAAAAGGAGAGTTACCGATCCATAGTAACGCTAGACTGAGTAAGACTCAAAGCCCGAGTAGAGAGGCTGACAAAGCTGAGATGAGTCGAGTACCATATGCTTCCGCTGTAGACTCGATCAGGTATGCTATGAGTTGTACTCGTCCTGATGTGGCCTTTTCTTTGAGCATGGTCAGCAGATATCAGGGGAACCTTGGCAAGGCTCACTGGACTGCGGTAAAGAACATTCTTAAGTACCTGCGGAGGACTAAGGACTGGGTTCTTACCCTTGGTGGGAGTGATGACTTGAGAGTACTTGGGTATAGTGATGCTAGCTTCCAGACTGATAGGGATAATTTTCGCTCTCAGTCAGGCTAGGTCTTTACCTTAAATGGAGGAGTAATTACTTGGAAAAGTTCCAAGAAGGAGACAGTGACTGATTCAACTTGCGAATCAGAGTACATAGCAGCTAGCGAGGCAGCAAAGGAGGCGATATGGCTGAAGAACTTCATTGGAGATCTTGGAGTGGTACCAACTATAAAGGAGCCTATGGAGATTTTATGTGATAGTGAAAGTGCAGTTGCCTTAGCCAAGGAACCAAGGGATCATGGGAGATCCAGACACATCGACAGAAAATACCATTTCATTAGACATCGAATAGAAGAAGGACTCCTCGTGGCAAAGAGGGTATCATCGGATGAGAGCCCACCAGATCCCCTCACGAAGGGACTGAGTAGGGTTAAGCATCTTCAGCATGCGAGGCGCATTGGGCTAAAGGATGATATTAGTTTTTATGTTCAAGTTCCCCATGCCATGCTAGTTAGGATAAGAACCTTGGAAAAATCAAATTTGCATGTATTAGAGAAAACATAGATCCAAGGTTTCTAGGGTTGCATGTACACCATAGGAGTGTTAGAATGCTCAAAACCCATCATCAAATATAACAGAAAAACACCCTAAGCTCTGATACCACTGATGGGTTTTTAGCACTACAACATTCTTATGGTGCACATGCAACCCTAATGCTTTGGATCTAGGTTTTTCATAAGTTATACATGCAAATAATCATCCAAAGCATAAACCCTAACCTAGCATACACTTTTCGAAATTGATAACATAAAACAAAGTTAGATGAATACCTTTTCTTTGTAGCTTGTAGATCTTGAACTTTCAAGAGCTTAGTGCCTCAATTGTTGCACCTGTAGTGACTCACAAACACCAAGTAGCAATTGGAAGAATATGAGAGAGGTTAGGAGGCTCTAAAATCGGCTAGGGTTTTCTCTAAGGATCAAGTGGCCGATTTCAGGGATCCAAGGGGTTCCTTATATAGCTGAGCTGCTTAGGGTTTCAGGTAAAACCCTAATCTTATTGCTTAACCCTTAAGCAGTCCAGTAGACCCTTCCAGAAGGCCTCCTTGGATGAAATCTATGTGGGCTACACATAGAATTTCGTCCACCCATTCCTAGGGATCCACAAGCCCAACTTGAAACTATCATATAATTGCAATATCAGCCCCTGTAATTTAATCAGTCTCTTTTGATCACCAAATTAATTCCAAATTAATTTATGATCAATACTAATTAAATAATATGATTTCTTAATTAATATATTATGATGAGACCTTTTCACCAGTAGCAAAGATTAAGTCTATTAGGTTTATGCTAGCCATTGTTGCATTTCATGATTATGAAATATGGCAAATGGATGTCAAAACCGCTTTCCTTAACGGAAAGTTGGCTGAGGATGTTTACATGAGTCAGCCAGAGGGTTTTGTCAGTACAGAGTACCCTAATAGAGTGTGTAAGCTTGATAAATCCATCTATGGATTGAAACAAGCATCTTGCATATGGAATCTGTTTTTCGATGAGAAAGTCAAAGAGTTTGGTTTTTAGAGGAGCGAAGATGAGTCTTGTATATATGTCAAGGCTAGTGGGAGTATAGTTAGCTTTTTGGTATTGTATGTGGATGACATACTACTCATAGTAAATGACATCCCAACTCTGCAGGAGGTGAAGTCCTGGCTTGGGAAGTGTTTCGCTATGAAGGACCTTGGAGAAGCTGCCTATATCCTAGGGATAAGGATTCTGAGAGACAGGAGTAAGAGACTGATTGGACTTAGTCAAAGTACATACTTGGATAAGGTGTTGAATAGGTTCAGCATGCAGGATTCCAAGAAAGGATAGTTACCGATCCATAGTAACGCCAGACTGAGTAAGACTCAGAGCCCGAGGACAGAGGCTGAGAAAGCTGAGATGAGTCGAGTACCATATGCTTCCGCTGTAGGCTCGATCAGGTATGTTATGACTTGTACTCGTCCTGATGTGGCCTTTGCTTTGAGCATGGTCAGCAGATATCAGAGAACCCTAGCAAGGCTCGCTGGACTGCGGTAAAGAACATTCTCAAGTACCTACGGAGGACTAAGGACAGGGTTCTTACCCTCGGTGGGAGTGATGACTTGAGAGTAGTAGGGTATAGTGATGCTAGCTTCCAGACTGATAGGGATAATTTCCACTCTCATTAAGGCTAGGTCTTTACCTTAAATGGAGGAGAAATTACTTGGAAAAGTTCCAAGCAGGAGACATTGGCTGATTCAACTTGCGAATTAGAGTACATAGCAGCTAGCGAGGCAGCAAAGGAGGCGATATGGCTGAAGAACTTCATTGGAGATCTTGGAGTGGTACCAACTATAAAGGAGCCTATGGAGATTTTATGTGATAGTGAAAGTGCAGTTGCCTTAGCCAAGGAACCAAGGGATCATGGGAGATCCAGACACATCGACAAAAAATACCATTTCATCGGACATCGAATAGAAGAAGGACTCCTCGTGGCAAAGAGGGTATCATCGGATGAGAAACCAGGAGATCCCCTCACGAAGGGACTGAGTATGGTTAAGCATCTTCAGCATGCGAGGCGCATTGGGCTAAAGGATGATATTAGTTTTAGAAATTAGATAGCTTTTGAAATTTTTAAAGTGTAATTGACATTTGATGATTAAATAAAAGTTGTTATTTATTTATAAGTAAAGTGTTACTATCTCCTGTCAATCGTTTACTGTTATTTCAATTTTGCATGTTTTGACTTCCAAAATAATTATGTTATGGTATATCATATTATTCAAACCATCCACAGTCAATCATACTTTGGAAGTAGGTAATGAGGCAAGACTGTCATGAATGGGTCTGCAGTTTGTCTGGGACAAAGGGGCTGCAGTGTTCATGAGTACTCCTGGAATACTGATTCGAGTATTGGATTCAACCCCTGCTCACTTGTATCACTTCATGGAATTTATCTCGAGTGATCGTGAGACGGTAATATCATATAAGTCTTTAAACCTAGAGATATGAGTTGTTGACTATGAATTGGTTATACATTGATTGTACGAAAACGCATTGGTAACTCGATGTTATAATACGTGCCTTTGTGTATGATTCAACAAGTAGTAGAACAAGCATATGAGTCGAAGTTTATCTGCTCCTTTTAGTCCTTGGATGATTAAAAGCGATATCTGGGCCCCTCGATGATTTTGTTTTGACCTATGTACCGGGCCTGATCAGAACCAAATTGATGTGTTCAGTTTAGTTCTATGTCAAACAAATCGGAAATCGGGAAAGAAACTGCTAGACAATAAGTACGACATTATTCCATGTATTTGTCCGGCTGATATCCGGAGAGCAGAGGATTATATGATCACTTATCTTAAATGGAAGGTCATCTTAGTTCCGCGAGACTTTGAAAGAGCTACGATTGTTGATCGGTTCCTGAAGTCATACTTGCAGTTATAGTTATTAGACTTATCCAAGTGGGAGACTGATATGTGCATATTTAGTTATATATTTAGTATAGATTTTCATTAATTGTTAGCTAATTATTTACATATTATGGACAAAAGGTACTTAATAGTGTTCAAATTGTATTTTCAGTTCAAAAGAGAAGCTCGGAGGTAAAAGGAAGCAGGAGATACGATCGAAAGCTCGGGAACTGAAGAAAGAAGAAAAATGCTAAATCCTGAAGCTACTCGGCGAGTAGGTACGTCTACTCGACAAGTACATACGAAGATTCTCGAAGCAATACGTAAAGTCCTTGCCGTATATGGATTCTTCAAGGGGACTCGACTAGTCGGTTTTCTACTCGACGAGTAGCCCCTGTTTTGAGAAATCTATAAATAGAAGCAACAAACCCGAATGGAGGCTCTCTCTGGCTTTTGGGAAGCTTACTTGGCGACTAAGGAGACTGCTGGAGATCTGAAGAACATGAGAAGAACCCTAATCCTCAATTCTAAGAAGATTAAGGCAACTTAGGTTTAATTTTCCACTTTACCTTTGAATAGAACTATGTTAAACTTGTTTGAATTCGTTTTTAGTTTTTCATCTACTACAATTATGAACTAATTTCGTTAGTTTTTGTTTAGGGTAGACAAGTTTGCTCCTATGGATTAATTTACTCTTTTGATTAATTGTTATGCGGTGAATCTTGTTAAATTAAGCTTGTTAAAGACCCTTATGCATTAACCATAACTATTTTCTGTTAATTGCTAAGTAATCAAGCTGCATGAACATCTCTTAATTGCTTATCTCATATGATTTATGTGAACACATTGTTATATGCCTAGGATTAGTGAATATGAAACTAGGATTAACTAGATAATGGGTACATTAATGTGTGAGCTTGTGTGATACACCATCAACAAGAGGTTAATTGAATCACCAATTTAATTAGCTAATTACAAGTCTTATTTAACCTGAATAATTAAACTAGGGAATTTATTAGTTTAAGCACTTGATCACTGCTTAAATTAATATATTTTCTAAGGATTGGTAATAACGAATGTGAATCTAATCACTTTAGTCGGTAACCAATAACAATTAATCCATTACATTACTATAAAAATTAACCATAGGAGTAAATGAGTTGAACCTAAACAGAAACCCTTTTTGATCATTGAATTTAGTTGGTTTTTACGTGTTTTCAGCTGTTAGTTGATTAGTTAAGTTTTAGTTAAGTTTCTAGTCTTGCAAAACTAGAGAAAACCCCTCTATTTTACTAATTGTTTTAGATAATTCTAGTAGTTAGATTAATTTCCGTTCCCTGAGTTCGATACCCTACTTGCTAATTCATATTACCAATTGACAGGTCCGCTGCCTTTTGTGTGTCAAATTCATAAATTAAAAGTAGGATAAAACTAGTTAGTTTAACACACATCATGTTTTTGGTGCCATTGTCGGGGAATGGTTCAAAAATTAACACTAATTTCTAGTTTTATCGATCCTTTGTGTGAGAATTATCTTGCACAAAGTTAATTTTTTTAGTAAATTAGTCATTAGTTTATGTTTTAATAGTTTTCTGTTTTTAGGAGTTTTATTAAAAATTTTCTGTTTGAGCCGTGAACTCGCCGAGTGCATTCGAACCTAGTCGGCGAGTCCATAGCTGATTTCCAGTTTCGTTTTTATTTTATTTTTGTTCTTTTTACGTGTTTTTCTTTTCTGTTTGCAGTTCGTTTATGACCAGAAGAGGAGGTACACCTTTGGTTCCACCACTTGAAGACCCGGAAGCAACTTTGAAGAAAAACAAAGGCAAGACCGTAGGAGAAACCGCAACATCGAAGAATTCCCCTTTAATGAATCTCAAGTCTGTATTTAGTAAGAAAAAGAGCAAGAAAGAAGGGGAATCCAGCTTCTCTTCAGTAGCAGGCGAATACCCAAGGAAGGAAGAAAGCGAGTATGAATCTGAAAGGGAAGAAACCGACTCCGAAGAAGGAAGCGATTTAGAAGGCGAACTAGTTGACCCCATGGCTAACATCGATGAAGTTCCCATGGGTGAATGGAAGAAAAGGATGTGTGACGACACCGGCCCGGGACTCGTGCAACCCGCGATTCCCGCAACTGGCACCTTTGAACTTAAAGGCCACATACTTGCTCAACTTAAGGAGATTCCATTCTACGGGAAGGATCATGAATACGCATACAAGCATCTTGACGAAGTCAATGACATAGCCGACTACTTCAATGTCCCTAATGTGGCTCGCGACACTGTCTTGCTTCGTATGCTACCTGTCACATTCAAGGGAGCTGCAAAGGATTGGCTGAAATCACTTCCTTCAGGATCCATCACTACATGGGCTAAAATGAAAGAAGAATTCATAGACCAGTTTTACCCTACTTCAAAAATAGCCAAGTTGAAGAAAGCCATAGCTAATTTTGAACAACAAGCTGGAGAGTCACTATATGAAGCGTGGGAAATGTACAAAGGCTTGCTAAGGAATTGCCCACATCACGATCTAAACAGCCAACAAGAAGTCTCCATTTTCTATGATGGAGTAAATGTGACAACTAGGCAACTCCTTGATTCGCAAGGACCACTCACAAAGAAAGCACCCCCTGTGATAAAGGCCCTAATTGAAGAATTCTTTAAACACTCTAGAGAATATCATAACCCAAGAAATGACTTGACTCGAGGGGCGGTGAACTCTATTACTGATGACATGGAAGCAATGATGGCAAAATTGGAAAGCATGGATCGAAGAATGACTAAGATGAACCAATCCATCCATGCCATTAGAGTGGGTTGTGAAAACTGTAGAGGACCTCATCTAACTAAATATTGTGATCTTGACGAGAACGGGAATCAGAAGGTGCAAGTGTGCTATTCAAGTGGTGATAGGTTTGATGACAATTGGCGAAAACCAAAGAAGGAATGGCTACCTTATGATGAGTACAAAAAGACAAGGGAGGAAAAGTATAAGCAAAAGGAGAGAGGCTTTTATCAAAAGGAGGAACCGGTACATGAAAAGAAATCAGATTTGGAAGACATGCTTACAAGATTCGTGGCCGCATCCGAGAAAAGACATAATGATGATGATGCTACCCTCAAGGATCAACAAAATATGTTGAGAGAACACCAACTTATGATCAAAGATCAACAAGCTTTGCTTAGGAATCAGCAAGCATCTATTCTCAACATAGAAAAGCAGTTGGGGCAGCTTGCTCAACAAGTGAATGAGAGAAGACCGGGTGGACTTCCTAGTAATAACGAAAGTAACCCGAAAGGTGCACACATAAATATCGTGACAACTAGGAGTGGGAAGATTATAACTCCTCTGACCCCTATTCAGCAAGAAGATCCTAATATGGTGCAAGAGGATAAAGAAGATCTTGAAGAATCACAGATTCCCGATCCGAATCGTCGAGTCGACGTTACAGACTCGACGAGTCCCCCACCTGAACAGAAAAGCCAGCCTCCTATTAAGCCATATCAGCCTCCACTTCCCTTTCCGGCTCGAGCTAGACAGGAAAAAAATGAAGTTGACTACCAGAAGTTTCTAGAACACATAAAGGCTCTCCAAATTAATATGCCATTCATAGAGGCGGTTGCACAAATGCCGAAATATGCCAAATTCCTCAAGGAGCTTCTAACTAATAGAAAGAAGATGGAAGAGGTGAAGAAAGTGGTCCTAAATGAGAATTGTTCAGCTGCCATGTTGAACAAACTGCCTAAGAAGAAAGGTGATCCGGGAAGCTTAACATTGCCTTGCCAATTTGGAAACTTAACTACCATTTATGCATTGGCTGATTCAGGGGCAAGTGTAAATCTCATGCCATACTCATTTTTCAAGAAATTAGATTTTCCGGAGCCAAGGCCAATTCGAATGGCGATTCACCTAGCAAATAAAACGGTCACATTTCCGAGAGGAATATGTGAAGATCTATTGGTGAAGGTTGATAAGTTCGTGTTTCCTGCGGACTTTATAGCTTTAGACATGGAAGCGGATCATCAAGTCCCGATAATACATGGAAGACCTTTTATTAACACCGCAAGTGCTATAGTTGACATGCGAGATTCTAAAATTACCCTTCGGGTAGGAGACGAATCGGTCACTTTTGGAGTTGATCAAGCCATGAAACATCCAAGGAATAGCGATGACACAGCATTTTCGGTTGACATGTTGGAAGAGTTAATGGAGGAATGGAATGAAGATGAGTCAAACAAGCCCACCGTCACACATGAAGAAGAATTTGATGTGGAAAGAGACCTGCTGGAATTAGAAAGACTGCTCGAGGAAACTGAGTATAATGATTTAATCAGAAGTGCAGAACACACGACTCGCCGAGTCGCCTCGACAGACTCGACGAGCCCATCCGAAGAAACCCGATCAGTCGCGGATTTTACGAAGGACTCGACGAGTCCCCTCACTGGACTCGACGTGTTCAACATTTAGAACACGAAAACTGAACTTAAGGCGCTACCAGATCATTTGGAGTACGCGTTTCTTGAAGATGGCCAACAAAAACCTGTAATTATAGCTGTTGATCTGGCCAAACATGAGAAAGAAAGTCTTGTGGGTGTATTGAGGAAGAGGCAAGGTGCTATAGCATGGAAAATAACCGACATAAAAGGAATTAGTCCAGCTTATTGTTCTCATAAGATTAACTTGGAAGATGGAGCTAAACCTGTAGTTCAACGCCAAAGAAGACTTAACCCGAACATGAAAGAGGTTGTGAAAAAGGAGGTGGTTAAACTACTAGATGCCGGAATCATTTACTCAATCTCCGATAGCCCATGGGTGAGTTCGGTGCAAGTGGAACCAAAGAAAGGAGGAATGATGGTGGTGGCCAATGAAAATAACGAGTTAATTCCAACAAGAACAGTAACCGGGTGGCGTGTTTGCATTGACTACAGGAAATTGAATGATGCCACATGCGAGGATCACTTTCCATTGTCATTCATCGATCAAATGCTCGAAAGACTCTCCGACCATTTATATTATTGTTTTCTTGATGGGTTTTCGGGGTATTTTCACATTCAAATAGACCCACAAGACCAAGAGAAGACCACTTTTACATGCCCAAGTGGAACATTTGCATATAGACGCATGCCTTTTGGGTTATGCAATGCACCAGCTACTTTCCAAAGGTGCATGATGGCCATTTTTCATGATATGATCGAGAAGTTTATGGAGGTCTTCATTGATGATTTCTCGGTGTTCGGGTCATCTTTTGAAGATTGCTTATCTAATTTGGACTTGATGCTAGCTAGATGTGAGAAGACAAACCTTGTCCTTAATTGGGAAAAGTACCACTTCATGGTGAAAGAAGGAATTGTATTGGGTCACAAAGTTTCAAGGAAATGGATAGAAGTGGATAGAGCAAAAGTGGACACAATAGCTAAGCTACCCCTCCAACTAATGTAAAAGGGGTAAGGAGTTTTCTTGGCCATGCGGGATTTTATCGTCGCTTCATTAAAGATTTTTCAAATATTACTAGGCCTTTGACTCAATTACTCTTGAAGGATGCCCCATTTGATTTTTCCAAGGAATGTCATGAAGCATTTCATTTGTTAAAGGAAAGGTTAACCACTACTCCTATCATGATAGCACCAAATTGGAATCTTCCTTTCGAGCTAATGTGTGATGCTAGTGACTATGCGGTGGGAGCTGTTTTGGGACAAAGAGTTGACAAGCATTTTCAGCCGATCTACTATGCAAGCAAAACCTTGAACCCAACTCAAGAGAACTACACTACTACCGAGAAGGAGCTACTAGTTGTGGTATACGCTTTTGATAAGTTCCACCCTTAGCTGGTATTATCCAAGACCATAGTTTTTACCGACAATTCGGCCCTAATGTATCTTTTTACTAAACAAGATGCTAAGCCCCGATTGATACGTTAGGTCTTACTTTTGCAAGAGTTTGACATTGAAATACGCGATAAAAAGGGAATGGAAAACGTAGCTGCCGACCATTTGTCAAGATTAGAGAACCCGCATTTGGAGGAGTTGGAAGAAAACAAGATTGGAGACGATTTTCCCGATGAATATCTTTTAGTAGTATCCGGAGAAATGCCATGGTTTGCGGATATAGCTAACTACTTAGCAACCAATTACATTCCAAAAGACTTAACCCGCCAACAGAAGAAGAAATTCTTTTCAGAAATCAAGTACTACTTTTGGGATGAGCCGTATCTCTTCCGAAGCTGCGCAGACGGAATGATAAGAAGATGTGTATTCGGGAAAGAAAGTCGAGAAATCTTGGCACGCTGTCATAGCTGGCCCGCCAGGGGACATCATGGAGCACACTACACTACTAGGAATATTTTTGATATTGGGTTTTATTGGCCCACAATTTTCAAAGATGCTACTCAATTTGTCAAAGAATGTGATTCATGCCAACGAGCGGGGAATATATCATCCCGAAATGAAATGCTCCAACATAGTATTCAAATTTGTGAAATATTTGATGTATGGGGGATTGACTTTATGGGACCTTTCCCAATGTCCAAAGGGAATAAATATATCTTGGTGGCGGTTGATTACGTGTCTAAGTGGGCGGAGGCACAAGCATTACCAACTAATGATGCTCGGGTGATGATACGATTTCTAAAGAAGCTATTCTCAAGATTTGGAGTTCCTAAAGCTCTTATTAGTGACCGGGGCACTCACTTTGCAAATGATCAATTAGCCAAAGTGTTGAAAAAATATGGGGTACATCATAGGTTCTCCACATCTTATCATTCACAAACTAGTGGGCAAACTGAAGTGACGAATAGGGCGTTAAAAAGGATTTTAGAAAGATCGGTTGGAGGAAATCGAAAGGAATGGTCGGATAAATTAGATGATGCACTTTGGGCCTTTCGAACAGCCTTCAAGACACCTATTGGTACTACACCATATAGGTTAGTATATGGAAAAAATTGTCATTTACCGGTAGAAATAGAGCATAAAGCTTTTTGGGCTCTAAAGATGTGCAATTTTGATTTGGTTGAACTTCGAACCAACCGGTTGATGCAAATGAATGCCTTTGAAGAGCTTAGAAATGAGGCCTACACTAGTTCCTTGATATACAAAGAAAAGACAAAGAATTGGCATGACAAAAGATTAAAGGGTAATAAGGACTTTCATGAAGGACAAAAGGTGCTACTCTTCAATTCAAGGTTCAAACTTTTCTCGGGCAAGTTAAAGACACGATGGGATGGTCCATTTATAGTGAAGCAAGTTTTTCCTGATGGAGCTATTAAGCTTATATCAAGAGACGAAACTCCTTTCAAGGTTAATGGTCATAGAGTGAAGAGATATGAAGAAGGAATTCCAAGAGATGAAGGTCTTGAAGAAGGGCTGCTTCTAGGAGGAACTATAGAAACTTAAAGCGGGTAGGAGTCCAGCTAATGACTCCTTAAAAAGAAGCGCTTCCGGGAGGCAATCCGAGTTTAGAGTTTGCTTTCTTTTTCCTTTATTTTTCCTTTATTTTTCATTTTTATTTTAGTTTTCATAGGATCTGCTTTTATCAATCTTCTTCTGAGCTTATGATGATTGCTTGAGGGCAAGCAATGCTCAAGTGTGGGGTTGGTGGCATACAATTTAAAAAACCTCAAATTCTTATCAAACAGAATGAAAGACTCGTCGAGTCCCTAAACTTACTCGGCGAGTCCATTTAAGAAATCCCGATTAAACGCGGAATCGCGAAGCTACTCGACGAGTAGGTCCATCTGCTCGGCGAGTCCACGTATTTACCCGGAAAAAAAAATTCACATTCTGTAAAAGGGGTTTTTACCCTAATTGTAAAACACTTCAACATTTCATCCAGCCGCCACCCATACACGACGAGCAAGGTTCTCTCAAGCTCTCATCTTGATTTCTTCCATTTCCTTGCAAATCCAACTAAAAGGTAACCATTTTCACTCTTAATCTTTTAAAAGTTTCAACCTTTGGTGGAATTATATCCTTAATTTCTGAAAAATCCCGATTTTGACTAAACTTGGATTTTTAGGGTTTCGATTTCTTGATAAATTAGGACGTTATAGAAAAAATTTCTTATATATTTATGCTTACTGAACATTCCGAAGCAAACCCCTGGATAATTGTTTAGAATCGAACGGTTAATTTCGCCCGACTGGATTGGACTCGCACAGTTCGTCCTGCTCGCCGAGTTTGTTCGTGGACTCGGCGAGTCTGGGTCACAGATGCTCAGAAATTTTGATGTTCTTAACTGCTTTGTGTGTTGTTTGTGGTTTTCTTGATTCTGTCTTGCATGAATTATGTCTAGGCATGGACAAAGTTCAAGGGGAGGCGGCTATGGGGACCTCCCATGGTTAAATTTTCCAAAAATAACCTCCAAGTCTTCACTTGCTCGAGCACAAAACAAACTGAAAGCATTGAGGCGCAAGGAAATATATGTCCCCAATGATATTGACTGGTCTTGGATTGGTCAAACTGGGTTGGAGGAAGAGTTGACCCCTTATTTGGTCAAGTCTTTCAACAATGATGGAACGACAATAATTTGTGATGGCTGGAGCCGACTCTTTAAGATTCAAGAGCCTGTTTATCAGGAATTGTGCTGGGAGTTCTTTGCTACCATCTCCTTCCGAGGTGGTAGTGACTACTATAATCCAAACACTATTACTTTCTGTCTTGGAGGGGAGCTGCGTCAATGCAGCATTGCAGAGCTCGCATGGAGGATAGGGATTTATGATCAAGATGTGATTATGTCTGAAAATTTTGAAACATTCCTAGAACATTGTCACAAAGACTTACCCGAGGGAGTGGTTGCATCGACTTGGTGGAACACAATCGCCAACCGGGTCCACATTCCATCATATGCTCAAGAGGAAGTATATGTTCCCCAATTCACCGCTTGATACATCGTCTTATCGCAAGTACTATTAACATGCGAAAGGATGACGATAAGGTCCCTACTCTTGACATTTTCTACATGTGGAGCATTATCACTCCAGATGTTTTCTTCAATCTGCCATATTGCTTGGCGAAATATTTAGCAGAGGGGGCGGTAAAGGAGCAGATCACTTCAAAAATTAACGGAGGAATGTTTGTTACGAAGCTTGCAAGAACATATGGTATCTTGGACCAAGGGGCAGCTCAGATGTTGACCATGATTCCTACTGCTCCTTTCAGCACCATTTTGTTTAGGAGGGCAAGAATCGTGGAGGATTTTGGTGGGGGGCATTTTAGCATCCCGAATGCGGATGAGGTGTTGGTACCGGAGGAGCCGAGAAGAAGGGTAAGGAAAAGGAGGGAGCAAGCTCGGGAAGACCCACCGGTTATTCTGTTGGATGAAGAGTTACCCATGGATTGGTACAACATTGAAGCAAGAAGGTACCAAGACGACCTTGGGAGAAGCATGAACTATAACAACGAGTCATTTGTTTATTTATTTGAACAAATGAATATCGCACCAAGGCCCGGACCCGGATTCCCCTATGTGCCAAGTTGGGAGGAAAGAGTGCAAGCAAGGAGGAACCAAGCTAGTAGGAGTGGAGCAGGAGGAAATGAGGAGGAAGATGAAGATTGATATTTTTATGTTTGTATTTGGTTGTTTGAAGACAATTTTTATTTGTTTTGTGTTTTGAATTTTTATTTGCTTTTAGGACGATAAAGTAGGAATTTGTTTTTATCACTTGTGGTTGCTCTTATCTTTTCAGATTGAGGCTAGGATGCATGCAAGAGTCTCAAATGTCAAGGCTAGAGTAAGGGTCGGGTCTAGAAGAGAATGTGCAAGTTTTGAGTTTAAGTTCGAATCCGTTATCAAAGAGGGTTTAAGAGTGTTGCTTATTAAAGAAAAATGAAGGAAAGACACTAAATTATCATACCCAACCACATCAGGAACGGACTCAGAAGCAGAAGATTTATTTATCACTCAGCGATGTACTCGCCGAGTGCATATCTTGGGCTCGGCGAGTCCGCTTACGAAACCACGTTTTTCTGCTAAAAGCCCTTCTGCTCGTCGAGCAGACATAGTAACTCGGCGAGTCCGTCAATATTCCACTATCAAACTTTGGATTCGGACCACATATGATACGGGTTTACTTATATTCTTTAAAGGTTGATTCCCGAAGATTTTTAAAGACTATTTTCCTGCATATTTAAAGCTGTGCCACATGAGATTTAACACCCAAGACATGGATGAGCTGTTCCCATGTTTAAAGTCAATTGAAGATGGAGCTTTCAAAGAAGAAAATCAACCTCGCAACTACTATCCCAGGGGAGTTCGTTCCAATTCTTTCTTTATTTTTATGCTCTTTTTCATGCATAACATGCAATGGGGACATTGCATAATTTAAGTGTGGGGTAGGGGGTTGGTTATTACACTAGTTAAATATTACACTAGTTAAATTTTAAAAATTTTTGCATAAATGAAAATTGCTAGGATTAATTTAGAAAACTTTGGAAAAGCAATTAAGAATCATGCTAGTGTTATGTTTGGTGATTGCATGAAGACCCAAATGTTTAGTTGAGCCTATACACGTTATAGTGCATTTGTGGCCCCCTTTATTCTAGTGAAATCATGGGACAAAAACATAACCTCGTTTAGTTTGAGGGATGCAATAAGTTTAGCATCGTGTACCAGAAATGTATCCAATAAATTTTTTATCTTAAATCAATAAAGGTTGAAGTTGAGCGCCCCTGCTTAAGCATGTAGGTATTGAGTGAAAAAAAAGAGTGAGATACATGTAAAAAAAAGAGAGAGAATTACAAGAAAAGTTGTAAGAATTTTGGAGCAATCAAAATGAAGATCAAAAGATCAAAGTTCAAAAGTGGAAGATACCAAGAATCATAAAGGTGGTGAATTCAAAGAAATAAATATCAAGTTATGAAAGAGAGAAGAATTCCAAAAATAGCTCCATAGTGGTATCGAAAAAAGTTGTAACTGTCTAGATTATGTATGCTTGGGTTTCTCAACCAAAAATACCTTGAGGCTAGGAGGTTTTCTGAAGAATGGATTTGGAGGGATGCATAAAATGAGCATTGTTCAAAAGAAGTGGGCGAGTGTTTATGAGGATTGTGAGTATTTAGAATTGAGGGGGGTCCTTAGAAAAAAAATTTAGACACAAATGCATGCGTTGCGGTCTTGGCATAATGGCTGGGTTTGATTGGGATTGTCTTATGTAATATTAGTGTGCTAAAATTCAGTTTTGCTTGGGGGCAAGCAAAAGTCAAGTGTGGGGTATTTTGATATGTGCATATTTAGCTATATATTAGTATAGATTTTCATTAATTGTTAGCTAATTATTTACATATTATGGACAAAAGGTACTTAATAGTGTTCAAATTGTATTTTCAGTTCAAAAGAGAACCTCGGAGGTAAAAGGAAGCAGGATACGATCGAAAGCTCGGGAACTGAAGAAAGAAGAAAAATGCTAAATCATGAAGCTACTCGGCGAGTAGGTACGTCTACTCGACGAGTACATACGAAGATTCTCGAAGCAATACGTAAAGTCCTTGCCGTATACGAATTCTTCAAGGGGACTCGACGAGTCGGTTGTCTACTCGACGAGTAGCCCCTGTTTTGAGAAATCTATAAATAGAAGCAACAAACCCGAATGGAGGCTCTCTCTGGCTTTTGGGAAGCTTACTTGGCTACTAAGGAGACTGCTGGAGATCTGAAGAACGTGAGAAGAACCCTAATCCTCAATTCTAAGAAGATTAAGGCAACTTAGGTTTAATTTTCCACTTTACCTTTGAATAGAACTATGTTAAACTTGTTTGAATTCGTTTTTAGTTTTTCATCTACTGCAATTATGAACTAATTTCGTTAGTTTCTGTTTAAGGTAGACAAGTTTGCTCCTATGGATTAATTTACTCTTTTGATTAATTGTTATGTGGTGAATCTTATTAAAGACCCTTATGCATTAACCATAACTATTTTCTGTTAATTGCTAAGTAATCAAGCTGCATGAACATCTCTTAATTGCTTATCTCATATGATTTATGTGAACACATTGCTATATGCCTAGGATTAGTGAATATGAAACTAGGATTAACTAGAGAATGGGTAAATTAATGTGTGAGCTTGTGTGATACACCATCAACAAGAGGTTAATTGAATCACCAATTTAATTAGCTAATTACAAGTCTTATTTAACCTGAATAATTAAACTAGGGAATTTATTAGTTTAACCACTTGATCACTGCTTAAATTAATCTATTTTCTAAGGATTGGTAATAACGAATGTGAATCTAATCACTTTAGTCGGTAACCAATAACAATTAATCCATTACATTACTATAAAAATTAACTATAGTAGTAAATGAGTTGAACCTAAACAGAAACCCTTTTTGATCATTGAATTTAGTTGGTTTTTACGTGTTTTCAGCTGTTAGTTGATTAGTTAAGTTTTAGTTAAGTTTCTAGTCTTGCAAAACTAGAGAAAACCCCTCTATTTTACTAATTGTTTTAGATAATTCTAGTAGTTAGATTAATTTCCGTTCCCTGAGTTCGATACCCTACTTAATAATTCATATTACCAATTGACAGGTCCGCTGCCTTTTGTGTGTCAAATTCATAAATTAAAAGTAGGATAAAACTAGTTAGTTTAACACACATCAGACACTGTTGGATAAGGTGTCTAAGTCCATAACTATTTCTGGTATGTACTTGACCCGGTTGGCATGGTCCATTTGGGTTGCATGGCATCATGATAATTGGATAGACCAAATGAGAAAAAGGACACTTATGATTTGTTAATATATTATAAGGTATAATATATTAATATGAAATCATATTATTTAATTAGTATTGATCAATAATTAATTTGGAATTAATTTTGTGATAAAAAAGAGACTAATTAAATATATGGGGTTGATTGTGTAAATCATCCATTCTTATATAGTGGGCTAATGATCCATGGTTTATTGAATCGGGCTAAAACCCATAGGTGCTCCATGGATGCTCCATGGAGGTTAAAACGCATGGATCATGGAGGAAAGGATAAGCCATGTCAATTAGGGTTTACATGGTGTAACCCTACTTGTGCCACGCTTTATAAAGACTCCATAGGCTAGCAAAATCAGCACTAAGACTAGAACAAGGAGGGCTAGCCGATTTTGAGTGATAGTGTGCTTCTCTCAAAGTTATTCCAATAGTTGTGGTGTTGTGTGAAACATTTGAGGCATCACATTTGGAGTGCTAGGCTCACAAAGTTCTTAAGGAATCCAAGAAACAAGAAAGGTATGTTATTCTACTAGTTTTTATGTTCAAGTTCCCTATGCCATGCTAGTTAGGATAAGAACCTTGGAAAAAATCATATTTGCATGTATTAGAGAAAACATAGATCCAAGGTTTCTAGGGTTGCATGTACACCATAGGAGTGTTAGAATGCTCAAAACCCATCATCAAATATAACAGAAAAACACCCTAAGCTCTGATACCACTGATGGGTTTTGAGCACTACAACATTCTTATGGTGCACATGCAACCCTAATGCTTTGGATCTAGGTTTTTCATAAGTTATACATGCAAATAATCATCCAAAGCATAAACCCTAACCTAGCATACAATTTTCGAAATTGATAACGTAAAACAAAGTTAATGAATACCTTTTCTTTGTAGCTTGTAGATCTTGAACTTTCAAGAGCTTAGTGCCTCAGTTGTTGCACCTGTAGTGACTCACAAACACCAAGTAGCAATTAGAAGAAGATGAGAGAGGTTAGGAGGCTCTAAAATCGGCTAGGATTTTCTCTAAGGATCAAGTGGCCGATTTCAGGGATCTAAGGGGTTCCTTATATATCTGAGCTGCTTAGGGTTTCAGGTAAAACCCTAATCTTATTGCTTAAGCCTTAAGCAGTCCAGTAGACCCTTCCAGAAGGCCTTCTTAGATGAAATCTATGTGGGCTACACATAGAATTTCGTCCACCCATTGCTAGGGATCCACAAGCCCAACTTGAAACTATCATATAATTGCAATATCATCCCCCGTAATTTAATCAGTCTCTTTTGATCACTAAATTAATTCCAAATTAATTTATGATCAATACTAATTAAATAATATGATTTCTTAATTAATATATTATTCTTATAATATATTAATAAATCATTAATTAACCTCTTTCTCTATAATTCATCCTATCAAATTGCTATGGTGAAGGCAACCCAAAAGGACCATGCTATTATCGGCTAAAGTACATACCAATTATAGTTATGGGCTTAGACACCTAATCCAACAGACTGAACTAAAGATCACATGGGTCTGCTCAAAAATATCGTGGGTAATCTCCGACGAGATGAACTCCCACATCTGCTCGCTAATCGACTCAACACCTGCACTTGATTCGGAACCCGAACCAGAACCACCTCCCTGAGTGCTCATCTCCAAACTAAAAACCACAAATTCACTGATCAAAACATACTCAAGGATTCTCCTCCCCGAAGCTTCTCAGATTCTCCAAGACTCTCACCGTTTCTAGTATGGATCATGTGCTTTCAGCAGTACGGGCCCAAGACTACCTTCCACACCTATCCATACTTTCCTCAGCAATCCTCCCGAATCCTCCAAGTGACTTCCTCAACTGATGCACCCAAGTCTCACTAAACCTCACTACTAACCCATTGAAGCATATCCTAGGCTTTCATAGGTTCCCGAACCCACCCAGTCCTCAGCTGCTGAAAGATTCCTAGTAATGTCAACTAGCTACCTCATGAATATAGCCACATGCAACAGAGATCAGATAATCCTTCGAGTGAAATACTCAATCCTAGAACGGTTACACTCAAACGAGAGCTGTGCAATAGGGCCAAATCCATCACTCTGAGATTATCCAGCCTGTGCCACATGTGACCTAGCATATTCAATTAGTAGCTAGCTCACAAAGCTAAGAGTCCCACAAAGCACAAAGCAAGCAGCATTCAGACAATGGAAAATCTAACCAACATACACCATCAAGCCATTTTATCCTCTTATCAGGAATCTATACTAGCATGCAATTCTAAAGCTCATACAATAAGCATACAAGGCATCCTTCCTAGATCCTTAGCCCCAATCTAGCATGCAGTTCTCATACACATACAGTAGGGATATAAGGCATCCTTTCTAGATCCTTAGCCCTAATCTAGCATAAAATGCTCATAATCATATCATATATCATAACAACATATATGGGTATCTTGGGGAAAACTTACTTGAGCTCGGCCGATTGCACGCATCACACTACTTGTTCTTTCTCAAAAACCTTAATTTTAAAATTTTTTTTAAAAAAAAATATTTTTCTTGTAAAATCTTTCAAACCATCTTTTTGAGTCCAAACATCCCCGAAGGTGTGTCCGACTCCCTCAAACCAAGGCTCTGATACCAACTTGTAACATCCCAAAATTCATAGCCAAAAATTTTATTTTTAATTAAATAATCATAAAACCATTAGTCTAAAACATCCATAGCGTTAACTCATTTCATAATCAAAAACAAGTATTTAAAATAACTAAAACATGTCATAGAAAAGTATTATTAGATTACAACTCCCAAAGATATCATAATGCAAAAATCATAGTGTGATGCGCAGCGATCCTGCCGGCTCCGTTCCTTTTGAAAAAGTAGTACCTGAAACCAAAACCGAAAACCGTAAGCACGAAGCTTAGTGAGTTCCCCCATCATACCACACACCATACAAATAACATACTGTCACGCATATCTGGGTGCCCGACCTACCTCTTCGGTCTCTTTCAACCGGTAACCGCCTAGCATATCTGGGTGCTGGCCTACCCCTTCGGTCTCTTTCAACTGGTAACCGCCTAGCATATCTGGGTGCTGGCCTATCCCTTCGGTCTCTTTCAACCGATAATCGGGGACTATTTCACCCCTGCCACTACCATATAATATCCTAGCATATACACATAAATCACATACTGCCTAGCATATATGGGTGCTGGCCTACCCCTTCTGTCTCTTTCAACCGGTAACCGGGGACTATTTCACCCCCTACCACTACTGCATAAATAACATATCATAAACATACTACTAGGCATATATGGGTACTGTCTACCCATTCGGTCTCTTTCAACCGGTCACCGGGGACTATTCCACCCCTCCTACCACTATCACATAATATCATAGCATACTAGCACATAAAGCATAACAGATAGTGGCATACCATACAATTATCACAAAGACAATCATCTCTACTCTATACTCCTACTTGTGGGACGGCATTGGTGCCTTAGACCCACTCCTATAAGAAGGTAACTCACTTCATGCTGTTGAAATCCACTGTGAGAAATCCTTAGTTGTTGTCCTGGCAACTCCTCGAGCTATCAATACCAAAATATCACCCAATTAGCAATTTGGTTCTATACCGTGATCCATAATCCATACTTGGGGTAAAGTGACCATTTTACCCCTGGCCCACAAGAAACTTAACTAAGGCCCAAATCCAAAACCAATCAAGTCCAAAACTCGAAAATCCATAAAGGCCCACTAATGGCCTACTAATGGCCCAATTTTCCAAATTGGGCCCAAACCCTTACTTGGGTCTTTCCCTAAAGCCCATTTACTTTTTCTGAATCATTATACACGTCCATAGCTAGCCCAACAAAATCCATGTACTTACAAGCCCATAAGAAAGCCCGAATCCGAAATGGCCCACAAGGCCCAAGAAGGCCTAAATCCATCATGGACCTACCCAAGAAGGCCCAATATCCAAAAAGTCATGAAATATTAAATGGGCTACCTCAACCAACTCTTGGTCCATGGTCCAAGGCCCAAAAGCTCAACAAAACAAAGTGAGGCAACTAGACCGAGTACGCCCTGCGTACTCATCTGGTACACTAAGCGTACACATGTTGGGGCTAGTCGTGCCGCGTACCAGGTGGGTACGCCCAGCCTACTCCTCTAAATTCCAACCCTCTCCAAATAAGCACTTAATCACTTTAGCCCTTGCTCCAACTCTCCAGTCTGACTTCTATAGGTGACTTTCCAAGTAAAGTTGGCAACTTTACTAACATACATGGCTTAATGAGACTCTAGAGCTCAAAAGAGCTTAATGTATGGTCTTAACTCATCCTTGGACTCAAACACTTCACAAAGCTTGCACCTTTATGAGAGAGGTGACCTTAGAATGTCCAGGTCTACAAGTTTGAGTCCTTCAAACGACCCTAGCTCACCAAGACAAGCAAAAGTCTAAAAATGGCCAAAAACAACCCACAATAGGATCTATGAAATGGAAGGTCAAGATCAGAGCTTTTTACCTCCAATAGGTTGCAAAATATGAGAACTTCCTGGATCTACAAGCTCCCTTCCATGATCAACACTTGAACACTACCTTCCTCTTCTTGTACATACACTAACAAGTCTTCTTTTAAGCTCCAAGCTCCATCCAAGGTAAATCTAGGGTTTCATGGACGTGAAAAGGATGGTGGCTGACTTGAAATGACCTAAGGAGTGGTATAATGTTGCTTATATAGGGTACAAGTTGGGGAAATTAGGGTTTAGGTCTGGAAGGAGTACGCCCCGCGTACCTCTTTGTACGCCTGACGTACTCATGAACCACCCGCAATCATTTACTCTTATACGCTGGGCGTACCCAGCTAAACACGCGCATGCAAGGGACTGATCCGCCACATCTTCCCATTTGGGGCTAGTTCCGCCAAAACCTTCAATGTGTCATAACTCACTCGTCCTAATTCCGTTTCCAACGAACCTTATATCCACGAAAAGGTGGCGGGAAGCCCTACGCTCCTAGAAATACACCCGAGCCTTAAAATCCTCCGATTAAAACCCAAAACCATTAAAAGACCGAGATATCAATTTACAGTCATACCATTGGCTTCCGAAAACATAATCGAATACATGGTTCTATTAGACCCTGGAAACTACATCCGATATGGGCTAAATCCTTCCTTGCCCAAGGCTCCTAACCCCCATGTCAACTGATGACTGGGCAACAGCCCCCAACAACGAAGCAATCCGGAACCGAGTGTTACACATTCGTTGGTATTTTGCTCTCTCATTCTCTCTTGATATTTTCCCGTTGTTACACATCAGGATTAGATGTTTTAGGTTTTCATATTCATTTGTTCATTAAAATTTCATATCTGAGTGTAAACGTAAAGAATAGTGTAGGAATCTTGTAGTGATATTTTTGTTGTAAAAGTATATGTAAACGTCTTGGTTTGATTTGAAATCGAGTTGATCATGTTGGAAAATCATGTTATAATTGTTTTCATGGTATCATAGCACATGGTTGCTTCGTTGATTCGACTCCTCTAATCGATTTCTCTGTTTTTTATGTCTGAATCTCGTCTAGATCTCATCTGAGTCATTTTTTCAAAGATAAGGTACCAATAACCAGTTTTTATAAATCTAGAGGCAACTTTTCTAATTTGTTACTTTTATTACAAGTCCTTGGATTATATTATGCTCATTTATATTACAAATCTTTGTTTTACAACACATTCCATTTGCATAACTAATTAAATGACTAGAATTAATCAGGCTATTCTTCTCTCACGTTGAAAAAAATCAATCAAATGTAAAAACATCTTAAATAACTAGAATTAGTCAAACTGTAAGTAATTTTGCTAATTTGGTACTTCTGTTACAAGTCTTTGGATGATATTATGTTCATTTCTATTACAAATCATTGTTTTACCGCACATTCTATTTACATAACTAATTAAATGACTAGAATTAATCAATATTCTTCGCCCACATTGAACAAAATCAATCAAATGTCAAAACATCTGAAATAACTAATGAAAAATCTTCAAAAATGGACTATGTGGTTTTCAAGAAAGTCAAGTTTGGTCTTTTAATTTTTTTTGCCTTCAAGGATGGTCCTTGTGGTTTGAAAACTTTTAATGGATTGTCCTTATGGCTAACTTTGTCATTTTTGGTCCGTTAAATCACAACATGTGCAAACCATGTGAGGGTAAAATCCTATTTTACAACCATAGTAAGCATTCATGAAGTTTTGTACATTTTGAAAGAAAAAGCCCTAGTATGACATTGTCCAGTGAATATTGAAATAAAATCCCCTCCAGGCATCTCCATCGTCCATAACCCTCCATCCGACTCCATTCATCGCCAACATGACGCTTCCCCTCGAATCCGCATTCATTTAAGGTCACCATCTCTTAAGGATGGTGACCTATTATTGTCAAACTCATGCTCCCATCTCTTTCGTTTAAGACAACCACCTTTTTTGTTGATCATAAATCTGTTCTGGGAATTATAGAAGAAGAGGCTCTTTGAGTTGCCAATATCATGCTTCACAATTCCACTATGGAGTCCACATAAGCTCCATGAATCACAAATTTCAACCTCTTCAAGAAAGCATTATCATGGTCATTAGAATAAGATGGTGATAAAGTGGCCACAAGAACAAAATTATATTAGTTCCCAACGTCTATTCTATAGAAATTATGAAAGCATCCTTAAGTTCTTGACCAAATTTCATATAAAGAAACTAATTATGAGGAACCAAATTTATGATAAGGACACCATGATCATGAACAAGTAATCTCACATCTTGAAAAAATAGATTTTTTTAACAAATTCTAGTGGTGGAGCACTATTGCCATATCGAGCCTGACTTGAATCCAAATCAACCCTAACTACATAAAATTTATCATCCAAACCCTCAAAACTAATATGTGAATCATTTGTGTTATCCTTTGTTGCAACGTTTTGAATCACTTCTATTGAATCTCCAACAATTGGTTAAATAGATTTCTCATTGTTTAACCCAAAATACTGATTTGCAACACTCAAAACAGCCTCATTAGCCTCTACTCCAACAACTTCAAACACCATTTGAGTGTTCAAGAATCATAGCAAAGCACCACCACCAACCCCTAAGCACAAAGATATTGGAGTAAACCATTGTTGAATTCACTCATTGATATGTGAAGCAATCAAGAAAAGACTAGAAACCATAAGAGTCATGTATGGGTGAATCAAAACTATTGTATCGACTTCAAACATTGCGTTATTCAATTTCCTCAAAATTTCCAAATCTAACTTTGTATTACTATGGCCATAATCAAGAACAGGGATAAGAGGGACATGTGATTGAATCAAATAAGGTATTCTTTTAAACCTCAATCTCCTCGAAAGTATTTTATCTCTATCATTTTTACTTTCAACAACAAATTCACCAAAACATCATCTTCATATGTCAAGAATAAAAGATTTTACAAACCTTTCCGAAAACACACTTTGGGATGCAAATCCATAACAAGCGGTTGCATTTTGTGTTCTAGTTTCTCTGTATCTATACTATTAGTAACCGAAGGGTGAATGTAAACGGGGTGTTCTGGATGAAATATCTTGTATGCCCAAGAGTCATTCTACAATGATATTGCTAATAACATATGATCCTATAGTGACACATCTTATAGAAAGTTACCATTAATTGAGTAGTTATTAGAGTGATTTTGATTATTAATAAATATCAACACTTGTATTTAATTGGAAAAACATTATTTTATGAATATAATATTTACCAATATATTGGAAATTATTGTTTCTAGGAAATAATAAACAAATAGAACAAAAACTAGCTTAATATCACATTTTATGATTATTAATGTTGTGCACAACTTTTTGGTTACTTAGAGTGACCAACTGGTTACATGTCCACTAGCTAGTTATGGGTTAAGTAATGAGCACTTAGTTTTTGTCTTCTTTCCAACGGGTTTTGATACAAAGTATAAGTTTGTTTTAAATAAAAACTGCAACAGAAGTCTTATAAAATAAACAAGTTTATTTTTAGTTTATAACAAAACCAACCCATCAAGGATCCATTTATAGAGGTTAAAATGAAATAACACAACCAAAGAGAGTTTCAGAATGACAACCTTTGAAGCCTTTGAACACATTTGGTTTTGAGGTGTTGATGAAGATAGCAAAAATCCAAGAATAAAATTTCTCCATGTGTATCCACCATCAAGAGTAATGCACTTGAATGCTAGTTCCTTCTTATATTCTTGAGTGTCTTAAGCCTTTAAGCACTTAACTCAAATAAGTGCTAAAGGAGATAACTAAAGGAAGCTTTAATTCTTGACTTTACTTCAAAAGTCATGGATAGAGGATGTAGAGAATAAGTTTCAGCCATGGAGAACAAAAGGAAGAGAATTCACAAAAACTAGAAACTTTTGCAAGACCTTAATCTACTTTTATATACTACCATGTAAAGTAAAGCCTACACATTTATTTAATATAAAGTATTGGCTACTTAAGCAAGCATGAGGAACAAGAGGGGGGAGGGGGTTGACAAGCAACCTCCCATGCCTCTAAATTTTCGGCCACACCTTTATAAAAGAGAAGGATTCTTTAAATTTTATAAATTTAATGTTGAAAAAATATAAACTTTGTCTTTAGGTAAAAGACAAAATATCCAACTAGTCCAAAAGGTTGTGCATGACTTATTATTTCATACCATATGAAATAATAACTAGTTATACTCTCTTATAATTATTATTTTACAAAACAATAATTATTTCCTAATTAAATACAAGAATTGATATTATTTATTAATAATCATATTAATAATAAATATACAAAATGTGCAAACTTGATAAAGGTCTGACCGTATAGGATCACATATTATTAGCAATGTAACTCAATAATGATTCTTGAGCATATAGACTCAACACTTTCTTCACAATGGCCAAAAATCACGGGGCATGGTGACATGCAAATGAGCTAGTTCTTTTGACATGTTTCTTCTTCTCTTTTTCTCTAAAATTGTTGAGAATTAGAGGCTTTGATCATCTCTCCATGTCTTGCATTTTGGAGCTTATTCTTGGTAGATTAAGTTGCTTCTCTTTAAGGATTTATTTTGTAAAAGTATTAAAACTTAAGGCCAACTTAATACAAGTGAAAACGAGCATCTTGAAGTGGTTATACTCTTGATTTGGTGGATACATTATAAAGAACTTCTATTTTGGAGTTTCATGCCACACTTCATTAACGTCCAATCTCCCATGAGAATCAAATTCTTCAAAGGTTGTAACACTCAACTTTCTATGGTTTTTTAATCTTTCCAAGTCTTTGTAAAATGATCCTTGGTGGGTTAAAATGGTTTTAGTTTATTTAAATTATAAAATGCTTCCGTTGTTAATTACGCCAATTTTATCACTAAAATTACACTATTTTTAAATAAAAACCCAACACCGGATTAGACAGGATATCATTATCGATTAGGATGAGATAGGTGAGACTAAGGATGTTGAATAGGAGCTGAAGATGACCATATTCATGTCGGATATGAATGGAGTCGGAGGGAGGGTTGTCAGTGATGGAGATGCCCGGAGGGGATTTTCTTTCAGTATGCACCAAACAATGTCATATTAGGGCTTTTCTTTCAAAATGTACAAGACTTCATGAATAATCCTTATGGTTGTATAAAGATGATTTTACCCTCACATGGTCATGTTGTGATTTAATGGACCAAAAATGACGGAGTTAGTCATAAGGATGATCCATTTAAAAGTTTTCAAACCACAAGGACCATCCGTGAAGACAAAAAAAAAATTAAGGACCAATTGTTATCTAACTTGCTAAAATATGTTTGTTATTATATATATATATATATATATATATATATATATATATATATATATATATATATATATATGGAAAAGTTCAATAGAGAACCATTATTAATTAACGAACCAAGGAACCAATCCAAAGCGTCGAAATTTAAAGCGATCAACGGCAAAAGAAAGGGTTGTAGACTTTTACAATGGATGCACATGCACCGGATTATAATAAAACTCACTTTCTTTTTTTGTTTAAATTTTTGTTAGGCCATGTTTTTTATCGAAAAAGAAAACCGAGTATACCGTTGCTCACGATTTTTCATCCTCTTTCCAAAGAGATCATAATGATATATAAAAAACGAACTTTTTTTTTCGAAAAAAACTCACTTCATTTTCTTTGTTGAAAAGCTAAGGTCTATTTTTTTATAGAAAAAAAAAATTAATAAATATATCAAAATTCATATTTTTTTATACTTTTTAAACATAGATTCATATTCATGTAAAAAAACCATATTTCAGTTCAGATTCACATTGTGAACCTGTTCATATTCATATTCTCAACCTATTCAGATTCACATTGTGAACCTTTTCAGATTCACTGTGTGCATAATAGTAAGTCAGATTCACAGTGTGACTCTGAACTGATCGAGCTTTTTCACATTGTGAATGTTAAAAATTGAAATATTTACAGTTTAGATTCACAGTGTGAATCTACACTGATCGAGGTTTTTTTTTTTGAACATTCTCAGATTTACAGTGTGCATAATAGTAAGTCAGATTCACAATGTGAATCTGAACTGATCGAGCTTTTTCCCATTGTGAATGTTGAAAATTGAAATATTTACAGTTTAGATTCACAGTGTGAATCTACACTGTTCGAGGTTTTTTGTTTTGTTTTTTTTAGTCGGTGTTGATGTTTATTAATAGAGTAAAAAAGTTAATATTTTTGGTATAATTAGTTTTTTTTTATAAAAATAAACTTAAATATTGAAATAACTAACAAAATGAAGTGAATTTTTTTTCGAAAAAAAATCGTTTTTTTATATAGTATCAACATGGATCTCTATGGAAAGAGGACGAAAAATCGAGAACAACGGTATATTCGGTTTTTTTGTTTTTGATAAAAAATGTGGCCTAAAAAATTTTTCAAAGGAAAAAAAAGAGGTGGGTTTTTTGGTAAGTAAAAAAATGAATAACTATTTATTATTTATTTTTAATATTTATATTTAATCATTAATAAATTTACTAAATATTAGAAACTTTCATCCAATATAATACCTTAATATATACTTCTTATCAATAGTTTTTTCTCAACGAAATATTAAACTATAATCAAATTTTCTTAACAGTTGTTTATTAATTATAAATTATAATTAAAATGTTTTTTAGATACTTTTATAGAGTTAACTAATATTTAAGTTTTATATATATATATATATATATATATATATATATATATATATATATATATATATATATATATATTTAAATGTCTCGCCTCTTAAAAATCAAATTGTAAAAAATGATCAAACCGAATTGTAATTTGGTTGGATTGGATCAAATTTGAATTTAGTTTGGACTATTCAGATCCATGTTTTGAAAACCAAAATCTATTTGGATTTACTTAATCGGTTCGGATCAAACCGATCCATCCAAACGAACACCCCCTATTGACTATTGCTCTCTTTCAGGGAAGGATGGGGAAGCAGAGGGGATATCATGTCAATTTAGTATTTAACTTACTCAATATAAACGAGTGCTATTATATATACCCCCTCACTCACATAAATTACCAAATCATTGGGTATACACACTTACTTTTACACTCACAAAGGGGGTACATGAAGCTATTTGGGGAGTACGTATAGAATTACCCAATAAATTGGTGGAGGCTATGCTATGGATCTAGGTTTGGAAGATTTAAATCTAATATAAGATCGTGATCGTAAGATTGAATCGGATCATAAGATCCTACCAAAAGCATTTTGAACATAAAAAATAAATTTTCATTCATTTGTTAGCCATTCAATTAACAATACATAGTTTAAAACATATAAAATACATATTCAATACATCACCTAAAAATAAACAATTCATAAAGGATATTCTATGTAGTTAATCTAAGAAAAAAGATCAGAATTTTCTTTAAAAAACATAGTAACTATTGTATGATCGATTCTACAATCTTACGATCCGATCCTACGATCCTACCGCGATCTTTACCGAAAAAGAATTCTAGTAAGATATGTATCGATTTACCTATGTGGGATCGTAGGATTGTAAGATACTATAGTCAACCTAGTCAACCTAGGCACTCAAGCAATCTTGCTATGAATGCCTCCCCACGCTATAAAGAACGATAGTCAACCTAGGCACTCAAGCACTCGCTACAAACAGCTTTGGAATGGTCTTTTTCTTTAATTTCCTGATTGTTTAGACTAGAACGATTGATGTATTCCATTTCTATCTCTATGTTTCTCGATAATTTATATTTTATATTTTTAAAATTATCTATTCCGTTTTTACGCTAAAGTGGTCAATGTTTCAAATTCGTGTTTTTCATTTTAATTGATACCATTTTTACCCTCTTTAAAAGTTTCATTTTCGTGGTAGATAAATAATAGGAAAAACTGCAAAAAAAGTCCTTACATATTGGCCTCATAATCGTTTTAGTCCTTATATATTTTTTTTTATTTAATTTAGTCCCAAAAATCGGTAATCGTATTCAATTTGACCCTTTTACCCGTCATCCAACTTTTAAAAATTACACTTTTGGCCTAGATTTCAAATTTTTTTACAAATTTGATCAAAAATTTACCCTTTTGGCCCAAATTTCAGAATTTTGTTGTGAATTCATCCTAACTTTAGTTTTTTTAACAACGTTTTTTCTCAAAAAAAAAATCAAATATATTTTTCTTTATAAAATCATATTTATACAAAAAGATTATTTTCACATTAAAAATCTTATATTTTCTATATAAAAACTTTTTTTTAAAAAAACTTTTCTGTATACGAAATACCTATTTATAAAAATAAGTATTTATTAAGTACATAAATAGATACAAATTCATTTTTATAAAAAAAAAATATATACAAACACGTATTGTACAGTAAAAAGTTTATACAAACATCTATTTTATTGTAAATATATTTTGTAAAAACATATTTATATACACCCAAATAAGTGTTTGTATACATTTCTTTTGTAAAAACATATTGATATATTTTTTGTAAATACTTATCCTTCCTAATAAATAAAAATCTTTTTGCCACATGTCACATTCTCATTTATTTTGCCACATGTAATTTTGTGGTTATTTTAAATTAATTTTATTCCACATGTCATTTTATGATTTATTTTATTTTATTAAATTCCAGATAGTATTTAAATGCAATAATAAATGCATATCAATTTTTTTATGAACTTTCCTTCTAATTTTAAAATTACTAAATTAAAGATTCATTAATTTCCTTTATTTATTTGTTTAAATTATTTGTTTAAATTTAAAAGCGAAAAAAAAAACACTTTAATTTTTATAATTTAATAATTTCTCACATTTCTTATAAATTCAAACTTCTCAAATGTTTAGAATTTTGTATTTAGTTTTTTTTTAAATAAAACTCATGTAATACATGGGTGTCACACCTAGTTTTATAATAAACACATTTGTATTCAAACACGTTTATATATAAAATATATACAAACACGTATTTTATAAAAATATATTCAAACACGTTTTTATAAACAAATGTATACAAACATGTTTTTATAAAAAAAATATATACAAACATGTTTTTGATAAAAAACCATCATTTGAGAAGTAAATTATTGATAATTAAATTATCCTTTTAAATGTATACTCTAAATAATAGTTATATAAGATTAATACCATAAAATAATAACTCATATTCAAAATTCAAGAGGAATTTTGATCACTGATAAAAAAATGTGCGTCTTCAAATTAAAAAAATAAAATTTATTGTCATACAACTTTTTTTTTCAACCCACACAACGTTAAATAGTTGTTTTAAACCCAAAATAATATATCAAAATGGATTAATTTCCAAATTATAAGTTACCATCTTCCAAAGCAAATTAGATTTCACTGTTAGGAGTTTACATTTTCATTACCTTCATGTCAAAATTGGGTGTCTAATCATACATGTTACCGAATAGAAATATTACCGAAAGAAACTATTCACACCTATCGTTTGGTGCTGGTAAAAGGCTAGTGTGTGTGTATATATATATATATATATATATATATATATATATACACACACACACACATACACATACATTTACTACCAAATAGATGTTTGTATACATTTATATATATTTATGTACTTAATTTTTAAAAATAGGTATTTCGTATACAATTTTTTTAAAAGTTTTTATTTAGAAAATATATGACTTTTTATGTGAAAATATATATATTTTTTTGTATAATATGATTTTTTTTAAAAGAAAAAAAACATATTTGAAAGTCTTTTTGAGAAAAAAATTAAAGTTATGATGAATTCATAATAAAATTATGAAATTTAGGCTAAAAGGGTAAATTTTTGACCAAATTTATAATAAAATTTAAATTTTAGGTCAAATGTATAAATTTTGGACTAAATTTGTAATAAAATTTGAAATTTAAGCCAAATGTGTAATTATTAAAAATTAGATGACCTAGTAAAAGTGTTAAATTGAATACGATTACCGGTTTTTTGGACTTAATTGAATAATAAAAAATATAAATATTAAATCGATTATGAGACCGATATATAAAAAACTTTTTTACAGTTTTCCCTAAATAATAAATCACAAAAACATGCACAATTCTTTGCCGTCGCAAAACATAAGAACCCTTATGTTATAAATAACTTTAGTATGAACTTCCACAAAAAAAGAAAAGAAATGCATATAGAGAAAATAGAAGTTTCTTAAATATTGGATAAGTACGATGGTCAATTAACTTGCGGCATACTGCTTTGACAAGGTACGCCACGTGTATTTTAAGGAAGCCACGTAAGCATGACAGGCTGGTAGCCAAGTTTGAATTTTGTGACGGCTATTAAAGGTCTTGCCCCATTGGCGGCACTTTCTAGGTTTCTAGAAGCCCCGTAAACAAGTTTTACAAAGCGTCTCATGTTCACGTATTTGCCCATGTAAGCCTGCCAACTCTAAACTTCAAACGATGCCTCTTCCCTCAATACCCTACTTTTTATATCTTTTTATCACTTTTTGTCTAAATGTCTTTTTGTCTGAATGTATCAAAGGTGGAGTTTTTGACGGTAACTAATTTTTTTAGGGTTATTTCCATAAAAGATCCTATTTTTTGATTTTTTTTCTTTTTAGACCTAAAACTTTTTTTTTCCGAAAAAGACCTAATTTTTACATATTACTTGTTATTTTAGACCCTAACAGGTTACCGAAAGGAAAATTAAGTATTTTCATTTCATAAAAAACCCTACATTTTGTATTTTTTTTCCAATTTAGACCTAAAATGTTTTTTTTATTTCAAAATAAACTCAACTTTAAAATTGGTTACAACCTTTAACACTAGTTGTATAAGGTACTTAACTACATCGATTTAATGAAGTTGAACTTCGTTCATGCATAAAAACGTGATTATATCCTTTCAAATTAAAATGAAATCCAAAATTTTTTTTTTTGGTAATTATTATGATTATCCTTAAGAATCAATAACAGTGATATACAAACACCATGTATTGATCTAAACACCATGTATACATAAGATAGATTAATAAAATAAGGTATTAGGCTAACTATTCAATTTTTTTTCTCTACAACAAAATTTCATAGTTTTGACAGTTTTGCTCATTCACCACATTTCAACCATTATTAATAATGTCAACCATCGTATTTTGGTATTTAAGTGTGCGGTATCATTCTTATTATTTGAATTTTCAACTTATGCTCAAATGGTTTCATTCCCAAAATATAGTTTTATGTATTCATATGTGATGTTAACATTTTTTAAGAAAGTCTTAAACTTGAATCTCATATATCTAAACAAAACTAATATGAATGTTTAGGATTAATATTTTTATGTATTTATTTGATATAATTATAACATATTATTTAATAATGGGCTAATGCTACAAAATATTCTATGGCTTTGGTTTAAGAGTATGATAGTGAGTGCGTTTATTAACTGTTCTAAAAAATTGATTAAAAAATTCAGCAAAAAAATAATATAGAAAAGTGAGAGAGGGAAATATGTCAAAACTCACCAAATAAATATAATAGACAAACTAAAAAATTATTTTGTATACAGTTTGTTAAATTATATGGTATTTTTTTTCTACAAATAATAAAAATTGTTATTATGCTAAAAGATTATTCTTAGCCATTTATTATCTATGTTACCAAAATATATCAAATTAACATCAAACTTTTTATTAGCGGTAATAATAACATTTTCTATAAACAATATATAAAATTTAATGATATAATATATATTCAAGATAAAGTTAATTATATCTTTTAGACAAAAATAAAATTTTGCAATTCTTTTAGGTTATAGCTCAAAAGATAATAGATTAGATAACATTTTTTAGTATATACATGTATACTTTCTTTTTTGGTGTAGTCAAGAAGTACCTTATATATTTGGTCTTGAAGATTATAACCAATTTTAAAGTTGAGTTTATTTTGAAAAAAAAAACATTTTAGGTCTAAAATGGAAACAACTACAAAATATAGGGTTTTTATGAAACAAAAATATCTAATTTACCTATTTGTGACTTGCTAGGGTCTGAAATAACAAGTAATACATAAAAGTTGGATCTTTTTCGGAAAAGAAAAAAAAATTAGGTCTAAAAAGAAAAAAGGTCAGAATATAGGGTCTTTTATGGAAATAACCCTTTTTTTTTAACTATTCTATTGTATTTTGAAAAATATTTATTAAATTAATATTTCTTGAGTTTTTTTTAATATTTTTAATATTTTAATTATTGAATTTTCAGTTTCTTTTTCATTTCACGTTTCTACGGTTTTTTTTAAACAACAGTTTTCTATTTCAGTCTTTTACCTTTTTTTATTGTTATTAGTTTTTTATTTTTTATTGTTATTTTTAATTAATAGTTTTTTTATTTCTTTTATTTCTGTTTTTTTTAAATATCCGTTTTTCTTATATAAACATTTGACCAAATTTTAGCCCTCATAAATTAAACATATAATATATTTTAAGGTGAAATAACTCCAACATCACACATACAATGTTTGTAAGGTAAAAAAACTCAACATTAGTTCTTAAAAAAAATACAACAGTTAAAAAAAATACTCCAATATTGTTTGTTACAAAAAGAAAAACTCATAATTAGCTTGAATTTGAATCGGTAATAAATCATTACCCTTAAAAAAAAGTTACAACAATACTATAAAAATATTGTTTTTTTATTACATTGACTTACATGGACATCGTTTTCCATTATGTACCGGTTACTTGCAAAGTCCACAAATATTGGCATTTGTTCCTTCTTTAATATTCATACAATTTTTTAATCTTGTTGAACGACGACGGCATTTTTTATTCCGTAACAGTTCTAAATTTGGAATTATTTATGTATCTAAGTCCTCCATCCTTACTCATAAAGCGTATTGGCCACAATCACCATTTAGAACTATTACAAAATAAAAAATGTCATCTTCGTTCAACAAGACTAAAAAATGGTATGAAATATTAAAGAATGGAGAAATATCAACCTTTGTGGAATTTGTAGGCAACTTCGGCATAATCGAAAATGATGTCCGTCTAAACCAAAATAATTAAAAAGACAATATTTTTTATGATATTACTGTGACTATTTTCTAATTTTATTATTTTTTGTTGTGACTATTCTCTCTCTCTCCTTTTTTATTTTATTTTATTTTATTTATTTTATTTTATTTTTTTTACAGGTAAAGATTTGTATTCAAGTTAATTGTAATGCTTTTCTTTTTGTAACAAACAATGTTGGATTTTTTTTAATTGTGGTGTTTTGTTTTGTAAAAAACAATGTTGAGTTTTTTTTACCTTAAAAACAGTGTATGTGTAATGTTGGAGTTTTTGCAGCTTAAAATATATTGTATGTTTAATTTTATGAGGGCTATTATTTGATAGTCAAATGTTTATATAAGAAAAGCGAATATTTAAAATAAAAATTAAAAATTAAAAATTAAAATCAATCATTAAAAAAACAACAAAAAAAGATAAAATAAAACTAAAATAAAAAAGTGAAATAGAAAAGAAAGAGAGGAAAATTGAATATTTAAAATAAAAAAAAACATTAAAAGAGACTGAAAAGTAAAGAAAAATAAAAAGAAATATTAATTTGATAAATATTTTTTCAAAGTATGTTAGAATGATAAATTATTTTTTCTATCAGCCTATTATGCTCAAAGTTGTGTTGATGTTGAAGATGTGTTTCCTCTTTAAGGAGAGAGTTAAGGTTTAAGTTCCATTATAATAGATATAGTTTAGTAATAAAATTTAAAGACTGTTCCAAAAAAATTATTTTTAAATTTAATTTAAGAAAAAAAAGAATTCTACACAAAAACAAACCTTTTTCTTATTAAGTGTCATCTTAATAAGTTTTTTGGTTTTGGTTTGTGGCTTGCTTAGCGGTTTAAAAAAAGTGTCATCCTAAATATTTACTATTATATTAAAAAACTAGTTTATAACCTGTGGGAACCACGGGTTATAAAATTAAGTAAAATTTCATAATAAAATTTATAATTATTAATAAATTATTAATTAAAAGATATATCAAAATTTAAAAGTTATTATAACTTCAAATTTAACATATAATTAAAAAACGTAAATTTGAATTTTGAAATGAGTTGCGTAATATATCTACATGACACATGACATAATATTAATGATGAGTTTTATTAGAGTGACACTTGGTAAAAGGAGATTAAAACTATTAATTTATTATAGGGATTAAATAAAAAGTATATGTAAATTTTCAAAGTCAAAACTTAATTTTGTTAAATATTTGTGATACCTTGAACTTATATGTTCTTGTATTTTTATATTTTTCATTTATAAATCCTAACAACAATATTTACTAATCACATTTTTATTTTTATAATGTGATCAGATGATAATGATATTCATATTGCAATTAGTCAACATATATATCATCAAACATATATCATCATAGTTGTTGAGATTAATGTATCAATATGTTGATACTTAACTCTTAAGTATTGTATTCAAGTTATTACAATCCAACATTATACTCATATACATGTCCTAAATTAATCATGTTACCGTGAATGATATATATATATATATATATATATATATATATATATATATATATATATATATATATATATATATATATATAACATTATACTCATATACATGTCCTAAATTAATCCTGTTGGCTGATATATATATATATATATATATATATATATATATATATATATATATATATATATATATATATATATATATATATATATATAAAAGTTCAATAGAGAACCATAATTATTGGTTATCCAAGGAAACAAATCTTTTTTTTTAAGTTCTAGAGCTTATTCTTTATCGAAAAAAAAAAACTAAAAATATCTAAATTCATAACTTAACATTGTGAATGTGAAATATATTTTTCGGATTCACTGTATGAATTTAGATTCACATTGTGAATCTTCAAAGATTCACATTGTGAATTTGACGAAAAAAAAATAATTTTTTTATCGAATTTGAGATCATTGGAAAAAGGATAAAAAGTTATGAATTTCTGTATTTTCAAGTCTTTATTTTTCAACTTTGACCATAAATATTTTTCTTTTTGATAGATAATACTTGATGCAAAATATATGAATGGATTGTATTTTTAAATGTCTTTTCCTTGTTATAAGTTTCATTAAGTAATATATAACACAAATAAAAATATTTAAGGTCAAAGTTGAAGAAAAAAGACTTCAAAAGTGTCACACCCCCGAACCGGGACGGCGGAAACGTCCAGGGGGCGGGTGACTTCATCTTGTAATATCATAACAAATGTATATAAATGAAACATAGCCACCATCATCATCATACATTCAAGATAACATGAAAGAACCCCTTCTAAACTTAACAATATTATTCCAAACATGCTACATGCATATTCATAAAAATATTTTACATATATGGTTTTATTACAAAAGACTGGATACAAACGGACTAACGAGTTTTTCAAAGTTTTATATATATTACATAATTTCCCAGGAATTTATACACTAAATACAAAAGCTATAATATTATATATTCTACATCTTCTAACAATACATAACTATAGTTGATGCATATCACCTGCAATAATTAAACACTGAGAGGGATAAGCGGTGACGCTTAGTGAGTTCAATAACATTTACAATATAACGTTATGCCATATATATATATATATATATATATATATATATATATATATCAACATGACAGAAACAAAGGGGGACAAAGAACAAAGGCAGATGAGTATCATATTACATGCTTTCCATATCAACAAATAATCTGATTCAAAGATTCACAATCAATGTGATATAACAATTTCAACTTGATATACATCAATAAGACTTCTGGCTATGTGGCATGGAAAAATAAACGATTTCCGAATAAACATTGTTAGGCGTGTCAAACCCAACAAATGATAGGGGTACAACTGACTCCAAATACACCGCTTTAATGCACTAAAAAGTAGTACAAGGCAAGTAGGGTCGAACCACAGAGACACGGGACAAAAGTCTATATCTCTTTGCACAAGGTACTTTGATCACAAAAAGGGGGGATTTGTTTGCAAAAGTGAAATAATAAAATAACAATCAACTTTGAAATATGTAGAAAATGAGATAGATTTGTAAACAAGTTGTAAAAGTGCTTCCAGTTCTAGTTCTCAATGTTGTCATTTAAACTGATTATGACTTGTTGTAATTTGTGATTGCTATTCTAAGTTGGTACTGAAAGATATTAACACACTCTAATACCTCTCGCTTGCCAAATTATCTTAGCCAAAACACGCTCTTTGACTAGACCTAGCTTTACTAATTCAACCTAAACACGCTCTTAGATTGTATTGAAAAACTGCATTAAGTTTTGTACAAGCTTGCCAACAATGTCCATTTCTTCTCATACGCTCGGAAGTGTGAAAACATGTGATAAATGTTCTACAATAAGAAAACCTATTGTTTGTTATCAATCATTAACTTTGTAGAACGATTAGGTGCCATAAAAGTTAATTAACTACACAAAAATTCAATTCATGAAAGTGGCCAATCAAACACAAATCAAATTTAAGGATTCTAGTTTAAATAAGAACATAATCACTAGAATAGAATCACAAATCAAACATCAAATCACATGCTTCAAGTCAAGCAATCAACATGTTTTGAACAAGAACTAGAAACTAGGGTTTCTTAGCCACACATGGCTAAGAACAAATCAAACAAGAATAAAGATGGAATTGGAATGTTTAATGCTTATAAAAATGAAATCAAAAATGTTTGCAATGATTAGGTCTTCTCAAAATCTCCAAGAAGTCTCCTAGAATCGCCCAAGATTGCTCCAGAAACCGTCTCTTTTCATAAAATGACGTTTTCTTCTGTTTTAATTAATGTTCATGTGCATGCCATAAGGTCATGCGTTTTTGGCATGGCCATGCCTTTTGCCCATGTGTTTTTGGCATGGCCATTTGTCTTGACCATGTGTTTTTGGCATGGCCCATGCTTTTTACTAAAAATCAAATAAAACTTCATTGTTGGCTCCATCTTCAATCTAGCTTCACCACAAGTCATGTTGCTCAAATATGAGATGATAAAGGAAAAACACGACGCGTGTCAGTGTGACAAAAACCGCATTTCAAACGTAGTCCTTTGCTATGATGACAATGCAACAATGACTCGGGTTATGTCTTCATGTTTTCTGCCATGGAATGAGCGGTTCATCTTCTCTTCATGCTCCAAAGCTCCAAACTCCATGCTCCAAGCTCCAAACTCCAAGCCCCATGCACCATAATGCCTGCAAAATAAATCAAAAATGGTGAAGTACCAGACATTCTTAATGAAATATGCAGTTGCCCAAATAATTAACTAAATGCAAGAATTATGAAGTAGAATGTTATGAAAGGACGGAAATAAACATGCAAAATAGGTGCATAAAATGCACCTATCAAACATTTTCTGAATAAACATTTTGCTAGCACTTTACAGGCTTTTCAGCCCTACCTAGCCTTCTGCCAAGGCCAAAGTGATACTTACACATTCACTTCGTGGTCAAAGGCTACATACCAATACCAAAGTGATACGAGTCATTCTCTACATGGCCAAAGGCACAAAGCCAATACCAAACGTTATACGAGACATGCTCTACATGGCCAAAGGTATAGCTCTGTTACCAAAATAATACTTGACATGCTCTACATGGCCAAAGGCTCAAAGCCAATACCAGAATAACATAGGAAAGCACAATGAACATATAACACATAACATATAATTGTCCCTATATTGAACTCACCGTGAAATAACCGAATGATAAAATGATAATTTGGGCAACACTTCGCCTCGAAAAATGACTTTCTTTGACGAAACCGGGAGTTTTAGTTGAAAACTGAGCCTTGCGCGGGCAGAGTTTTAACTTGAAAATATTATTTTCTCGGGTCTTCGGTGCGTCGGGACTTGCTTCGGGTGTCGGGGATGTTTCCTAGGCTTCGGGAGGTATTAGGGTAAATTGAGAGAGAATAGAGGGTGAAATAAAGTGAAAGTTGTAACCAAAATTCGGAGAACCTCGCTCCCTTTTATAGGTGGCCGAAGCCTCGGAGTACGCAGGGCGTACTTCGGTACGCTGGGCGTACGAGGCTGCTCGGTTCGCGGGTCTCGGACGTGTCATCAATGGGTGATAGGTGTCTTCATGCGAAGGAAACGACGACGTGGCCAACTTCTGACCTAGTCCGAGTACGTTGGGCGTACGGCTTCGGATAAGTCTCGAATTTTTATTTAAAACTTCAAAAATTCATATCTTTCGCATACGAACTCCGTTTTTGACGTTTTTTATATCCACGCGTAGGTGAAATTATGCTCTTCAACTTTCGTTTAGACTCCGTCGGCAAATTTTGAATTTATTTTTAAAGTTATATTTTTAACGGGCCGGGACAGGAAAAGTCCGTTAAAAACTCATAACTTCTTCATCCGACGTCCGTTTTCGTCTGTCTTTTTACCGTTGTACTACTATTAACGAGATCTTCGATTCTCGTTTAGGATGTGTCAGATAAAAATCACTCGATCTTTATTTCGAGTTTTTAGCTGTGTACTGATATGCCAAATCTTAGAAAAATCATAATTTCATCATACGAAGTTAGATTTGGACGTTCTTTTTATGAAAATTCTCGGTTTAACGAATATTACGACATTCATTTAGATCACTAAGGCTAAAAAGTAGTTTATCGAAAACTCACTTTTTTACGTCATATGGCGTCGTGCCGGTTCTGTCGCGAAACTTCAACAAGTCATAACTACTTCGTTTTAACTCGAATTTCAGTGAGGTTTTCGCCTCAACGTTTCTAACGAGATAATTTACAACTTTCAATAACATTATTTTTAATTATTTCCAACTTTATATTTTCGTTAATTTCAATATTTGACTTTTGATTGGAATCTCATAAGACTTCCAATACTTCCCGAATGATTCTAAACATAGTTTAACTTCAATTCTCATAAAACTATCTTGTTAGAACTCATTGCTCAAAACCATGTATTATTTAATAATAATATTCATTTTTAAACTAACAAAACACGATAATTGAACGTGTATGTTACAATTACCTCCTCCTTTTGAGGATTTCGTCCTCGAAATCACATCGATTTAAATAACTGGGGATATTTCGTTCTTAACTCATTCTTATTTTCCCAAGTATAATTTGGGACTCGATGATGTTTCCACTTAATAAGCACTAACTATACTTCTTTATTACGTAAATCAACCGTTCTCTCGTTTATAATCTTTTCAGGCTCTTCTACATATCTTAATTTATCATCCAGTTTCACCTCGGATAACGGGATCATTTCATCATATATGCTTAAACATTTACGCAGATAACTCACATGAAGCACATCATAAATATTTTCCAAATCTTCCGGTAATTCCAAACGATATGCTTCTTACCATTTCTCTGGATGATTTTGAAAGGTCCAACAAATCTAGGACTCAATTTTCCTTTCTTCCCAAATCGCATAATGCCTTTCCATGGAGATACCTTCAGCATTATAAAATCACCCAACTGGAATTCTATGGGTCGTCTTCTCTTTTCTGCATAGGACTTTTGTCGATCCTGGGCCGCTTTCATTCTTTCTTGTACAATTTGAATCTTATCAGTGGTGTCTTGAATCATTTCAGGACCACCAAGGATTTTATGTCCTATATCACGCCAACAATATGGAGTACGACATTTACGCTCATATAGTGCTTCATATGCCTTCAGTATATTTTCTAATGTTTGGATTGTTCTCTCCGTCTGATCATCTGTATGGGGATGATAAGTTGTGCTGAGAGCGATCCGAGATCTTAATTCACATTGCATACTTGCCCAAGAATGAGAAGTAAAGCTACCATCACGATCAGAAGTAAACTTTAGCGGCACACCATGTCTCACAACAGTTTTTATCCAAGTATACTTGTGCGTATTTCTCCATTGGAGCTTCTGGAATTCCATATGGCTTTTGGTGCTTCGCTTTGACTTGTTAAACAAAATCTTGGACTTCTTAATTGATGGTGGTGCTCAAACTTGCACTCTCTTCTCATTGCAGACTCTTGCTCCTTCTTAAATTTGGGTTTATAGACTTAACTCAAGATAAGGTCTTTACTTTTTCTATAACGACAACTCGAATGGTCATATTCTAATGACCTTTGATTTCATAACGCAACAGATAGACAACAAACTATACTCTTATTTCTATTAGTCAAACACTATCATAGAAGAAACCTTCCTTCATGTTCTAATGTGATATAATATCTTCATAACTAGTAGCATTTCTAGCTAATGGTTGCATAATCCTTTAATGAAGGTTGTTATACTTTTATCGATTACCTCGACCATCTCCTTCTTCAATCTTCCGACTGAAGTTTCGTCGCTACACAAGACATGGTTCTCTGAACCAATCAATTCACTTTACAGATCTATATTAGTTGGACTCGATTCTTTATGACCACTAAGGTCTGAACGAAAATCATTTTCTTAGTCATTACCAAAACGAAGGTAATGAAAATCATTTTCTTAGTCATCACCGAAACGAAGGTAATGACATACTCAAACAAAAACGGAATAAATTTCTAGCTTCTTGGTAACCTTGTGACTTTGCCTGATCTAAGTGTGAGTCATGTGCTTCCAGTAGTATAGGCATCTACTACTATTCACAACTACTCATACTCGTCCCAAGTATTGTCTCGCAGTTTTCCAAGTCACCATTAAAAAGTTTTCACAAAACCACTTTTCACACCTGAGTGTGTTCAAACAAGTACATACAACAATTTCTCCTAGACTCAACTAGGGATTTCACGTTTCTATCAAACATATCTTGGATTTCATAAATTCACTTTCTAGAATTGTTTTTATGCATAAGCTCGATCTAGCATATCCTAATATTTTTCCTAGGTCGATAGGAATTTCAATTCCAAATTCTTCATATAAATTCTTTCTCGGGTAGTGTCTACTTTACAAGACACACTATACCAGAACTTACCCTAGTAATGTGGAGACAAACGGTCTCCAACTATCTGCATCATCTTCTAACTCATGCAAGTCACGATACACATTTATTCATTTCATTATCCTTTCATGACATCGTCATTCCTTTATATGAGAAAATTTTCTTCTCATAGGTGCATCTTTTAAGTCTACTTCATAGAAATCTATCCTAGGAAGTTTGCATTTTAACTGCATCTCAACATATTTTACTAACTTTGACTTGGTTCTCTATCATTCCTAACAGCAATATCTCTTCTCATACAACACTATGAGTGTATATCTTCTTCAACTATATACTATACCTTACTTTGACTAGTAAGTTACTCAGCCTTTTACCACCCAATAACTCATTTGACCACCCTAATCTTGTATGTTAAAGTCGGGTTAACACACTATGGAACTTTCATAAGGATGTGATAGAAGTCAATTGTCACTCAGTATTATTAAATACTAAGTCTGAGCATCTTGTATAGGGTTACATATCAGCTCTTACCATACCACTCGAACTGCATACTACATTATAATGTTAGGCAAGGTCTTGGCCTATTGAGTCTGAAAACTTTGTTAGCCTTTTCTTTGATCTTCATTGAATTCTTCTAAATCTTTCAGAACATCAATTTCGATATTGTCGAAGTATTTAGCACCGTCTTCAGCTCTTCTAACTCTGTAAGCAATCACTGCTTCAATCTGGTCAGCGGTGGAACAACTTCATGGATTACACCAAAACATTCATCTCGTCCGAATGTACTTTAAACACACAACTTCCTCCAAAGGTGTTATTATTTTGTCAAACATAGTTTGAATGTACAACACCACTTTATAGGTATTAATACACTATTTACGGTATCACTTGATAGATTTTATTTTACGATATCCTTTGATCGTTTATTTATGAAGTTATCGATGTCAACTATCGTAAGTCTCCGTATCATCTTAAAAAGTTTCATGCCGAGAATGATATCAAAGTTGGGCAAGGAGATAGGAATCTGGTTAACAAGAAATTTTTTTATCCTTCTATTTCTATGACACAATCTCTATAGATTTTATCAGCAAGTATTGATACACTTCCCGTGGTATTTACATGAAATGGTTGGGCGAGTGCATAACAAGCCATTTGAAAAGAATGCACAAATTCATGAGGCACAAAGAATCTGAGGCACGAAAATCAAATAAGATGTGAGCAGGTTTAGAATTGACGAGAAATGTATCGGTCACAACATTAGGGTCTTCGTGTGCCTCTTCTGTGGTAATCTGAAATGCATGGCCTTTAGCTTTTTGGCACCTCCTCCTTTTTAGTTGAAGTACCCACTAGTTGTTGAACAAAAGCTTGACTTCCCATCATTTGGCTAATAAGAGTAGGACAGAAACGCTTTCTGTGGCCAGTAACACCACAAGCATAGCATGTAACATTTTTCATCGGGCAAACGGGCTTCGTGTGACCCTTTTCTCCGCATCCATAGCAAATCACCGGTCCTTTTCTGTTATTCATTGACCCTAGTGATTCTTTCCACATTTTTGACACGATGGTTACTGAAGAGAAAACGATTGTGACCTACCGCGGCCACGAAAGGTATTATGAGATTGTACTGTCTGCTAGAATCAGATCGAGCAGATTGAGTCGATGAATAGAGGAAACAGAAACAGTTCGATTGACACGTGGATGCTTCGAAACAGAAAGAGTGGCACCACATATCTCTAAGTTGTGCTCGCGCTTTCGGGTATATTTTATTTATCTTTTAGCACATATTAGCATCTAAGGCGTCTCCCTTAAAGTATGCTAGTGTACACTATAGCAAGTGAGGTATTCAACCTAAAGTATCCTAGGCACACATCGTACCATCATTACTTAACAATTTTAGTTTAAGTCTAGAAATCCTTACAATTTCTTGTTCGCTTAAACTAATGCTCTAAAAATTTTGAAGTAGCTTAGTACTTTAAAATAATAAGATTTATCATTATTCAATACTCCACTTAATTCTTTCCTATGGTTTGTATCCATATACTCCTAATGAATCCGATCATATATTGAACTTTCGACGGTTTAAGTCTAAATACCACTCCGTAGTATTTAGTTCACTTAAACTACTGCTCTGATACCATGACTGAAAGAACCCCCTTCTAAACTTAACAATATTATTCCAAACATGCTACATGCATATTCATAAAAATATTTTACATATATGGTTTTATTACAAAAGACTGGATACAAACGGACTAATGAGTTTTTACAAAGTTTTATATATATTACATAATTTCCCAGGAATTTATACACTAAATACAAAAGCTATAATATTACATATTCTACATCTTCTAACAGTACGTAACTATACTTGATGCATATCACCTGCAATAATTAAACACTGAGAGGGATATACGGTGACGCTTAGTGAGTTCAATAACAGTTACAATATAACGTTATGCCATATATATATATATATATATATATATATTGCTAGCACGAGGCTGCTCGGTTCCCGGGTCTCGGACGTGTCATCAACAGGTGATTGGTGTCTTCATGGGAAGGAAAGGGCGACGTGGCCAACTTCTGACCTAGTCCAAGTACGCTGGGCGTACGGCTTCGGATAAGTCTCAAATTTTTATTTAAAACTTCAAAAATTCATATCTTTCGCATACGAAGTCCGTTTTGATGTTCTTTATATCCACGCGTAGGTGAAATTATGCTCTACAACTTTCGTTTAGACTCCGTCAGCAAATTTTGAATATATTTTTAAAGTTATATTTTTAACGGGCCGGGACAGGAAAAGTCTGTTAATAATTCATAGCTTCTTCATCCGACGTCCGTTTTCGTCTGTCTTTTTACCGTTGTACTACTATTAACGAGATCTTCGATTCTCGTTTAGGTTGTGTCGGCTAAAAATCAATCGATCTTTATTTCGAGTTTTTAGCTGTGTACTGCTATGCCGAATCTTAGAAAAATAATAACTTCCTCATACGAAGTCATATTTGGACGTTATTTTCATGAAAATTCTTGGTTTAACGAATATTACGACTTTCATTTTTATCATTAAGGCTAAAAAGTAGTTTATCGAAAACTCAGCTTTTTTTATGTCATATGGCGTCGTGCCGGTTCTGTCGCGAAACTTCAACAAGTCATAACTTCTTCGTTATAACTCGAATTTCAGTTAGGTTTTCGCGTAAACGTTTCTAACGAGATAATTTACAACTTTCAATAACATTATTTTTAATTATTTCCAACTTTATATTTTCTTTAATTTCAATATTTGACTTTTGATTGGAATCTCATAAGACTTCCAATACTTCCCGAATGATTCTAAACATATTTTACTTCAATTCTCATAAAACTATCTTGTTAGAAATCATTGTTCAAAACCATATATTATTTAATAATAATATTCATTTTTAAACTAACAAAACACGATAACTGAACGTGTATATTACATAACAACATACATGGTTTACTGCATTGTGTTTGTCCATAAAAATTACATCTCAAAGTAACAAATGTACGATGAAACCAAAATACAACATTCATTCAAATCCATAGCTGTAAAGAACCGACTCACAGTGTTCGTGAGAATACAAGTCGTTTGAAAAGCGTCAACATATAAAATGTTGGTGAGTTCATAAGCATGTTTGTAAGAAAACTTGGTAATAGTTAAAACCCCAGAAAATCCAATATTTTCTGTTAAAAATAGTTTGTGAGTCTTGTTTTCAAATCATGTATAGTTGTGAGTGTGTACTTTGTTTTTCCTTATTTGAAATTATATAAGGAGTGTTCCCAGAAAAATCTTGTATTTTCTGTTTTCTAAAAACAATTGTGGCCTTAAATCCTAAGACCGGAATGATGTGACTAGTTACAAAATAGTCGACACAATGTTTGTACTTTGTAACAATGAGTGGTGTGTATATTCAGCATAAATCTTATAATAGCATTGTTATTCTCTATGTGAGTCGTTATAACCATACTAATATGATGAAGTGTCTGTCTTGATGTTCTTCAGGCGTCGGTTTCTGAGAAGATATTTGTCACTCTAGACTGGCCTGTCTAGTTGTAGTGAGCAGCTCAGGTGTGGGGTGTCAACCCCGTATAGATCTAAACACAAACTCGCGCTCTCCCTCCAAGAGACTCTGGTTATAACTACAGGACTTACGGTGTACACTAAGTGGGTACGAGTGAAGGAGTGTCTCACAAGAGCCTTAACGAAATTTACGCAAACATTGATTTCATTATTTAACGTTATAAATAATGTTACTAGTGTATATTTTTTTACTACAAACCATAGGTGATAAAAATATAATCGTTTTTACCGAAAGTATCAAAATATCACATCGTTACTATTATTGTCACTAAAGGCCCAATTAACATAAAATTTATCATATAAGGCCCAATTAAAATAGAATTGTCGCATAAGGCCTAATTTTTACCCAAATTATTATAAGAGGCCCATTTTTACTAAAATGTTCATAAATGGCCCAATATTATCCAAAATGTCATAAGAGGCCCATTTTTACTAAAATGTTCATAAATGGCCCAAAATTATCCAAAATGTCAATAATGGCTCATTATTACTAAGAATGTCAAAAATGGCCCATTTTTACTAGAGTTGTCAAAAATAGCCCATTTTTACAAAAATATTCATTTAAGGCCCATTTTTACAAAAGTATTCAAAAATGGCCCATATTTACTAAAAAGCCCATTTTCGACCCATTTTACTAAAATGGTAAAAAAAAGCCCTTGTTTGTCTTTATGGCCGAAAATAGTCCCTTTTTAGTAAAAATTTCCATATTTTATCATTTGCCATGTTTTCATGCCAAAAATTGTTTAAACCTATTTTTGGACTAATCGTTGTGATATTTACCATGCATCAAATGAAAACAAATTTCGTTTAGAAGCTAGTTTTCATTTTTAACAACATATTAAGTTAACTAAGTCCAACAACTTGAGATTCAACCAAAATCTCGAGTTCATGGACTCTTGGCATGAATTTCACAACATTTAGCACACATATCATACAACACATGCACAAGCAAACAAATATACAAAGATTTACACAAGACTTTGACTTGTATTCCCCCCCCCCCAAAGAAGCCAAAACTCGAAAACAAGGGGTATGAAGCTCACCTTGGGGCTTTTTTTGGTTTTGAAGAGAAAGATGGTGAAGGTTTTTCGGCCTAGAGTGCTTCCTTGAGGAGATCTTTGAAGTTTTGGGGCTCTAGAGAACATATACATGAAAAGAGAGTGGTTTTAAGGAATGATCTTAGCATAAAATGGAATAAAACAACTTGAGGATGATTATAAACTTACCAAGTTAGCGATCTTTGAAGAAACCTTCTTGAACACACACTCACAACTCACGATTTTTGGAGTAAGAAGAGAAGAGAGTTCTTGGGAATTTTTGAGAGAGAGATAAGATGATTGTGTGGGTTTGAAATGAAGAGTGGAGGGGGATGGTGGTTGTTCGGCCGAGTATAGGGAGAAGAGAGGGAAGATCCCTCCTTGTTATATGTTGGACAACATTTCACTTCTAGATACATGCTAGGTAACAACCTAGATGTATGTTATACAACTTTGAGGTGGCATACAAAAGTCAACCTCTTTTATTTGTTTGTTTGTTTGTTTGTTTGTTTGTTTGTTTTTTTAATATCGATTGGGTTTTAGGGAAGAAAGGAGAAAGAAAGAAAATGGGCTTGGTTTGGGAGGGTAACCGAGAACACATTGGCCCAATAAGGATTTTCGACCCATGAAGTCCCACATATGGGTTTTCAGCCCAATGAGGCTAAATGGCAAGGTTTTTGGCCCAAAAGGTTAAATGAAAGAGTTTTTGGCCCAAAAAGGGGCCCATTAAAGGTTTTTGGTCTTGGAAGGCCCAATAAAGGATTTTCGGCCAAAAATAATACCCTAAGGAGGTATTTGGCCCACTTTAGTCTAAGGAAGATGTTCACAGCCCAATAAGGCCCAATAATAGTCTTACAGCCCATAAGGATCATGTTGAGGGTTCATTGGCCCATTAAGGCCCAATAGTAGAGTTTTGGTCTATTAAGAGGTTTGGACCGAGAAAACTTGGGCTAAGGCCCAAAGTTGAGTGATCATAGCTTATTGGGTTAGGTTTTTGGGCTATACGAGGAAGTTTCGACTTGAAACAAAATTTTGGATGTATAAACTTATATAGTATTGAAATTAATTTATGCAACACATAGTGTTACATAGTTACACAAAGGAACTATCTTGCACATGGATAGGAAACCTAGCCCTAAAATGCTAGTTGTGGCATCATCCCCCCGTTAGAGGGAATTTCGTCCCGAAATTCTTTCGTAAGCTATCCTTAAGAACTAGAGAAGAGGTGAGGGTACTTGTGCATCATCTGATCCTCGTGTTCCCATGAGAATTCAGGTCCGCGTTTGGCACTCCATCGAACCGTCATAATTGGAATGCAGATTTGTTTCGTACACTTCACTTCTCTGTCCATGATTTCGACCGGTTCTTCAACGAACAGGAGATTCTCGTTCACCTCAACCTCGTCGAGTGGAACAACGAGGCTTTCGTCCGATAAGAATTTTTGATAGGTGGAAGACAGGGTGGATGTTGCTGAGCTCCGATGGTAGCTGCAGCTTGTAGGCCACCAGACCGATCCTGGCAAGGATCTCGAATGGCCCGATGTATCGTGGGTTTAACTTCCCTCGCTTTCCGAAACATATCATCCCTTTCAAGAGAGAGACTTTTAGCAGTACATGATCTCCTACTTGAAACTCCAGCGACTTTCATCTTTTATCTGCGTAACTCTTCTGTCTATCCCGAGATGCTTGGAGTCGTGCCCTGATTTGGACGATTTTCTCAGTTGTTTCCCTGATGATTTACGGTCATGTGAGAATACTGTTTGGTACTAGCCCTCTTGCTAATTGCGTATCTCCTACCTCAGCCCAACAGAGAGGGGATCTGCATTTCCGACCGTACAAGGCCTCTAAGGGAGCGACTTTAATGCTTGTGTGATAGTTGTTGTTGTAAGAGAATTCGATTAGTGGAAAGTGGGTATCCCATGCCTTGCCAAAATCTATTACACAAGCTCAGAGCATATCCTCTAGTGTCTGAATGGTTCGCTCACTTTTGCCATCAGTCTGGGGGTGGTAGGCAATACTCATATCTAGCTGAGTTCCCAATGCTTTCGGGAGTGACTGCCAAAATCGTGAGGTGAATCTACTATCTCGGTCAGAGGTAATAGATATCGATACTCCATGTAATCTCACCACCTCCATTATATAGATCCGTGTTAGTCTCTCCATTTTATATGATTCTTTTATTGGTAGGAAATGGGCGGATTTAGTCAACCGATCGATAATCACCTAAATGGCATCCAGTCCGTCTGCCGACTTAGGCAATTTGGTTATAAAATCCATTGTTATGCGTTCCCATTTCCACTCAGGTATCATTGGCTGTTGTAATAATCCCGAGGGCTTCTGATATTCTACCTTAACCTTTTGCGCAAGTCAGGCACTTGCCCACATAGGTAGCAATTTCGGCTTTCATATTCGGCCACCAATAATGTTGTTTGATGTCCAGGTACATTTTATTGGAACCAGGATGGACGGGGTATCGTGTCTTGTGTGCTTCGTTCATGACTACGTCTCTGAACCCTCCAACTTTTGGGATCCAGATCCAGTCCATGAGATAGTAAGCTCCGTCCTCTTTGATTTCGAGATTCTTGTCCATCCCACGTAATGCTTCGTTTGTGGCCTTCTCCGGCTTCAAGGCTTCCAGTTGAGCCTCCTTGATTTGTGAAGACAAGTGGGAATGGATGGTCATCGTTAGCGTTTTTACTCAGCGTCCCGAGTATTCTTTTATGCTTAAGGCATCGGCCACCACGTTAGCCTTGCCCGGATGGTACTTGATCTCGCATTCATACTTGTTTAGCAGCTCGACCCATCACCGCTGCCTCATGTTCAGTTCTTTTTGATTCAGGATATGTTGGAGGCTTTTGTAGTCAGTGAAGATGGTGCACTTTGTACCGTATAGGTAGTGCCTCTAAATTTTTAGAGCGAAGACCACAACTCCCAGCTCGAGATCATGGGTGGTATAGTTTACTTCGTGGGTCGTTAGTTGCCTAGATGCGTAAGCTATCACTTTCCTGCGCTGCATAAGTACGCAACCCAACCCTTGATTGGAAGCGTCGCAATACACTACGATATCTTCCGTCCCCTCTGGCAGAGACAACACCGGAGCACTGCAGAGGGCTTGCTTGAAGGTTTGAAAGGCAGCTTCTTGTTTTGCATCCCAGTTGAAGGGTACCCCTTTTTGGGTTAGGCTGGTGAGGGGCTTGGCGATCTTGGAGAAATTCTGAATGAACATTGTGTAGTAACTAGCAAGGCCCATGAACTGCCTGATATATGTTAGTGTTCTCGGGGTTACCCAGCCCTCAATAGCTTTGATCTTGGAAGGGTCTACATGTAAGAAATCCACCCTATGAATCCATAACTCGCATTTGGAGAATTTTGCATACAACTTCTCCGCCCTTAGAGTTTCCAAGACCTGCCGTAAATGTTGGCTGTGTTCTTCCTTACTCCGAGAATAAACAAGTATGTCATCGATGATGACGATCACAAAGTTGTCGAGGAATGGTCGGCAGACTCGGTTCATGAGGTCCATAAATGTTGCGGGTGCATTCGTTAGAACGAAGGGCATTACCATGAACTTGAAGTGTCCATAGTGGGTTCGGAAGGCAGTTTTGGGGATATCTTCTTCTCGGACCCGTAGTTGGTGATATCCGGACCTTAGATCTATCTTGGAAAAGTAACTGCCTCCTTGAAGCTGGTCGAATAGATCATCAATCTGAGGGAGAGGGTATCGGTTCTTTATAGTAAGCTTGTTTAACTCCCAATAATCGATGCACATTCTGAAAGACCCATCCTTCTTTTTGACAAACAAGATCGGAGCTCCCCAGGGTGAGAAGCTCGGTCTTATGAATCCTTTGTCTAGGAGTTCGCTCAATTGGCTAGATAACTCCTGCATTTCCGCAGGGGCTAACCTATAGGGTGACTTGGCAATTGATGTGGCTCTAGGTATCACGTCAATCCGAAATTCGACCTGTCTCTCGGGAGGTATTCTCGGGAGATCTTGGGAAAATACGTCTGGAAAGTTACATACCACCGAAATATCCTTGATGTTCTTTTCCTCTTTCTGTTTGTCCACTATGTGGGCTAGAAAGGCATGATTCTTCTTGTGCAGATACTTTTGTGCCTTGATGCATGATATGAGATGAAGGTTTGCGCCAAGTTTATCTCCGTAAATAACTAGTGTTTCATTGGTGGGTAGGTGAAGGCAAACGGCCTTCTCGCGGCACATATTATCGGCATGGTGGGGGCTTAACCAATCCATACCGATGATCACATCAAAACTTCTAATATTAATCGGCATCAAATTTATTTGAAACGAGTGGTTATTAAGTGTTAACATGCATCCTACGTAAATGTATTTGGTTGTTTCAGTCTTCCCATTAGCCATCTCCACCGTGAAGGCTTCGCTTAGCTTTTGGGGGTTTTGATTTAGTAGGTATTTGAACTTATGACTCACAAAACTCCGCTCAGCCCCACTATCGAATAAAATGCATGCATAAGTGTTGTTGAGGGGAAACGTACCAGTGACTACAGCCCTATCTCGTACCGCCTCACCCTGCTCCGACGTTAGGACCCTGCCGGATCCCTTGGCACCCCGGTTGTTGGCTTTTGGACAATTCCTCTTGAAATGGCCAGCCTCCCCACATCCGTAACACATGTGGCTGGCCCCAACATTGTTGGGTTAAGGCTTGTTTTGTTGTGGAGGCGCTCTGCAATACCGGACAGTGTGCCCTTTTCTGTTGCAGTTTGTACATTGGAAGTCGTTTCATGCCCCGATATGATGGAAACTACACTTGTCACACTTTGGGTGGGAACCTGCATAGGGCCTTGCAGGTGCTGGTGTGGTTGTTGTGGTTGCAGCTGGGGTTTGTATGGTCTGAGTGGTAGCAGCGTGAACTGCTACTGTTTGCTGTTTCTTAGAAGAATCTGAAGCTTGTCCCTCTTTTCTTTTACTTCCGTTATTCCTCTTGTTGCTGTCTTCCTTCTTGGTCTCTGCATCTGAAGTTTTGGTGCCCTTCTTGTTCCCATGATCATACAGTTTTTGCGCCAGGCGCTTTGCACTATCGAACGTTTCAGGGTTGGCAACAATCACGTTTCCCTGAATTGGAGGAGTTAACCCCCAAATAAAGCATTTGATTTTTTTGCCTTCAGAGGTTATCATCCCTGGGCATAAGAGTGCCAGCTCACTGAATCTAGCGATATAGGCTTCAACATCAGAGTTTTGTACAGTAAGGTTCCAGAGTTCTTGTTCAAGCTTTTGTACTTCCCCACGAGGGCAGTACTCAGCCAACATCATCGTCTTGAGATCCTCCCAAGACATAGAGTTTGCAACTGGAAGAGTTAAGGCCTTGACATGGCCATTCCACCATGATATAGCCCGATTAACAAACATACATGCAGCAAACCTCACCTTGCTTTCTTCCGGACAATCACAAATTTCAAAGATGGATTCAGTTTTCTCAAACCAGCGTGTTAAAGCTATCATCCACCGGTTCTGTTGAAAGTTTTGGGCTTCGCATTGGTAAAATCTTTATAGGTGCAGGTTCTTGTAGGTCCTTGATTGACTTCATGATTGGAACTTCCCGTTCCCTGACCATTGCCACCCCCATTGTTCCCGTTGTAGATGTGAGCTAACGCTGCAGTAACTGCAGCTGAGACTGTTGCCTGGAATGCAGTAGAGTTCATCTCTGGCGGAGGTGGCGGTGTCATGTTGTTGTTTCTGCGAACGTACTTTCGAGGCATCTTCTGTCATGGAACAGAAGGATGATGAGTGCATAATAGTTTTTTTTTGGATTCCATTATTGTCTAGCGGTTGCGGTGATTTGTGCTTATAAGTGAAATCATACCATGTCAAGAAATAATGAGAATATAAAACATAGCAGATAACAACATCACAAATAAAACACACACTTGTTTCATTGCTGATAAAAGTTTAGTACATGTTACGTGAAAATTTGGCCTTTATAAGGCCTACAGTACATGGGATAAAAGTCAAACAACATAACAACGCTATCGAGTAGTGTAATCACTTAATCGAGGGGTTAACCCTACATACACAAAGTAAAAGAAAGAGGAGGTCACATCAGGAGAAAATGATGGGTAGGATGGGTCCTACTCATGGCGGGAGGTCTCCGGTGGTGCTGATGACGAAGTAGATGCGCCCTGAAGCCTGGCCAAAAGGCGATCGGTGGCATGCAACCAGGCTTCTAATGCCGCCTGTCGCTCCTGGTAGTCTCTCACTACCTCCTGAGTCTGCCTCTCGACCCTCTCCACGGCTTCCCTCATCTGGTTCATCTAATCGGCGGTGGCCTGGACCTAATTGTCGATATCTCGGGTCCTCCTGACTATCATGGGGAGGGCGCGGTCCGCGGGCCCTCCATGGCGAAGATCGAAAAATCCTCGATCCATGCCGAACGGGGGACGCATCCCCTGATGTCTGGTCCATCGCCAAAGGTCGTGAGCCCATGGAGGCGTACGACTATTGGGGCCCATCCAATGTGCTGGCACCCGTGCCATGTAAGGCGGATTGATGACTTCGGACTCCGTGTCCGAGTCATCCTCCTCGATGTCCTCGTCACTAACATCCAGCTCTTCCTCCTCAAATTCTACCTCGGGTGCTTCGGGCTCCACTTCCAACTCCTCTGGGTCTTCCTCTGGTTCCGCCTCTAGCCAACCAGCATTTCCCTAATTGGGAATGTATGGGCCTGGGTGAAAGCCAGCCATGGTGTCTGTACGAGAATGTATAAGTATAAGAAAATAGATAGCATGCTAAAAACACTCCTATAGTATTTTAATTGTTTTAGGTTTGCTTCCTTAAAACTTTTGGACACAGAATTGGTAAATCTTAGATTCGTCTCCCACCACGATCACCCCGAAGCACATGTTGGTCGTATTTTGAATAAATATAGTTGATCAGGCTATATTTATCTCCAATACGATTACATAACTGCCTGAGTTTAACCGCGACGTTCAACTCCTCCAAAGATTTCAAATTGTTTCTTGTTATAACAATACTCCTAATACACAGATGTGTGGATTTTATTTTTTTTATTTTGTTCAGAGTATTTTAGTCTCATTGTATTTATAGTTGCATATCTTGTATGATTAGATATGCTAGTTCACTATCAACAATGCTCTGATACCAATCTGTCACACCCCCGAATCGGGACGGCGGAAACGTCCGGGGGCGGGTGACTTCATCTTGTAATATCATAAGAAATGTATGTAAATGAAACATAGCCACCATCATCATCATACATTCAAGATAACAACATACATGGTTTACTGCATTGTGTTTATCCATAGAAATTACATCCCGAAATAACAAATGTATGATGAAACCAAAATACAACATTCATTCAAATCCATAGCTGTAAAGAACCGGCTCACTGTGTTCCCGAGAATACAAGTCGTTTGAAAAGCGTCAACATATAAAATGTTGGTGAGTTCATAAGCATGTTTGTAAGAAAACTTTGCAATAGTTAAAACCCCAGAAAATCCAATATTTTCAGTTAAACATAGTTTGTGAGTCTTGTTTTCAAATCATGTATAGTTGCGAGTGTGTTCTTTTTTTTTTCTTTGTTTGAAATTATATAAGGAGTGTTCCCAGAAAAATCATGTATTTTCTGTTTTATAAAAACAATTGTGGCCTTAAACTCTAAGACCGGAATGATGTGGCTAGTTACAAAATAGTCGACACAATGTTTGTACTTTGTAACAATGAGTGGTGTGTATATTCAACGTAAATCATATAATAGCATTGTTATTCTCTATGTGAATCGTTATAACCATACTAATATGACGGAGTGCCTATCTTGACGTTCTTCAGGCATCGGTTTCTGAGAAGATATTTGTCACCCTAGACTGGCCTGTCTAGCTGTAGCGAGGAGCTCAGGTGTGGGGTGTCAACCCCGTATAGATCTATACACAAACTCCCGCTCTCCCTCCAGGAGATTCTGGTTATAACTACAGGACTTACGGTGTAAACTAAGTGAGTACGAGTGAAGGACTGTCTCACAAGAGCCTTAACGGAATTTACGCAAACATTGAATTTCATTATTTAACGTTATAAATAATGTTGCTAGTGTATATTTTTACTACAAGCCATAGGTGATAAAAATATAACCGTTTTTACCGAAAGTGTCAAAATATCACATCGTTACTATTATTGTCACTAAAGGCCCAATTAACATAAAATTTATCATATAAGGCCCAATTAAAATAGAATTGTCGCATAAGGCCTAATTTTTACCCAAATTATTATAAGAGGCCCATTTTTACTAAAATGTTCATAAATGGCCCAATATTATCCAAAATGTCATAAGAGGCCCATTTTTACTAAAATGTTCATAAATGGCCCAAAATTATCCAAAATGTCAATAATGGCTCATTATTACTAAGAATGTCAAAAATGGCCCATTTTTACTAGAGTTGTCAAAAATAGCCCATTTTTACAAAAATATTCATTTAAGGCCCATTTTTACAAAAGTGATAAAAAATGGTCCATATTTACTAAAAAGCCCATTTTCGGCCCATTTTACTAAAATGGTAAAAAAAAGCCCTTGTTTGTCTTTATGGCCGAAAATAGTCCCTTTTTAGTGAAAATTTCCATATTTTATCATTTTCCATGTTATCATGCCAAAAATTTGTTTAAACCTATTTTTGGACTAATCCTTGTGATATTTACCATGCACCAAATGAAAACAAATTTCATTTAGAAGCTAGTTTTCATTTTTAACAACATATTAAGTTAACTAAGTCCAACAACTTGAGATTCAACAAAAATCTCGAGTTCATGGACTCTTGGCATGAATTTCACAACATTTAGCACACATATCATACAACACATGCACAAGCAAACAAATATACAAAGATTTACACAAGACTTTGACTTGTATTCCCCCCAAAGAAGGCAAAACTCGAAAACAAGGGGTATGAAGCTCACCTTGGGGCTTTTTTGGATTTGAAGAGAAAGACGGTGAAGGTTTTTCGGCCTAGAGTGCTTCCTTGAGGAGATCTTTGAAGTTTTGGGGCTCTAGAGAACAAATACACGAAAAGAGAGTGGTTTTGAGGAATGATCTTAGCATAAAATAGAATAAAACAACTTGAGGGTGATTATAAACATACCAAGTTAGCGATCTTTAAAGAAACCTTCTTGAACACACACTCACACCTCACGATTTTTGGAGTAAGAAGAGAAGAGATTTCTTGGGAATTTTTGAGAGAGAGATAAGATGATTGTGTGGGTTTGAAATGAAGAGTGGAGGGGGATGATGGTGGTTCGGCCGAGTATTGGAAGAAGAGATGGAAGATCTCTCCTTGTTATATGTTGGACAACATTTCACTTCCAGATACATGCTAGGTAGCAACCTAGATGTATGTTATACAACTTTGAGGTGGCACAGAAAAGTCAACCTCTTTTATTTGTTTGTTTGTTTGTTCTTTTTTTGAAATATCGATTGGGTTTTAGGGAAGAAATGAGAAAGAAAGAAATTGGGCTTGGTTTGGGAGGGTAACCGAGAACACATTGGACCAATAAGGATTTTCGACCCATGAAGGCCCATACATGGGTTTTCAGCCCAATGAGGCTAAATGGCAAGGTTTTTGGCCCAAAAGGTTAAATGAAAGAGTTTTCGGCCCAAAAAGGGGCCCATTAAAGGTTTTCGGTCTTGGAATTCCCATTAAAGGGTTTTTGGCCAAAAATAATACCCTTTGGAGGTATTTGGCCCACTTTAGTCTAAGGAAGATGTTCACGACCCAATAAGGCCCAATAAGAGTCTTACAGCCCATAAGGATCATGTTGAGGGTTCATTGGTCCATTAAGGCCCAATAGGAGAGTTTTGGTCCATTAAGAGGTTTGGACCGAGAAAACTTGGGCTAAGGCCCAAAGTTGAGTGATCATAGCTTATTGGGTTAGGTTTTTGGGCTATACGAGGAAGTTTCGACTTGAAACAAAATTTTGGATGTATAAAATTGTATAGTATTGAAATTAATTTATACTACACATAGTGTTACATAGTTACACAAAGGAACTCTCTTGCACATGGATAGGAAACCTAGCCCTAACATGCTAGTTGTGACAAAAAGCCAAAAGTGGACAATTAATTTAGGACAAAGGGAGTATGTTTTATTCAGTCATTCAAAACTACTGAAGAAAATTAACTATCAATCAAAATGAAATGACATTGATATTATTAAGTTATAATGATATTAATAGATATCAAATTCATGACTGGGGGTAAGGGTGGGCAAGAGGGGCTTATGCACAGGGCCCATTTTTTTTATGGGGATAATTTTTTTTTACCATATTCCATTTATGTGCAAATGTTAATAAAAGATAGCCCAATCACTACTATGGTTGTGAGGTCACAATGGATGTGAGGTCACTGGATTCAACAAACAACGAATAATATTTTTTATGTTCAAATAAAAGCAATTGATTTTACTTTAACTTATGCATTGTCAATGGAAATAGTTAAAATGGATAAGACTTTGTTAAAAATGACGAACATTTAATCGTAAATCAAAACTCAAACGGATCCAGTTAGTTAATTCATCAACATCATGTTGTACTTTTTGTAATATTAAATTAATTAGAAAAAATTTAAAACTATATTATTAAAATTGTAATGAAGTTTTTCTTTAAACATCATATTTTTAATACACTTAATAAACTTCTAAGTATTGGACTTGTTTGCTTTTGTGGGTGATTTTTTTATTACACATTTAATTCATTGTCAATACAACAAAACCTAAACTTATCTATCGAGAACGAAATCTTAGAGAATATAGACTACGAAAAGTTGACCAACCAATTTCTATCCATAATACTAAGAGAGCTTCACGGGTCGTCGGTTAGCTGTTACGATATGTAATTACGCATTAAAATACAATGATTTTGTTTTGTTTATTTCTATAAAGTTTATTGTCGTTTTTTTAAAAATAGTTTATGTATTATAAACCCTTACACGCTAGGTCTAAGGGCCTTTTTTTCCGGATCGTCCTGGGAATTTGAATCCTCGGGATCGGCTCTGATCAAAATCATTATAATTATTTACATATATGATAAGTACAAATAACTTTTAAGCCTTTAACTCCACAAGGTTCAGAAAGCTTTTTAGCAGTATTACGAGATACACGTAATAGAAATTGGAAACAGTCTTTAATGAGAATAATACAAACCAGTTTGACAAATGGTCCAATATACTTTAATGCTTACCCAAATTTACAACTTTTTTTTATCGGATGTTAATATACTAGATGCTTTAACTTTAAATTTTAAAACACATGGATATAATTATATACCAAGATCAGAATTAATCTGTATATGTTATAAGATATAGTTTAGACCTCTAGCTAGTATGAATCTTAGATGTAAAAAGACTAATAAGTCTATAAATGAAACCTTCTTAATAGAAAGTAATGTTTGTTGAATCATGAAAAGTGAACCTCTAGCAATCACTCAAGATCCGAAGTCAGCTGAGTCTGAGATAAGTCCAAGATGAGTAAATGTTCCGAGATAAAGATCATTCTGAGATGTAGTGCAATTCCGAGATTAACTGTCTGTTCTAGCATTTAAGGTATTTTGTCTTTATTTGTGATGTAACATTTCATAGGACTTTTCCTGATGTATCTTTTGGATAACAGTTTTTCAAACACTGTGTATTATCGAGTCCTAGGAATGTTTCTCGATTTGTACTGTGTACCTCCTTTCGTTATAAAAGGAGTGATTGTCTCTTCATTTAATAGCAATTAGAATATCTCACGTTTTACTCAAAAGATAGTATTTATTATCTTTACATCACTTTCACTTTTCTTTCAAGTCAAAGTTCTTTCATAACATTCTTATTGTTCTTTAAAATATCTTTGCATTGATTATACTCTAAATATTCTCTTCATTTATTACTTGAACACTTATATTTCAGTCAAGTCTTGACTGGTATTACCAGATTCGACTGGAACCATTAATTAAGAGCAGACATCGATCTTAAAGATTAACTCAAGGTTTGAGTTTTGAAACCTTGTCCTTATGTATTGATTCTTGTATTCACAACTGGTATAAGAGCTTGAGTGGTTTTCCTTTGAATCCATAAGAACATATTATAGTTGATTTGAAATTACCTTGGTATTTCAATCATTCCTGTGTTCAGGATAAAAATTCTTCTATATACCGCTTCTTCTCTAATATCTTAACTTCAATAGGTGCTCCTAATTCTCAACAAATGTATTCAATGCAAATAGCAAATAGCGTGGGTTGCCCTTCTCGTGCCCCATTGCTAGTTGTTGAAGAGTATGATCACTGGAAAGTCAGAATGGAAAGGTTCTTACTTGGTAAGGAAAAAGGAGAAGAAATATGGAGATCTGTGAAAGAAGGTCCACATGTTCCAGTCAGACAAACTGTGAGAGATGTTACTGCAACTCTCATAGGTCATGAAGAACAACGTCCAACACCTCTCACTACTGATGACATCGAGAAAATGCATGCAAATCAAGTTGCATTTTCCGAGATGGTGTTCGGTGTTCCTCCTTCTCTCTTTGAGCACATTACGTTGTGCAAATCTGCTAAAGAGATTTGGGATACTCTTCAAGACCTGTTCGAGGGATCAAAAAACATGAAGGATAAGCGTCTGATTTCTGTTGTCAACGAGTTCGATACCTTCACTGTTGGGTTTTGAGCACTATAACACTCCTATGGTGCACATGCAACCCTAAATGCTTTGGATCTATGTTTTCTCTAATTATACATGCATTTTCAGTTTTTCCAAAGCATTCTCCCTAACTAGCATACAATTGAACAATTGAACAATACAACTAGTTAGATAACATACCTCTTATTAGGACTTGTAGTTCTTGGCCTTCAAAAGCTTGAGCACCTTAAGTGTGATGCCTCTAATGGTTCACAAACACCAAATGCAAGAGGAGGCTTGAGAGAATAAGTTACTTCGCACAAAATCAACTTCACTCTCTTAGAATGAATGGGGTAGCCGATTTTGGGACTAGGGGTATGCTTTTATAGTGTTACTAAGCTAGGGTTACATTCATGCAAACCCTAATGCTCCATGACCTTTCACATTCTTATGCTCCATGGGTTTAAACCTCCATGGACTATCCATGGATTATCTTGTTAGTTTAGCCCATCTAAACAATCATGGATCATTGTCCCCCACTATAAGAATCATTGATTTACATAATCAATCCCCATATATTTAATTAGTCTCTTTTGATCACAAAATTAATTCCAAATCAATTCTTGATCAATATTAATTAAATAATATGATTTCTCAATTAATATATTATACTTATATTATATTAATAAATCACAAATAACCTTATTCTCAAAAGTCCATCCTATCAAATTGCACTGATGAAGGCAACCCAAAAGGACCATGCTACAATCGGGTCAAATTCATCCCAGTTACAGTTATGGGCTTAGAAACCAAATCCAACAGTCTCCCACTTGGATAAGTCTAATAACTATAACTGCCAATGCAACTTCAGGATCCGATTAGAAATCGTAAGCTTTCAAAAGCCGCTATCGAACTCTGACCCAGTCAGTGACTCGTCCTTTAGATAAGGGATCATATATTCCTCTGTTCTCAAGATATTTATGAGGAAAAATACATGGAACATAGTCATACTTATTGTCCTCCAATTTGTTTCCCGATTTCTGATTCGTCTGACATAGAACATAACTGAACACATCAATTTAGTTCTGTCCGGGCCCGACACATAGTCAAAACAGAATCATCGAGGGGCCCAAGATATCGCTTTTAATCCTCTTAGGATAAAAGGAATAGATAAACTTCGACATTATATGCTTGTACTAACTACTCATCAAATCATGCACAACGACACGTTTTATAACATCAAGTTACTGATGCGTTTTCATGTCATCTATGCACAACCAACTCATAGTCAACAACTCATATATCTTGGTTTGAAGATTATATGATATTATCGTCTCACAATCACTCGTGATAAATTCCATGAACTGATTCAGTTGAGCGCAGGTTGAATGCAATACTCAAATCTTATTTCAGGAGCACTCATGAATGGTGTAGCACACTTTTGCTATGTATAACGACTTAGACAATATACAAGCCAACTCATGACAATCTTCTTTCGTACTTACTTCCAATGTATGATCGACTGTGGAGAGTTTGAATAATTTTATTATTCTAGAAGTCAAAACACGCAAAGTGAAACAATAGTAAATAATTGACACAAGACAATAAATTTACTTATAAATAAAACTCCTTTTATTTGATCATCAAATGTCAATTACAATTTAGCTATTACAAGTTTGTATTTATCTAATCACTAAAATAATATCGTCCGTTAGCCCAATTCCCCTTGCATGCTGCAAGTGCTTAACCCTGTTCAGTCCCTTTGTAAGGGGATCTATCGGGTTGTCCTCTAATGATATCCTCTTCACCACGAGGAGTCATTCTTCTACTTGATGTATTATGAAGTGGTACTTTCTTCTGATATGCCTGGATCTACTATGATCTCTCGGTTCCTTGGTTAAGGCAACCGCCCCTTCATTATCGCAGAAAATCTCCATAGGCTCCTTCATATCGCCTCCTTCGATGCTGCGCTTGTTGCTATGTACTATGATTCCCACGTTGAATCAGCTACAGTCGCCTACTTGAAACTTTTCCATGTTACCGCTCCGTCATTCAGAGTAAACACCCAACCTGACTGAGAGCGGAAATTATCTCTGTCGGTTTGAAAGTTGGCGTCACTATACCCTGTCACTCTCAAGTCATCACTCCTACCGAGGGTAAGGACCCAGTCCTTAGTCCTCCGTAGGTACTTAAGAATGTTCTTAACAGCAGTCCAATGAGCTTTACCAGGATTCCCTTGATATCTGCTGACCATGCTCAAAGCAAAGGCCACATCAGGGCGAGTACAAGTTATAGCATACATGATCGAACCAACTGCGAACACATATGGTATGTGACTCATCTCTGCTATCTCAGTATCGGTACTCGGACTCTGAGTCTTACTCAGTTTGGTATTGCAGTGGATAGGTAAGTCACCTTTCTTGGAGCTCTCAATGCTGTAACGCTTCAACACCTTGTCCAAGTATGTACTTTCACTAAGTCATATTAGTCTTTTTCTCTTGTTTCTTAATATCGTTATCCCTAGGATGTAAGCAGCTTCTCCAAGTTCCTTCATAGCAAAACACTTCCCAAGCTAGGACTTAACCTCCTGCAAGGTTGGGATGTCGTTTCCTATGAGTAGTATGTCATCTACATACAACACCAGAAAGCTAACTGTACTCCCACTAGCCTTGACATACACACACGACTCATCCTCGCTTCTCGAAAATCCAAACTCTTTGACTTTCTCATCGAAACAAAGATTCCATCTGCGAGATGCTGGTTTCAATCCATAAATGGATTTTTCAAGCTTACACACTCTATTACGGTACTTTGCATTGACAAAACCCTCTGGCAGACTCATGTAAACATCTTCAGCCAACTTTCCATTAAGGAAAGCGGTTTTGACATCCATTTGCCATATTTCATAATCATGAAATGCAGCTATGGCTGGCATAACCCTTATAGATTTAATCTTCGATACTGGTGAGAAGGTCTCATCATAGTCAACTCCATGAGTTTTAGTAAATCCCTTCGTAACCAGTCGTGCCTTATATGTGTGTACTTTCCCATCCATGTCGGTCTTCTTCTTGAAGATCCATTTGCACCCGACTGTCTTACAACCCACTACATTGTCAACCAAGTTCCAAACTTGATTGTCATACATGGACTGAATCTCGCTGTCCATAGCCTCTTTCCATTTTACAGACTCGGGGCCTGCCATGGCTTCCTTGTAGTTAGATGGTTCATCCAAATATACCAGTGTTCTATCCCTGATAAACGTATCACCTTCAATAGTAATATGCAAGACATAAAACTCAGGTTCCATCCTAACTCGAGAGGAACGTCGAAGAGGTAATGAATCGTCAATAGGCTCAACAGGAGTTTCCTCCTCGAGTTGAGTGCCAGTGTTTGAGGTTCCTTCATCACTTAACTCTTGAATCTCTTCAAGGTCAATTTGCCTCCCACTGTCCCCTTGGCCTATGAGTTATCTCTCTCGAAAGACTCCTCTCGTCGCAACGAAGACACCATTGTCACTCGGTCTGTAGAAGATATATCCAAAGGATTTCTGTGGGTAGCCGATGAAAATACATCGCTCACTCCGAGGTTCGAGCTTGTCGTGAGTTTCTTTTCTCACAAAGCCTCGCAACCCCAAAATTTGATGTGGTCTAATGTAGGAACTTTCCCTGTCCACATCTCATGAGGCGTTTTGGCAACCTTTTTGGTAGGAACTAGATTAGGGATATGGGCGGCATTCTCTAAGGCATACCCCCAAAATGAGATAGGTAACGAAGCTCGACTCATCATGGAACGAACCATGTCTAGCAAGGTTCGATTGCGCCTTTCAGCCACATCATTAAGCTGTGGTGTCCTAGGTGGCGTCAATTGTGAAACAATTCCACATTCCTTAAGATAGTCTAGGAACTGAATACTAATATACTCTCCTCCACGATCGGATCGTAACATCTTTATCTTCCTGCCCAATTGATTCTCCACTTCCTGGTTAAAATCTTTGAACTTTTCAAAAGTTTCTGAATTATGCTTTATTAAGTAGATATAGCCATATCTACTGTAATCATCAGTAAAAGTCACATAGAAGCGGTTAGAATCCCTTGTGGCGGTTCTGAAGGGCCCACACACATCAGTGTGTATGAGATCCAACATACCTTCACCCCTTTCACAAGTACCAGTGAAGGGTGACTTGGTCATCTTTCCAAGTAAACAAGATTCGCAAGTATCATCCGACTTTAAGTCGAATGACTCCAAGACTCCATCCTTTTGGAGTGGGGCTATGCGCTTCTTGTTGACATGTCCAAGACGACAATGCCACAAGCATGCTTTGTCCAAATCATTGGACGAATCAATATTCAACACATTATTTTCTAAGTTATCTACAACCATCACAGTTTCATATATACCATTGCAAGGTAATGCTTCAAAATAAAAAACACCATTACAATAAGCATAAATACCACCATTTTCATTATTGAAAGAAAAGGTAAAACCTTGTTTATACAAACTGTGAAAGGAAATAATATTTCTCGCCATATCGGCCGAGTAACAACAATTATTCAAATCTAAATTTAAACCATTACTAAGCAATAAAGAATAAACTCCAATATTGGTCACATGTGACACTTTCCTATTTCCCATGATTAAGTTTATCTTCCCGTGCTCCACATCCCTACTTTTTTTAGTCCCTGTAAATCTGAACAAATGTGAATACCACAACCTGTATCAAGGACCCAAGAAATAGCATGTGATGAGTTATTTGATTGAATAGTGTAAATACCTGCAGGGGAGGGCTTGATCTTGCCATCCTTTATGTCCTGCAAGTACTTGGGGCAACTTCGTTTCTAGTGCCATTTTTCATGACAGTGGAAGCACTCTGCATCCTTTGGATTGGAAGAAGGATTAGCAGAACCAACTTTGGTCCCACTTGAAGAGGATCCATCAAGAGACTTTCCCTTGCGGGTCTTATAGGGAGCCTTCCTCTTCTTTCCCTTCCCATGTCCAATTGCCAGAACAGGGGCAAAATTAGTAGTAGGAGTAGACACAACCGACTTGCCTTTCAAGTTGCTTTCTGCAGTTCTTAGAAAGCCTTGAAGCTTGCTAAGAGTGACCTCCTCCTTGTTCATATGATAAGTCATGCGAAACTGATCATAACAAGAAGGTAAAGAATGTACAATAACATCTATGGCCAACTCTTCATCAAAATTGACATTCAATTTAAGCAAGCGGTCCACAAATCTTTGCATCTTTTGCAAGTGGGCCGTGATGGGTTCTCCATCCATCATTTTGGTTGTGATCATGGAGGCAATGATCTCATATCTCTCCTGCCGAGCACTTTGATGGTATCTTTCCATCAAATCTTGATACATTTCAAAGGGATAGTAGTCCTCATAGGACTTCTGCAGTTGAACAGTCATGGTAGCAATCATTAGACACGCCACATTTGTCGCATCCCTCTCATGAGTAGTATGTTCAGCGATATGTTCGGGAGTAACAGTGGTGACATCAATATCCTTAAGCTCTTTATCTAGGACATATTCTTTTTCCTCATAGTGAATAGCCATTCGGATGTTTCGAATCCAGTCATTGAAGTTCGAGCCATCGAAAATGACCCTCCTACATAGGTTCATGAGGGAGAAAGAGCCTGAAAGGATTGGGTTGGAAGCATTGTTTGGGTTAGACATCTGTAAAAGAAGAAGAACAAAGTTTAGATTAGATGATAATCCTTAATATTACACCCAAATGAAATATTAAGGCTAGGACCCAACACAATATTCTACAATTGCGAAAAGGGATGCCGTAATCCAATTGTAAAATATTTGAAGGTAGGTAAATGACGATTTACCAATTTTCACCATGAAAAAAGAAATAGATTATTAAGTTTTAATTGGATTGAAATTCCTAGATCCTTTGAGATTCATTGAACCTTTCAATGACATGTTTAAATCTCAATTTTGCCCTACAAGTTTGTGACTGGGATGCCGAGGATCACAAAAAAGGTGTGAATAACCATGCAAATTAGCTTGGTACACTCAATGTTACAAATCACCTAATCAATGTGCCCGTTAACCACACACGCTCCATTGATCAATGATTAACATCAAGCTACCCTTTGCCACACATTGTCAGTCTCGGATTAGTGTGCCGGTTAACCACACACGCTCCACTAACGACTTAACAAGGTGCAAAGTGTAATTTCATGGATTAGCACCATTTTCACATTTTCCTAAAGTAACTAAGATTGGGAATTTAATAAAAGTTTAGTTACTTTATATTTATGAAACATCCATAAATTTTACGCCAAATTTAAACTTTTTCGATCATAAATAAAAATCAAATAGCATCGTTTACAAAATGTTTTCAAATCAATATCTATCAAAGTGTCCCAAAATCATAACTTAAGGATGAGGAGCGGTACGATCACGCCTTCGCCTTGCCATGATCTCCTGAAGTACCTGAAATAATAAACTGAAAAATGTAAGCCTGAAGGCTTAGTGAGCTACCGCCAAAATACCAATACCACACTGACAATGCCATATCAGTAACAATCAATCAATCAACATGCATACTGGGCCATCGGCCTGACTGGACCGCCCTACTGGGCCTACATTCTATCTGAATCTATCTCGAGCCTTCGGCATGACTGGTCCGCCACGTGGGCCTGCAGTCTCCCCGGACCGCTCATAGGGTATGATGGCCTACAGCACAAAGCAGGACCGCCTCAACCCAACCAACAAGCAAATAACAAAGTGCGCATAACTATTATATACTGGCATATACAAGCATCAAACATATCTATCACACTGATCATCAATCATAGAGTTCTCTCGTAACTAGAGTACCGACCCAACAGGTCACTAACATACCAATCCTTACGGATCATAATAGCATAACATACTGTCTACCCTGATTCCGATCTAGCAGATCATAACCACATGCAACATACCACAATAATAACAACTAAAGGGCCGACCTTGGTGCCGTAGACCCTATCGATATAGTGAGGATGACTCACCTTGCAGATGTCGACTCGGAAGATACACTCCAACTCTCGGATCACTTGACACAGGCTCCACCACCTATGATCATAGTACAATATACTCATAAGTCCTTAACCTTATAAGGTACCCCATAACCCACCAGTCAACCCCTGGTCAAAGTCAAAGTCCTCAGTCAAGGTCAACAGTCCATGTTGACCCCAACTCGCCGAGTACCCTCAGCTACTCGCCGAGTTCCTTGAAGTACAATCCAACTCGCCGAGTCATCGGGGTGACTCGCCGAGTTCCTTCGATTCTCAATCAAACTTTAAGGCCACCCGTCGAGTTCCCTCCTTGCAACTCGACGGATACACATGCATACATATTCTAGGGAAAACTCATCCGACTCGCCGAGTTGTTCTTCAACTCGTCGAGTCTTATGGTAATCTTCATCGGACTCGCCGAGTTGTTCATCCAACTCGTCGAGTTCACGACCATCTTCATGTGACTCGCCGAGTCAACCTTGCGACTTGCCGAGTCCATTCAGTCCTCTTTCCATACAGACTTGTTCTGAGCCATGCAGCGGCTCCAAATCACAGATCCAAGCTTCTAGGGCATGCTTATCACGTAAAGTTGCAAAATTTACGTGCATGCATGGCTTTAAAGGCTCTAAATGCCTATTTTAAGTTCTTAATGGAACTTCATGCTCAAGAGGGACCTTAATCGTGACCAAAACTGAAACTTTATGCTTCTAGAATCCAAGGAGGGTCCAGATCTGAAGTTACAACCTCAGATCTAGCCCATAGCTCATCTTTCCAACTTAATATCTCACCAAAAACCCTAAAACTCAACCAATAGAAGAGATTCACAAGGAAAAAGGCGATACAGTTACCTCCAGAAGATGATAACTGAGATAGGAGTTGATTCCCACACTCTACTTGCTCCAATCTCCTTCTCCTCCAAGCCTTCTCCCTCCAAAGATCCTCTTTTCAAGCTTAAAACACACAATGGGCACACACACACACGCGTATTAGGGTTTTAAGGAGCTCTCAAAGACTGCAAAGAGGCCAAAGGAGGCCGAGGCTCCTTTAAATAGAGGTGCAAACCCCGAGATTTAGGGTTTCATCTGCCAGCTCCTACTCGCCGAGTCCCAACATGGACTCGTCAAGTAGGTCACTTAACACGCGATCCCACCCCGCTGCTACTCGACGAGTAGGGCAACCAACTCGTCGAGTAGAGCTTAACCTAGTAGATCTTATTTAAACAATACCTGAGAATCGGGGAGTTACAACTCTCCCCCACTTGAACTAGACTTCGTCCTCGAAGTCCGCTGGAATAAACAATGTCGGGCAATGCTCGCGCATCTCCGCCTGCGGCTCCCATGTCCACTCGGATCCCCTCCGATGTTCTCACTGTACCTTTACTAAAGGTATTTCCTTGTTTCGTAGAATCTTCTTCTTCCTTCCAAAATAGCCACAAGCCTCTCCACATAGTTCAGGCGCTCATCGACCTGAATGTCATCCAACGATACCACTGCCTCCTGGTCCATAATGCATTTTCGCAATTGCGAGACATGAAATGTGCTGTGGATCCGGCTAAGCTCCTCCGGAAGCTCTAGCCTATAAGCCACCCTGCCAACCCTGGCAACAATCCTGAACGGCCTAATGTAACGGGGACCCAATTTTCCCCTCTTCCTGAAGCGGATCACTCCCTTCCAGGGTGAGACCTTCAGGAGAACCATGTCACCCACCTGAAATTCCAGCTCAGATCGGCGTCGGTCGGCATAACTTTTCTGCCGACTCTGAGCGGTCTGCAGTTGCTGTCTAATCTGCTGTATCATCTCGGTAGTTTGCAGAACTACCTTTTTCCGACACATCACCCTGTGCCCAACCTCGCCCCAGCAGACTGGGGTCCTACACTTCCGACCATACAACAGCTCGAAAGGCGGGGCGCCAATACTGGAATGATAGTTGTTGTTGTAGGCGAACTCTACAAGCGGTAGGTGGGAATCCTAACTCCCACCAAAATATATGACACACACCCTCAACATATCCTCGAGGGTCTGGATGGTCCGCTCACTCTGCCCATCAGTCTGCGGATGGAACGCCGTACTAAAATGTAGTCTCATACCCAGTTCCTCGTGGAACTTCCGCCAAAAACGGGAAGTAAATCGGACATCCCGATCGGAAACAATGGAAACTGGAACCCCATGGCGATAGACACTCTCGCGGACGTACAGGTCGGCCAACTTCTCTGCCGACGAACTCTCCCGTATGGCTAGGAAATGGGCACTCTTGGTCAATCGATCCATGATTACCCATATAGCATCGAACCCCCTTGCCGTCTTCGGCAACTTCGTAATGAAATCCATCGTGATCTGCTCCTATTTCCACATAGGAATCTCCAGAGGCTGCAGCTTGCCATGCGGCCTCTGATGCTCGGCCTTGACCATCCTACAGGTCAAGCACCTCTCAACATACCCAGCGATTTCTCGCTTCATGCACGGCCACCAATAGCTCAAACTTAGATCCCGGTACATCTTGGTGGCCCCCGGGTGTATAGAAAAGCGAGACTTATGAGCCTCGTCCATCACCGTCTGCCGGACCCCTCCGGACATCGGAACCCAAACCCGACCTTAACGAGTCAACAATCCGCGGCTATCCTGAACAAACCGGGCGCTTTCGCCCTTAATCCTCTCCAACTTCCAGTTCTCTGGTCTCATACCCTCAATCTGAGCATCCCTGACCAAAACCCACCAGCGGGGAATCCACCGCTATCCTCATACACCTTGTCGGGGTTGAAGACCCAGCTGACTTGCGGCTCAAGGCGTCCGCAACCACATTTTCTTTACCAGGATGGTAAAGGATCTAACAATCATAGTCCTTGACTACATCCAGCCACCTGCGCTGCCTCATGTTAAGGTTCGGCTGATCCATGATGTGTCTCAAACTCTTGTGATCCGTGTATATAGTACACCGGACCCCGTACAGATAATGCCTCCAAATCTTGAGGGCGAAAACCACCGCTCCCAACTCAAGATCGTGCGTAGGGTATCTCGTCTCATGCGGCTTCAGCTGCCGCGATGCATAGGCTATCACCCGTCCCCTCTGCATGACGACCGCCCCCAGACCTGCGATGGATGCATCACAAAATACCACAAAATCCTCGACTCCCTCGAGGAGCGTCAACACTGGCGCCTCACACAAACGTCGCCGGAGGGTCTCAAACGCCCTTTGTTGCTCAGAGCCCCACCGGAAATCCACCCCCTTCCTCGTAAGACGAGTGAGGGGTACTGTAATCTTGGAGAAATCTCGAATAAATCTCCGGTAATACCCTGCTAAACCCAAGAAACTCCTGATGTCCGAGGGAGACTTCGGAGTCTCCCACTGAATAACCGCCTCCACCTTGGCCGAATCGACCAAAATCCCCTCCTGGTTAACGAGATGTCCGAGGAACTAGACCTCTCGCAACCAAAACTCACACTTCGAGAACTTGGCATACAGCCGTTCTCGCCGCAGAACCTCCAGCAGCTCCCTGAGATGCTCCTTGATAGCTTCATTTTATTTACTTCTTTTTATAGTTTATTTTAGCATATTTCATTCACAATTTAGATAATTTCCATGCATATTTTCCTTTTTGTTATTTTATGACCACTTTCGGGTTCTTTCGAGTTTTGTGAGCTTAATTACAGATTTTAAGGAGACTAGCAGAGCGGGATCTTTTGGAAAGCAATTGGACTTGGAGGAGAACGAGGATTTCATGCTTGATGGCTATGGAGGTGATGCATGGAGTGGGATTGTCAATTATTTGAAGGGTTGGAAGAATTAAACTTTAAATTTGAAAGCCACGGGAGAATTCTTGAGTGTGCAAGATCGATGTTTAGGAATTTGCGGAAGTTTTGAGTGATGTGGAGAAACAAATTGGGCTCAAATTGAAGAAATATTGAAGAGAAATGGGCTAGAAGCAGATTGGATTCGAACTGGGCCAATGGATTAGCTGTGGGGGCCCAAGACTTGAAGAAGCCCAAAAACTCCGTCATAGTCACGCGGCCTGCGTAAGATTCCCCGCGGCCCGCGTGGATTCCTGACAAGGGCAATTTCGGGATTTTACTTAGAGCTCTATATTGGGAAGGTTGGTGTGCCTCTTTAGCAGAATCTTGGAGGTCCGATTTTGATACTTTTCTCTCTGGAGTTTGGAGCATTTTTGAAGGCCAAGAACCCTCAAGAACTTCACCATTTCATCTCTTAATTCTTGCTAAATGTTTGGTACAATCTTAACTAACTTTGTTTCCTTGAGTTTAGTCATGCCTGGCTAAACTAATCTTGGTTGACTTTTGTTGAATCCTTTGAACTTTTGTTGAATATTGAAGAATCCATGAATTTGTGTTTGAATCTTTATGAAAATGTTTTGTGTTTTAACATCTTATCATTACTTGCATGTTTTTATTCATGAGTTTAAATGTGTTTGTGGTGATTAGTTGGCTAATTTCTTGATTAAGTAAAGGATCTTCAAATTAGCAAGCAACAAGTGATTCTTGTGTTAGTTTTACTTCACACAATCATAAAAACATTTTCTCCAACATGGTGGTGAAAGCATTTGACCCCTCTTGGATTTGGTGATTTTTTTGGTTCTTAATGCTAGTTGACTTTCACTAATTACATGCTTAATGGAATTAGTGACTTTAACTAAGGAAATTGTTATGAGCTTCTCTAACCATTTCAACAATTAAGAAAAGTCTAGGTAATCTCAAGCTCCTTGGATTACTATAGCCAAATTAAGGGTTTAAAACAAGTATTGCACCATTTGATTCTAATGATATGTTCATCAAAAGTCAAAGTGAGGAACCTTAAGTCAACCATCCTTCTCTTATTGATTTTACATCAAACTCTTATTTTTGTTGAAATTGTCTATTTAAATCTTAGTTAATTCTAGTTTGTTTCAAGTATTTCAAAACACCAAAACCCCCGGTTTTAATTTATTGTCATTTTCCAAGTATTTTTACAAAAAGATTTTCCATAGAGTTATAAATTGAACCAATCTCCGTGGATCGACCCCTTTACCACTATACACTATTTTAGTGTAAAAGATTTAGGGTTATTTATATTTGTTGGCCTCGACAACCACCACTCCTCATGCTGCTCTCGGGTCTTGGAATATACCAAGATATCATCTATGAACACAATGACCGAGCGATCGAGCATCGGTCTGCAGACTCGGTTCATCAGATCCATGAACACCGCTGGCGCGTTGGTGAGCCCAAACGGCATCACCACGAACTCATAATGTCCATAACGAGTCCGAAACGCGGTCTTCTCCACTTCTTCCTCCCTCACCCTGACCTGGTGGTATCCTGATCTCAAATCAATCTTGGAAAACCAAGATGCACCCTGCAGCTGATCGAAAAGATCGTCTATCCTCGAGAGCGCATAACGGTTCTTCACCGTTAACTTGTTCAGCTCCCTATAGTCAATGCACATCCTCTGCGAACCGTCCTTCTTCCTGACGAAAAGGATCGGTGCTCCCCAGGGTGAGCTACTCGGACGAATAAACTGCTTACCCAGCAGCTCCTGCAACTGAGATGATAGCTCCTGCATCTCTGGCGGTGCCAAACGGTACGGCGCCTTGGCGATAGGGGCCGCACCTGGCACTAGATCAATCCTAAACTCAACCTGCCTCACCGGAGGCACTCCGGGTAACTCCTCCGGAAACACATCAGCAAACTCTCTAACCACCGGGACCTCTGAAACTGAGAGTTGTTCTCTAACCCGCGGATCTACCACATACGCCAAATAACCGGCACACCCGTGCTGAATATACTGTCGAGCCCTGGCCGCCGAACAAAACCCTTATCCCGACCTGGTGCCTTCACCATATACTACCAGTTCTCCCCCACTTGGGGTTCGAACCACCACCCGCTGTACCTCATAGTCGATCATGGCGCCAAAACGGCTAAGCCAATCCATCCCTACAATCACGCATACATCCCCCATGGGGATAGGAATCAAATCTATCGGGAAGGACACCCCGAAAATCTCCAACTCGCATCCCCGGTAGACCGAAGAAGCTGAAACCCCGTGCTCGTTGGCGATCGAAACTCACAACGGACACTCAAGATCATCTATCGGCACACTGAACCCTCTAGAGAAGGTCTGAGATACAAACGACCGACTCGCCCCCGAGTCAAATAATACCAAAGCGGGCAAAGAATTCACTAAAAACGTACCTAACCACAGGTACAATCAATAAGCATAACACCAATACAATAACTGAGACAGAGAAAAGAAACATACCAGCAACCACATCCGGTGCTGCCTTGGCCTCCTTGGTCGTGAGCTGGAAGGCGCGACCCTGAGCCTTCGGAGGCTCTACCTTGATTGGCCTCCCATCTCCAATCCTCACAGTAGCTGGCGCGGAACCCAGCGCCGGCTTGGCGGCGAACTGCGGACAGTTGGTCTTCACATGACCAACCTGATGACAATGGCAACAAATCCTCATATCTGCTGGAGGGGCGGACTGACGGCAATCCCTGGCATAGTGCCCCTCCTTGCCACATTTGTGGCACCCACCTCCCGCTCGACAAACTCCCGAATGACCCCTGCCACACTTTCCATAAGTGCGGCTCTGCTGACTCCCAGATCGAGTATCAGCGGTCTTAGACTACTTAGGCACCGGCTGAGACTGTGCCGGTGCCTGACGCTGCTCCTTCAGCTGCAGCTCTATCTCCAACTCACGCCGCCTCTCGGCTTCCTGTAGATCCAGGAGGGTCTCGCAACGTTGTGTAGCCACAAACTGCCGTATATCCGTCTTGAGCATACTCAGATAACGAGTCATCTGAGACTGCTCTGACGCAAACTCCGGGCAAAACATAGCCCTCTCAGTGAACATCCGGGTAATCTCCATCACAGACTCCCCATTCTGTCTCAATGTCAAAAACTCCTGAGCAAGCCGCTCCCGTTCCACGCGCGGAACGTAGCGGGTGCGAAACATATCCCGGAACTGCTCCCAAGTAATAGCAGCTCGCTGATCATCAGAATATGAACCTGTCGTCAACCTCCACCAGTCCTTTGCCCTGAGCCTAAGCAGGTTCAGAGCACACCTGACCTTCTGGTCAACAGGACATGAGCACGTGAAGAAACAGTCCTCCACGTCAGACAACCACCGCATAGCTCTGATCGCATCCTGAGTACCATCAAATGTCGGGGGCTTCGTATTATCGAAGTCCCGGCACTGGAAAGCCCTGTCGGCTCCTCCTCCAGCCCCTGCCGCAGTTACAGCCGAAGTGGTTGCAGCGGCTGCTGTCTTTGCCAGAGCTGCATATCGCTCATCAAAATACTCAACCATCGCGGTCTTGATCGACCCAAACATCTCTGGTAGCTGCGCTCGGAAAGCCGCAGCGACCTCATCGTGCATGATCTCCCGAATCCTGGCATCCAACTCCTCGGTCCCTATTTGTACCACGGGCTCAGGTGCTACCGGCACCTCCAACCCTCCGTCTCCCGACCCTGATCCTGATCCTGATCCGGATCCAGAAGCAACACGTCTCGTCACCACCATACTGAAATATATAAATCATTAGATAAAGAACATAATATCGGGAGACCAAAACCCACAAATCCTAGGGGTTGTGACTTCCTTGCTACGCGTATGGGTCCTGTGCTTCCAGTAGTACGGGCCCATACTACCTTCCACACCTACCGATATTTGTCTCAAGTATCACCACAACGCCCTAATACTATACTCAACATAATGTACGCTCAACCCTCACTACTAGGGGACATCGCCTATCTCACAACTGATCCCACAGCTCTGCACAAGTCACACCTCCATGGAACTTCCATCAGCCCCTGCAGCACTAGTGTATGCTAGCCGCACATAACGCTGGACCCGATAGACTTTCGAATATCCAATCCTACTCTAAGGTCGAATCAGACATTCTCAGGCTATAAGATATTGACTATACACAGCCGTGATGCATATACTAAACATCTACAGTTATGATGTCAATTCCATATACAAGAAACCCTAGGCTAATAGGTATCATATAATCAGGCAAATCTATCATGCGATCCCTGAAGATCCCTAGCCTAGCACTAGCATGCTGTTCTAACATATCAGAATATCAAATAACTGTATGGTATTTTGGGGTTTACTTACAGGCTCCGGCTGATCGTACCCTCTGCATCCTCCATCCTTTATTTTGAAAACCATTTTTAAAACTTACTTTCCGAAAATCTCCTTGATTTGAGACTGGATTCAGACGAGTGTTCCTCCAATTCACTCAAACCAAGGCTTTGATACCAACTTGAAACATCCAGAAATTTTACGCCAAATTTAAACTTTTTCGATCATAAATAAAAATCAAATAGCATCGTTTACAAAATGTTTTCAAATCAATATCCATCAGAGTGTCCCAAAATCATAACTTAAGGATGAGGAGCGGTACGGTCACGCCTTCGCCTTGCCATGATCTCCTGAAGTACCTGAAACAATAAACTGAAAACTGTAAGCCCGAGGGCTTAGTGAGCTACCCCCAAAATACCAATACCACACTGACAATGCCATATCAGTAACAATCAATCAATCAACATGCATACTGGGCCATCGGCCTGACTGGACCGCCCTAATGGGCCTACAGTCTATCTGAATCTATCTCGAGCCTTCGGCATGACTGGTCCGCCACGTGGGCCTGCAGTCTCCCCGGACCGCTCATAGGGTACGATGGCCTACAACACAAAGCAGGACCGCCTCAACCCAACCAACAAGCAAATAACCAAGTGCACATAACTATTATATACTGGCATATACAAGCATCAAACATATCTATCACACTGATCATCAGTCATAGAGTTCTCTCGTAACTAGAGTACCGACCCAACAGGTCACTAACATACCAATGCTTACGGATCATAATAGCATAACATACTATCTACCCTGATTCCGATCTAGCAGATCATAACCACATGAAACATACCACAATCATAACAACTAAAGGGCAGGCCTTGGTGCCGTAGACCCTATGATCATAGTGAGGATGACTCACCTTGCAGATATCGACTCGGAAGATACACTCCAACTCTCGGATCACTTGACATAGGCTCCACCACCTATGATCATAGTACAATATACTCATAAGTCCTTAACCTTATAAGGTACCCCATAACCCACCAGTCAACCCCTGGTCAAAGTCAAAGTCCTCAGTCAAGGTCAACAGTCCATGTTGACCCCAACTCGCCGAGTACCCTCGACTACTCGCCGAGTTCCTTGAAGTACAATCCAACTCGCCGAGTCATCGGGGTGACTCGCCGAGTTCCTTCGATTCTCGATCAAACTTTAAGGCCACCCGTCGAGTTCCCTCCTTGCAACTCGACGGATACACACGCATACATATTCTAGGGAAAACTCATCCGACTCGCCGAGTTGTTCTTCAACTCGTCGAGTCTTATGGTAATCTTCATCGGACTCGCCGAGTTGTTATTCTAACTTGTCGAGTTCACGGCCATCTTCATGTGACTCGCCGAGTCAACCTTTCGACTCGCCGAGTCCATTCAGTCCTCTATCCGTACAGACTTGTTCTGAGCCATGCAGCGGCTCCAAATCACAGATCCAAGCTTCTAGGGCATGCTTATCATGTATAGTTGCAAACTTTATGTGCATGCATGGCTTTAAAGGCTCTAAATGCCTATTTTAAGTTCTTAATGGAACTTCATGCTCAAGAGGGACCTTAATTGTGACCAAAACTGAAACTTTATGCTTCTAGAATCCAAGGAGGGTCCAGATCTGAAGTTACAACCTCAGATCTAGCCCATAGCTCATCTTTCCAACTTAATATCTCACCAAAAACCCTAAAACTCAACCAATAGAAGAGATTCACAAGGAAAAAGGCGATATGGTTACCTCCAAAAGATGATAACTGAGATAGGAGTTGATTCCCACACTCTACTTGCTCCAATCTCCTTCTCCTCCAAGCCTTCTCCCTCCAAAGATCCTCTTTTCAAGCTTAAAACACACAATGGGCACACACACACGCGTATTAGGGTTTTAAGGAGCTCTCAAAGACTGCAAAGAGGCCAAAGGAGGTTGAGGCTCCTTTAAATAGAGGTGCAAACCCCGAGATTTAGGGTTTCATCTGCCAGCTCCTACTCGCCGAGTCCCAACATGGACTCGTCGAGTAGGTCACTTAACACGCGATCCCACCCCGCTGCTACTCGACGAGTAGGTCAACCAACTCGTCGAGTAGAGCTTAACCCAGTAGATCTTATTTAAACAATACCTGAGAATCGGGGCGTTACAATTTGTCATTTTACTTTTAACGAGAATTAATGTCCTATCATACCCGTTCGGCTAACGACCCTCCACCAGTCAAGGAAGCGGTGGGTGAGAGTGGACGCCCATTAAACCACCATTTTATAGGTAGTAACCTTATACGCCCTTATAGACTGGCTTCTTGAATGAGACCTACTAACGGTAAGACTGACTTGTCTTATACATATATATTATTAAACTTATAATATTATAAAGTATAGAGTTGAATTTTAACTTTTAAAATTCTAGGGTTTGGAATTAAAGTTGCATTAGTGAGACTTTACAAATTCCAAAACTTGAGGGAAAGTTTTGAAAGTTGTCAAAACGCTTGGTATTCATAACTTATGAGTTTCATGCAATTTTAAAGATGAGAACTTTCATTGTCCATAACTTGAGGACAAGTTATGGAGGTCATTAAAAAATCATTTAGATCAATTTCTAACAACTAAAACTATCATATAATTCAAGATTGATCTAACTAAACTCATAAACAAGATAATATTTAGTCAAAAATTTGCAAGCAACTTTGTTTATCAAATAAATCAACAATTTTCTTAAAACTATGACAATTATCTTGTGATTTGATGAACATAATCACTAAAATATCATAAAAAATCTAATGATGTAAAACAGTTTGTAGTAGTGATTCCAATCCAATCTAGGCCAAGAAAACTTGAAATTCTGCAACCAGGGCCATTAACTCGTCGAGTGTATGAACTGACTCGCCGAGTTGCCCTGTTACTGAGTGGACTTGTCGAGTCAGCCAGTGGACTCGGCGAGTTCATCAGTCAGAGGCCAGAAATTCGATTTTTTTAACTTTGAAAAATAACAAGCATCAAGTATAACAGAAAACAACCCTAGGCTCTGATACCACTGTTGGGTTTTGAGCACTATAACACTCCTATGGTGCAACTGCAACCCCAAATGCTTTGGATCTATGTTTTCTCTAATTATACATGCATTTTCCATTTTTCCAAAGCATTCTGCCTAACTAGCATACAATTGAACAATACAACTAGTTAGCACTACAAGAAAAATACCCTTTAATGACGCGCAAACAATGACACTCGCTGATTTACGATAAGCATTTGTGTGTGTCCTTAAAAATAAAGTCAGCCTTCCAAAATTTGAAGGATAGAGGACACGTATTTTTGCGCGCCCTAAAATTAAGGTCCAATAAAAAAAACACGGAGGGCACCTATCATAAAAAGCGTGTCCTCTACAAATGTCACTTTATAATTTTTACTAAACGCGCGGTTCTCCTTGATAGGTAAGGGGGAAAACGAACTCCCCCAAAATTTTGAACATTTTCCTTCCTCTTCCTCTGTACTCTCTACACCCGCCAGATCGACTTCATTCTCTCCCTTCCTTCTCTCTGCAAACCTCTTCCTCTACGATCGACTTTCACTTTCTTCTGTGTGCAAACCCTAATCAAACATAACGCATTTGCAATGGTAATATCTTCTTTCACAAAATAGACGATTGACCGAAGAACTAGGGCTTTTGATGAATCAGACATCACCAATAACGATAGCTACCCATCACAATTTGTGTTTTCTATCGGACTCCATCGTTCCAACATCGCACCACAACAGCGATTCTAGCCACGAATCAACAATTTTGAGTTTTTTGGCTTCAATTTTGAAGGTACGTAGACACAATTTTAAAGTTCTGAACTTTTTTCTTTCCTATGCTACCACTTCCCCCCTTTCCTTTTTCCTTTCTATTTCACTCTCTTTGTAATTACCAATAGATTGAGACAGAGAGTTGGTCTATCGATTAATCAACCATGGTGGATGATTTGGTGTAAAATATCACCCGTCATAGTTTTTTGATTCTTTTTGTTCTAACAACGCATGCCGACTGTTCGTTGAATTGCTCAAACGGAACTTCCATCACAAAAAATGAACCGATGGTCTACTTTTTTGTCCAGATTGCCCAGAGAGTGACATATTAGCCGTCTAGATGGCACCTTATGCTCATCTGGCGGTTTATAAATTATGTTTTGGTCCAGATTGTCCAGAGAGTGACATATTAGCCGGGCTTGATGCTGCAGTAGCTGATGGAGTTGATGTGATATCAATTTCTATTGGAGAAGAAAACGTGCCTTTTTTTCAAGACAACATTGCAATAGCCTCATTTGCAGCTATCCAAAAAGGAATCTTTGTGAGCTGTGCAACAAGGAACTCAGGCCCGTTCAATGGCACTGCAACAAATGTAGCTCCACGGGTTCTAACAGTTGGTGCTAGCACAAATGACAGAAAAATCAAAGCCACAGCAAAACTAGGAAACAATAAGGAATTTGATGGTGAATCTTTATTTCAGCCAAAAGGCTCCCCTTCTTCTACACTTTCACCACTCGTGTATGCTGGTTCTAATGAAAAACAAGATTCCAAGTTATGTGTCAATGGATCACTTGAAGGTATGGATGTAAAGGGAAAAGTGGTGCTGTGTGAGAGAGGTGTGACATCTAGAATAGAGAAAGGACCAGTGGTGAAGGATGCAGGTGGTGGAGCTATGATATTGATGAACCAAGAACCACAAGGATTCAGCCTAGATGCAGATGCACATGTCCTCCCTGCAACACAGCTGAGTTTTGCAGCTGGACTGGAGATTAAAGCTTACATCAACTCAACACTTACACCAATGGTAGCTTTATTGTTTAAAGTAACAATAATTGGAGACCCTTTAGCTCCATCTGTTGCTTCATTCTCTTCTAGAGGTCCGAATACAGTGAGCCCATGAATTCTGAATCCGGACATTATTGGACCAGGTGTCAGCATTCTAGCAGCATAGACAACCCCACTTCCTGGAAGCACCAACACGAAATCTCCATTTAACATGATGTCTGGAACATCAATGTCATGCCCACATCTCAGCGGTGTTGCAGCACTTCTGAAAGCTACTCATCGTAATTGGACACCAGCAGCTATAAAGTCTATTGTAATTGATTCCGTGAAGGGTTCTCACATGTGGGACATTGGTCAGAATGAGTATATCGATTATGTTGGTTGGTGGGGAATCCATCCCTTTGTGCTACTTTAAAGTGAAATAACGATCTTGACCTCTATTTTTATGGTTTTCCCCTTACAGGGAAGCTGTGAGTGGTGACCTTTTGCATATAAGAGACCATGATACATGCATAAGTAAGTACGCCATCTTTTTTGGTAAATCATTATTCTGTAATGAGCTGCTTGAAATGTTAGCTAAAGCTGGACCTCATATTTCTATTGACCTCAGGTAATTGTAATTCGTTGTTCCTGCTTGAAATGTTTTGGTGACTTCTGTTCAATGCTGGTTAGGATACTTTTTCACGTTCACCCAAGCCTACTATTATCACAGGAATTATGTATATGTGTATATAGTTACATGATGGTGAATCAATAGCTTAATTCAGAAAGAACAACTTAATATAGAAAGTCAAGGAAAGGAGGCTTTCCTAACTTTTTTACAAATTTGTGTTGTGTAGTGTTATCTACCCTTTCTTAGATAGGATCTGCCTGGATGGGAGTCGTGCTCAGGCCAAGCTTGCTGTTTCTGCAATCAGTGGATTGATGGTTACTTCTGAGCACTCCAGTCTCTCAGATCTGTGAAAGGTCTATCTAACTCATTTTCTTTTCATCTCATAATCTGCAATAAATAGGATTAGTGGTTTAATAAGGGTATCAATGAGTTTTGGATCTGTTTATTTGCTGCAATATCTCATTTTAACATTGTTATACATATTGATACTATAGGATGCTTCTTTTTATTTGAAGGGTAATGAATTGATGCACCAAAAAAAACTGATAAGCACACCTTTGGAGTTTGGAAGCAAGTCGTTCATTGTTGCTGTAACATTGTTTTCACACGATAAACAAACTTAAAATGGTGCAAACTAGTTTTAATATAGTATAAATTTAAGCACAACAAAACTTGTTAAGTAACACCATACATACACTCTGCATTATATGTTATATGTTGTTTCTTCTCTAAATAAACATGAAATTTAAACACGCTGATGCTGCTGCTTATCTTATTAGAAACTTGTGGATGCTCTTAAGAGTGGTCCACCTACTCCTACAGTTTTTCAGTCGTTAGGCTGCATGGCTCAGCATTCTGTTGCTGCATTTGAACCCTATGCTGAAGAGATGACTCAGTATATCGTTGAAAATATCTTACTAGTAAACGAGGTGATATTTTATTTCATACTGATACTACCTTTTCTGCCTTGTCGTTTATATCTTAACATATGCTATAAATTCCTCACCCTAATTCTTGTCTTAGGTCGAAATGTCAGACGCTATAGTTTCATCTGAATGCAGTAGTACTTCATGCAATTTGAAGGTGATCACAGTTAACTTCCTGCTTTTGTGGCATTGTCTGGCTTATATAAAATACATATGTATCATTAGTTATATGTCTGTTTCGTTAACATTCATTTTTTTCTCTGATATTCAGCCTGAATTTGAATTAAGATTCACACCATTTTATCTCGTTATGTTGGAATTCACAAAACCCTACCTACCCTACTAATGATGGAACTATGCTCTCCTTCCTCCCCCATTTCTTCTATAAATGACTGACATACCCTTTTTAAACCATATTATTAACATTGTAGTGTGTTAGTTTCTTCTTTATACACACACATACACAATTTATTTTTTACCTAAAAGTATTTAAAAAAAGTTCCATGAGAAAGAAGTTAGCGGAAGGAAAAGTTGTTAAATATTTTGCAAGTATTTAAATAGTGTCGTGGACAAGGACTTTTATTTGCCATTTTTTACGTTCTAAATCTTTTGATTGATTTATGAACGGAAATGAACCAAATAGAAATATACAAAGTAATGGAATTGAAATGTTGAGTTCTTGGCCTATATTACCCTTCTTACGCTAATTGATTTTGCGACTTATTTTCTTCTTTAGAAGTGGTGTTGATTTGCATTTGCTGCCTGGATTCACCTCTACACAAAATGTAGATGAGTTCCTCTGCTCCTCCATGTTTGCCCTTACTGCAACTTGTGGATAGGTAATGTCTGCAACTTCCTAACAAAAACAGGACCTATTAGAGAAATGTAATTTTGAATTATTTTATTTTAGATTTAAACTTTAGGGTAGAAATGTAATTTTGAACTTTATGGTAGAAAATTAATCAATAGACAGTTTCTTCATAAAGATTTTTTCTTTCAAATTAACCATTGAGACATGTTAACAATTTGTTGGATAAAGGCAACTCTTTTGTGAAAATGGTATCTACTTTCATCATAAGCAGATGCTTAATTGTTGCAATCAACAACCCCAATCATCACATACTTAGAAGGGAGTAGAAAATGACTTCCTATTAACTCTTGTTATTTTATGCATTCAATATGTTCTTGCTATATATAAACATTAAATCTTTGTTGTTTTTTTCAAGTCTTTTGCAGATATACAAGTGTTGCATTTTTCATTTCAATTGTTAGTTGTTCTACTAATGATGGAAGTTGCTAATAAAGGAAATGGAAGAAGCCGCATGAAATATATTTTTTGTATGAAACACAGAGTAGATTAGATGAATGCAAATTTATATATTGTAAGAAATAGAATTGTATGACATTAAATTTTATGCAGTGGATTGTATTTTTTGTATATGGTATGTTATTTCTATTATGAGACACTAAATGAAAATTTAATTTAAAAATTAATAAATATATAAATATATTTTTTTAAACATTTAAATTTACGATACGCAAAAATGTATGTCGTCTTCATTTATGACATGGCCTTTATTGACAGGGGTTTTAATGATACGCATTGCGTGTCATAAATGCGCATCGTAAAGACGACGCGCAAAAGCGTGTCGTCTCTCGTTATGACAGGGCCTTCCTTGACACGCATTTGCACGTCGTCTGAGCGTTTTACGACACGCATTGCGCGTCGTAAAAGGCTGTTTTTCTAGTAATGTAGATAACATACCTCTTATTAGGACTTGTAGTTCTTGGCCTTCAAAAGCTTAAGCACCTCAAGTGTGATGCCTCTAATGGTTCACAAACACCAAATGCAAGAGGAGGCTTAAGAGAATAAGTTACTTTGCACAAAATCAACTTCACTCTCTTAGAATGAATGGGGAAGCCGATTTTGGGACTAGGGGTATGCTTTTATAGTGTTACTAAGCTAGGGTTACATTTATGTAAACCCTAATGCTCCATGACCTTTCACATTCTTATGCTCCATGAGTTAAACCTCCATGGACTATCCATGGATTATCTCATTGGTTTAGCTCATCTAAACAATCATGGATCATTGGCCCACACTATAAGAATCATTGATTTAGATAATCAATCCCCATATATTTAATTAGTCTCTTTTGATCACAAAATTAATTACAAATCAATTCTTGATCAATACTAATTAAATAATATGATTTCTCAATTAATATATTATAATTATAATATATTAATAAATCACAAATAACCTTATTCTCAAAAGTCCATCCTATCAAATAGCACTGATGAAGGCAACCCAAAAGGACCATGCTACAATCGGGTCAAGTTCATCCCATTTACAGTTATGGGCTTAGAAACCAAATCCAACATTCACCACTACTCCCGGTGAATCAGTTGCCTCGGCCTCTAACTGTAACGACCCAAAAATCAAGGGTAAAAATTTCATTTATAATATAACTAAAACATTGATACCATTTATTCCAAACATTCCAAATCATTGTTAAGTAAATCATTTATCAGAGTTTATCCCAAAATTATTCATTGCGGAAATCATAGGTGTGTGCACTGCGATCAATCCGAGCTCTCCCTCTTTAAATCGATGATACCTGTAACCAAAACTGTAAACCGTAAGCACAAAGCTTAGTGAGTCCCCCAGAGCATACCACACACATACACATATCCTGTTAGCTAATCAAAGCTACACACATAACAATTAAGCCATGCATACATAAAACCTGTAAGAATGCCATGGGCTACCCCACATGGTCTTTACTTAGGACTGCCATGGGCTACCCCACATGGTCTTACATCCAATGCCATGGGTTCCCCCACATGGTCTTTACCTAGGAATGCCATGGGCTACCCCACATGGTCTTATATCCAATGCCACGGGCTCCCCCCGGGGTCTTCCATGCAAAAACACACAATCACATATCATAACAAATCACATATCTTATCAAATCACATAATGACCAACACATATAACATAATCACATAATGGGCCGGCCTTGGTGCCTTAGACCCATGGGTATGGTGAGAAGACTCACCTTGCACTATCGAAATTCCACAGACGAAACTTCAGCTGCTGGACTAACAGGGTAAGACCCAGTAAGTCCCGACGTACTGCTCCAACTCAACTGCCTGCAATCATCATGTGATTAACCTAACACCACCTTGAAATACCATAAATACCCTCCGGGTCAACCCTAGTCAACCCTGGTCAAAGTCAAAGTCCTCAGTCGAGGTCAACAGTCCATGTTGACCTCAACTCGTCGAGTATAACCAGCCACTCGCCGAGTTCCCTGTTCAACTCATCGACTCGCCGAGTCACCCGAGAGACTCGTCGAGTTCCTTGATGTTTACGGCCGTAAACTTCCAACCGAACACCCCTGGCCGTGAACCCTTGACCGTGAACCCATGGCCATGAACGAGAAAACCCTATCGACTCGCCGAGTCATTTGCACGACTTGCCGAGTCCCCTTAGTCCCTTATGTTTACGACCCTTTCCATTGGGACTCAAGGTCCCAAACTTCAGATATATACTCTACTAGTGTGGATAACACGTAAAGTTTCAAACTTTACGTGCATGCAAGGCCTCACATGGCCATAACACCAAAACTAACCTTCAAACAAGGTTTTCATGCATGGAGACGGGATGAGCTTAATAAAAGGTGGAACTTTATGATATTTGGAACTAAGAGGGTCTAGATCTGGAATCATATCCTTGTGATAGGTTCAGATCTAAGCTTGCTTCCATTTCCTCAAAGTTGGTCATAACTCTCAAATAGAATCTAGGCTTAAGGTAACAGATTCATACCTCAATTCGATGCCCAAGACGAAATAGATGCTAGATCTAGTATTTTCCCCTTGATACTTCTTCTTCAATCTTGGAATCCCTTCCACTATCCCAAGTTTAAGCTCCCAATGCTCTTACTTCACACACCCAAACGTTTGCGGCTGTAAACGATCTCTTATGATGTTAAGGGAGGCTATAAAGGCGTATAATTAGGTATATATATGGGGCAAACCCCGAAACTAGGGTTTTCTCTAAACAGCTCTGACTCGCTGAGTCGGGCCTTCCGAACCGCCGAGTCAGTTCCGACCCACGTTTATGATATCACGACTCTACTTGACAAGTTGGACTCCCAACTCGCCGAGTCCAGACACAAACACCCCACAATAGCAAATTCCAACCAAAACTCGAAACAGGTGTTGCAAGTCTCCCCCACTTGAACTAGACTTCGTCCTCGAAGTCCGTCGTCGAAAGAAAATCTGGGTAATGGTTCCTCCGCAGTCTTTCGTGATGCACCCCTTGCCCTATCAGGGCCAAATCCGGATTGAATCACAATACCTGGTCTTCCGCCCTTCTTCCTATATCGGGTGCCACTCTTATAGAGCGAAGCCTTGAGAGCACTTCAACCATGATGAAGCTTGAGTATCCAACTTTTACCAAGATCGACAACCCTTTCTGAGCCCAACGAGTACCTACACCCGTCATCTCGAGGGACACAGCTGTCACCCCTTGCATTCCATGACCGTTCATTACAGCAATATGACTCAACCGCACCCAACTCTCTCCAATACTGATCGATTCGGCATTATCAACTGACTGGATTCACCCACCATAACTGTCACACCCCAAAACCGGAACGGCGGAAACGTTCGGGGGTGGAGGACGTCATGTTCAGTATCACAACAATGCAAAGTAGTAAACAAGTAACAACATCATCCATTGCATTAATAATATAATTTCATACAAGTGTGTTATGTCAAGTTATATAGACACCAAAAATATACATCAAAATAAAAGATGAGTCTTGAACTAGCTCCATCTTCTCAAAACCTGGCACCGGTACCTGTCTACTGGTGACCTGAGAATACAAGTTTTGAAAGCGAGTATCAGCTTTAAAGCTGGTGAGATCATAAGTATATTAATGTCTGTATTTGTATGAAAGCGTTTGTAAGTCTGTAATTGAATAAGTTTGTAAAAGTTTGTAATTGTTTGAACTCCCCTAGAAAACGCTATGTTTCCTACTAAAAGTAGCCTTCTACCAAGGCATCTAGTATATGTGTGTGTCTCTTGTAAGAGTGTGTATTTTCCCAAATCCGACTATCATTAACCAAAAATATAGTTTTTACATTATTGTTTATTGTGTGAAGATCACAAAGTAAATGTAATGGGAAAATGAAATAGTACTGTAGTGTTGTATTAAGTAACTACTGCTTAACTACCTTAAACCAATTGTTATTTATAGTACTATGTGATCGGCCTGTATCCTGCTACCGACTCATAGAAAAACGACGATGTAAGACGTCGTAAGAAATGACGTTTGGCACCCGTAGACTTGCAAGTACCACTGTAGCGAGCAGCAAAGTGTAGGATAGTCAATCCAGTATAGATCTATACACAAACTCATACGCTCCCCACTTAAGGAGATTCTGGATACAAAACGGTCATGACAGGTAGTGCCATGCCCCGTTACGTGGCTCACATAAATGTAGTAATGTTCTAGTATATGTATGTGCTAGCTGTATTGTGTGTTCTCTCCCTGTCTAGCATGTATTGTTTGTTTCTCATCATAGTATTCTTTTGTTTGTTTCTCATCATAGTATTCTATTGTTTGTTTCTCATCATAGTATTCTATTGTTTATTTCTCATCATAGTATTCTATTGTTTGTTTCTCATGATAGTATCTATTTTTTGTTTCTCATCATAGTATTCTATTGTTTGTTTCTCATCATAGTATCTATTGTTTGTTTGTTATTGACTCATGTATGAACTGACTCATTGTATGTTTCATTGTTCTAGTAATAGTATTAGTATCTCCCTAAACTATACCTATTATAGTTTACTAGTAATGTTGTTTGAATGTATGAACATGTTTGTATACCTTTGCTACCCAAAGGTATTGAACTGTATGAAGTAACCTTTTATATCTATACACATATACATGATATATAACTAGGATTCAAACGACCTTCAGACAAATAACCTGAATACCCTAAATCCACAACCAAACAAGGAACAAGAAGTAAGGTGAGTTATCAGTCCTAAATCCTTTCAATCCTACTTATATAACTATATTTACATAGATACACAAAATATAAGTTAAAAGAGTTTAATAAAAGTATTTGATATGAAAAATAGTTTATAAAACAGTTTGAAGTAAAACAGTTTGGTAACACAGTTTGAAAAGTAAGAAATCCACTTGTTTGGTAGTTATTAATCACATGTGATTGATATAATAACTATAATAGTTCAACTTGTATCCCCCCATAAAAGCATTTAAAAACATTTAAAAGGTTAATTAAGGGGCATGAACTCACCTGTAGTGAGTGGTTTGGATGTACGGATTGTATAGGATGCTAAGTGTCAAGTGAAGACTTGAACACACACAAGGATCCTAGTTAACATATAATAACACATATATGTATCCAGTTAGTCATTAAACAACTAATTAACCAAGTTAAGACATCCTAGGACATGTAAAACACCTTATTTAAGTGTTACAAGTACTAAGGATTGCATCTAAGGGTGGTAGGACATTGCTATTGAGTTTGGGGTCCAAGGGTAAACTCTATTGGAGTTTACGGTTTTGGGACCAACTCACATTGAGTTTACGGTCGTAAACCCATGAGTTTACGGCCGTAAACTCATGGTACTTTCACCATTTTGTGTTTTGAAGCTTATAAGGTCATTAGAAGCATTCCTACTTCATGTTTAAACCTTAGGAAGTGATTAGGGCACCATTTCACTCCTTTGTGGAGTTTACGGTACTTGGACCACTTTTCCTTGGGTTTACGGCCGTAAACCCAAATGGTTTATGGTCTTTATGATGTTTTAAGTCCTAAGCACTTTAAGGTTATGTTCTACCCTAGTATCCAAGGCTTGGTAAGGGACTAGGGCACACTTTTGCCCCTTTATTAGGGTTTACGGTCCAAGAACATCTTGGACCGTAAACACCTTTGATCTTGTGTTTCGTTGGTGTTTTCTAGATGATTAGAAGTGTAACAAGTCTTATAACAAGCCTAGGTAAGAGTACTTACTATGTAGAAGCTTGAAAAGATGCTAAAAGTCCAAGAACACTAGTCTGTGTTCTTGGTGAAACTTGAAGATCTACACATTTGGAATGATTTCACGGATGGAATCATGTAAGATCACTAGATTAAGTAAGATATCAACTTATTAGGGCTAGAAACACTTACAAAGTTGAAGATCAAGAAAAAAATTCGGATGATACTTGAGAGGATTTGAGTTTTGGATCTTGAAAAGTGAAAAAGTGAATAAAATGGCTAAGTGCCATATTTATACCCTTGGGGTTTACGGCCGTAAACACCTTGTTTAGGCCGTAAACTCCAAACTCTTGGAGTTTTGGGACATTATTGCTCCACAATAAACCCTAGGGCATCCTCTCTCCTGTTATCTCCTGAAGTACTAGGCTTTAGAATACTCAAACTGACTCTACACAGCTCAAAAGTTAGCAAAAACTGTTCTGACTTCTATTGAAGTGAATGATTGTACAAAATAGAAATTTCGGGTTGTCGCATCATCCCTCTGTTAGAAGGAATTTCGTCCCGAAATCAGAGTTTAAGCAAATAAGTAGTTACAAATAACTAAGTAAGAAGACGAGGATATTTCAGTTTCATCTGATCCTCTCGTTCCCAAGTGAATTCCGGTCCTCGCTTGGCGTTCCAGCGAACCTTCACTATTGGGATACGGCTTTGTTTCGTTTACTTGACCTCCCGGTCCATGATCTCTACTGGTTCTTCCACGAAGTTGAGGCTCTCGTTGATCTCGATCTCGTCGAGTGCGATTACAAGAGTCTCGTCGGACAGACACTTTTTCAAGTTCGAGACATGGAAAGTAGAATGTACGTTACTGAGTTCGCGTGGTAAGTTAAGTTTGTAAGCTACTGGGCCGATTCTGGCAAGAATCTCGAAATGCCCTATGTACCTTGGGTTTAGCTTTCCACGCTTGACGAAGCGTATCAAGCCCTTCCAGGGTGAGACCTTCAATAGAACACGGTCGCCCACCTGAAATTCCAACGGTTTCCTTCGTTTATCAGCGTAGCTTTTCTGTCGGTCTCTAGAGGCTTTCAATCGTTCACGAATCTGAACAATCTTCTCTTTTGTTTCCCGAATGATCTCGGGACCCGTGAGAGTGCTTTCAGGAACTCGTCCTTTAGCTAACTGGGTATCACCCACCTCAGCCCAACACAAAGGGGATCTGCACTTTCGGCCATAGAGGGCCTCGAATGGAGCAGCCTTTATGCTCGTGTGATAACTATTGTTGTAGGAAAATTCTACAAGGGCTAAATGAGTATCCCATGCTTTCCCAAAGTCGATCACACAGGCTCGCAACATATCTTCCAAGGTTTGGATAGTCCTCTCACTTTGCCCGTCTGTCTGCGGATGGTAGGCTGTACTCATGTCCAGCCTAGTTCCTAGGGAACTTTGTAGCGACTGCCAGAACCTCGAAGTGAATCTACTATCTCTGTCCGAGATAACGGATATGGGAACACAGTGCAGTCGTACAATCTCCCTAATGTAAGTTCTTGTAAGCTTCTCCATCTGGTCTGTTTCGTTGATAGGCAGGAAGTGTGCGGACTTGGTCAATCTATCGACGATGACCCATATGGTATCAAGTCCACCCGTTGTCTTGGGCAACTTAGTTATGAAGTCCATAGTGATCCGCTCCCACTTCCATTCCGGTATCTCCGGATGTTGTAGTAAACCGGAGGGTTTCTGGTATTCGACCTTGACCTTTGCGCAAGTAAGGCATTTACTTACGAAGGTAGCAATCTCTGCTTTCATGTTAGGCCACCAGTACAGCTTTTTAAGATCCAGATACATCTTATCTGAACCTGGGTGGACGGAATAACGAGTGTTGTGCGCCTCGTTCATGACCAAGTCTCTGAAACCACCGAGTTTCGGGGTCCAGATCTGATCCATGAGATAATAAGCTCCGCCACCCTTGACATCCAAGTTCTTATCCATCCCTCTCAAGGATTCACTCGCCACATTTTCAGGTTTCAAAGCGTCGAGCTGAGCCTCCTTAATTTGTGTGGACAAGTGTGAATGGATAGTCATAGTCAATGATTTGACTCTACGACCAGAATATTCTTTCCGACTTAGGGCGTCAGCTACTACGTTGGCTTTACCCGGATGATAACGAATTTCGCATTCGTAATCACTGAGTACTTCGACCCACCGTCGTTGTCTCATGTTGAGCTCCTTCTGGTCGAATATGTGTTGTAGGCTTTTGTGGTCTGTAAAGATAGTGCTTTTTTTCCATACAGGTAGTGTCTCCAGATCTTCAGAGCAAACACAACTGCTCCTAGTTCAAGATCGTGTGTGGTGTAGTTGACCTCATGTGTCTTCAGCTGTCTCGAGGCATAGGCGATGACCTTACCTCGTTGCATCAGAACACATCCGAGTCCTTGATTTGACGCATCGCAGTAGACAACAAAGTCTTCTATCCCTTCAGGGAGGGATAGTATTGGTGCGGTGCACAAGGCTCGCTTGAGCGTTTGGAACGCTCTCTCCTGCTTCTCTTCCCAGTCAAAGGCCACGCCTTTCTGGGTCAGTGTTGTAAGAGGTTTCGCAATGCGGGAGAAGTTCTGAATGAACCTGCGATAGTAGCCAGCGAGGCCTAGAAATTGACGAATTTCTGTAGGCGTCTTCGGTGCTGACCAGTTCTCAATGGCCTTGATTTTGGAAGGGTCCACGTGTATTCCCTCTTCGCTAACCACGTGCCCTAAGAATTCGACTCTTCGGATCCAAAATTCGCATTTCGAGAACTTCGCATAGAGCTTCTCTGAACGTAATGTTTCTAAGACTAGTCGCAGATGTTGACTATGTTCCTCCTTACTACGAGAGTAGATGAGTATGTCATCGATGAAGACGATGACGAACTGATCCAAGTAAGGGCGACACACCCTATTCATTAAATCCATGAATACCGCGGGCGCGTTTGTTAATCCGAAGGGCATCACTACGAATTCGTAGTGCCCATAAAGAGTTCGGAAGGCTGTCTTCGGAACATCCTCCCCTAGCACTCGTAGCTGGTGATATCCGGATCTTAAGTCGATTTTTGAAAAGAAATTCGCCCCTTGAAGCTGGTCAAATAAATCGTCAATACGAGGCAAAGGATAACGATTTTTGACGGTCAGTTTGTTGAGCTCCCTGTAGTCGATGCACATACGAAACGATCCGTCTTTCTTCTTGACGAACAAGACTGGAGCTCCCCAGGGTGAGAAGCTTGGTCTTATAAATCCCTTGCTGAGCAGTTCGTTAAGTTGACATGACAGTTCTTGCATCTCTGCAGGTGCTAGACGATAGCGCGATTTGGCTACGGGAGTAGCCCCTGGAACTAAGTCGATTCTGAACTCGACTTGACGTTGCGGAGGTAATCCTGGGAGCTCTTCCGGAAAAATGTCGGGAAAGTCGCGTACTACTGGAATGTTCTGAATGTCTTTCGCTTCTTGGCTCACATCGAACACATGAGCAAGGAATACACGACATTCCTTTCGCAAGAATTTCTGAGCTTGAATGCTCGAGATGATACGAAGGTTCGTGCCGGGTTTGTCGCCATAAACTACTAGAGTTTCGCCAGACGGCAGATTAAGGCGTACAGCCTTTTCGTAACACATGATGTCGGCACAATGAAGACTCAACCAATCCATGCCGATAATGACGTCGAAACTTTTAACTGAGACCGACATGAGGTCGATCGAAAATGAATGGCTATCTAGTGTTAGGGTACACCCTATGTATAAACTGCTAGTGCTCTCCGTCTTTCCGTTAGCCATTTCTACAGTGAACGGTTCTTTAAGTGCTCGTGATTTTTGCTTGAGTAAATGAGCAAATTTTTGGTTCACGAAAATCCTCTCCGCTCCACTATCAAATAGTATGCATGCATAAGAGTTATCGAGGAGAAACGTACCAGTGACCACTGTGGGGTCGGCAACTACTTCCTCGTGGCCTATGGCCATAACTCTTCCCACTCCACCGGCATTCCCTGCCTTCGGGCAGTTCCTTTTGTAGTGGCCCACCTCGCCACAACCGTAGCAAGCTTGGCCCACACCAGCGCCGGGGACTTGGGTGATTGGCATCGCCGGAGCTTTGTAGAAACGGGCAGTGTGCCCCTTCCTGTTGCAGTTCAAACACTGCATTTCCCGGCAGGCTCCTGCGTGGTGGAAGTTGCACTTGGGCAAACTTCCAGCGTACTGCTTTATCGGAGCAGCAGCAATGGCAGGTGTTATCGCATCATGTACTGCCACGATCTGCTGCTATTTAGCAGCCTTCTTCTTCTTTTTGTCATCCTAGAACTTCCGCTTGGAATCAGCGGTTCTGGCGGGTTCTGAGATGACCAGGGTTGTCGTTGCGGTCGGGATACGAACCCCCTGGTCAATAAGCCGTTGTGCCAATCGCTTGGCACTATCAAATGTAGTGGGGTTTGAAGCCAAAACATTTCCCTGGAATAGTGGCATCAGCCCCCATATGTATCTCTCTATCTTCTTTCCCTCTGTATGAACCATGTTGGGACAGAGGGCCACCAGTTCACAGAACCTGGCGGTATAAGAGACTATGTCGGAGCCCTTCATGGTTAGGCTCCACAGTTCCTCCTCCAGTTTTTGGATTTCGCCCCTTGGGCAGTACTCCTCAATCATCAGCTCTCTCAGAGCTTCCCAGCCCATAGCATTAGCCACTATTAGGGATAGTGACTTGACATGGCTATTCCACCATGTCAAGGCCTTGTCTTCAAAGGTGCAAGCGGCGAACTTGACCTTGCTCCCCTCTGGACAGGAGCAGATTTCGACAACCGATTCGGTTTTCTCGAACCATTGCGAGAGGGCAATGACTCCGCCAGTCCTTCTAAAGGACTTGGGCTTGCAGTTGGTGAAGTCCTTGTAGGAGCACTCTCTCAAGCGCACAGGGATTTCACAATGAGTAGATTGAACAGGAGTTCCTCCTCCAGTTGAACCCGAAGAATGATATTGAGCCATGGCTGTAGCCACAGCCGCAGCTACGGCAGCATTTAGAGCTGCCGTATCGATTTGAGGAGCAGGTGGCGTCAGTGCGGGAGGATCGCGTCTTGTTGATTTACGAGGAGGCATCTTTCAACTATAAGTTTACAAAGATGCAGATATTGATGAGAATTTAGTAGGAAAATTGATGAGAATGACCATTGGACTAACTCTCCATAGTCCAACAGCACAATTGAATAGCACGATTGAATGTAGATCTAGAACTAACAGATGATAGCATTTGGATAATAATTTCCATGAGATTAGATATCTGTCAATAATACTGGAATTACAGATGTAATGAGTTCGGGAAAAATGACCTAGAAGTAGGTCTTACATCAACCAAGATGGGAAAATTTTGACAGACTACAACTTAATCAAGACCTAACGGGTCTAAGATTTACAAAGTTAGGAAATTAGACTAGAGTTTTTACACAAAGTAGGTTATATCCAAAAGATAAGTCGATGAGACTCTATCGGCGACGAGAACTACTAGAGTTAGTTCTTGAATCCGACAGAAGACGTTCTTTGTCCCTCACGCGCCTATCAGACCTTGCTTGCTGAGCTTGAAGTTCCCTGACTTCAGCTTGGGTTTCAGCAAGCTCCCTCTGCAGAACTGCATTGCGGACCTGAGTGCTTTCATGAGCAGACTTTAGCTGGTGGATGCGGACTGTGTTAACGCCAGAGCTGGCGTCAATCTCTAAGACTCGGTCGATAGTTGCTTGACCCTGTACTGTGTTCCGAGAAATCCTACGAACCATGATGGGCAGGACCCTATCAGCTGAACCTCCCTCAGTGAGGTTGTAGAAGCTTCTGTCTCCATTGTAGGGAATGGGTTGACCCTGTTCCTGACTCCATCTGTTCAAGTTTGTGGCCCACAGGGGTGTGGGTCCTTGAAATGCTGGACGAGGGTTCAGGTTTGGGTCTTGAGCAGCTGGGGGTAGGTTGTTGACTTCTGGCTCTAAGTCAGAATCCTCAGAAAAGCCTTCAGCTTCATGATCATCCAATGGGATTGGGTGATCATCTTCTGGCTCTTCTCCCAACCATCCCACATTGCCGTTGTTGGGGTAGTACGGGTCTCCGGGGATATGGAATCCAGCCATGATATCTACGCGAGAAAAGGGATAAAGAAATAACTAAATAGACGCACTAATTAGATAATTATAAGATGATCTTTATCAGTTACTTCAACATTTGCGTAGTGCATACCAGTCATATGTAACCAAGACAGGACAGACCTTCGAATAAGTGACCCTAACTCTAAGCCCACAACCAAACAAGGAACAGGAAGTAAAGCAAAGATCACAGATTCTAAATCTATGACATCCTAGATACATATAACCTTAGCGTATCCACTCAACAACTATTGATATACTAATAAAGACCTTTAGTTCTCAGATAAGAAATTAATAGTAACACAAAATACTCCTATAGTATTTTAAGTTTATGTTCTGTTCTACTGTTCTCGTTGTAGTAGTGTTGGTAAGTTTTTAGACTTGTTGCAACCTCACAACCACACTTAGGCACATGCTAGTCAACCCTCGGATAATATGGTTGATCAGGCTATATCTTCCCAGCTTTGACTATATGTCTCTAAGTCTACTTGTGCTGCCCAACAATCGTAATACTTTTGTTCTGTCCTAGTGACACTGATTTTAGTATAAATGCAGGTATGTATACTTGGTTAAATATTTTATTATTTAAAAGTATAAACTCTTTATCAGAGTATTTTAATCCCGCTGTGTTTATAGTTCGTATATCTTTTATGGGTTGATACACTCGATTCACTATAAACAATGCTCTGATACCAATCTGTCACACCCCAAAACCGGAATGGCGGAAACGTTCGGGGGTGGAGGACTTCATGTTCAATATCACAATAATGCAAAGTAGTAAACAAGTAACAACATCATCCATTGCATTAATAATATAATTTCATACAAGTGTGTTCTGTCAAGTTATATAGACACCAAAAATATACATCAAAATAAAAGATGAGTCTTGAACTAGCTCCATCTTCTCAAAACCTGGCACCGGTACCTGTCTACTGGTGACCTGAGAATACAAGTTATTTTGAAAGCGAGTATCAGCTTTAAAGCTGGTGAGATCATAAGTATATTAATGTCTGTATTTGTATGAAAGCGTTTGTAAGTCTGTAACTGAATAAGTTTTTAAAAGTTTGTAATTGTTTGAACTTCCCTAGAAAACCCTATGTTTCCTACTAAAAGTAGCCTTCTACCAAGGCATCTAGTATCTGTGTGTGTCTCTTGTAAGAGTGTGTATTTTCCCAAATCCGACTATCATTAACCAAAAATATAGTTTTTACATTATTGTTTATTGTGTGAAGATCACAAAGTAAATGTAATGGGAAAATGAAATAGTATTGTAGTGTTGTATTAAGTAACTATTGCTGTACTAACTACCTTAAACGAATTGTTATTTAAAGTACCATGTGATCGACCTGTATCCTGCTACCGACTCATAGAAAAACGACGATGTAAGACGTCGTAAGAAATGACGTTTGGCACCCGTAGACTTGCAAGTCCCACTGTAGCGAGCATCAAGGTGTAGGATAGTCAATCCAATATAGATCTATACACAAACTTATACGCTCCCCACTTAAGGAGATTTTGGATACAAAACGGTCATGACAGGTACTGCCATGCCCCGTTACGTGGCTCACATAAATGTACTAATGTTCTAGAATATGTATGTGCTAGCTGTATTGTGTGTTCTCTCCCTGTCTAGCATGTATTGTTTGTTTCTCATCATAGTATTCTTTTGTTTGTTTCTCATCATAGTATTCTATTGTTTGTTTCTCATCATAGTATTCTATTGTTTGTTTCTCATCATAGTATTCTATTGTTTGTTTCTCATCATAGTATCTATTGTTTGTTTCTCATCATAGTATTCTATTGTTTGTTTCTCATCATAGTATCTATTGTTTGTTTGTTATTGACTCATGTATGAACTGACTCATTGTATGTTTCACTGTTCTAGTAATAGTATTAGTATCTCCCTAAACTATACCTATTATAGTTTACTAGTAATGTTGTTTGAATGTATGAACATGTTTGTATACCTTTGCTACCCAAAGGTATTGAACTGTATGAAGTAACCTTTTATATCTATACATATATACATGATATATAACTAGGATTCAAACGACCTTCGGACAAATAACCTGAATACCCTATGTCCACAACCAAACAAGGAACAGGAAGTAAGGTGAGTTATCAGTCCTAGGTCCTTTCAATCCTACTTATATAACTATATTTACATAGATACACAGAATATAAGTTAAAAGAGTTTAATAAAAGTATTTGATATGAAAAAGAGTTTATAAAACAGTTTGAAGTAAAATAGTTTGGTAACACAGTTTGAAAAGTAAGAAATCCACTTGTTTGGTAGTTATTAATCACATGTGATTGATATAATAACTATAATAGTTCAACTTGTATCCCCCCCCCCATAAAAGCATTTGAAAACATTTAAAAGGTTAATTAAGGGGTATGAACTCACCTGTAGTGAGTGGTTTGGATGTACGGATTGTATAGGATGCTAAGTGTCAAGTGAAGACTTGAACACACACAAGGATCCTAGTTAACATATAATAACACATATATGTATCCAATTAGTCATTAAACAACTAATTAACCAAGTTAAGACATCCTAGGACATGTAAAACACCTTATTTAAGTGTTACAAGTACTAAGGATTGCATCTAAGGGTGGTAGGACATTGCTATTGAGTTTGGGGTCCAAGGGTAAACTCTATTGGAGTTTACGGTTTTGGGACCAACTCACATTGAGTTTACGGTCGTAAACCCATGAGTTTATGGCCGTAAACTCATGGTACTTTTACCATTTTGTGTTTTGAAGCTTATAAGGTCATTAGAAGCATTCCTACTTCATGTTTAAGCCTTAGGAAGTGATTAGGGCACCATTTCACTCCTTTGTGGAGTTTACGGTCCTTGGACCACTGTTCCTTGGGTTTACGGCCGTAAACCCAAATGGTTTATGATCTTTATGATGTTTTAAGTCCTAAGCACTTTAAGGTTATGTTCTACCCTAGTATCCAAGGCTTGGTAAGGGACTAGGGCACACTTTGGCCCCTTTATTAGGGTTTACAGTCCAAGAACATCTTGGACCGTAAACACCTTTGATCTTGTGTTTCCTTGATGTTTTCTAGATGATTAACAAGCCTAGGTAAGAGTACTTACTATGTAGAAGCTTGAAAAGGTGCTAAAAGTCCAAGAACACTAGTGTGTGTTCTTGGTGAAACTTGAAGATCTACACATTTGGAATGATTTCACGGATGGAATCATGTAAGATCACTAGATTAAGTAAGATATCAACTTATTAGGGCTAGAAACACTTACAAAGTTGAAGATCAAGAAGAAAATTCGGATGATACTTGAGAGGATTTGAGTTTTGGATCTTGAAAAGTGAAAAAGTGAATAAAATGGCTAAGTGCCATATTTATACCCTTGGGGTTTACGGCCGTAAACACCTTGTTTAGGCCGTAAACTCCAAACTATTGGAGTTTTGGGACATTATTGCTATACAATAAACCCTAGGGCATCCTCTCTCCTGTTATCTCCTGAAGTACTAGGCTTTGGAATACTCAAACTGACTCTACACAGCTCAAAAGTTAGCAAAAACTGTTCTGACTTCTATTGAAGTGAATGATTGTACATAATAGAAATTTCGGGTTGTCACAATAACCGAATACCATTCCCTTACGTTTGGAATATCGGTCTCCCATTCGGTTGCTGAACCGTCTAGCAACCTCACACTCGCCCCATGCGACCTTCGAAAGGGACCTCATCTAATAATAACTGTCTCGGCCATACCGCCACTCCTGGTTCTGTCCACTCTTATGACACCTCTAATCACCACAACCTGACAACCTGTTGTCAATGAATCCATACAATAGATCACGCTGCCCGAATACGGTAGTCTTTCGTCATTCCCATTCTCCTTTGTCCTGCCGTTTTCTGATTCCAACATGTCGCGTCCCTATAACTAATGGAACCAGCACGGGACACATCATGATGGCTTAAGCTACCATCGAACCAAACCCATACATTACCCTGATATCTTGCATTTGATGCCCTTGGCATCCTTATGCTCCCAAATCTCATCTAACTGAAACCAATTCCTGCACTGAACATGCGCGAACCCCGATTCAGAATCTGGTCCGAAACGAGTCGATACCTTGCTACTACCTCGAGCTCCATAATGCATCATAACTTCCGACACCCCTTTACCTAACTGATAAATAAATATCCTTAGCCGATCTCCGAGACTACCAGTCTCGCACCCGATCCATCCACCAGTTTCCCAAGAGATCAAATATCAGGAGTTACCCATCTGTAGTCCTACTGCGTCACGTACCACTTATCCATAAAATCCTGCAACTCGAGATCCAAACCCTTGACTCATCAGTATCTACCAGTTCCATTCTGAATTCCCATAACCATCTGGGCTCGCCCATGGATAATCAGTCGAATAATCACCTCTGACCCTGATTCCACAAAGTTGTGGCTTTCCCACAATCTTGCGAACTGGTCTAGCCTAGCCTCAGTCACTTGAAAGAATTTGTGAACGCTACGGCTACCCCATAGTCTTACAACACTTCCCACGCTATCCAGCTGCTAGTGAATGATGCGGCTCCGCCGCAGTCTTACAACACTTTCCACACTATCCGATCATTACTGAATGCTACGGCTCCCCCGCAGTATTACAACACTTCCACAGTGAATGCTACAGCTCCCCCGTAGTCTTACAACACTTTCCTACTATACAATCGTTGCCCATGACCCTATCGCTCATCTATCAATCTACATATTCCAACATTGAGCACCCACGTGGTATTTCCTCCCAACTGAACTCAAATACTGGCTGGAACCCACCCTGGTTCCCTCCCCCGAAACCTGATACAAGATGTCCAGAAGGCACGATCCAAATGTTGGGAGTTTCCCGAACTCCCATCCCATGATATCCTATATTCAGTCAGCCGCTAAGGCTGCCTTTTCTCCCCCAAAGGGAATGTGAGACACATCGTCGTCTCACACTCGCTTCTATCCTAGATATCTGAATGACTCTCCCCCACTTAGATTCAACTAAGTCTGCTCAGTATAGGAGAATCGAAGGATTCCCCAAACCTTCTCTCATTCCAATGATCAATCTGCTGACGGCCGGTGCTTAACAAAGCTTAAATACCACGAAGAACTCTTCTAAAACAACACGACTCTCAAAAATCAGCTAACACTTCTTTAATCCCATCAATACCAATGACTCTAGCTGCCCAAACAGATATCACACTCAGATCTCAAAGTCCAAATATCGATGCTCCCACAACACTTCTACGAAAACTTCTCTTTCTCCCTTGCTAACCCCGAAAGCCTTTCCAATCATAATAGCTAAGGTTACTGGAACCTAGTCATAACTCCCTCGTACCAACCCTTGGACCAAACCCGACCATTCCCAAAATGATACTCAAACACTGGACAATCCGCGATATACAAGGAGACGACCCCGTACTATTCCACCCAAAATCATGGCATGCAGATGGCATTTAACTCTTCTTGAAGGTACATATAACTCAACCACAACCAGAGATAACAACGAACGATACGCCTACTCAAGCTGGTTAGGAGGCAAAAGGGTATATATACCTTGCACCCTTGCCTGACGAAATTCCGATCTCTCCTGTCCGATCCTGCAAAGTGGGGTCCTTTTCTGCGGGGCTCCGGCTCTACCCTCTCATCCATTGGTGATCCTCAAAATAGTCGGAGTGGATACACTCACCGCTCCTCTCTGATCGTCAGGTAGTCGACCTCCTTGTAACCCACCTGCCCACAGTGACAATATGGCGGTCTTGCCCCCTATGGGCAGTCCCTACTGACGTGGCCAAAGCTGCTACACCCGTAGCAATCCAGATCACCGAACAAATTCCGACAACGACTCGGAGCAATCACGGTATATGCGGAACCCGCTCCGCGAGATATGTCCGTCTGAAGATTCCTCAAAATTCCTTGGCGTGCTGACTAGCATCTGATAACCCTTGCTAACCCAAAAAATAGCAGAGAACCGACTCGAGATATAACTTATCACAATTCCAAAGCGATGCAAATTCCCGATATCCACCGGAAATGGCCGAAGATAGCATATCCGCAAAAATCTGGAGGAATTCTGACCACCTCCTCCTGAGTTACCCCGACCATCCTGGGAACATGATGTAATACTTTATTCCGATGCCAATGACAGTTCAATCCTTGGAACGAAACTCCATCGTCCAGTTTCCGCAAACGTTGCACTGAATCCGGCTCCACTGGCCTCTCAAAAGCTGATCCAAATTCCTGGATCTCTTCTCGAGATCCTCCACTAATTTCAGATAACCTAAACCTCTATGCTCTAGGTACTCCTAATCAATCTTCCGCCCTCGGGCTCTGGAATCCATATCATTTTAGGGTCTCGCACTTTGACACACTCACCAGCTCAATCGTCACGACTACACTACAATAACTGGAGCAATCTCTACTCTAAACCGGGCTACAAACTATCCCTGAGACTTGGTCTCCAATCCCGAATGTGCACTAGATTGCACAATCCTTGCCGCCTGATCCTAGCCGAACTCAAAATCCTGGCAGTCCTTTCACTAATTGGCTCTCCACCGGAGCCGAGACCAAACCCTGGTCCTTACCCTTGCGTGTTCACCCGCATTCTGCATAGCAGCTATCCCCACGGTCCAATCATAACCAAGAATTCTCCTTCCCATGCTTCTTATATTCTCCAAGACTTTCCCCGATTCAAGTATGGATCCTGTGCTTTCAGTAGTATGGGCCCAATACTACCTTCCACACCTATCCATACTTTCATCCGGAATCATCTTGAATCCTCTAAGTCACCTTACTTCCATGATGCACTATATGTCTGCTAAACAGCAACACAATATCCACCGAAGTACCTTCTAGGCTCTCCTAGGTTCCCAACTTCACTGAACTGCCCCACTAAGCTTACTGGAGCATATCCTAGGCTTTCCTAGGTTCCCAACCTCACCCTGCCATCAGCTGCTGAAGAACTCCTCATGATGCCAGCCAGCCACCTCCTGGATACGTCATATCTACTTAGTAGCTGACTCCCATCACTCAAGAGTTCCACAAAGCACAAAGCAAGCAGCATTCGGACAACGGAATACTATCCAACATACCCCAAACGCGCAATTCTCTCCGCAGATACCATTCGCAATCCGATGACTCTTGTCACTAATCTCATCCTAAGCTTACCCTAGGGTAATCTCCGACCCATAAACTATCATAGAACATTCAGCCCGCATACCACAACTCATGCTATCCACATCCATCCATCCTCACTGTCGGCTGCCTTATGCATACAAATTATACACAGAACAGGATCCAATAGACTGTCGAATAATAGACTCTACCCTAGGACCACAACCATACGAGGAACAGGAAATATGGCCAAATCAATTATTCTAAGGCTATAAGATCCTAACCGTATACAATTTTCAAAACATACACGTAGCAGTTATCAACACTAATAATCATTCTCATTCTAGCATGGCATCAAATATTCCCAAGGCTACAAGCATCACATATTAGGCCAATCTATTGATGACCACTCAGCACTATCATGCAAGTCTACCAGTTCATACATCATATAAAGGCATCTCTCCTAGCCGTAACTAGTATGCGATTCTCAGATTCATAAATCAAATCATATCAGATACATATATGGGTATTCTAGGGAAACATACTTGAGCTCGGTTGATTGCATGCACCACACCCTTTCTTGTCTTAGAAATTTAAAAACATTTTTTTTCTTTTGAAAACTTTACCGATTCTCAGTTTGAGTTGAGACTCACCCGAAAGTATGTCCGAATCCCTCAAACCAAGGCTCTGATACCAACTTGTAACGACCAAAAACTCAAGGGTAAAAATTTCATTTATAATATAACTTAAACATTGATACCATTTATTCCAAACATTCCAAATCATTGTTAAGTAAATCATTTATCAGAGTTTATCCCAAAATTATTCATTACAGAAATCATAGGTGTGTGCACTGCGATAAATCCAAGATCTCCCTCTTTAAATCGATGATACCTGAAACCAAAACTGTAAACCGTAAGCACAAAGCTTAGTGAGTCCCCCAGAGAATACCACACACATACACATATCCTGTTAGCTAATCAAATCTACGTACATAACACATAAGCCATGCGTACATAAAACATGTAAGAATGCCATGGGCTACCCCCACATGGTCTTTACCTAGGACTGCCATGGGCTACCCCACATGGTCTTACATCTAATGTCATGGGCTCCCCCACATGGTCTTTACCTAGGAATGCCATGGGCTACCTCACATGGTCTTATATCCAATGACACGGGCTCCCCCCGGGGTCTTCCATGCAAAAACACACAATCACATATCATAACAAATCACATATCATATCAAATCACATAATGACCAACACATATAACATAATCACATAATGGGCCGGCCTTGGTGTCGTAGACCCATGGGTATGGTGAGAAGACTTACCTTGCACTGTCAAAATTCCGCAGACGAAACTTCAGCTGCTGGACTAACAGGGTAAGACCCAGTAAGTCCCGACGTACTTCTCCAACTCAACTGCCTGCAATCATCATGTGATTAACCTAACACCACCTTGAAATACCGTAAATACCCTTCGGGTCAACCCTAGTCAACCCTGGTCAAAGTCAAAGTCCTCAGTCAAGGTCAACAGTCCATGTTGACCTCAACTCGTCGAGTATAACCAGCCACTCGCCGAGTTCCCTGTTCAACTCATCGACTCGCCGAGTCACCCGAGAGGCTCGTCGATTTCCTTGATGTTTACGGCCATAAACTTCCAACCGAACACCCCTGTCCGTGAACCCTTGACCGTGAACCTATGTCCGTGAACCAGAAAACCCTCTCGACTCGCCGAGTCATTTGCACGACTCGCCGAGTCCCCTTAGTTCCTTATGTTTACGGCCCTTTCGAGTGGGACTCAAGGTCCCAAACTTCAGATCTATACTCTCCTAGTGTGGATAACACATAAAGTTGCAAACTTTACGTGCATGCAAGGTTTCACATGGCCATAACACCAAAACTAACCTTCAAACAAGGTTTTCATGCATGGAGAGGGGATGAGCTTAATAAAAGGTGCAACTTTATGATATTTGGGACCTAAGAGGGTCCAGATCTGGAACCATATCCTTGTGATAGGTTCAGATTTAAGCTTGATTCCATTTCCTCAAAGTTGGTCACAACTCTCAAATAGAATCTAGGCTTAAGGTAACAAATTCATACCTCAATTTGATGCCCAAGACGAAATAGATGCTACATCTAGTGTTTTCCCCTTGATACTTCTTATTCAATCTTGGAATCCCTTTCACAATCCCAAGTTTAAGCTCCCAATGCTCTTAATTCACACACCCAAGCGTTTGCGGCCGTAAACGATCTCTTATCATGTTAAGGGAGGCTACAAAGGCGTATAATTAGGTATATATATGGGGCAAACCCCGAAACTAGGGTTTTCTCTAAACAGCTCTGACTCGCCGAGTCGGGCCTTCCGACTCGCCGAGTCAGTTCCGACCCACGTTTATGATATCACGACTCTACTCGATGAGTTGGACTCCCAACTCGCCGAGTCCAGGCACAAACACCCCACAATAGCAAATTCCAACCAAAACTCGAAACAGGTGTTACACTAATAGGTACCGAATCGTCGTCAACAACATGGCAACTCATTGGATTGTCCGAAGTCCATTAGAATACAATCTCAAATTCATCAATAGTCTTAGTAAAGGATGGGGTAACGTGAAATCGTGTCTTCAGAGTAATAGATCTTTGAACAAGCTAAAGCTCTATAAACTGTTTGACGAACTTCAAGGTCATGAATCAAATGTTGCACAAACCTTATGAGAACTCTCAGGAGGTCCTATAGCTCTTGTTAATTCTTTTGATCCTCAAATCTCGAACCCTTCTGTTTTGGACCATTTCAAAGTGGTTACATCACCCATTCCATCTGTTCAACCATCTCCACCAACTTTACCTACTCTTTCTAATTTCAACTATCAGTTTGATGGAGACCTCGATCCTAAAGCAATGGACTCTGAACTTCGCTTTCAACAAGAGTTTGTTTTGCTTTCCATGAAATACAAGCGACCATGGAACCCTACTCACAAAATGTATCACAATTGTTTCCAAGCTCCTTATCAAAGTAATCCTCAACCATTTCCTAAAACCTCCGAGAATCCACCTACATACAAGCCAAACATCCCGACACAAAATCACCCCTTAGAATCCCACGAGATTTTGAAATCAGATAAACCGAAGGTAGTGTGTCACAAGTATGGTCATGGAAACCACTTTGCCATAGACTGCAAGGTTGAAGCCATACGTAAACCAAAGATCAAGGACTTTGCATACTATGCCCGTCGAGGCCAAGAAATGGCTGCAAGTGAAAAAGCGTTTGTCATCACCGTGTCAAGAGATGTGGAAGGGTATTGGTCATCTGGCGAAGAAACATGTGTCTTATGGCTAGAAAAACCATCGAGTGTGATGAAGGCTACTGGTCATCTGGACTAGAAGGAGATTATGAAGATGCTGAACCAAATTTATGCTATATGGAGACCAATGATCCACCAGGTCGAAGCATCGTTCAACAGGTAAAATCTATGATTACTAATAATAGTTTTGATTTATCTCTTTGTGAACCATATCTAACCCAGATCCAATCAGATATGAACATCATCTATAAAGCCTATGAGTCTGCCATAGAAGCAAGTGGGAAGATGGAAAGAAAATTGAGTCGTCTTAAATTACGTTTCGAGGATATGAAGCTTTAGATTGAGTCGTTAGAATGAGAACTTGTAATGTCACAAGATAAATGTATCATTCTTTAAAGACAAATGCGAAATCACTTATTCTGAAAGGAATCTTTTAATTTTCGATAAAAAAACATATGAATGCCAAAATTGTTTCTTTACATCATTCCATAGATATTCTTGAAGCAAATAAAAGGATGACTCATAACTTTCGTCATCCTTGGTCCAAAGCACCTGGTCTCGGAAGTGAGTTTCCGAAACTTGTTACTCGTCCCTTAAAGGAGTTACAAAATCTAACTTTTATAGGAGACATTCTGAACCACAAACATTCGGATACCCCTGTCTCACATTTGTCACCCCTTCCTGAGACCTCGGATAGATTTTATTCTCTGATTTATGCGTTTCAACAAATAGTTATCAAGTGTCCTGATTCCGCCTTTGATACATCAGGACCTAAATCAGACCTCAGAATCATTCCCTAGCATCACCCATACTGGAGTTCAAATTCCAAACCTCGGTCCTCCTAACAATTGTGTTGTTACGGATTTCATTCCAGACACAACTGGACCTGAATCTGAAAGATCAGATTTTGTTTGGGCATCCTCAGATAATGATGTTGAAGTAGAAACCTTAAGTGATAATTCATCTGTCTCGTATGTTTCGGACTTTCAAGTAATTTCAAAAACCACCTTGGTGCCAATCAAACCCAAGTTTAACAACCCATCTACTGGCCAAACTTCCAAGTCATCATCTGACTCCAGGAAGAAACCTTCATTAAATAGAAAAGATGTCGTCGATCCTAAGACAGAAGCCAAAAATGCCCTCAAAAGGGAAATTAGGTCAAGGCATGACTCCAGGTTCATTGAGAATTTCAAAAAGAAAGTATCACTGACTGTCAGCCCGACCACTAGGAACCATAACACATTTACGCCTGTTAAGATTCTTAAAAGGCCATCCATTCCTCCTAGTTCTATAGTTCATAACACGGTTGTCAGTTCCCTTCTGAAAAAGACTACTATTGATACTTGTCCCACAAGAAATAACTCTCTTCAGACTGTTTCCTCTGTTTTCATTGCTAAATATGATGGTACGATTTTTAAACCACAACAACTTTCAAAACCAAATGTACCATCAAAAGCAGTAAACAAAGAACGAATCGTTAATAATGTTGTCACTCAAAAAATTTCAAATAGTTCAAAACAAAAATTTGAGTGGAGAGTTAAAAGTATTGAAAAAGAAAATGCAACTTCAATTGAAACCATAATTCCCACTACTTCCAAAACAGTTGGTCCGAGAAAAGTTGTTACTAAACAATCAATTGTTGAATATGACTTTTGGATTAATGAAAAGACTATGACATTTTTCTTCTTTCCCAAGGCATCTTGGAATCAACGCTACGAGACATCGGTTACTCAAAAGTCACAATCCAAATCCAAAGTCCATGCCAAAGTCCCACAACCTAACTCGGAGCCTAAAAACTCCAAACTTTACTAATTTTGCAGGCACTCTGTGCTTTGGAACAAGATACAATATGGTATATTGATAGTGCTTGTTCCATGCACATGATGGGGTAGAAAGACTTTACGCATGATGTCAAACTCTCACCAAATGCTGGCTATGTGACGTATGGAAACAACTCCAACTCTCAGATCTGAGGTTATGGCATCCTCATCAATGGCAATTTCTCGATCTCAAATGTGGCGTACGTAGCTGAACTATTGAGAGAAAAACTTGAGACACTTGAACAAACCTTAGAACAAGTACAGTTGCGGAATAGTTTATCTCAAAGGATCTAAAAGCTCAACAATAATAAAGAGTTAACGAGTTAGATAGTTAGAGTGTTAGTTACGGAAATGTAAGGAATATAAATGACAACAGTTGATATATCAAGTATACACATAAGTTGATTCATAACATGGAATGCATTCAGACCAAGTTAGTAAGTGAGATCAAACTTAGTGATTAAGTCACGAATGACTTGCTCCGAAGAGTAATAATATTCAGTAATGTTCTAGTAAACGTTGAGAGTAAAGAGAGATTTAAGATGCGTAATCAGATAGAGATGAGAGATATATTTGATAGCATAGAAGTTGCGATAGATTGTAGAAGATGTGAAAGATATATTTGAATCAGAAAGATTGAGCTCTATAAATAGAGACTCAGGAGTTACATGGATCAAATCTCTAAGAGTAGCCATGCAAGGCATACTGGACAATAGAGAGTTACAATAAAAGTAAAGTAATTAAGTAAGAGTGACTGCGGTTGATGATGACTTCGGGTGCGGTTGCTGAAGGAGATCTGACTGCGGATTCTAGAGGGCTGAGGTAGCTGAAGTTCAAGAGGGTCACTTTTATGATTCAACAATTTCCCCCTAAGTGACCTCTTTAACTTCTCTTCAGTTATCAAGTTTTAGGAACTTGATCAGAATCCACCAAAACTTTCTGATATTCTCCAACCATGTGATCCTTCTTAAAATTTCGAACTTGACTTCGGCAGTCGTGTGCTTCCTTGTGAGGCGATTCATGGCAGTCATAGGAATGAAGTATTTGATTTTATCGAGCTTCCTTTTGAAAATGACTCCGAGCTCAGGGAAGTTTGTTGCACCTAGGGATCTTTCTTGATAACCTTCGGTAGGCATCGGTGCAGGATCGAGTGGTGGTAGATCGAACTTTTTAGCAATTGTGGGGTAGATGTCTGCATCGATTTTTGCAAAGTCATAGACGGTTTCCCTCAGAAAAGTGCTCGCCCTTTCAAGTGCTAACTTCATCTTCGGATACTTTTCGCTTTTGTTTTTGAACACCTTTGCTATCAGGAAGACTTCTTCTGGATTCATACATGGGAAGGTAGCTTGGGTGCGGACATAGTCCTGATTCCTTCTTGTAAGCATGTATTGAATGAAGTCAGCTTTCATGAATTTCCGGGGCTTAAAGTTCTTGACTGCGGATGGTATATCATTAGACTAGATTTTCTCTATGGAAGAAGCATGTTTGGCATAGAAACGGTTAAGTCTTTCGAATTCCATATGTAGTCTCTTGTGATCGGGTAGGCTACGGTCAAACTGCTCAAATACAGTGAGGTATTTAGCATTTGGGGAGATTGGAACATCCCAGTAGCCATCAGAAGGGGGTTCAGCGTAGGTAAGGTAAGGTTTGTAGTCATCATCCAACAGTCTTCGGTAGGGATTGATCCAGGAATTGATTAAGGATTCATCCATAGTAATGTCGAATCCGTTTTCTCTCCAGATGAGTTCAGTAAACTTGGCTGCTTTCCAATCTGCTTTCTTCTGTTTCGTAGTGGGAGGGTCGTCGGAGTGTTAGGATGACATATTGGATGCAAGATTCTTGAAGTGGGGGGAGTCTCCGGTCGCTCAGAAGAACTTTCTTGAATGATTTTGTGTTGCGGTGGAGACTGATGAGGTGGTGTTTGATGAGGTGGTGATTGATGAGGTGGTGATTGATGTGGTGGTGTTTGATGCAGTGATGGTTGCGGTGAGGGAATTTTTTCAGTTATGATGGGGGGGCTCCTTTGGTGAGAGACGCTGTTTGAGTGATGGTCTTCATCACTTCTTGAGGAATGCAACACCAGAGCATCCTCAAGCTATTTTTTGAGACCATCAACTTTGGCACATACCTCCTGGAATTGAGCTTTAAGAACATCAGCCAGTTGCTGATTGCTTGGGATGGCAGTGTTGAAGAGTAGTCGATGAATCTCCTTTGTCAGTTGAAGAATCTCCGGGCCATGAAAATTTGACGATAAAGATCGTTGAAGTCTGTTGATTGTGGATTGAAGGACTGAGATGGTGGACTCATAAGCAGTGTGAGTCTCTGTTATAAGCTTTTGGGAGAGAGTAGATTGGTCCGCAATGGCTGCTTGTAAGTCTGCCTTGATTGCGGATACCTCAGTGATGAGGCGCTCCGCAGCACCCATGAATTGCTTGCGATCAGCTTGGCGACTTGTATCCAGGGATCGGATTCCCATTTCAACTTTCAGGGAGATGCGCTCAGCAGCCAATCTTTCACGGGTTTCCAATCTTTCAATTATTTTAATTAAGGACTGCGGTCCTGGAGTGTCTTCAGGTTGCGGTTGAGTGGGTTTGACCGCAGCTAGGATCTGGTCTACTTTGGCTTGTAGACTCAGAAACTCTTTTCTGGACACAACCATCTTCTTTTTCTTCTTCTTCTCTTTGGGCTTGGAGGTTGAGTGGTGAGAGCCACTAGAATCTTCTTCTTCATCAAACATCATCAAATCATCATCAGAAGGGTTAGGTTGGTTTACCTCATTGAGATCGACATCGTCGAATGCGAAGGTAGGAGCAGAGCTAACCTCGATTGCGGTTCCCTCTTCTTGAGAATCTCGAACAGTTGGAGTTCGAGTTCGAGGGAGCTTAGATGTACCTTCACCATCATGAGTGGACTGAGCCTTGCGGATCGTCTCAGCCATTTCGGTCATCCACTCTTATACTTTGAGAATGGTGGCTATGGTATTAGCATTGTTGATTGCGTCCGCCCAGTACTTGGCTACGGATTGGATCTCCTGTTGTTTTTGTTGAAGTTGCTTGATTTGCTGATCCTTCCTTGCTTGAAATGCCCTATGGAAAGCGGCATATTTCTTGACATCGGAGTCAGATACCGGAGTATAATGTAACCATGAGTCATTCGACTCATCACCATCAAATCCTTGGAAACGCACCGAGGTGTCCCTCGGGTCCACGGATCCTTGCACATTAGTGCTCACCGTGCCTAAACCACCTGTAAAAGATGTAATCAGTGTAGGATTTCCTAAGCTTCCTCGGTCTCCTTGACCAGTGGTCAAGTCTGGCCTCGACTCAGTTCTGGCAAAGGCGGAAGAATCGCCTTGCGGTTGGGAAGGTGTTTGCAGTGTTTGGGTGACAGACAAAAGTATGGAGTTCAACTCCTCAGGGGAAAAGAAGTGTAGACGGGAAGCCCTGGAGACCTTAGGGCGAGAACCAGCTCCATCCCCTTGGGAGTGAGCTGGGGGTGAGTCTCCACGTTGAGATGAAACAGAACTCACTTTCTGTGTCTGAGTGGAATTCGATTGTGGTATTGAATGGGTCTGCGGCCACCCCAAGGACAACCGGAGCCTTTTGAGAGGCTTTAGTCTCAGTCCGGTCACGCATTTGGTCTGTGGGATTGGTTTTTCTTTTCTTAAGGATGGAGATGGGTTGTGCATCCTCATCAGAATCACTCACAGAGGGAGAGTGAGGTTGATGTTCGGATGATTCGTCATCTGAGGGCACAATTTGTATGATCTTTCTTTTCTTTGAGGGTTCAGCTTGTTTGGGAGTATCTTTCTTCTTTGGAGTTCTTTGTTTCTTGGAGACGTTGCGGGGGACTTGATGGGCTGAGGCTAACTTCTTTCGTCTTTGTGACAGATTGGAAAGAGTGGTGGAGGATGGGATTGCGGTACTACCAGGAGTGGTGAGTGCGGTTGTGGCTTGTAGAGGCGGGGTAGAAAGGTATGGGTTAATACCTTCCGTAGCCTCGATATGGTCTGTGACTTCAGGGGTTTCAAGACCAAGGGAAGATAGGATGTGGACTGGTAGTCGTCTGATGGGTCCAAAAATAGATTGATCAGTAGAGGGATTGTACCTTTTCAGATCTTTGGTGATGAAGAGATTGGTGTCGTTGCCCATGCTAAGTCCTGCATCCGCATGAAGATCTGAGATGCAAAGAGACCAGAACCTAGCAAAAGTGAGTTCGGTAGGGTTTTCTCTTGGAATCTCTTTGGGAATGTACTGCAAGAAGTCATCCCATAGTATCTGACCGTAGTTAACGTCGTGGCCAGTAAAAATGCTCCATACCAGCTCCAAAAGTTTGAGACCCATATTATCAATGCCTCCGGTTCGGCCTGATAGACTGCGGATGACAAAGTGACAAACGAATTGCCACACTGCAGGCAACTGATTTTTCTTGAACTCGCCTATTCCTTTGATTTTCTTCTGGTAACCCATTTGGTATAGAGCAGATAGAATGTCCGCCATGCTTGGAGTAAAAACCTTGGTGGAAGGATGAACAAGCAGATTGATGGTATTGAGGAATTTTTCTTTGTTTAGAATGACCAAACAATCATTCACCAAATTGATATGCACCTCTTGAAGATTTTCGAGGGGTCTATATGCAGAAAAGGCGTATTTGAATAGAGTTGAGAGGGGAACCACATCTATGAATGAATCGAAGGGGCCAAACAGGGGGTGATTGTTCAGAAACTTGATCGTTAGCTTGATCGGAGCATTGTAGGAGGAATGCTCTTCAAACACAGCCCTAAAATTACTTGAAGCAATCGTAGGCATTTGGTTCCTTGTTGCAGAGTTAGAGCCAGTTGGATTTGCAGAGGCAGAGGCCTTGGCGAGTTTCTTCGAAACGGCAGATTTCACCATTTTTGAGAGTTTGAGGAAGGTTGCAGAAACAGAGTGCAAGAAAGATGGAGAGTAAGTTCGATGTTCAGAAAGCGTAAACTTTTCTTGGGGAAGAAGATGGGGTTTTATAGTGGGGGTTTTGGAATGGTAAATGATTTTTACCCTAGGTGAAATAAGATAAGGTAAAAACTTTTGGGTGTTTTTCTTCGATTGGGAGATGAAATCTCAGCCACAGATTAATAAGAGGTTTTAATCTATTTTTCGAGATTTACCAAAAAGGGTTGGCATTTAGTGAAGTGTCAGTAAAAAATGTCACATCTGAAGAACGTGTGGTGAGGGTGGGTTTAATCTGTTGTGTAAAAGGGAAGGTGTAACGAATTGGACGTGTTGGGGGTATTGGAAGGGACAGCTTAAAAATATTTGTTTATGGAAAAACGTTCTTTTTGTCATCATACCTAAAATAGGTTTGACACAAGGTTTAATTCAAAAGTGGAAATGGGACAGTTTCACAAGGAATGTTTTTTTAATGATTTTCTTATTTAATGAAGGATCATTAAATAGCACACCATGAATCAAGAATGAATGAAACAGTTTAGAAAACAATCAATGTGGTTGCGGATTGAGATTTCATTGCGGATGGATCATCTGTCATTGCGGATGATTGGATGACTGCAGTAGAAGAACTCAGGAGAACACTTGAACAAAAATTAGTAACAACAAAAAATAAGGACCATTGAGAGATAAATATGATATATGGTCGTGGTACATAGACTGCGGTACACAGTATATACCAAAACCATCTATCATAAGTAACTTCAGTTAGGACCGCAACAGAGACCAAGGATGGTCTGCGCTAACTAACAATTCAAAAAGAATTGTGGGTCCGGATTCATCATTCCTAACATTTGTAAGAAACTGTTGAGTTTTATAGAGTCAAGTGCCTTTGTGAATACATCATCAATCTCTTCATGAGTATGGACAAAAATAAGTTCAATGTTACCTTTCAGAATTTGGTCTTTGATGAAGTGATACCGTAGTTCAATATGCTTTGTCTTGGAGTGCTGAATTGGATTGTAAGAAATCGCTATAGCACTTTCAGAGTCACAGTAAATTGGTATCCGCAACATTCTGTATCCGTAGTCCATAAGTTGTGTTTTCATCCATAAGACTTGTGAACAACAGTTGGCTGCGGCCACATATTCAGCTTCTGCGGTAGACAATGATACACAACTTTGTTTCCTTGATGACCAGCTGACGTGTCTTCCACCCAGAAATTGACATCCACCGGAGGTGCTTTTTCGATCTAGTCTGCATCCGGCATGATCCGCATCAGTGAATGCCTGTAAGCTGAAATCATTCCCTGCGGGGTACCATAAGACAAGAGTCTTGCTACCCTTTAAGTATCTTAGAATTTGCTTGGCTGCGGTCATGTGTGACATTTTTGGCTCAGCCTGGTACCTTGCGCATATACCTGTTGCAAAAACGATGTCTGGACGGTTTGCGGTGAGGTACATCAATGAGCCAATAATACCTCTATAAGTCTTGTGATCCACTGATTCGCCAGAGGGATCAACAGATATCTTATATCTGAAGGCCATGGGGATCTTAGCCGAAGAACAGTTGTCCATTGAATATTTCTTTAACAGTTCAGTGGTGTATTTCTCCTGATGAATGAATATCCCTTGAGGAACTTGTTTCACTTGAAGACCTAGAAAGAAGTTAATCTCTCTATTCATGCTCATTTGGAACTTGTTGGTCATGAGCTTAGCAAATTTATTCACCATCTTTTGATCAGTTGATCTGAAGATGATATCATCCACATATATTTGTACAAGCATAATGTGATCACCATTTGCTTTTCTAAATAAAGTGGGATCAATCACTCCTCTTTTGTATCCGGACGAGACAAGAAATTCAGAGAGAGTCTCGTACGATGCTCTTGGGGCTTGCTTTAGACCGTAGACTGCTTTTTCAAGCTTGTAGCAGTGGTCTGGGAATTCAAGACTTTCAAAGCCCGGAGGTTGCTGAAGATAAACCTCCTTTTTTAATTCACCTTTGAGAAGAGCACTTTTCACATCCATTTGATGAACTTTGATGTTCTTGTGAGCTGCGTATGCTAAGAAGATTCGTATGGCTTCCATTCGTGCTACCGGAGCATACGTTTCATCATAGTCAATACCTTCAAGTTGACTATATCCCTTGGAAACTAGTCTTGCCTTGTTTCTGACGACCGCACCGGATTCATCCAACTTATTCTTGTACACCCATCTAGTACCAACAATGGTGTGAACTTGCGGCTTCGGAACTAGCTGCCATACTTTGTTTCTTTTGAATTATTCTAGCTCTTCTTGCATTGCAGATATCCAATCTGGTTCTAGTAATGCTTCTTTGATCGTTCGGGGCTCAACCGAGGACATAAATGCTGCGTAGTGACAATGATCAGATAAATCCTTGGAAGATCGAGTCTGGATACCTGCGGATGGGTTGCCGATGATTTGACCTGGTGGGTGGTCCTTCGTCCATATGTGTAGACAGGGTTGCAGATAATCAGCAGCTGCGGTAGAAGGAACATCTTCAATATCAGAAGACTCTATGGTTGGAGACGGCAGTTCCCCCTGGACTTGAGAACATCCTGCTGAGTTGTCTTGAACTGGAAAGGTAGGTTCAGAGTTTGCTTGGGCAGATGGAGAAGGTTCCCCCTGGATTGCCGACGGGAGTTCCCCTTGAACCTAAGAAGGTTCCCCCTGGATTGCGGATGGGAGTGTGATAATCCTCGAGTCTGTTCTTGTGTCAATGTTCTCTATGATTTCATCATCCGAGTCCGAAGAAACGTTTGATGGTTGAAAGTCTCTGCGGATAGGGATTGGAGCTGCATCTTCTAGTACTGGAACCTCGATAGTTGTTGTATGGTCCGGAGTTGAGTTTTCCCCCTCAACCGGCGAGGTGGAAGTATTTATTGATACCTCATTGGACGGTGTAGGACCAGATACGTCAGCATGTTGCTGTTGAGCTTCCGGGGACACAAGAACTTTGGATAACTTGGCTGTTTCTACAGGGTCGAAGAGATCGTCATAGTTTACTTCAACTAGGTTGAGTGGACCCGAAGAGGCAGGAATATCACTTTCTAGGATTGCTGTGGTTTCGGTTGATGGAGCAGTGTTGCGGATGTGATAGTCATCGAATTTCACATCGAAGCTTTCAATTATCAGCCTTGTGCGTCTAATGAGAACCCTATAAGCAACTTTGTTAGTGGAGTAGCCAAGGAAGATGCCTTCATCAGACTTCAGTGCGAATTTGTTGAGGTGGTCTCTGTTGTTGATTACGAAACATCTACACCCAAATATATGGAAGAATCGGACATTTGGCTTGCGGTTGTTAAGGCCCTCATACGGTGTTTTGCTGAGACGTTTGCACACAATGCTTCGGTTCTGTACAAAACAAGCTGTGGCCACTGCTTCGGCCCAGAAGTAGAGAGGAAGGTGTGCGAAGTTGAGCATAGATCTGGCAGTTTCTACTAGAGTGCGGTTCCTTCGCTCTACTACCCCATTTTGTTGCGGTGTGTAAGGAGCTGAGAAGTTGTGAGTGATGCCCTTTGAAACCAAGAAACTATTTACAGGATGATTAGTAAACTCGGTTCCATTATCACTTCGAATAATTCGTACTGGTAACTTGATCTGAAGTTCAATTTCCTTGATGAAATTGATCAATGATCTGTGGAGTTTCTTATTTGAGTCTTAAGAAGTAGACCCAGGTGAACCGTGTGAAGTTATCAACTATAACCAGTATGTATTTCTTGTGATGAAGACTGGCTACAGTAGATGGACCGCAGAGATCAATGTGCAAGAGTTCCAGTGGTTCAGAAATTGAGGAGTCAATCACCATGGGGTGACTTGCTTTGGATTGCTTTCCAGATTCACATGCAGGATAGAGAGTATCATTACTGAACTTGAGCATTGGAAGACCTCTGACTCGTTCTCCGATGACCAAATTGTTGATGTATCTGAAGTTGAGATGAGCTAGCTTGCGGTGCCATAGCCAGCTGACTTCGGATACTGCTTTGGATAGGAAGCATAACTGCGGTTTGCCTATGATCAGAGATACATCCAGCGGATACATAGTACCTTCGGATCGGGACTTGATCAGACATGTGCTCCTATCACTTGTCATTACATAGCAAAATTGGTCATCAAATTCAACTCGATGGCCTGCCTTACATAGTTGACCAACACTGATGAGATTGTGTTTAAGGCCTTCTACATAAGCAACCTTCTGAATAGAGAAGTTTCCCGTAGTAAGAACACCATAACCTCGGATTATCTCATTCGCATTGTTGCCGAATGTGACATTTCCACCGTTGCAAATTGGCCTGAAATCTCGAAGGTATTCTAACCTTCCGGTCATGTGCAAGGAGCACGCACTGTCAATTAACCATTCTTCTTCTTGTTCCTCCTTGCACAAAGCCTGAGAATTACACGGTTAGTTTAGGCATCCAAACTAGTTTGGAGCCTGGGCCAAAAGCTGAGTTTCTAAGTGATGCATGAACCGAGGTTGCAGGGACTGGTTTCATGTCAACTTTTAATCCTAGTCCTGGGTGTTTGTGAATTTTTGGAGTGTTGCGTTTTTTGGAAAAGTTACGAGGTTTCTGAAAAGAATTAGATTTGACATGAGATGAACCATTTTGACAACTACACTGACATTGACATGCTGAAATTTTGTCTTTTGTTCTGACACTTGGTTTGGTCAGCGGTCTAAAGGATGAAGTAGACTTGTGACCGGTTCGAGGTTGGTAATCTCTGACATTTGTGCTGTTGGAATTTGAAAAAGTTTGTTTCGAAAAGGATTTAGCACGTGTGGACTCTTTGGACCTTTTTGTTGGATTTGGTAAAATGCCCTTCCACTTGTTAAAACTTTGATGTGATTTTAAAAGTGTTGGAGTGGGTAAATACCCTTCCATTTCGGATTATCTGAGGAATAGATTTGACAACCATTGCTTCGAAAAGACCTTACACCTTTTTGGGTTGTGTCAGATGAGTTAGGAATGAGTGTTGAAACTGTACATTCCTTTTTGCATGTTTTCTTGATGGGAGAGTTTTTTGAAAAATAGTGAGAGAAAACAAACTTTTCTGGACTCTTAGATTTTGGAAATCTGATGTCTTTTGTTTTTAGAAAAGTTTTGTCGATTTGTGCCTCGGGATCGAATTTCCTCTTTGAAAGCCTTTTTTGCTAAAGTTTTTGGAGAACCGCAGTCATTAGTGTTCAAATGCGGTTTCCTGGAAGCCTTTGAAAATTTTTAAAAACGAGGGCTTGAGTCATCCGAACTTGAAGATTCGGGGACTTGAGAGCACTGACCCACTTCAAAGTTCTCTATGGGTAATTCACGATGAATTGGCTGAAGAGTCACATAGCCTTTAATTGATGACTGCGGTAAGGATGATTTGACTACCGCAGAGTAAGTCTGAGTTGGGACTACCGTGGGACTTCTGTGGCTCATGACTACAGTGAGAGACACTGCGGTCTGAGGGCAGAGATGGGAAGTCCTGTGAGACTTCGGGACCCTCTATGACAATTTCTTCATCAACAACTGATGAGGTCTGAGAATTTGGATATATTGTGCCACAGATAGCGATTTGATCACATGTGTGACCCAAAACCTCAGGCACAATTTCCTCTATGACACAGTTATTACTTAGATTATGAAGTCTACCGAAGTGTGTTCTGATATCTTCAGGGAAGGTTTTGTCATTGACTGGAAAATGACATTCTCGGTCCGGAGGGACATACAGTCGATCTTTGTTGAACCGGGGTGAGGAATCCTTTGCGGTGGGATATCCATTGCACCAACCCCAATTGTATGTATTGTCCACAGTTCCATTATTTACCAAATTTTCAATAGCTTCACTTTCATTGAACAATTTTTCTATTAAAAGATTTAAGCGTACAATCTCACTCTGAGCTAAATCTCTTTGGTTCAAAGCTATCTCTAGTTGTGTTTCACTCAACATTCTTGCATCTTTTTCTAACTCTAAGTCCTTTTCTAACATAGCCATTTTGAGTCTTTTGTTGTCCAGTCGTCCTCTAACATGAAACATCTCTTGGGACGCTATGTTCTTCTCATCTAAGGCATTGTTATAGTGTATAAGGACGGCAACACATGTGGCATTAAGATTGTCTATGAATGGTTGACAGTCATGTATGCTATAGTTTAGAGTTTGAATCATGAGTTTTACCTCTTCGACGATCCTTAGTGTTCTATCCTTTGCCATGTAGCAGTAGTTCTTTTCCAGCTTTGTAGACTCATCATCATCCGTAGTTGCCAGCATGCAGATTTTGCCTTTTCCTTTGACATTGCTGATGGCTTCTTCTTCATCTCCGGATGACCAAACTTGATGGTCTCTTTTGACATGGGCTACGTATGCCCTAGCCTTTTCTTTTTCTTCGAATTCTTGAGCCATTCTAAGGTAGAATGCTCTGTCTTTCACTACATTTGCCTTGCAATCTCTTGCAAAATGATTCTCTTTGTTACACTTGTGACAAATCACAACATTAGTTTTGTCTTCTGAGGGAGTACCAGAGTCAGAGGTTTGAATGGACTGTGGTGCCTCCTTTGGTTGAGTATTTTCAGATTGCGGTGGTGGATGAGAACTTTTGGGATAACATGTATGGTTGTTCTGCGGGTTGAAGTTACGGTTGAATGGAGGTTTGTTGAGCTGTTGATTTTTACGAAATGAAGGTGGTGGTAGTCGGTTGAACTGTTGACTAACAAGAGCAATAGCCTTCTGGAATTCTTCTTCATCATCATACTCTGAGTCAGCTTCGTATGACTGCGGTGCAGTGTCATACGAGGGAGAGTATGATTGATTATGTGGAGCTTGTGCTATAAGAGCAAGTGGTCCTCCGAAGTCAGCACAGTCTTTGAGTACGGTTAATTCTTGTGCTTGCAGTTCCCCGTAGAGCTTGTAGAGGGACAAAGAATGAATCTTTCTATCCCCTTGGACTATCATCTTAGCAGTAGTCCAATGTCTTCCCAAACCATTGAGAAACTGAAGGTTTGTTTCATGGTTGCTGCGGATGGTGCCAGCATTTGATAACTTGGTGACTATCAGATTGAACCTTTTAAAGGAGTCTTCTAAACTTTCGACAGTATGAGCTTTGAAATTGTTGAACTCATTGACTGCAGTTGTAAGCTTCTTGTCTTGAGCTTGTTCTGAGCCTTCGTATAAATTCTTGAAAACTTCCCAGATCTCTTTTGCTGATTTGCAGTTTATGATAATGTCGAAGTTGTCAAGAGCAACACCATAAGAGATTTCATAAAAAGCAACAACATCATTTTCCATTTTATCGAGATCATCTTTGGTGGGACGGTTCATGACTGGTTGTCCTCCTCCTAGTCTGGCGGTGGCGCCATCGGTTTGAATTGGTGTAAGAACAGGGACATGTGGTCCTTCTTCTACGGATCTCCATACATCTCTACCAAGTCTCCTTAAGTATCTTTCCATTCTCTGAGACCAGTGATGATATTCATTTGCAACCAGTATTGGGGCTCGATTTGAACCACCAACACTGTTGGAGACATTCAGAGATAATGCTTGTGCCATTTTCCTTGTTTTTTTTTTAAGTTTTTTTTAAGAAATGAGCTTCAGTGGGATAGAAGGCCCTTTGAAAATCAGAGTTTTGTTTTCAAAAAGCAACCACTATGGCTCCGATACCAATTGTTGAGAGAAAAACTTGAGACACTTGAACAAACGTTAGAACAAGTACAGTTGCGGAATAGTTTATCTCAAAGGATCTAAAAGCTCAACAATAATAAAGAGTTAACGAGTTTGATAGTTAGATTGTTAGTTGCGGAAATGTAAGGAATAGAGATGATAGCAGGTGATATATCAAGTATACACCTAAGTTGATTCATAACATGGAATGCATTCAGACCAAGTTAGTAAGTGAGATCGAACTTAGTGATTAAGTCACGAATGACTTGCTCCGACGAGTAATAATATTCAGTAATGTTCTAGTGAACGTTGAGAGTAAGGAGGGATTTAAGGTGCGTAATCAGATAGAGATGAGATATATATTTGATAGCATAGAAGTTGCGATAGATTGTAGAAGATGTGAAAGATATATTTGAATCAGAAAGATTGAGCTCTATAAATAGACACTCAGGAGTTACATGGATCAAATCTCTAAGAGTAGCCATGCAAGGCATACTGGACAATAGAGAGTTACAATAAAAGTAAAGTAATTAAGTAAGAGTGACTGCGGTTGATGATGAATTCGGGTGCGGTTGCTGAAGGAGATCTGACTGTGGATTCTAGAGGGCTGCGGTAGCTGAAGTTCAAGAGGGTCACTTTTATGATTCAACATGACCTGAATCACAATTTGATTAGTGTAGCTCAACTTAGTGACTCTAATCGAAGAGTTGAGTTCTGCAAGAAGCCCGTCTCGGAACCCAACAGCCCTATTCAGACATTCAAGAAATCCGAAGGATGGTCACAAGCCCAAATAGATCAAGCCCTTAAAGAGAGCATTCAAATCCAATCCCTCAAAGAAAATCTGAATCCAATGTTGGTCTTATCCCCATTTTTCCATGAAGGGATAATTCTTGATTTGGACATTGTGCCATTCATGTATTATGATCTACTAAAGCAAGATGTAGACCAACTCGATCTTCCAATTTCTACATATGGAAGATATTACATCAAATTTGCTCCTCTTCACACAGATGATGATCCGATGACGATTTTCAGGACCGAAAGAGAAAGACTGAAGACATTCTACTCCATGAACGCACGTCCTCAAAAAGAAGTGTGGTCTCGGAAGGGAATTACAAAGATCTCTGGGTTCGGAAGAAAAGTCTTAAGCAAATTCGACTTGGACTGCTTGCTGCACCGGTATTACATTTTTCGGAACAAATCAAAGCAAATCACCATCACAGACACAAACTTCCCCTCCATAAATCCAAACGACATCTTGACTATTGCTGCTCACTTCTAAACTCACCAAGACAGTCAAATGAGCATTGCTGCCTAAAGTGTTGCAATTAACTATCTAAAAGACTATGTTGCTGAATTCTATCGATACGACTTTAAGCTTGCTCATCTGTTCGGAACTGAAAAGTTCTTGGCCAAAATTTACTACAAGCTACCTGAAGCAGAGATTCTGGCAGACGGGCCAATTGATGAACCAGTGTTGGGATATATGTACATGCAACAGAAGACCAACAAGAAGGATTTCTTCCGAGTACTAGACAAGCACTTAGTCCCCACCAGGATTCTTCAAAAGTTCATTACAAATGGAACAAAGTCAGATGCTCCGGAGCATGTGAAAAACAAATTCATCATTCGACTCCAACGGTACCTGGAAGTTCAAAACTGACTTATACAGAGCTTATGTATTTATCAAAGAAGAAGCTAAATAAGTTGATAAGATTGCTAAGTTCACTTAGGGCGAGATTGTTGAATCATGAAAAGTGAACCTCTAGCAATCACTCAAGATCCGAAGTCAGCTGAATCCGAGATAAGTCCAAGATGAGCAGGTGTTCCAAAATCAAGATCATTCCAAGATGTAGTGCAATTCCGAGATTAGCTGTCTGTTATAGCATTTAATGTATTTTGTCTTTATTTGTGATGTAACATTTCATAGGAATTTTCCTGATGTATCTTTTGTATAACAGTTTGTCAAACACTGTGTATTATCCAGTCCCAGGAATGTTTCTCGGTTTGTACTGTGTACCTCCTTGTAGTGGTGTTGATTATGATGGTATGTGCGGAATTAGAAAGATTTAGTGAATCATCATACAAATCATGAACACATGGAGTAAATAAATCTTTTAATCTCATGAGTTTGGATTAGAAAGAGTACAAATGGGTATTCTAGTTTCTCTCTCTAAAACTAATGCTCTCCAAATGGTTCCTTACATAATGGGAGTCACTCACTTCCTATTTATAGGAAAGACTCAACCCATTTACACATACAAGAGGGTAAGCCTAACACTCCACATCCAAGCATGACTTTGCACCCTAACATTCTCCCCCTCAAAGTTAGGATTGGATGTCCCGGCTTCAATATCCAACGCGCGCGATCAAGACTAAACTCCCCTCGACGTAACACCGGTCTTCAAATCGGCAAAATGAATATCCGACAAACCCGCTTCGAATACCCACTCTTCACTCTCCCCCTTTTGTAATCAAAAAATGATTATAAAACCCATTAATGGTGAGAAGCGCCCGAGGATTAATCTTCATAGTACTCCTCCTTGATGTGTACCAAAAATGATTCACCGAAAAACTTGCACGGAAAAACAATCACTAAAAAGCCTCAAAAAATTTCCATTTTGTGAACATTTTTTACTTTTGGGTGAGAGTTGCAAGATTTTCCAAAATCCAGGTAAAAACTGTCACTTTATGAATTCGGCAGGGACCTGTTGCGGCAAAAACAACTTAATATGCGAAACATTCCTCCAATTGCAAAACTGGGTAGAAAGTGTAAATTCGCACAAACTGCATGGAATGAACTTGTAAATTTTTAAATTTCTCAGCTTTGTTAGCCTATTTTCGAAGTTGGGTAATTTCTGCCAACATTTCGAAACCGCAGGGACTAAAAGAGAAATTATCCACTCTTCACAATTTTTATCATCATTTCGAAATTGGACCACTTTTGCCATATCTTCGAAACATTAGGGACCCAATTCGAAACTTTTATATCTTCTTCCCCACTACTTTATCAGATGCTAATATGGAGTTTTGACCACAACGAAGTCAAAGTTAAACCCTTCTCCTTCCCAACGGACTCTCGACCTCGACGCAACTTTGTACAACACCAAGCAAAGGGCTCTCGTCATCAATGCGTCGAACGACCTTATACACACATCGAAGGCTTTTTTCACACAACGAATTATCAAGCCACACAACTCAGTTGTCTCATATGTGTTCGACATCACACACGGTTAACCCCAAATCGAATCCTTTCACAAATCAACCAAATAGAGAAGGTGTGTTCGACATCCATCCAAAACTATATACTATCCCTTCGTTACTAGCTCGATGACTTCCACATCAGACCTTCCCAATTGACATCAAACAAACCATTTGTAAGTCAAGTCACTCGTCCTTCGATTGTCGAGCTCAAGTACTCGATTATGAGACCATTCGTTATCACTCCATATAACCTCAAGTAGAATCTGATTTCGAAATCAATTAACCCAAGTCGATTATCACACCTTCGTTTCTCAGTTATCAACATCCCTTCGCTTTTTGTCAACAATCGCTCGACATCAACGATTCTTTGCGATTCGATCATCAACAACCAATATCAAATCTTCGTCAATCAGCCATCGACATATTGACTTCCAAAATCGTTAATCCCTTCGAAATCGACTCCAAAACCCATTCACTATACCAAAATCCAATACAATCGAACCATCTATCGACCATGGATTATGACATCAGTATACAGCCTTCGCTGTCGACATATCAATGCTTGACTTCAAGTCTTTGATTGTAGTCGATATCAAACCTAAAATCCAACAGGTGACCATCGAAATCTCAAGACTTCGAAACTTTCATAGAAAAATTTGAACAACCTGATGCAATTGACCAAAATCAATCAATCTAAATTTGACTCCAAAAAGTCAACTTTCAAACCAATTTCAATTCATCAGGCTTTTGAAATCAATCAATCGAGGTCTTCGCTTTCGATTATCACACATCCTTCTCAGTCGATTCTTAACAATCCATAATCGACATCGATACCTATTCCAATCGATGACCGTCATACCGAACCAAACTCAGTTCTTTATTAGTGAAAACCATTCTCAAATACCCCTTCATTTAACCTCATTCGAAATGAACATCAAAAGACAGTCAATTTGAATTTTGACATCAATCGACTTCGACTATTCAACCATCAAACCAAACCGTTATTAATTATAAAACTGAGTTCGATGTTCAAATCACTTGTTCGACCTCATGTAAGAAACTTTCGTTTTCAATTCCAATCAACACTAATCGAAATCATGACTCTACTTTACTCAAATTGATATTAGATTTCGATTTCGAATAGAAAACGAATGCGAGAATAATCCAATCATGAACTGATGAACAATCAGATAAAGAAACGATTAAGAATTAAGCCGATGGTACAATCAGTTAAAGCATATGTACAAGTCAACTGATGAACAATGCTCATACGACTTTCAGACTTAATCAACTACATCAGATGATTTATGATTGGGCTCCCAATAATTGATCAATGAACAGTAACAGGTTAACAATTTTGGGCTCAAATGATTTATGAACAGTGACAATTATCATTTTGAACAAGGAATGAATCAAAATTTGGGCTAAATCAAGAGTAAATAGGCTTAATCAAATAAAAGATGAATTGGATCAACAACAATTTGGCTCGAAACGTATTATTTATCATTAAAAAAAATAATTGGATCAACAATGGGGTTGAAACGGAATAGATCCAACGAATCAAAGCGATCAAAAATGAAAAACGAAAAGCACGAATCAAAATCATGGACGTTTTGGAATCCATTTGAGAATTTGAGATACCTTTTTGACGAATCGAGTTCCATTTTCAACGAACGAATCAAATTTAGAAGATCTTGGTTCTTTTGTTGGAATGAGAAAATCTCCAATTTGAACATTGTACCACCCACTATGCGTGATGTACAACTCGTTCTTCGTGTTCTTCTACAATCCAAGAACATCTTCATAAGAACCACCAACACTTTTGGGTTTTGACTTCAAATGCAATGCAACCTTTGGAGATTTTTGCTTTGGAACCCAAATTTGCTTCATAACAACATTTGATGATTTTTGTGAGTAAACCCGCTTTTTTCCATTTATTCTTCTTCTTTTTCTTTCTCATCTTTTTGCATCTTGAAGATTTGATTTCATGAACAAACCCACTTTCCACAACTTCAACTTTGCGAGTTTGAATCAAATCTTTTGGAGTTTGATACTTGTGAATTTCTTGGATTACCGGCTTACGATAAGGAATCATTCCTTCAAATGAATCACAAGAAAACAAAATATCATCAGTTTGAACTTCAATCGAGAAAAAAACTTTTTCATCTTCATTAAGATCAACTTGAATCTTCTTATCATAAACTTCAAGAATATCAAGAACATCAAGAACATCAAGAACATCACATTGAACTCCATTGTCAAGAACTTCAACAAACTTAAGAGCACGAAGATCATTTGGGTATTCAATTAGAGAAATGTATTTCTTATTAAACAAATCTCTTTCTTCTCCTTCCTTTTGATTTCTCCTATGGACTAATATGGACAAAACAATTTTATTCAACCATAGAATCTTACAAAGTGGTTGAAAAATCAAACTTCCATTATCATCCTTCAAATCTCCATAAGAAACCATATTACCCCATGAAATCAATTTGCTTAACACCAACCCATAAAATTGAACTTCATTGACTTTGTATTTGATATCTTCAACGATCACAACCCAAGAATCATACAGAAAATCCACCATGATCACAAGAACTTGAAAATTTCTAGAGAGAGAAAGTGATTTTGAATGGGTTTTCTAGAGAGAGAAAGTAAAAATCACTTGAATTCTAGTGAAGAAAATCGAATTATGAATAGAATCAAAGATGAATTCGATTTCTAGAATCCAAACTCTCTAAAACATGAAGATCAAAGATCAAAAATGAAGAATCACCAAATCTAGAATGCCATCATGGATCAATTCTTGATCCAATCAAGAATACCCGCTCTGATACCAAATGTAGTTGCAATGAAATCGAGTATGTATAACGAGATCAGAGTTATGTATGAATGATGAACACAAGATCAAAATAATATTTGTTTGAGTCAATTAAGCTTTTAGCGAGTACAGAGTGTTTTAGACAATTACACGAAAGTTCTTCTTTAACTGTAGTACACCTCCCTATTTATAGGGAACATGAAAGCGAACAAAACATACAAGGGACTAGACACTATAAGCTTCAAAACATAACATGTCCTTGTAATAAAGTTACAAACTATCTAAGCTAATAATGACATTCGACACCTCACAATTATATTCGACATCTACACTCCTTTCGTTATAAAAGGAGTGATTGTCTCTTCATTTAGTTGCAGTCAGAACATCTCACGTTTTACTCAAAAGATAGTATTTATTCTCTTTACATCACTTTCACTTTTCCTTCAAGTCAAAGTTCTTTCATAACATTCTTCTTGTTCTTTAAAATATCTTTGCATTGGTTATACTCTAAATATTCTCTTCGTTTATTACTTGAACACTTTGTTGAATATTTCATTCAAGTCTTGACTGGTATTACAAGATTCGACTGGAACCATTAATTAAGAGCAGACATTGATCTTAAAGATTAACTCAAGGTTTGAGTTTTCAAACCTAGTCCTTGCACATTGATTCTTGAACTCACAATGTTGATATGTCAAAAATAACAACTAGAAAAGCTATAAAATTAAAGGAAATTGAATTTCCTGAAAAGTAGATTTCAAAGGGAGCAATACCTCCTCAACCGATAATAAATAATAAAATAACAAATATAATCAAACATCAGATGGAATAGTTAATATAGAATTTGAAAACCCATAAATACAAGAGAATGTTTTAATTAGAAGAAGTAGATCTCAAAGAACATCTTATTCTTATATTTCTCTAACAGATTACATGGATGAAATGCCATGAAGAGCATCAACTACCCAAATCAAAGAAGAAGTAGATGAAAAGTTGAACACTTAAATATTAAGAAAAATATAGTACAATGTATTTATCAAAATGAACATCTTACTCCTTCATAAATGAATTTTAATATTTAATGAATAGTAAAGAAAATATAGATTTTAGATCGGATCCCTGTTAAGATCAAAAATAAAAATGAATTCAATCTAAAATAATGGGAACCATTTAAAAAATGGTTATTTAAAATCTTTTCAAAAGAACAATTAAAAACAATACAAGAAACATTTTTTAATTATCTATCTTCAATTAATAAAATAATATATTTTGTTCCTTGGTTTGTTAACACATATATTATGAACCATATAAATACAACTGAAAGAGAATATAGAATAATTAATGGCCAAACTTCAAAAGGAATATTTCCACCACAACACCCATTCCAAATAAATAAAGATGATATAACTTTAAAATTTACATTTTATCAAAAAAATATTGAAAACAATATATTTACAACTAAATAAATAAATATACTTGTACAACAAACATGATTATACAAATCTTATTCTATAATACTAGGAGAACAAACTTTAAATTTAAATGAAAAGACTGATCATATGAAAAAAATATTATAAGATTCTTTAGATTTTAAAGAAAAAATTATTAATAAAGATCAAATGATATCAGCTAGGATTCAACCACCTCCTAATATTACAAATTATAAATTAAAAGATTATACTCAATTAGAAAAAAAAATATATGATCAAGTGAAAACACTGAGTTCTAAAATGAATAAATTAAGTATAAATGTACTTCAAGAAGAATTAGAGAATGACAACGTATCAAAAAATAATTTTGCATATAATTAAGAGATAGAATTAAATAACCAGATTAATAAACTAAATAAATATGCTCAAAAACCGGTCAAAAGATTGTATTATTACCCTAGACCGACTCCACAAAATGTTCTTCATGAAAAACAAGAATATGTATATATTAAATAATAGCTATAAAGGAAAAAATATTTATGAATGTAATTTAGACAGAAAGACAAATATACAATATGACACATTGAATGATGATGTATAGTATAATTGCTAGAAAGGCTAAAAATGATGATAAAAAATTTGCTATTATGCTAATAGGAGGATTTACAGGTCAATTAAAAAGGTGGTAGGATAATTATTTAAGTATCCAAGACCAATAATTAATATTAAATACAGTAAACACTGAAAATGAAATTTCTATCTAAAAAGCAGTTTATACTCTAATGGTAAATATAATTGAACATTTTACACGAAGATGATCAAATAATTCTGAAAATATTAGATCATTATTAAATGGACTAAGGTGTAGAATACTTATATCTTTTAGATGGTATAAAGATACATTTCTAAGTAGAGTAATGGAATTAAAATATTGTAATACTATATATTAGAAATCAAAATCTATTGATGGACTACCAACTTTATTTGTTATTAAAGTTAAAACAAAAATTAATTAACAAAAACTCAAATTCTAGTACTCCATATGAAGAATATACTTATGGAAAATTAATAGGAACTTGTATCCAAGAAGGATTATCACTATGTAATGATATTAAATTAAATCATCAGATTAAAACTCAACATCTCAATGTGAAAAAACAATTAGGTCAATTTTGTGATCAATTTGGTATGGGAACTACACATTTAAAAGGGAAGCTGAAAAAATAATTTAAAAAATCTAAGAAAACCTTTTATAAAACATAAGTATTATAAAAAAAGGAAATTTGCTAAAAAAGATAATTACAATAAGAAAAAAATCTAAAGAGCCATCTACTTGCTGGAAATGTGGAAAAGTAGAACATTTTGCTAATAAATGTAGAAGGAAGAAAAAAAGTAATAATTTAAATATAAATGAAAAAATGAAATCACAGTTAATAAATATTTTATTAAATACACATGTTGATGATTCTAATAATAATTATGATACTTCAGAAGAAGAAATTAAAGATTGTGATGTAGAGTCAATAACATATAATGATTGTGATTGTATAAATAAAGAACAATGTTCATCTCAATTTTTTTTTGAAGATGAGTTATATGTTATTTAATCACAGTTCCAAGATAATATGAACATAATGTTATATGTAGTGATATAGCTCATATCTTGAAAAAAATAAAAGATCCCAAAATAAGAGATCAAATTATAGATGATTTATAAGATAAACCAGAAAGTAATATAGATGAACCTTACGCAATGAAACATGTTCATCAAATGTTAAAAGAAAAACAAGGATGTACATCAGAATATAATAGTCAAGTTACAATTAAAGATTCAATTAATGAAAAAAAATTCTAAAACAAGAAATATCTATTATAAAAAATAACTACAATCAGTTTGATAAAAAAATCTCTATAAAATAAGATACATAATTTATGAGGAAAAATATTATAAAAGATAATAATTTTCCTGAAACCTCAAATAATAAAACAAAATATTTTTTATTTTTTATTATTTATTTATTTATTTTTTTACAATCCATGGAATTAATAACTTCAAGAAAATGGTATATAAAAATTAATCTTTTAACAGGATACGATTACAAAGAATAATCCATAGCTCTTGTTGACAGTGGAGCATACTTAAATTGTATAAAAGAAGCTCTAGTTCCTACTAAATACTTTCATAAAACTTTTCATATATTAAGAGAAGTCTCATGTAGAAAATTAGATACCAAATATAGATTAAGAAATGAAAAAAATTGTCAGCATGGTATATGTTTACCAATTAATTTTACAATTATGAAAAATATAACTAGTAATAGGATGATATTAGGAAATTCTTTCCTTGAAATGATTATTCCCTTTAAAGTAGATGAAAAAAGAATAATAGGAGATTATCAAGGTAATCAAATTATTTTTGAATTTATCATGAATCCTTATTCAAGATGGGTTAATGAAATTCAAGATCAATTAACATTAAAACATAATCAAATAAATTTTATAAAGGAAGAAATTTTTACAAAAAATATTAATGATCAAATAAAAAAAACCATAAATAATAGGATAAAATAAAAATTTTAACAAATCAAATTTCCTTTAGTATTTGTAATGATCATCTAAATGCATTTTGGGGAAGAAAAAAAACATATAGTGCATCTAATATATGAAGATGATTTTAATGAAAAACACATTCCTACAAAGGCTAGACAGTGCCAAATGAATCATTAGTATCTTAATATATGTAAAAAGGAAATATCCTCTCCGATAAGTAAAAAATTAATCCAACCATATAAATCTCAATTGTCTTGTACCACATTTTATGTTAATAAACATGTTGAACAAGAAATGAGATACCTCGTTTAGTTATAAATTATAAACGACTCAATAAAGTTATAAAATGGATAGGATATCCAATTCTAAATAAGAAAGATTTTCTAGATAGATTACATGAGTTCTTAAAAATTTGATCTAAATAATAGGATAAAATAAAATTTTAACAAATCAAATTTCCTTTAGTATTTGTAATGATCATCCAAATGCATTTTGGGAAAGAAAAAAAAACATATAGTGCATCTAATATATGAAGATGATTTTAATGAAAAACTTATTCCTACAAAGGCTAGACAGTGCCAAATGAATCATTAGTATCTTAATATGTGTAAACAAGAAATATCCTATCTGATAAGTAAAAAATTAATCCAACCATATAAATCTCAATTGTCTTGTACCACATTTTATGTTAATAAACATGTTGAACAAGAAATGGGATACCTCGTTTAGTTATAAATTATAATCGACTCAATAAAGTTATAAAATGGATAAGATATCCAATTCTAAATAAGAAAGATTTTCTAGATAGATTACATGAGTTCTTAAAAATTTGATCTAAAATATGAATATTGGCAGATACAAATTAATGAAAATGATAGACACAAAACTGCTTTTAATGTCCCATTTGGACAATATGAATGCAATGTAATGCCTTTTGGACTAAAAAAATTTCCATTCTGGATTCCATATTATAATGAATGATATATTCAATCCTTATAGTGATTTTATTATATTATATATTGATTACATACTAATTTTTCCAAAACAGTAAAGACCCATTTTAAACATTTATATTTATTTGAAGAAATTATTTAAAAAAATGGATTAGTTATATCTCAAACAAAAATATCTTTATTCCGAACAAATGTTAGATTTTTTGGACATTATATTAAACAAGGTAAAATAATTCCTATCAATAGAAGTATTGAATTTGCGTCCAAATTCCCTGATCACTCGGGCTGACGGACGATACTTAGTGTATTTCAGGCTTAGTGCACCTCTCAAATACTTATTGTATTTCGTTATTAGAAAAGCTCAATCTAATCACTGCAACTTAAAATTCCTAGTGTATTTCATTTTAAAAGAGCAATGAACTCATTACGACTTAAAATACTTAGTGTATTTCATTTTAAAAGGGCTCAGTATGCTCATTACAACGCAAAATAGTCAACGTATATAATTTCGAAAGGCTTAGAATAGCCCTTGTGCATTTAAATACTTAGTGTATATACTTCATAATCCCCCTTAAGCCAGGAACATGCTTGGTATGCATCTCTTAAGGCCAAAAGAGGCCCCACGCAACAAGAAATGCACCCAATTAGTTAAGGGAAACGCCTAGCAAAGAAGCAAAAAAGCAAAGGCAAACAGATAAACGAAAATATTAAGAACATGCATAATGAAATACATGAAACCAAAAGCAGCATATACATTGCCAAAATATGCAAGTCATTACATTCATGGGGACACTAGGTCCAAACAAGTCCATGCCATAGAGGTCCGAATTCATACAAAAAAAACACACAAAGCTTCATCAAATTTTTTTCACCCCGAAGGGTAGCACAATGGTTCTAAGTACCTCACGATCCACCAACCTCTATACCACCACCACCAACCTCCTCATCCCCACCACCAACAAATCCTTCAACAATCTGCCCGACACCACCACCACCACCACCCGTCTGATTGTCATCAGCACCGCCACCACCTGCAAGGTTACCCATAGGCTCATTAGTATCATCAAAGACACAGAGTTGCCTTATCCTAGCCATGCCCAACTGCCCCAAGCCAAGCAGATGAGCATAATAAAGTGTGGTAAAGCTAAGAAATACATCATCCAATGTCGTGGTATGGTTGGGTTGGGAATCGCTGGCTTCAGGACCATAGGTTCTAGAGTTTATTTCCAACTTTAGCCCAACACGACCAGACTCTTCCCCAACAACAAAAGCAGCATGGCGAATTTGGATAACCCCACCGGCAAACTATGTATGATCAATAAACTTGTCCATGATGCGCACAACCCCCACCTGTAGAAGCCAATCACGATCCGGGCGCATGCCCTCAATCTCATCCCGAGTCTCTTCAGGCAGCATGTCGCGATCAACAACATCTCATTCAAGGCTTGCATTTTGGATCATCAATCCTCCACCGTCCTGCACCAGAGAATCCACCTTAGCTTCCAACGACACTCGAACATCTTCCACAGATGCCTTTTCCAAAGCCAACAGATCATGCCTATGGTTAAAGCCGCGAATTTCCTTCTCAAGCTCTGTGATTTGCAGTTTGTATTCTTATTAATGTGCCGCAAACTCAGCTTGGATGCGCTCCAGCTCATTAAGCTGCTGAATACGCTGAGAATCAGCCACCAGATAAAACAAGGCTTGAGCAGCATCATAAGGCATGTTATGAGAAATGGCAATGTTCGGCATGGCATCCGTATCGGCAACAACAGCCGGAGGAAAAGCATGGCGGGCAAACTCTACCGTGTTGGCTCGAACAGACAGCCTAGAGTCATTGCAAATATTCCACTATGGCCCTCCGGACGCTTGAGATTATTCCATCCTTGCTATCCTCTACCACTTCAACAGGTGAAGGTGGCACTGCCATAGTGATCGGCTGAATGTCAAGAGTCTGCTCACCATTGGTCACGGATGAGCCGTCCAGCGGCTGTGCGACCAGAACAGAAGGAGCAGCTAGGCGATCGGCACGACGAGGAGCTGGGAGAGCATCATGGAGATCGGCTTCACGGTGATCCAACTTCCCCTGGTATCTTTTCTGTAACATGGAATCCATTGACACTGGGGTCTCAACACCTAACCAAGCAACGAGAATCACTCGCAATTATTTAAAAAGGGGGGGGGGGGCAGAGAAGGAGAAGAGAATGAGATTTGAAACGCTTACCGTCGACAGCGGTGTAAAAGACGGGCATATTCCCCCGAGAGCCCCACAAAGGACACATACCGACACCAGTAAGAAGGAACTCAAGGTATTCGTCAAGAACAACCTGTATCATCTTCAGGAGGTCAACAGTTGCCTGGTTATGTGGAAATAGCTTGGGAGTCACATCGGAAAATTTGTTCACCCGGTAATACCACCCACCGACTCGCTCCCAGTTAACCCGAAACTATTTGTCCTTCCAGTTCTTTGGAGTTACTGATGGCATGGCTGCCACACCGAGCGAAGAAGGTGAACTTGTCACCGGTGGCACTGAACTGAAAGAAGAACTTGAAGACAAAGTAGTCAGGAAGGATACCATTGGCCCGATAGATCATCTCGAATGCCACAATCTTGTTGACGGAGTTCGGAGTAAGCATCTGAGTACTGTAACTGTTCTTCTGAATCAATTCTTCCTGGAAGTTAGTTTGGAGAAGAAGAAGACATGTGTCGAAGGTTTTTAGATAAACACCGACCTTCCCTGGAGGATGTGATAAGATGAAAGTGTCTGCAACCAAAAACTCCACTCCATCCGCCGGAGTGAAGCCATAAGTTTCTCGCAAAAGCTCGAACTCTGGGATGGAAGGAATAATGCCTATTTGATTTTCAATGAAGATGAAAAGGAAATAGGAAGAGAAAGTAAAAGAAGAAAGAAAGGGCAGAGTGGGAAGCGTAAGCAGAAAAGGAAGAGTTCCTCAGCTATAAGGAAACAGGGAAGGTGGGATATTAAAAATCTCTGACAGATGATGTAACCACCTGACATAATGGTCAGTCACATCCCCGGAAAAATTAAAGCGTCGCTCGAACTCAAGCTTTATGCGTGTACAAGAAGTTAAGTCTAGAACATCATATCTAGCCTAGTAAACACTATAACAACTGGACTGGGGGACTTGATAACGTGCCCCTAACATGGGCTAGAAGTCGCACTCTTTAGTGAAACGGCGACTCAAGGTAGGCCGCTAGGCCAGGCTACTCCCAGCGTAGCCGCCCCTGTGAGTACAAGAATCAATGTGCAAGGATAAGGTTTGAAAACTCAAACCTTGAGTTAATCATAAAGATCAATGTCTACTCTTAATTGATGTTCCAGTCAAGTTTGGTAATACCAGTTGAGACTTGAAGTAAAGATTCAACATAGTACACAAGTATTCAATGAAGAAACTATGAGTATGATAAATGTAAAGACAATAAATGAATAAGAAGAATGCTGTGAAGGTTTTGACTTGAGAGAAAAGTGAAAGAGAGCTAAGAGGATTATTTTCTATCTTTAGAGGAACAATCTGTGTCATTCTTGTCATTAAAATCACTCCTTATATAGGAAAAGGAGGTACATTGTACAAACTACAAAATGTTCCTAGGAATGGATAATAAACAACTTTTGACAACTGATTATCTGATTGATTCAAAAGGCTAAGTCCTATGAAAAATTACATCACATAAAAGACAATAAATAATAAATGCATAAACAGACTATTAATCTCGGATCTTTGCTCCATCTTGGAATGGTCTTCACTTCGGAATTCTTCTCTACTTCGGAACTTGCTGACTTCAGATCTTCAATACTTGTGATTGCTAGAGGTTCACTTTCAGGTTCAAACAGTTTCCCCTAAGTGAACTTAGCAATCTAGTCAATTAGTTGGCTTCCTCTTAAATGAACACATGAGCTCTGAACAACCAATTTCGGACTTCTAGATACCATTGGAGTTGGCTTATAAACTTGGACTTCACATGTTCGGGGGCATCTGACATAGCTGCATTCCCGATGAACATTTGAAGAGCTTTGGAAGGGACAAGATGCTTGTCAACGAATCGTAAGAAATCCTTCTTGCTTGTCTTCTTTTGAAGGTAAACATATTCCAACATCGGTTCATCAATTGGCCCTTCTGCTAAGAATTCAGCTTCTGGCAGTTTATAGTAAATCTTTGCCAAGAACTTTTCAGTTCCGAACAAGTGAGCCAATTCGAAGTCGCATCTACAAAACTCAGCGACATAATCCTTCAAATAACTCATTGCAGCTCTGTATGTAGCCATGCTCATCTGACTATTTTGACGCGTTCGAAAATGAGCAACAGTGGTTAAGATATCATTAGGCTTGATGGCTGGGAAGTCGGTGTCCGTGATGGTAAGCTGTGTTGTCTTGTTCTGATACACGTAGAAGCGATGTAAGAGGCAATCCAAATCAAACTTCTTCAAAACTTTCCTTGCAAACTCAAAAATCTTGGTTATTGTCTTCCGAGACCACACTTCCTTTTGGGGACGTGCGTTCAAGGAGTAGAAAATCTTCTGGGTGGAGAGGAGCGAATTTAATATAGAACTTGGCATATGGAGAGATGGGAAGATCAATCTGGTCCGAATCCTGGGTTGGGAGGTCATAATACATAAACGACACTATGCCCACGTCATAAATTATTCCTTCTTTGCAGAGTGGGGAAAGACGTAGCATCGGATTGGGGCTGTCTTTCAGAGCTTAAATTAGGATACTCTGTTCCAAGGCTTGATTTATATGAGCCTGGGACCAACCTTCAGACTTTTTGGTGGTCTTTTAGGAGCTTTGAAATTCCATGATGGGCTTTTTGCCCTTTTATTGTTGCTTTTTGAGAACCGAGATGACGTGCTGCATGTTTTCATCGATGGTGAATGCAGGAGGAGGAGGAATCAGGGGCTCTTCAAGAATGTTATCAGATTTCCGAAGTGGAGAACCTTCATCGATGGGAGCAATTCTTGGAGAGGGAATTGGAGGCATCATTGACTTAGTAGCTCGGAAAGCATCAATGGTCAGCTTGGTTTTTTACCTTAGCCATTTCACGGCTTCTTTGAAGTACGTGAGCTAGAGATGATGGCCATGATACAGCAGACCATATCCGTTGCTCTTCCTCGGAAAGAATTTTGGTAGGGAACTTCCTTGGAGCTTGAATTCCTATCACTGCATTGGTGATATACTTGTCATCTTCATCACCATCATCATCACTGGATGGGGTACGCGTGGACACAATCTAAACAGACTCATCATCAGACTCATCTCGGAGTTTGAAATCTGAGGAAGGCTTCCAAGAGATAGAATTATCTCTGTTGCTTGGGCCTTCTCCCCCTCTTCCATCGGATGGCCTGGCAACCGAGGCAAGCAATGCAGAGTTTTGAAATTCCGAGAGACGATTGAACACCTTCTGAAAGTCGGTGTTCATCTGCAAGGTAAGAGCGTCATAGGCTTCAGCAATCGGAGCCTGAGCCTTGAGATGGTCAAACAAAGAACCAAGGATGGACAACATTTCATGGAACTTGTTGTTTGGAACGTCCATAAAATTCCAGCAGGCCCTGCGAAGTTTGATGAGAACTTATTACATGATGGGATTCATATCATCTTTCTTGTTGATCTCCTTCTACATCCTTTGAATCTGTTTCTCATTCTGGACATGCGTCTATTTAATCAGCTCATTGGTGGCACTGATCATGTCACCATGTACTTTCAGCATGGTGGTGATGGTGTCAAGATAGTTATACAAACTTGAATTATATTTCTACTCGACCTCCTCGATGGTGTGCTTGATATGGAGGGAAATGGGTTGATCCAACTGTTGAGCTCTTTCTTCATCCGAGGGCTCTTGCTTCTTGATATATGGGAGAGATTTGAGAATTGCATCCAGCTTAGTGTCAAGACCAGACACTTTGGCATCAATTTTGGAGTCAAACTGGGCAACAGATTTATCCAATGATTCAACCTTGGAAACAGCAGCAGAGACATTGTCTCGGAGTTCCATTAAGTCAAAGGGATCAACATATTTTCCTGTTGATGATCCCGTGTCTGAAGAGGAACTCGCAGTCTTGGCTTTATCATGCTCTTGATTCACAGGCGGTTCGGAAGGGCCAGGTTTTTTGGCAGTAGTAGCTTGATCATCCTTGGGAGGACTGGTTTCAGTTTCTCCTTCAACTCGAATTTCTTCATCAACTGGTTCGGACGAGGATGATGAGAGTCCGGAGTCATAAGTTGGCCTAGATAAAGATGGTTTGTGAGAAAGGTGAATGGATGAGCGAACAGGAGGAGTAACAATGGAGGCGTTGTCGTCATCGAACATGAATTCGGATGAGTGTTCCTAATCAGGATCAGGGTGTAGTGCATGATAGTGGGGAGACTTCGGAGGATTTTCCGAGATCATGTTGTCGTGGAGGGTCTCTCCAGATGCAAATTCTTGTTCTGCAACTTCATTGGATGGAGCAACGAATGGAAGATTGCTTTGGATGGCTCTGTTTCTCATTAAAATGAGGTTTCCTTCAACTTGGGATCTTGTGAGCTCATGATGCCTTGAATGAGCCCTGCTGACAAAGTCTAACCAATCTGGATCGTCAGTACCTGGTCATCCTTTACCTTTGCCAGGTATCAGACCGGTTGTGGCATCCGAGGCAGGAGAGACAACTCCCACTTCGGAATTCTTAGGATCCGAGACAGGGGTCTCAAATCGTGCTTGTGTGGAAGAAGGAAGGATTTTTTAGATGACTCGTGGGTGTGTTCCATGGGGTGCAAGGAACTTTGTTCAACACCGTCATAACCTTGTTGGGAAGGTGAGGGTGAATTATGTGGAGACTACCCGTGTGTGTGTACAGTTGTTTTTGAAACTCCGAAGGGTACTTCAGATGAGTGGACATGTGGGGTTAGAAGATAACCAGAGTCAGTAGGAATGTCTTTGACATATTCCTTTTGAGAGGAAGTGTTGATTTTGGCTTTCTTTTTGGCTTTAGGTTTGGAGGGAGAGGTCTTTCTCTTGGCAACCTTCTTTTTCTTTCTGCCAGAAGGAACTGGCTTGGCCACATCCGAGGTGGGCTCAATGGTGACAGGGGTAGACTGTGTCGGGCTATACACAATCAAAGTCGCCAAATGATGTTTCAAGTGAGGGGACTCGGATGGTAAAGTGGCCAACATATGTTCAGGCAATCTACGAATAGGTCCGAAAGACGCCTGGCTTGGAAGGTGATAAGTTTTAATAGTTTTGAAAGATAGAAATACCTATTTCGGAATTGTGTCGAATGGGATTGGTTCTTCCTTCTCTCGGTATAACTGTTGGATAGTCAGAGCCCAGAATCTCGGACTCTATATCTCTTGTGGCTTTCGTTTGATAGCAAACTTCCAAAATTCTTGGCACAAGACTTTCGTTAGATCGACAACGTTTGTCTTCCCTGAATAGATGTTGTACACGACATAGAGCCAATCCTTGCTCATTGTGTCTGTGCCTCCATGTTTCCCACACAAACATCGAAGGATTAAGTGCATAAGGACTGTCCATAGCAAACGAATTACATATTTCTGGAATTTATTCGCTTTAAACTCTTCGGCATACCCAATGTGATTAAGGAACGTTTCAAACTCTTCAGCCGATGGTTATTGAACCTTAAAACCCTTAGGGTTTTCCAGAATTCCAACAGCCTTTAAGAAATTTGACTTGTGAACTGGCACAATACGATCACCAGTGATCCTTGTTTCAAGAACTTCGTCTTCTATATTGATTCTATCAAAGGCTGTGTGAAGGAGACGAAGGGGAATGGGTAGGTTAGGAATTTTGGTGAGTGGAACTGAGATGGGATGGCAAGCTATAAACTCGATCATGACCCGTATGGACTCGTCATAGTTCATGGGATCCAATGAGAAGATTTGCGTGGTATCCCTATGGAATGGTTATGTTAACAATGATGAAGCAGAACCCTTGGAGGATTTCTTCTTGGGTGCAGTTTTGATTATTTTGGGAACGGATTGTGAAGACGCCATTGTTGGAGGTTTTGAGAGCTCGAAGAACACTTTACTGCAGAGAGAAAGATATGAAGGTTTTTTTGAGAGCTTAAAGTGACAAATGGGTTATGATGTGGATTTTATAGGTTAGATGATGGTGGGTCTGGTTAAAAAGTGTAATGATGAAACCCGGATATGGACATGGACCACATTAAATGTGTTGTCACATTTTGAATGAGTTGACCTGCAAGGACGAACGAATACTATGGCAAGATGTGAAAAATGGAAACCGTCAGTTGATTCACATGATGTTTACATTACGGAGACGTGTGCAGAAAGGTGTGATTTTCTAGTATTAAAGGATAATCATCATTAAAAATATAACCGTTTGAGTTATTAAGAAAACCTTTCACAAACAATGACGAAAAACATTTTGAACTTCTTTTCAAGAGAATGATCTCGGATTCAAAAATTTCCAAAATGGATTTTGCCACGTGATCTCGGATCATGCAAGTTCCGAGATGGATTGGGATAGGATACTTCCGAGGTGAAAATGAAAATACTTGTACATGATATAGAGTTCGAGGTTGCACATACTCAGACTGAATATCAGAGGTAAAAGGAAGGAAGATCTTAGAGGACATATTTAAACTGATTTTGAAGTTCTGAGACGAGAAGGAACTGATCTCGGACAGGATAAGAGATAAAAACACATTACCGTTCGGAATTGAATTCTGAGATGAACCTAACACACTTTTTGATATAGATTCCGAGATGAGATCAAACAAAATACCAATGTGACTATATTGGTCATGAACTTTCAAGGATCGAGAGACCTGTACAACTTATGACTAGAAGAAGAGGTCAGATAAAAAGACAGGTAAAATTATCATATTTATTCTGAGAGGAAATGATTCCGAGATGAAAAATAGATTTGACTTCGGAATTATTTCACTTCCTGATGATAACATCAGAGAGTGCAAGCCACTTGAAATAATTGAGGATCAGGAAACATCATACCCATTTTGTTCAGAAAACCATTGAATATGGTTTCGTCTAATGCCTTAGTAAAGACATCAACAATTTCATCGTCAGATGGAACAAAAATAAGTTCAATGTTTCCTTTTAGAACATGATCTTTAATGAAATGGTTCCGTATATTGATATGCTTTGTCATTGAGTGTTGAATTGGATTGTGTGAAATCGCAATGGCACTTTGTGAATCACAATAGATGGGAATTTGTTGAAACCGATAACCATAATCCATGAGCTGTGTTTTCATCCAAATAAATTGAGAGGTGCAACTAGCAGCAGCAATGTATTCGGCTTCGGCTGTTGAAAATGCAATGCAGTTCTGCTTCTTAGATGACCAGCTAACCAGTCTTCCACCCAAAAATTGTCAGCCACTAGAGGTGCTTTTTCTTTCCAATTAAAGACCACCATAATTCGAATTGGAATATGCTTGTAGAGGAAACTCTCATTTGCTGGGTACTAGATTCCGAGACTCTTTGTACCTTGGAGGTATCAGAATATTTGCTTAACGGCCAAAAGATGAGACATCTTTGGTTTGACTTGAAATCTGGCACACAAACATGTGGAGAACATGACGTCAGGACGAATTGTTGTTAGGTAGAGCGGCGATCAAATCATCCCTCTATATTTCTTTTCATCAACAACAGTACCTGATGGGTCCGAGAAGATCTTGTCTCCGAAACCCATAAGAACCTTGGCAGAGGCACAAGTGTCCATCAAATATTTTTTAAGAAGCTCGGAAATGTATTTTTCTTGGTAAATAAAGATTACTCTATTGGTATGTTTAACTTGAATACCTAGGAAAAAACTTAGTTCACGCTTCATGCTCATTTGGAAACGACTAACCATTAACTTGGCAAAATCAGCAACCATTGATGATCCGTGGATCCAAAAATGATATCGTCAACGTAGGTTTGAACCAACATGAGATGCTTTCTATTTGATCTTCGGAACAGGGTAGGATCGAGAATTCCTCTTTGAAAACCAGAACGCTTGAGAAAGTTGGTGAGAGTCTCGTACCAGATGCGAGGAGCTTGCTTTAGGCCGTAAACAGCTTTTCGGAGTTTTTAGCAATAGTTCGGATAAGAAGTATTGACAAAACCGGGAGGCTCTTGGAGAGACACTTCGGTATCAAGTTCACCATTAAGGAAAACGCTCTTAACGTCCATTTGGTGAACTTTAAAGCCTTTATGAGCTGTATAGGCAAGAAAGATTTTGATGGCTTCAAGACAGACAACAAGAGCAAAGGTATCTTCATAGTGGGATTTGATGGCTTCAAGAAAGATTTTGGCCACCAATCTTGTTTTGTTTTGAATCATAACTCCTGAATCGTCTACCTTATTTCAAAACACCCATCTTGTATGTAATATCCGGATTTCCAGGTATCATAATTTAAGTATTTATTTTTGAGTTAAGAAGAGGGACTCGACGAGTAGGATCGAGACTGCTGACTCGGATTAATGAAGGGATTCGACGAGTCGATGAGTCGACTCGATGAGTCCGCGCTGTTGGCAGAAACCCTAAATCTTTGGGCCTGAGCCCTATTTAAAGGCATTTATGGCCTTCATTTGCGGCCACACATACCCTAGAGAAACCCTAATCGAACCAGAGAGCATAGAGAAAGAGAGAGAGCTAATTTCATCACTTTTGTGCATTCTTGCAAGGGAGGAGAAGGGGGATTCAAGCTACGATGACTTCAGGGACTCGGGTCTGCTGTCATTTCTTCAAAGGTTGCTGTTTGAGGTATGATTTCAGGCTCATTCTCGTTTGTTTAGTAGATTTCATGAATCTAGGGTTTCTTTGCCCCTCTTTAGTTGAAATATGGAGTTGTGGAGTCCCTTTTGTGGCTTAGACATTAGATCTGGACCTTGAGAGGTCCAGAGAGTCCCAACAACCTAGCCTTATGCAGTCACATGAGAGTATACACCATTATAAGGGTTATTTTAGTAAATAGAGCTAGATATGTGATGCATGGACATAAAGATTGAAACTTTACGTGACTTTTGAGTGCTAGGAGGCCAGATCTATAAGTTAGAGAAGCAGAACTGACCTCAGAAGGTCAAATGAGTATTGTCATGGAGGAAACTCGCCGAGTTCATGAGAGGACTTGACGAGTCGGATCGGGTTGCCCCGCGATTCGTGACCAGTGGTAACCCGTCGAGTGAAAGGTTAACTCGACGAGTCGAGTGAGGCCTTACGAGGATTCAGAGGACATGCATGGACTCGCCGAGTCACCCGAGTGCACTCGACGAGTCTGGTCAAAGTTGGACCGTTGACTTGAGTTGACTTTCGTTGACTTTTAGGGATTGGTCAACATTTGGACATTTGGACCATTGGAGGGGTAAATTGGTCTTTTCCCCTTCTGTGAGATTATAGGAAGGGATTAGTCCAGCTTCTTGAGGGCTAATATTAATTAGGAATAATTATTATGTGTTAGGCAGGAGCTAGACCCGGGAGTAGAGATCACGATCCCGATTACGAGATTTTCATTCACTTGCTTACGAGGTGAGTCTTCTCACTATATTTACCTAGTGTGGTAAACCTTATGTGTGACCAGAGGGTCTTATGTGTATGAACTGTGTAATGAGATATCCTGCTATTTACTTGTGTTATGTTTTATGAGTATTATATTGTGATGCTGAGTTGAGGGACCGGAGGGTCCATATGAGTTGTGGGACCAGAGGGTCCCACTGAGACACATCGACCAGAGGGTCTTATTGAGTTATAGCTTCGAGTGGCTAACGTGCTGTGTGTGGTATTTTGGGGAACTCACTAAGATTTTATGCTTACCGTGTTATGTGTTATGTGTTTCAGGTAGTTCCGAGGATCGCGGCAAGGCACCAGCATGATTGTACACACCGGTAGAAGATTGTTTTTATGATTCTGGGATTGTGTTTCCTTTTGTTGACATTTGAGAAATAAGTGTTTTGAGAATTATGATACAAGTTTTATTGTGTTAAAAATGAAAATTTTGGTTGAAAAATTATGTTGTTACAAGTTGGTATCAGGGCCTTGGTTTGAGGGATTCGGATACACCCTCGGGTGTGTTTAGACTCAAACTGAGGATTTGAGAAGGGTTTTCAAAAGGGGATAAATTTTTCCTAAAATGAGTCAGAGTCTAAGAGAAGTCGAGCCGGAGCAGTGTGTACAATCAGCCAGAGCCAAGAGGTGATTTCCCAAAATACCCTCATTTTGTGTTATGAGATATTTTATGTGATATGATGCATGCTAGAGAGTAGGCTAGGTGATTCATATATTAGGACTAGGGTGGCCTGATTTGTGATGCCTTAGCCTAAGGATTTCTGCTATTAGTGTTTCGCTTGAGTATGAGTACCTAGCAGGAACTAGCCATTGAGAAAACTTCTGTGAGAGTAGATTGTGAGGCATAGAGTACTTGTTAATTGGGATCCGAGGAGGAGGACTTGGGGTAAACACTGATGTGGTGTGGAAGGTAGTATTGGGCACATACTACTGGAAGCACTGGATCAGTGAGCGGCCCACGTAAGAATCCTAGGGATGCTAAGGAACAAGTAGGGTCGGGTGATCGAGTGTGAGTATGGTCGAGCGAGTCTCTGATGTTATTGTGTTGTGTTTCAGAGACATCATGGTGCGGACACGCCACAACCCTGGGAGCAGTGGGAGTAGCAATAAGGAGATACGGAGGATGATCCACGAGGAGGTAGCTGCAGCTATCCGAGCAGAGATTCCGGAGATGTTTGGGTCTATCAAGACCACCTTGATTCAGACGTTTGACGAGCGTTATGCTGCTATCACTGAGGCTGCTGCTGTTGTGGCCACTACAGCCGTCACCGCTGCTAGGCCTCAGGGAGGTGACTCGTTGCTGTTCCGAGAGTTCAGCAACACGAAGCCACCAGAGTTTGATGGGACGCAGGATCTGATTGCGGCTATGAGGTGGATCTCCGATATCGAGTGGTGTTTTTACACGTGCTCCTGTCCCGACCATTTGATAGTTCAGTTTGCGCTGAACCAGCTTCGCTTGGGAGCGAAGGGCTGGTGTAAATTCGCGACAGCTAGCTTTACCACTGCAGATCATGCCGTAGTGACATGGAAGAGGTTTGTTCAGATGTTTTGAGACGAGTATGTTCCCCCGGTGGAGAGGGAACGTTTGGCACATGAGTTTCTCTCTCTCAGGCAGAAGACAAAGTCAGTGACTGAGATCTCGAGGATGTTCCATGAGAGGGCGATGTTTTGCCGTGAACACGTGTCCACTTAGAAGGCATATGTGAGCCGATATCTGAGCATCCTGAGGAGGGATATACGAGATTTCGTGGCGAACTCGTCATACCGTACATTGGCCGAGCTTTAGGCCAATTCCAGGAGGAGGGAGATTGAGCTTGAGTTACAGACCAGGGAGGATGAGGAGGAGTCCGGGGGGAGGGACCGGAGGCCAGTGCAGTCGCAGCCGGCGACGAAGCGGGCTAAGCCCGCTGATTCCAGAGTTTGGGGCCAGAAGAGCCGCACTTGTGGAAAGTGCAGCAAGAGTCACGAGGGTTCTTGCCGAGCGGGAATCTGCTACAAATGCGGAAAGGAGGGGCACATGGCAAAGGATTGCCCCAAGGGCTTCTCGGTTTGCTTTCATTGCAAACATACCGGCCACCAGAAGGCCGAGTGCCCCCAGCTAGTGCAGGGACCATCGCAGGGATCTGCACCTACCCGTGTGCGTGCTTCTGAGAGCCGGTCAGTGAAGGCCGAGACGCCAAGGGCTCGCGGGAGAGCCTTTCAGTTGACAGCGGAGGAGGTCCGCGCAGCGCCCGATGTCGTGGCTGGTATGTATTCTTTTATTTACTTATGCTGAGTTCGAGATATTATGCTTATATTGTGACGTGTTTAGGTACTTTCCTTGTGAATTTTGTACCTGCTTTGGTATTATTTGACTCGGGTGCGAGTCGATCTTTCGTGTCATTAGCTTTTAGTCAACACCTCAGTATCCGACGAGAGGCGTTAAGTCGACCTCTGCGAGTTTCTATAGCTGACGAGCGAGTGGTTTTTGCTGCTGAGGAGATTCGAGGATGTATACTCGAGATTTTCTGTGTTGAGTTCCCGATAGATTTGGTACCTATTGCAATGGGGGATATCCGTGTCATCGTGGTCATGGACTGGTTGAGCCGATTCGGAGCTATTATGGACTACGAGCGTCAATTGGTGACCATACGAAACCCTAGTGGGGGAGTACTTACAGGTTATGGCGAGGGTACCCGATCTGGGTCAGCATTTTGTTCGGCTGCCAGAGCAAGGCAGAGCCTACAGCAGGGCTGTAAAGGGTTTGTAGCCTATGTGATGGATACACGAGCTTCCGCAGAGAGGCCGAGCTCGGTCAGTGAGGTTCCTATTGTGCGAGAGTTTCCAGATGTTTTCCCCGAGGAGTTACCGGGTGTGCCTCCTGAAAGGCAGGTGGAGTTTTGCATCGATTTGGTTCTGGGTGTGGCGCCTATTGCCAAGGCACCTTATTGCCTTGCGCCACCAGAGATGTAGGAGTTATCCTCGCAGGTTCAGGAGCTGTTGGGGAAGGGATTCATTCGACCGAGTAGCTCATCGTGGGGAGCGCCGATCCTTTTTGTCAAGAAAAAGGATGGTTCGCATCGGATGTGCATTGATTACCGGGAGTTGAACAAATTGACGGTCAAGAACCGTTACCCACTTCCGAAGATCGATGATTTGTTCGATCAGTTGCAGGGAGCTTCTTGGTTCTCCAAGATAGACTTGAGGTCGGGATATCTCCAGATGAGGGTGCGGGATGAGGATATCCAGAAGACGGCGTTTAGGACTCGTTATGGGCATTACGAGTTCGTGGTGATGCCTTTCGGGCTCACCAATGCACCAACAGCATTCATGGATCTCATGAACCGAGTATGCAGGTCGATGTGGTATCGATCGGTGATCGTGTTCATCGACGATATTCTGGTGTATTCGAGGTCCAGGGAGCAACATGAGGAGCATTTGAGGGAGATTCTCGGGGTATTGAGATCGGAGAGGCTTTATGCCAAGTTCTCCAAGTGTGATTTCTGGTTACGAGAGGTCCAGTTTTTAGGACATCTCGTTAATCAGAAAAGGGATATTGGTCGATCCGGCCAAGATTGAGGCTGTTATTAGTTGGGAGGTGCCGAGATCCCCCACTGAGATCAGGAGTTTTCTGGGATTGGCCGGCTACTATCGGAGATTTATCAGGGATTTCTCCAAGATTGACGTTCCCCTCACCAGATTGACCCGGAAGGGCGTTGCTTTTTTGGGGTCCTGAGCAGCAGACCTCGTTTGAGACGCTTCGCCAGAGATTATGCGAAGCCCCGGTGTTAGCCCTTCAGGAGGGAATGGAGGATTTTGTGTTTTATTTTGATGCGTCTATATCAGGGTTGGGTGCGGTGCTTATACAGAGAGGGCATGTGATAGCATACGCATCGAGACATCTGAAGCCTCATGAGACGAGGTATCCCACCCATGATTTGGAGTTGGGGGCAGTGGTGTTCGCCCTCAAAATATGGCACCATTATTTGTATGGGGTTCAGTGAACCATATACACGGACCACAAGAGTTTGAAGTATCTGATGGATCAGCCCAACCTGGATATGCGCCAGAGGAGATGGTTGGATGTGGTAAAGGATTACGACTGTGAGATCCTGTACCACCCGGGCAAGGCTAACGAGGTAGTCGATGCTCTGAGCCGCAGGGCGGAGAGTGCCCCGATTTGAGATATATGTATGAGGATGACGGTGATGACTTCGGTGTTTGATACCATTCGAGAGGCCCAGGCAGAGGCTGTGAGACCGGAGAACCGCAAGAGGGAGTGCGTGATTGGACAGGTATCCGAGTTTGTGACGGATAGCCGAGGGATTATGACCTTTCGTGGACGAATTTGGGTGCCGTATACGGGCGGGGCACGTAGCACTCTGATGGAGGAGGCGCATAGATCGAGATTCTCGATCCATCCCGGGGCCACGAAGATGTATTTGGACCTGAAGAGAGACTACGGGTGTCCCTGTATGAAGAGGGATGTTGCGTGGGTAGTAGAGAGGTGCTTGACCTGTCGCCGGGTTAAGGTCGAGCACCAGCGTCCGCATGGGAAGTTGCAGCCGCTAGAGGTTCCCTAGTGGAAGTGGGAACATATTTCTATGGATTTCATCACCAAATTGACGAGGACCGCGAGGGGTGTTGACGCAATTTGGGTGATTGTAGATCGGCTGACGAAGAGTGCTCATCTCCTTGCCATCAGTGAGAGCTCTTCTGCAGAGAGGCTGGCAGAGATATATGTGAGAGAGGTGGTGTCGCGGCATGGAGTGCCGATCTGGATTGTGTCAGATCGAGATGTACGTTTCAATTCCAGGTTCTGGAAGAAGTTCCATGAGGAGTTGGGTACGAGATTGCATTTCAGTACTGCTTACCACCCCCAGACGGATGGACAGAGTGAGCGGACGATTCAGACGCTCGAGGACATGCTCCGGTCATGTGTTATGGACTTCGGGGGAAGTTGGGACACCTACCTACCTTTGGCTGAGTTTTCTTACAACAACAGCCACCATTCGAGTATTGGTATGCCTCCCTTTGAGCTTTTATATGGGAGGAGGTGTCGGACTCCCACATGTTGGGGAGAGGTAGGACAGCAAGTGATGGGTAGCACTGAGATACTGCTTAAGACGTCTGAGCAGATTCAGCAGGTCAGACAGAGATTACTGACAGCCCAAAGCCGCCAAAAGAGTTATGTGGATAGGAGGCGATCCGAGCTCAAATTCCAGGTTGGATATTTCGTACTCCTGAAGGTATCTCCTTGGAAAGGAGTGATCCGATTCAGGTAGAGGGGCAAGCTGGGGCCCCGATACATTGGCCCGTTCAGGGTGACCGCGCGAGTGGGTAAGGTAGCATACCCTTTAGAGCTACCTGCGGAGTTGAGCCAGATTCATGATACCTTCCACGTATCCCAGTTGAGGAAGTGTATAGCCGATGAGACGACAGTAGTGCCGCTAGAGGATATTCAGGTAGATGCGAGCCTGAATTACATTGAGAGGCCGATCGCGATCGTGGATCGGAAGATCAAGGTTCTAAGGAACAAGGAGGTGCCTTTGGTACAGGTCCAGTGGCAACATCGGAGCGGGTCCGAGCTGACTTGGGAGCCGGAGACGGAGATGCGGGAGCAGCATCCAAAGTTGTTTGCAGAGTGAGACTTTGAGGGCGAAGTCTGATTCTAGAGGGGGAGAATTGTAACATCCGGATTTCTAGGTATCATAATTTAAGTATTTATTTTTGAGTTAAGAAGAGGGACTCGACGAGTTGACGCCTAAACTCGTCGAGTAGGATCGAGACTGCTGACTCGGATTAATGAAGGGACTCGACGAGTCGGTGAGTCGACTCGACGAGTCCACGTTGTTGGCAGAAACCCTAAATCTTTGGGCCTGAGCCCTATTTAAAGGCATTTATGGCCTTCATTTGCAGCCACACATACCCTGGAGAAACCCTAATCGAACCAGAGAGCATAGTGAAAGAGAGAGAGAGAGAGAGAGAGAGCAAATTTCATCACTTTTGTGCATTCTTGCAAGTGAGGAGAAGGGGGATTCAAGCTAGGCTGACTTGAGGGACTCGGGCCTGCTATCATTTCTTCAAAGGTTTCTGTTTGAGGTATGATTTCAGGCTCATTCTCGTTTGTTTAGTAGATCTCATGAATCTAGGGTTTCTTTGCCCCTCTTTAGTTGAAATATGGAGTTGTGGAGTCCCTTTTGTGGCTTAGACATTAGATCTGGACCTTGAGAGGTCCAGAGAGTCCCAACAACCTAGCTTTATGCAGTCACATGAGAGTATTGAGCCTAAGACACCATTATAAGGGTTATTTTAGCAAATAGAGCTAGATATGTGATGCATGGACATAATGATTGAAGCTTTACGTGACTTTTGAGTGCTAGGAGGCCAGATCTATAAGTTAGAGAAGCAGATCTGACCTCAGAAGGTCAAATGAGTATTTTCATGGAGGAAACTCGCCGAGTTCATGAGAGGACTCGACGAGTCCGATCGGGTTGCCCCGCGATTCGTGACCAGTGATAACACGTCGAGTGAAAGGTTAACTCGACGAGTCGAGTGAGGCCTTAGGAGGATTCAGAGGACATGCATGGACTCGCCAAGTTACCCGAGTGCACTCGACGAGTCTGGTCAAATTTGGACTGTTGACTTGAGTTGACTTTCGTTGACTTTTAGGGATTGGTCAACATGTGGACATTTGGACCATTGGAGGGGTAAATTGGTCATTTCCCCTTCAGTGAGTTTATAGGAAGGGATTAGTCCAGCTTCTTGAGGGCTAATATTAATTAGGAATAATTATTATGTGTTAGGCAGGAGCTAGACCCGGGAGTAGAGATCACGATCCCGATTACGAGATTTTCATTCACTAGCTTACGAGGTGAGTCTTCTCACTATATTTACCTGGTGTGGTAAACCTTATGTGTGACCAGAGGGTCTTATGTCTATGAACTGTGTAATGAGATATCCTACTATTTACTTGTGTTATGTTTTATGAGTATTATATTGTGATGCTGAGTTGAGGGACCGGAGGGTCCATATGAGTTGTGGGACCAGAGGGTCCTACTGAGACACATCGACCAGAGGGTCTTATTTAGTTATAGCCTCGAGTGGCTAACGTGTTGTGTGTGGTATTTTATGGAACTCACTAAGCTTTTATGCTTTCCGTGTTATGTGTTATGTGTTTCAGGTAGTTCCGAGGATCGCGGCAAGGCACCGGCATAATTCTACACACCGGCAGAAGATTGTTTTTATGATTTTGGGATTGTGTTTCCTTTTTTGACATTTGAGAAATAAGTGTTTTGAGAATTATGATACAAGTTTTTTTGTGTTAAAAATGAAAATTTTGGTTGAAAATCTACATTGTTACATTGTATCTACAATGGGATGATCCGGAGGAGGAGGAACGAGAGTCCACACTTCATTTCTATCAAATTCTTCCAACTCTTCTTGCATGGTTGTAATCCAGTCGGCATTTTCAAGTGCTTCCTTGATGGATTTTGGTTCAACCATTGAGGTAAATGCCGAGAAATGACATTCATTTCAGATGTTAGTGGCAGAGGGAGTTTGAATACTGGCGTTTAGATTTCTAATGACCTGATTTGGAGGATGATCCTTCATCCAGATGTGTAGTCTCGGAAGCTCTTCTGCACCAGATGATCTGACATCAACGATGGGGTTGTGTTTCCCTCCCTCAACAACTTGAATTGGAGAATGATGCTCCCCCTGATCTGAACCGAAGATATCAGCATCATTTTCGTCCAGAAAGTTAAATAAGTTGACATTGTCATTGTTGTTGTTGTTGTTGTTCGGAATAGGATCGAATTCAACAAATCAATCAGCTGCATCGTAACATCCATCCACATTTGATTCAAGGGAAGCTAGACCATTCTCCCTCTCAACTTCAGAAGGTTGAAACGGTTCGGAATCAAATGGATGAAAAGTGGGGGTCAGACCAGAAACATTTTGGGAAGTAGGAGCAATAACGGATAAGGATTTTCTTGATCGAGATTCTGAATCAAGAGCAGTTTCTAATGGTCTGAACATGGTTTCAAAATCGACTTCATGAATTATTTGAGGATTCGGACATCCTGGCGATGGAGCATCAGACTCCATGATGTGAGTTGTTGTTGGGTTTTGAGCATTCTAACACTCCTATGGTGTACATGCAGCCCTATATACCTTGGATCTATGTTTTATCTATTATACATGCAAATATCAAATTTCCAAGGTATCATCCTAACTAGCATAATATGGAGTATATACAATATGAAATATAGTTGAATGACATACCTTTTGTTGTAGCTTGATTCCTTGTACCTTCAAAGAGCTTAGTGCCCCAAGTGTTGCACCTCAAATGGTTCACACAACACCACCAACAATTGGAATAACTTGAGAGAAGATCATTTACACTCAAAAATCGGCTAGCCCTCAGGTGTCTATCACTAGTCACTCCTTAGTGCCAATTTCATGAACTATGAGGCTTCTTATATAGTGTGCACATTAGGGTTACACCATGTAACTCATGACTTTCCATATTCCTCATGATCCATGTGTTTTAACCTCCATGGAGTATCCATGGGTCACTACATGGGTTTAGCCCAACATGAAGAACTATGGATCATAAGACCACTTTATAAGAATGAATGATTTATGAAATCAATCCCCATTTATTTAATTAGTCTCTTTTGATCACAAAATTAATTCCAAACTAATTCTTGATCAATACTAATTAAATAATATTAACATATTAGAACTTATAATATATTAATAAATCATAAATATCCTCTTCTCACAAAAGTCTATCCAAATTGTTCCGATGCCATGCAACCCAAATGGACCATACTACTCTCGGGTCAAGTACATACCAATAATAGTTATGGGCTTAGACACCAAATCCAACAGTCTCCCACTTGGATAAGTCTAATAACTATTATTGCAAGCATGACTCCAACCCGACTAGCAATCGTAGCTCTTAAAACCCGTTGTCGAACTCTGATCTAGTCAATGACGTGTCCATTAGATAAGGGATCATATATTCCTCCATTCTGGATATCATATGGACTGAGACATGGATTATAATCATTCTCTCTGTCCATCTGTTGTTTCCTGATTTCCGATTTATGACGACCGACTAACAGAACAAATCAAGTTAGTCAGGCTTGGCCAAGCACTTACGAGTGGCATCACTAAATCATCGAGGGGCCCACATATATTGCTTTTATCCACATGGGGTAAAAGGAATGGATAAAATTCAACCCAAATGCTCGCTTGTATTTTCTCATCAAATTACACATAACGATATGTTTTATAACAATCAAGTTACTGGTGCGTTTACATATGTCAATGTGCAACCGACTTGCAACTACAACTCACATGTCTCCGTTTGAATAATATAACATATTATCGGCTCATGATCACTCGTGATAATATCCATGAAGTGATTCAAATGAGCGTGGGTTGAATCCAATACTCGAATCTTATTCCAGGAGCACTCATGAACACTGTAGCAAACTTGTGCTATGACCAAAACACACCTCTACATAACCATTCATGACAGTCTTGCCTCAATACCTACTTCCAAAGCATGATCGACTGTGGATGGTTTGAATAACCTAGTTATTCGGGAAGTCAAAACATGCAAAGTGAAACACAAGAATAATACTAATCCTATATGGTCCCAAAACTTTTGAGTCCCATATTGACTACTCATTATTCATTGTATAATGTTTCGAATAATCAACTTAATACTTGAATTAAAACCATAGTCATGCCATGCTCCAAGCATGCACACTATGTTTATCTTAAACAATAGTTATGCCATGCTCCAAGCATGCACACTATGTTTGTCTATAGTCCTTACTTTGTGAAATAGATCAATTGAAAAATATTTCAATGATTCTCATTTCACAATTTCAAATCCTTATTACAAGTGTAAGAACTCCAAATTCTTGTCACTGCTAGAAAGTGTTACATTCTAAACTATCACACAATGATGCTTTTGTAATGTCTAGGTACCAAAAGTCACAGAGACTTGACCAATGATATTACAAAATATTCCTTTGGAGATTGTTACAGGACAATTCCATGGAAATGAAGTCTCAAATTCAAAGTACATTCCTTTGAACATCCTTCTTGCATAAAAGTTTGTAACTTTCTCATCTGTTCTTCAACTCCCAATATGGAAACATTCCATATTTGCCATACGACAATTCATTATTAATAGACTCCTGTCTAATCATAATAATGTAAATATGGTCCTTCCATTACTATACTTCCAACTGTCCTTAAGCGACCAATCTTTGGCGAACCTTAGATTGTCCTTAACAGTTGTTTAACCACTTTAGTCAAATCCGTTTCTATTCCTTTTTCCCTCTTAATGCCCTAGGCATTTGGAAAATTAGAACACGAGAATATTATAGCATATGCAATCGATCCTATACCCTAAGCATATGGGACACAATTCATAATGTCTAACATAAAGACACGATACTTAATCAGTCTTTTGCTATAAACTTTTTATATTTGCCATGTTCTCACTATTCGAATTATGAAAAGGGATGCCGTAATCATAATCAAATTTTGAGAACATAATTAACATTTCCATATATAGAATTTCCTTATGTTGAACCATTCCAACATAACATTCATATATATTTGACTAAAATTGATAAAAAACACAATCTAAGCTTTTAGAATTAAAATGAAGTATGAATTCCTCTCCCTTAATTATAGCAAAACAACTTTTCAAACCCTGCAACTTGTGATTTGAAACTTTGTTTTCTATAATTAACATTGCTAACTTGTAACACTTTCCATAATAATTATGCTCCCACTAGCATTATAATTATTATCTTACCAGCATAACACTTATGCTCCCATTAGCTTTGACATGTACCCAGAAATTAGTTGGACTTCTAGAAATCAATACTTATTAACTTTCTTAACAAAGTTCAGATTTCTGATACGAGATGCTTCGATAAGACTTTATCTAGGCTTCTCAAAATCATACACCTTTCCTTAGACAGCTCACATGTGTGTCTAAACAATTTTAGAACTTACAACCATAAGTCTGAAATGTTTAGACCTTTGCCATTTCTCACAATTCAAATATGAAAAGGGATGTCGTAATCATAATCGAATTTGAGAGTGCAAATATCACAATTCTATCTCCTTAAAATCTACTTAGTGAAAGCGTTTCCTCACCATCATTTTCATGAATCGGAGAGAAACCTTATGACACTTAGATTTTATGGTGTATGTGTTCCAATCCGTGTGAATTTGTCAAAACCATAATCACAAGACAAGGTTAGTGACAAATCCAAACTCATATGGACTGAACTTGTTCATTCTTAATTTTTTGCCACCTGGCAGCACAAGGGCCTACCATTGTTTCCAGGTTGTTATGCAACCAATTGAGAACTCTTAGAACTCACATTCATAGTCAACTTTAACTGGATTGGCCACAAAAACAAGAATATGTCAACATGATAGGTTACAAACCTCAAGTCGTGTGCTAGTGATTAATAATAGGTTTACTCTTGATTAGTTCTTGAAACTTTTCAAGATCTTTAAGACTCCCACTGACCTCTTGACATATAATATTCACTTTGTCAAGGAACATTACTTAACAAACAAATATTCAAGAGTTAGTGCGGTTTCTTATCAAGACAAACACTTCACACAATTGGTCTTAGTTGGTCTTTGTCTTATCTAAAACATCACAACTTACCAATTTCAAATGTACAAGAGTAGAAAACATTTTACTCTACATTTGACAAGTGTTATAAACCTTTCTTAAGATTATGTCACTCAAGTTACAATCTTGGAGTATAACTCTAAGACTTGTCCTTGGAACGAAGTATGATTCACCTTTTGATTTAACCATTTCAACAATTCACGATTCCTCTTCTTAGCCATACAAGTGCACTAAGGCGTTCTTAGAGGATCAATTGTGATATGGTCTTTCATAATCATTAAGATGATGATAAAACACGATACTAATATACTCTCCCATCCTTTCAGATTGGAGAAACTTTTATCTTTCTGCCTAAATTGATTCTTCTTATTCGTTCTGCTACACATTGAAACTTTTTCAACGATTCAGAATTATACTTAATCTTGTAAGCATAACCATATTTACTAAACTTTAGTAAATCCTGACGAATAGTCTTATCGCTCTTTGTGGTGGACCTGACCAGCGCACAACCAAGTGTACCCGATCGCCTAGTCCTTCACTTGAGTCACATATATAAGTGAACAAGGAATTAGTCTTAATTTCCCAAAGATGAAGGTTCTGATTCCTCACACAATACAAGTTGCATGATTCCGAGTTTCTATCCAATTGAAACTTGGGTGATGAGAATATTTCCTTATTTGGTAAATTTTGACTCTACCACAAACGAAAGAATCAAATCCATTTTCCAATATTGCTATCAATGGAAACATATAAACAATAATTTTCAGAAATGCCATTGTAAGGAGACTTAAAAATAAAAATCAAAATTTTTTTTCTTTATTCATAAAAGTGTGGAAAAATTTTCCTTACAATGCAAATACAGATGAAAACTATGTTGTTATGTATTCCTAAGCAATCTATCATAACTCTTAAGCGGCATCTCAAAATTCTGATCATCAAGCTATGCGATCGAAATCCATCTCTTCGCGATCAGAATCACCTTACTCTTCCTTTAAGCTTCCTTTCTTTTCTTCGATCCTTCAAAACATCAAAATGTAATTACATCACATCATGTATTAAGAATCTCCAAATAGGAACTTAATAGAGTTAGACAGTGGACTTACCTGAAGTAGAGTCAAATATTTTGACTTTACCGTCCTTGGATCTTTCAGGTATATATGGCAGCTTCGCAACCAATTTACCTTCTCTTGGAAATAGGAACATATGGACCTTTTGGTAATAGTATACCAGACTATCTCAGAGTTAGTCTTTCTATTTACCATTTGGTCAATTGACTTTACTTGCCAATAGGGCTTGAGTGACCTTAAACTTTTCAAGTCTTTGAACTTGTGGGTTAGGGAGAATAATTGGAGGAGGTGGAGGAAGTGAAGTATGATTTCCAGTCCCATTAATGCACAACAAATGGATTAATCTTTCACCTTGATCGCCATGTGGGATATCATCTTCATTAGAAAGCTTTGCCTAAAAGGATAAGGAAGACCATAGTTGTCAGAACTAGACATCTATGAGGGAGAAATTCAAGTTAGTTGATTTAAGTCCTTAATATAACACCCAAAACGAAATATTAAGGCTAGGACCCAACAAAATATTCTACAACTGCGAAAAGGGATGCCGTAATCCAATTCTAAAATATTTGAAGGTAGGTAAATGACGATTTACCAATTTCCACCATGAAAAACGAAATAGATTATTAAGTTTTAATTGGATTTGAAATTCCTAGATCCTTTGAGATTCATTGAACTTTTCAATGGCATGTTTAAATCTCGATTGTACCCTTCAAGTTTGTGACTGGGATGCCGAGGATCACAAACAAGGTGTGAATAACAATGCAAATTAGCTTGGTACACCCAATGTTACAAATCACCTAATCAATGTGCGAGTTAACCACACACGCTCCACTGATCTTGATTAACATCAAGTTACCCTTTTCCACACATTGTCAGTCCCAAATTAGTGTGCCGGTGAACCACACACGCTCCATTAACGACTTAACAAGGTGCAAAGTGTAATTTTATGGATTAGCACCATTTTCACATTTTTCCTAAAGTAACTAAGATTGGGAATTTCATAAAAGTTTAGTTACTCTATATTTATCATTATACTTTTAATGAGGGAGAATTAATGTCATATCGGCTAACGACCCTCCACCAGTCAAGGAAGCGGTGGGTGAGAGTGGACACCCATTAAACCGCCATTTTATAGGCAGTAACCTTATACCCCCTTATAGACCGGCTTCGTGAATGAGGCCTACTAACGGTAAGACCAACTTTTTACTTATACATATAATATATTAAACTTTTAATATTATAATAGTATAAGGGTGTATTTTAAACTTTTAAAATACTAAGTGGTTTAATCTATTACTTAAACTATACTCTTAATTTAATTAAACTTAAACCATGTCATTATGGAATTATTAATTTTATTTTAATTAAACACTTTAATTAACTGTTAATAAAGTCCATAAAGATGTAATATGAATTATTCAAAACATCAAGATGCTAAAACAAAAATTAAAACTATTTAATTTATTATTAAGTTATGAACCCATGAGTTATACTTTTGAAAACTTTTCAAATAACTTTAGCTTTAGAATTCAATGTCTGATATTTTTTTTTCAAATTCCAAAACTTGAGGGCAAGTTTTGTAACTCTTGAAAACTTTTAGAATTCCATAAAAGAGACTTTCCAAGTTCCATAACTTGAGGGCAAGTTATGAAACTCTTCAAAGCCATTTATAACAAATTTTGTAACCTTTGAAGACTCTTGGAATTCATAACTTAAAGAGTTAATGAATGAGACTTTTCACATCCATAACTTATGGAAGTTTCAAAACTCTTAAGATCATAACTTTTAAAAAAGACTTTTGAGTTCCAAAATTTTATGACAAAATTTGTAACTCCTTAAAAACATTTAGATCAAACTTTTAAAACAAATAAAATAATCATATCATTCTATCTTTTAATAAATTGACCTAATTCAACTCTTGTAGTAAAATGACTCAAATTTTACAAATAATTAATTTTTCATAAAATCAAGTAATTATCTTAAAATTTGACAAACTTCATGTTTTTTTTTCAACTTTGAAAATCAAACATTTGCATCAATATAACAGAAAACAACCCATGTCTCTGATACCACTGTTGGGTTTTGAGCATTCTAACACTCCTATGGTGTACATGCAACCCTATATACGTTGGATCTATGTTTTCTCTATTATACATGCAAATATCAATTTTTCAACGTATCATCCTAACTAGAATAATATGGAGTATATACAATATGAAATATAGTTGAGTGACATACCTTTTGTTGTAGCTTGATTCCTTGTACCTTTAGAGAGCTTAGTGCCCCAAGTGTTAAATGGTTCACACAACACCACCAACAATTGGAATAACTTGAGAGAAGAACATTTACACTCAAAAATCGGCTAGCCCTCATGTGTCTATCAGTAGTCACTCCTTAGTGCCAATTTCATGAAGTATGAGGCTTCTTATATAGTGTGCACATTAGGGTTACACCATGTAACTCATGACTTTCCATATTCCTCATGATCCATGGGTTTTAACCTCCATGGAGTATCCATGGGTTAGTGCCAATTTCATGAAGTATGAGGCTTCTTATATAGTGTGCACATTAGGGTTACACCATGTAACTCATGACTTTCCATATTCCTCATGATCCATGGTTTTTAACCTCCATGGAGTATCCATGGGTCACCACATGGGTTTATCCCAACATGAAGAACTATGAATCATAAGCCCACTTTATAAGAATGAATGATTTACCAAATCAATCCCCATTTATTTAATTAGTCTCTTTTGATCACAAAATTAATTTCAAACTAATTTTTGATCAATACTAATTAAATAGTATTAATATATTAGAACTTATAATATATTAATAAATCATAAATATCCTCTTCTCATAAAAGTCTATCTAAATTGTTCTGATGCCATGCAACCCAAATGGACCATGCTACTCTCGGGTCAAGTAAATAGCAATAATAGTTATGGGCTTAGACACCTAATCCAACAGTTGTGACATGGGTTGGGCCAGAATTCCGAACGTGAGACAACCCGAAATTTCTATCCCTTACAGTCTTTCAAATTCAATCACAGTCAGACTCAATTCTGCTATCTTTTAGCATTTTTCAGGGTCTGTTTGAGTGTTCTAAGCCTAGTACATTTAAGGTTTGGGTTCAGGGATGAGTTAACTTAAGTTCATCGTATTGCATTCGTGCCAAACACTCCATTAAGAGGAGTGTACAGCCGCACACCCGTGAACCCAAACATATATATATATATATATATATATATATATATATATATATATATATATATATATATATATATATATATATATATATATATATTTCCTTCATTCTTTCTCATTTTCTCACACTTTCACCTCAAGAACCTCCATTCTCTCTTAACTACAAATCAAGAACACTTCATCTAATCTTCAAAAGTGTAAGTATTCCTTCCATTGAATTGTTGATACATGGCTTTATCTAGTGAAGATCCTTGTTTTCATCCATGAAATCTTCTCTTTTGGTTAGATCTTCAAATCTTCTTCACTTTCACCAAGAACACCTACTTGTTCTTGAGCCTTGAACTCCTTAGAAGCCTTCAAAAGTGTGAGTATGTCTTCTATCTGCTTGTTAAGCTTGAGAAACACTTGATTCCTAGCCTTGATTCATCATCTAATGCATGAACACCAATGGTGTACGGCCGTACACACTTCATATGGTCGTAAACCCTTGTTTAATGCATGTATAGGCCTCAAACTCACCCCATGTTTCAACATAAGACCATGAACACTTAATGGATGCTAGTTAGGGCCATAAACACCCATTTTTTCAAGTTTCTTCAATGAGTGTACGGTCGTACACTCCATGGTCATACACATCATGGCCGTACACTACATAGGCTGTATACATCATGGCCGTACACTCCCTTAGGTGACCATAAACCCCTTTAATGCAATCACATGTGATTATAACACTTCAATTCAAGTGTTTCCTAGTCCCTAAAGTGGTTTCCTATCATAATTAGTTGTTATATACACTAATTATATCCATAAACGTATCATTATATGCTTAATAGGATCCGTTTGTGTTCAAGACTTCATTTGACACTTAGCATCCTACCTCGACCTTTCACTCGAATCACTCACTACAGGTGAGTTCATACCCCCGTATTTTCATAGTTTTTACTGTTTTAAGGGGGGGGGGGGAATACAAGTCTAACATAAACATTTTGTGTTCTAAACAAATGGTTTCAAATATCTTATCAAAATGGATTTCAGTTATCATCAAATCAAATGGTTTTCAATGATTGTATCAAAATGACATCAAGTCACCAAAATGAATTTCAAAATATCAAACTTCTTTTAAATGTTTTTATAAACTTATATTTCTCCCAAAAATCATACTAGTATATATATATTTATATAAATAAGATTTAAAAGGCTGAGGACTGATAACCCACTTTGGTTCCTTTTCCTTCTTTGGATGTGGGATTGCAAGTATCAGTTGTTTGTCTGAGTGTCATTTAAATTTTACGTATATATATATATATATATATATATTTGTATATGTATACAAGTATAAAAGTTAGTTCATTAAGTTCAATTACCCTTTGTAACATGTTGAGCAGGGGGTTGCATTCATGAATACTCAGTATCAGTTCAGAAAGTACATATAAATTATAATAGGTATAATTTATGATTCAGAGAACATTAATTCACGATTCAAGTATACTAAAGTACATTGTTTTACAAGAACAAAGGTTTGATTCAAAACTAATCAAGAGTACACATCTTTCAGATACATGTTAAGCATACCAATTCAAGAACATAAGTCATTTATTTCAGAATAATTGGGTTTTTCATAACTATTATACATGTAACGTTTATATGCTTTTTATGAGTCAATTGATACATGTTGTTTAATTCATTTAAACAATATAGTAAAGTCCTGACATTATAACCAGAATCTCCAGTCGGGGATTGAAACAATGTGTGTATAGATCTATATTGGGATTGACAACCCCGCACTCGGACTGCTAGCTACAGTCAGGCATACACGCCTGTGAGTGACAATTATTATCAACAGTTTTCAGTGCATTCATAGCGTTGGGTCAGGCCATCTGGTCAGTATGGTTATAATAACTCATATAAAATATATTAATAATACGTTAGTGTATATTAACTAAACCTAATTACATTTTCAAAGTACTAGTTTACAATATACAGTTTACAGTATTACATTACAGTTTACAATAGCAGTTCATGAAATTAGGCACACTCTCAGATACAAGTTTACAAAAGGATTATAAATACAGAACATTGGTTTACAAATAGAACAGTTTCTTGTAACTAAAACTACTTTTCATATACAATAGAAAATATAGGATTTTTTGGAACAGATTACATATTCAAGAAACATAAAATATTCTTTCAAACATAAATACTTATGCACTCACTCAACTTTATGCTGATACTCTCTTTTCAAATTACTTGTTTCCTCAGGGAACCAGTAGACAGGTACTCCCCGAGCTTTTGAGAAGATGGAGCTATTTATGTCTTTTCTTCTTCTTTTGTATAACTATTTGGTTTCAGTATACTATGATGAAACACATGTAAATACTTATACTTTTTAAATACAGTGGTTATTCGTAATCTGATTACTATAATGCATGTGTTGTGATACTACAAATGAAGTCCTCCACCCCCGGACGTTTCCGTCCTATGGTTTGGGGGTGTGACAGAACGTAGTTGTCATCAAAGGTGACATCAAAGCTTTCTTCAAGAACACGAGTTCGTCGATTCAGAACCTGGTAATCTTTAGATTTTGCTGAGTATCCAAGAAAAATTGCTTCATCGGATTTGGGTTGAAATTTCATGCGCTGATCACGATTGTTCTTGATAAAGCATCGACAGCCAAAGACATGCAGAAAGGAGAAACTCGGCTTACAACCATTCATGGCTTCTTATGGTGTCATATTGGCGCATCGATTGATGATGCTACGATTCTGAGTAAAGCAAGTAGTTGATACGGCTTCAGCCTAGAGATACAGTGGAAGATTTGCAAAATTGAGCATCGATCGAGCAGCTTCAACTAAGGCTTTGTTGCGTCTTTCGAGTACAGCGTTTTGTTGAGGTGTGTAGGGAGCTGAGAAACTGTGGTCAATACCTTTCTCGGATAGGAATTTATCAATGGTAACATTGCTAAACTCCGAGCCATTAACACCTCGGATTCGACGGACATGCAGTTTCACTAGAACTTCAATACCCTTAATGAAGGTAATAAGTTTCGATGTTGTTTTTGAATTGAGCATGAGGAAAAAAACCCAGGTGAACCTTGTAAAATCATCCACAATCACAAGAATGAATTTCTTATGATATATACTTCCTACAGTGGAGGGTCCATATAGATCAATGTGAAGCAGTTCAAATAGTTTCGAGATCGATTTTTCGATGATGAGAGGATGACCTATCTTCGATTGCTTCCCACACTCGTAGGCAGCACATAGATGATCGTTTTCGAACTTAAGGAGAGGCAAACCTCTGACTATTTCACCGAAAACAAGATCGTTCATATATCGAAATTTAGATGAGCAAGCCTTCAATGCCATAACCAACTGACATCAGGAAATTACTTTGAGAGTAGACAGAGTTGAGGCTTCCCAACGATCATGTTGATGTCAAGAGGATACATGTTCTTGTTGCGATTATACTTGATCAGACATTCTTTCCGGTCTTCGGACATGACATAGCTGTGTTTCTTGCATAATTCAAATCGACGATTGCATCAGTAAGTTGAGACACACTGATTAGATTATGCTTCAGATCAGCTACATATGCCACGTTAGATACAGAGAAGTTTCCATTGTTGAGGACGTCATAACCTCGGATTTGAGAGTTGGAGTTGTTGCCATACGTCACATAGCCATCATTTCGTGAAAGTTTGAGATCATGTAGAAAGTCTTTCTGCGCCGTCATGTGCATGGAACAAGCACTATCAATATACCATATTGTATCTTCTTCGGAAGCACAGAGTACATGCAAATATTAGTAAAGTTTGGAGTTTTTAGGCTCCGAGTTAGGTTTTAGGACTTGGGAATGAGCTTTGGACTTTTGTAGTGATTTTTGAGCAACAGGTGTCTCGGAAGGCTTGTTTCGAGATCCTTTTGGAAAGAAGAAAATGCTAAGGTCATTTCATTAATCTAGAAATCATATTCAACTATAGGTTGTTTTGGAACGACTTTTCTCTGACCAACTGTTTTTGGAGCTGTAGGAATCACAGTGTTACTTGAAGTTGCAAAATCTTTTTCAGCATTCTTAGCTCTCTACTCAAATTTTTGTTTTGAATTCTTTGAAAATGTTTGAGTGATAGTGTTTCTAACCAAACTTTCTTTGTTTACTATTTTTGATGGTGCTTTCGGTTTTGAAAGCTGTTGAGGTTTAAAAATCGTATAATCAGATTTAACAATGAAAACAGAGGAAACAGTCCGAAGAGAGTTATTTCTTGTGGGACAAGTATCAACAGTCTTTTTCGGAATGGGACTGACAACTTTGTTTTGAACAACATGACTAGGAAGGATGGATGGCCTTTTAAGGATCTTAACAGGCGCAAATGTTTTATGGTTCCTATGGTCTGGGCTCACAGTCCGAGATACTTTCTTCTTAGAGTTCACAATGAATCTGGAATTCTATCTAGACCTAACTTCCTTTTTGAGTGCATTTTTGGCTTCTATCTTGAAATCAACGACAACTTTTCTATTTAATGAAGGCTTCTTCATGGAGTCAGATGTTGACTTGGAAGTTTGGACAACGGATGGGTTGTTAAACTTGGGTTTGATCGGCACTAAGGTGGTTTTAGAAATCACTTGAGAGTCCGAATCACACAAATAGGATGAGTTATCACTTATGGTTTCTACATCAACGTCATTATCTAATGATGGCCAAACAAAATTTGACTTTTCAGAGTCAGGTCCAGCTGTCTCCAGAATAATTTCCTCAACAAGGAAATTGTTAGGAGGATTATGGTTTGGAATGTGAAATACAGTGTTGGAAATGCTGGGAGAGATTTCCGATGTCTGATTCAGGTCAAGGGGTATCAGAAGCGGAAGAGGCGTTGAATCAGGACACTTGACAACTATTGGTTGAAACTCAGGAATCCGAAAAGATAAACTATCCAAGGTCTCATGAAAGGGTGACAAAGGTGAGACAGGGGTATCCGAATGTTTGTGGTTCGGAATTTCTCCCATAAAAGTTAGATTTTGTAACTCCTTCAAGGGACGAGTAATAGGTTTCAGAAACTAGCTTCCGACACCAGGTGCTTTGGACCAAGGATGACGAAAATTGTGATTCATCCTTTCGTTTGCTTCAAGAATGTCTATGGAATTATGTAAATCATCTATTTTGGCATTGATATGTTTCTTATCAGATATCAAAACATTTCTTTAAGAATAAGTTATTTCACATTTGTCTTTAAGAATGATACATTCATCTTTTAACATTACAAGTTCATGTTCTAAAAACTCTATTTTAAGCTTCTTATCCTCGAAACGTAATCTAAGATGACTTAATTCACTCTCCATCTTCTCACTGGCTTCTATGGCAGACTCATAGGCTTTGTAAATGATGTTCATATGTGATTGGATCTGGGTTGGATATGGTTGACAAAGAGATAAATCAAAATTATTACCAGAAATCATAGATTTTACCTGTTGAACGATGCTTTTACCAGGTGGGTTGTTGTTTGCCATGTAGCAGTAGTTTGGTTCAGCATCATCATCATCTTCCTCTGATCCATATGACCAGTAGCCTTCATCACATTCGATGGTTTGCCTATCCAAAAGACACATGTTTCTACCAATACTAACATGATCTTCATCTCCAGATGACCAATATCCTTCCACATCTCTCGACACAGTGATAACAAAAGCTTTCTCACTAGTAACCATCTCTTGGGCTCGACGTGCATAGTATGCAGAGTCCTTGATTTTGGGTTTTTGTGGCGCTTCAGCTAAGTAGTCCTTGGAAAATTGGTTTGCATGACCACAATTGTCACAAATAGATTTTGGTTTGTCTGACTTCAAAGTCTCGTGAGATTCCGAGGAGTGAGTTTGTGTCGGAATGTTTGGCTTGTATGCAGGTGGATTTTTAGAAAATTTAGGGTATGGTTGGGGATTACTTTGATGAGGAGCTCGGAAACAATTGTTGTATGTTTGTGAGTGGGATTGAAAGGACGCTTCTATTTCATGGAGAGCAAAGCTAACTCTTGTTGAAAACGTAGTTCGGAGTCCATTGCTTCAGGATCGAGGTCTCCATCAAACTGATAGTTTGAACTGGAAAGAGTAGGTAAAGTTGGTGGAGAGGGTTGAACAGGTGGGATATATGGGATAACAGCTTTTAAAGGGTCCGAAGCAGATAGGTTTGGGACTTGAGGATCATAAGAACTGACAAGAGCAAGAGGATCTCCTGAGAGTTAAGTCAGAGTTTGTGCAACATTTGATTCATGACCTTGAAGCTCATCAAACATTTGGTAAAACTTCATTTTCTTCAGAGATCCATTATTCTGAAGACACGAATTAACATTTCCCCATCCTTTACCAAGACTATTGATGAACTTAAGCTTGTACTCTAGAGGAGTTCGGACAATCCCATGAGCTGTCATGTTGATGACGACGATTCGGTATCTGTTGGAGGCCGAGGCAACTTATTCACCGGGAGTTGTGGTGAAAGTATCGAGCTCGTTGACGACGGAAGTCAATCGCTTATCCTTCATGTTTTCTGATCCCTCGAACAGGTCTTGGAGAGTGTCCCAAATCTCTTTAGCAGATTTGCACAACTTAATGTGCCCAAAGAGAGAAGGTGGACCACCAAACACCATTTCGGAAAATGCAACTTGATTTGCATGCAATTTCTCAATGTCATCAGTAGTAAGAGGTGCTTGATACTGTTCATGATGTCCCATGAGAGTTGCAGCAACATCTCTCACAGTTTCTCTCACAGGAACATGTGGACCTTCTTCAACGGATCTCCAGATAGGTTCACCTTTTTCTTTTCCATGTAACAACCTTTTCATTCCGACTTTCCAGTGATCATACTCTTGAAAAACTAGCATTGGGGAACGATAAGGGCAACCCACGCTGTTAGCTATTTGCATTGAATACATTTGTTGAGAATTAGGAGCAACCATTGAATCTAAGATATAAGAGCAGAAGTGGTATATAGAAGAATTTTATCCTGAACACAGAAATGATCGAAATACCAAGGTAATTTCGAATCAACTGTAATCTGTTCTTATGGATTCAAATGGAAACCACTCAAGCTCTGATACCAATTGTGAGTACAAGAATCAATGCGCAAGGACAAGGTTTGAAAACTCAAACCTTGAGTTAATCTTAAAGATTGATGTCTGCTCTTAACTGATGTTCCAGTCAAGTCTGGTAATATGAGTCGAGACTTGAAGTAAAGATTCAACAAAGTACACAAGTATTTAATGAAGAAACTATGAGTTTGTTAAATGTAAAGACAATAAATGAACAAGAAGAATATTGTGAAGGTTTTGACTTGAGAGAAAAGTGAAAGAGTTAAGAGGAATATTTGCTATCTTTAGAGGAACAATCTGTGTATTTCTTGTCATTAAAATCACTACTTATATAGGAAAAGGTGGTACATCGTACAAACTACAAAACGTTCCTAGGAATGGATAATAAACAGGTTCTGACAACTGATTGTCTAATTGATACAAAAGACTAAGTCCAATGAAATATTACATCACATAAAAGACAAGAAATAATAAATGCATAAATAGACTATGAATCTCGGATCTTTGCTCCATCTCGGAATGGTCTTCTCTTCAAACTTCATCTCTACTTCGGAACTTGCTGACTTCAGATCTTCAATACTTGTGATTGCTAGAGGTTCACTTTATGGTTCCAACATCCCCGACGAAGTCTCACACACGTGGGCGCCCCTCTAGAGCTGCACGTCCGCTTGGAAAGCTCAACCCTCAGCGGGCGCCTTCCACTCTGCGACAAACCCAACGGCTCCAAGTGAGAAGGAATATGCTCAGAGCATTACTACCTAAACCAAACGTTAGCTCTAACACTGCGAGGAGCACGATTAACCAATCAGGGCATCGGATCCGGTCGAACCTGAAGACCATGTCCCTTGTACGGACTCGCATGAGGTCTCAGTATAAAACACCTCTTCTACAACCTCAAACAGAAAGTCGCTCCCTCCTAACTCGAACCATACACACTTAGTTCAGTCAATGACTTGACTATCAGAGCGTTTTCCCGAGAGCTCCTCCCGGAGAACAGATGACGAATCCTCCCTGTTATGACCTCGTAGGTCTCCTGGAGCGACCAGAAACATCTTTTTCCCACCAAGAGCCACCACATCAGATAATCGGAAGACCAGGTCGCATCATATATATATATATATATATATATATATATATATATATATATATATATATATATATATATATATATATAAGAATGTTCTGTTGAGATTCCGAAAAAATAGAGATCTTGAGATTCAACCTCAGCCCCATCATTCTAATTTGCCGCCATGCCGTACCGATCCGACGAGAGAGTTATAATCATTAACAATTATTCAGCACCGCCCGTTCCTTTTTCCCACGTCACCTTCCCCACCACCACAACCGCCACCGCTATTGTCGGCACCACTATCACCACCTTTGCCACTAACTGACTCCAGCGTTGCCACCTATATCACTTATACCACCGTAATCTCTGCCACCACCACCTCCTTTGCCACCAATGACCTTAATCATATATGATTACTCAATCTATGAAGAAACATATATGTATAATCATTTATGATTAGACATATATGTATAAATATGTATAATCATATATGAATATACCTCTCTACCGTATAATCATTTATGAATAGGCTTACCCTACTGATGTCGGTACGTTGGAGCGTTAGAGTGGCAAATGAGAAATATATGGTTAAGGTAGAATATCAAGATCTCTATTTTTTAGGATCTCAAGTAAACCGTCAAATATATATATATATATATATATATATATATATATATATATATATATATATATATATATATATATATATATATATATATATATATATATATATATATATATATCTTATACTGTATATAAAACATATTAGTCATATCTTGAATTTTAAGAGGTATGAGATACAAAGTTTTTTATACAAATAAATTATGCATAAATAAATCATAAATACTTGCCACAAGTTTGAAGATCTGAATTAAGGAAAGTTATTAAGAAATTTAATTTGGAGCAATATGACAATTTAAAAACATTAAATTCAGCTATATAAATTAATTTACATTTCTTAAAATTGATACCGATAATAATTAGTTTACATCAAATGTATAAACAAACAATATAAATATAAATTCTAAACATAAATATTTTATTTAAAAGTGGTAAAAAAAATTTACATGATAACTAATAATAAACTCTAATAATTATTTCTCCATAAGAAAACTATTCGCCAAAAGAACTATTTATCATCGCTGCTTTGTGCGGGCACACATCAAGTGTGTGTGTGTGTGTATATATATATATATATATATATATATATATATGTGTGTGTGTGTGTGTGTGTGTGTGTGTGTGCGCGCGCTAGGTTATAATGTGGATGGACAACTATTGTGCGGCGTGTGGACAATGCTATTCTATGAGAATTAGTAAGGTAATAAGTTGTTAAGTAATGCGAATACGTTCAACCTCACACAACTATCATCATTTTCATGCATTCTCACTAATTCTTATTCATTTTTGTTCTCACACATCATTTTTCACTTATTTTCATTCTTACAGAATACAGCTCAATAAACATTCTGACAACATTCTGACAGAATGAGAATAATAATAAAAAGTCTATAATCACCTTATAGACGATTTAATTAGTGAGAATGTGTGATAATGACAATAGTTATGTAAGATTGAACGTATTCATATTATCAAACAACATATTTTCATTGTCATTGTCACAAAATAGCACTGTCCACACGTCCGCACAAAAGATGTCATTCCACACTTGAACCTAGCTCATATATATATATATATATATATATATATATATATATATATATATATATATATATATATATATATATATATATATATATATATATATATGTGTGTGTGTGTGTGTGTGTGTGTTTGTTGTAAAAATCGGCCTAGACGGTGCCTATGCGCTAGCCGGCCTCTTATTGTCTACAATTAATGCTAGTTGTTCGAGTTAGGTGGAGTCGGTCCCAAGGGAAAACTCACCGCTTCCAACAACGTGGTCCACCACACGGACCACACCCTTCTGAAGGACCCAAGCCAAGTCATACCCCAAAGCATTCTCCTTCAACACCGCAGCCTCTAGCTCCCCGCCTTGCCAATTCAGACGCTCCTCCAAATTTTGCTTTTCCACTTCCAGGATCTATACTTGTTGAGACAAGCGACCCACTTCCCCGTCAAGGGTTGTCACCTGGTCCTCAGTGGCAGACTTCTCTCCAGATAAAACGACATACGGCTCATCGAACTTACGCCTTTCCTCTTCGAAGAGCGGTACCCTCTCCCTAAGCTCGTCACGCCCAGCCTTGATAGTAGCCGACTCCTCCAAATCGGCCTCAATGTACCAAAGGCAACCAGTTGTAGCCACTAAGTAGGGAGCGATCTAGGCTATGGTGTATTGGAGGTCATTCGCCATATGAGAATAATGAAGAAGGATAAGTGACTCCAAAGTAGCCAGAGGAAACGCGTGCCGACACCACTCGTAGGCATCCGCCTGATCCAATAGAGGAGAGCCAAGGGCGAGGTCCCAGCTAGGGAGATACACTACAGAGGAGTCCAGCAGCGACAGATCGGTCCCAAGAGAAGAATCCACCGCCCCTCCCGACAGACGGGGCTGTTCTGTTGTTCCCTGTTTCAACCCCTCTACCGGCTGAGAGACATTGTTGTCAACAATATTAATCACCAAGGGAGACTCCACAATCAAAGAGTCAATGTAACATTGCTTCCGAAGTCGTTTACCAATCGAATCGACACCACTTTCGTCCGAAATGGTAGATTCCACCAGCACAGTTCGGCACTTAGACGTCACTCGGCCCTCACCGACGGATGGCTCCCCAGCCATAGGTAACCCAACAGAAGGATGCAATAGACCTAGGATCAAGGGAGCAGCGGACTCCTATTCTCCAGTTCCAGATAAAACAACAGATATTGCCACCCCAGAACCACAAACAGGAGGCAGAAGAGATTCCACCAAGGGCACTTCGTGATATTACAACTCACCCTTGAATTGACCACACAACACCCTATTAAGGGACAAGATCTTCTCAGAAGCTGCAATCAGAGGAAAAATATAAAGCAATTGCCCTTCCCATCAAAGGAATTACTAAATTTTCCAAGAAAAAAATAAGGAGTGGGGGGTGGGGAAGCGGTACTTACCATCCTTCTCCACATAAAATTGGGGCATCACTTTCCGAGCCCGCCAAGCAGCACTCATCTCTGTCGCTGCCAAAATACAGTCCGACCACTCCTCCCCGTTGAATCCGATCCCCTTCAACCCTTGAGCAATGGAAAAAATGGTGCCTGATAGTTGAGAGGCTCGATCCAAAGATATACACACACGAGGATAGCCTATGACCGACCAGGTCGCTATTAGCTCACAACCACCGGTCTTGCCAGTTCTTCCGAGGAGCCTTTTGGTTAATAGTTAATGGGTGCATGTTGCGGCCATGAGAAAAAGTATGGACGCAAGATTGGGTGGACGAATTGAAGAAAGCTTGGAAGGCCTGGAAGCAGGGAAGCATACCTAGGGTTCGGCATGCCAACTCGAATCCAACGATCTTATTAACAACATTAGGCATAATATCGTGGATGGAGAAACTATACTATCTCATAACTTCATCAAATAAATCTGAGACTGGAAGACGAAGTCCCGCCTCGAAAATCGACACGAGAATCCCAACCTTCCCCGCCGGCAGTTAGTAAGGATATCCCCTTCCTTCCGAAACTGCACCCCATGGTCAGGCGTAAATCCAAAACAGAACTACAGGGACTTGAACTCATTCGACGGTGGGTCATTCCGTGATCGAACGAACGCCATCACAAACAAAGAACAAGAACACAACTGAGGAAAACGAACAAGAGAGAAAAGACAAAGACACAGAGAATTGTAAAAGACTTAGAAGAATCCAACCGCTCCTAATTAAGGGAGGTTCAAAATGTGAAGCGGGAAAACTGAACGGTTTTTGCAATAAAAACTGTCCACGAGGAACGGCCATGTCACGTCAGCAGTTGTCAGGACCGCCTTCACCTGATACATGTTCTGATCATGGCTAGAACAACCTGCCTACATCGTCCCAACGCAAAGGTCTACTAGCCTAGGGGACTTGTTAATGTATACCTTTAGGAATACGCCAAATATAATGAAACCATTAAAGACAGCCTGGTCAATGGCCATCACCTCTTTAACACTGAGTTCGTGATTGGCTTCTTCTCTGAACGTTTCTTGAAGTTCCCACTAATTGGCTTCTTGTAGAACTTTTTCACTCGATAATTGGAATAATAGGCAACAACTTCGTCATCAGAGTTAAGTAGAAAACCTTCTTCACCTTCTTTCACTTCTTCATTAGACTCATTCTCTTTCGCAGTTGTCTTGGAGACTAGAGCCATTGGACCTCCAAAATTCATTTTGTTCTCCTCAGCTATCTTCTTCACTTCCGACTCAGGCGCTTTTATAATGTTATAGAGGTTTGATAAAGAATAGGTGTTGAAATACTCTTGAGTCTTGATCTTGAGATAAATATTTCTCCATTCCTTTCTTAGTCCCAAAACGAAGGTAAGATTGAACTCTAAGGTGGTATGAACAACTCCATATTTGTTACACATGAAGATAAGCTTATTCAACCTATTGTAATACGCTTCGATAGTCTCACTCTCCTTTTGCTTAAAATCAGCCAATTCCGACATTGTGTCACAAAGCTCTTTTAGTTCTTTCATTCCCTTAATACGTTTCCTTCAAAGTATCCCAAATATCCTACGCTGTCTTGCAACTTGGAACACAGTTGTAAACCACAGGTGGAAGAGCTCCACGTAGTTCACGGAGACCTGTTTTTTTCATTTGCCTTTTTCTTGTTGCCTTGAGCGATCATGTCTTCAGTAGCACCTGCGTTACCAATAACTTGAACTAAATCAGCATGATAGGGTGCAGTTTCGATAGATCTCCATAGATCGTCATCGATCCCATTGAGATATTCTTCCATACGATTTGCCCATTGATCATAGTACTCAGTAATCAACATTGGAACTTTGGTAGAAGATCCAAGAAAGTTCACGAAATTCATCATGGTGTTGACGTTGAGATTTTCCATCAGATTGAGTTGAATCAAGGTTTGAAAAGAGGATAAATTTGAGAAAACTAAAATCAGGAACTAAGCGATTGACAAAACAAATACAGAATCGATCAATCACAGTGATAAATTGAAGAATTATGCCTCCACTTTGCAGAAATATTGAATCGGAGCAATCAAATCAATATAGTGAAAACACGAACGGAATTTGTTAATCAATATGTTGATTTCTGCTCTGATACCAATTGAAGAGTTGTTTAGATTTATGTTTTCATCAATCGAGTAAATCAGAGTAAACAACACGAAGATATAAATTGTTGAATCTGGTGTCTAAGCCCATAACTATAACTGGTATGTACTTGACCCGAGAGTAGCATGGTCCATTTTGGGTTGCATTCACCGAAGCAATTTGATAGGAAGGATATTTGAGAAAGAGGTTATTTGTGATTTATTAATATATTATAAATATAATATATTAGTTAAGAAATCATATTATTTAATTAGTATTGATCAAGAATTAATTTGAAATTAATTTAGTGATCAAAAGAGACTAATTAAATTAATAGAGACTGATTATGTAAATCGGTTATACATATGGTTTGGGCAATTGATCCATGATGGACTAAGTTAATGTAAGAGTCCATGAAGAGTTAGTCTATATGAGTTATTGGATCATAAGCCTAAGTGTAAGAATTAGGGTTTACATATGACTCTTGGAATTCTACACTATATATGTATTCCCTTAAGCCCAAAATCATGACACAAGTGTCATAACATGAGTATAGCCGATTTTTTTGTGCTTCAACCTCTCTCTCATTTGTCCTTCTCTTGATCTTGGTTTTTTGTGAACCATTTGAGGCATCACATTTGAGGTGCTAAGCTCTCATAAGGCCAACTTCTACGAGCTACAACAAGAGGTAATCATCTAACTAGTTTTTATGATTCAAATATTAAATTTGTATGCTAGTTAGGCTTCATGCTTTGGATAATACGAAATTGCATCTAAAATCAGAGAAAACATAGATCCAAGGCATTAGGGTTGTATGTACACCATAGGAGTGTTATAGTACATAAACCCAACAGTGGTATCAGAGTCATGGGTAGTTTTCTGTTATATAGATGCATTTGTTAATTTTTAAAGCTGAAAAAAATTGAAAAATGGCTTTCTGCCAGCATGAACTCGACGAGTCCACTATGGAACTCGACAAGTTCATGATGAACTCGACGAGTCCATAAGCTGACTCGACGAGTTGGGCAGTGTGTTGGCAGAATTTTCGAGTTTTTGGCCTGTTTTGGATTAGCATCATTACCACAAACTGTTTTGGTTCATAAAATTTGATTTTGTTGATACGGTAATGATTATCCCCATCCAATAACATGATGTTTGCCAAATTTTAAGATAATTACTTGATTTTGTGAAAAACTAATTATTTGTAAAATTTGAATCATTTTGATATAAGAGTTGCATTAGGTCAAATTGGTAAAAGAGGAAGAATATATATGATTATTTTTATTAGTTTTAAATTTTATCTAAATGTTTTAATAGGTTACAAAACTTGTCATAAAGTTTTGGAAATAAAAAGTTTTTAAGGAGTTACAAAATTAAGTCTATAAGTTATGGAATCCAAAGTTTTTCAAGAGTTTCATAACTTGCCCTCAAGTTATGGAGTATGAAAAGTCTCATTCATGAAAACATTAACTCTTGTAATTAAAAGGTTTCAAAAGATGCAACTCTTAGGTTCATAACTTAAAAATTAATTAAATAGTTTTAAATTTTGAATTTTTATATTTAGCACCTTGATGTTTTGAATAGTTCAAATTACATCTTTATGAATTTCATTAAATTAATTAAATGTTTGATTAAAAGAGATAATTAATAAATCCATAATGACATGGTTTAAGTTTAATTAAATTAAAAGTATAATTTATTAATAGATTAAAGCACTTAGTATTTTTAAATGTGTAAAATACACCCTTATACTATATAAAATTAAAAGTTTAATATAATATATATGTATAAGTTAAAAGTCAGTCTTATCGTTAGCAGGCCTCATTCACGAAGCTGATCTATATGGGGTGTTTAAGGAAGCGGCCTGTAAAATGACTGTCATTGGGTATCCACTCTTACCCACCGCACCCTTGACCAGTGGAGGGTCGTTAGCCGAACGGGTAGGATAGGACACAAAATTTCATTAATAAGTATGATGATATGCAAGTAACTAAATATCATATAAATTCTCAATCTTAGTTACTTAGGAAAAATGTGAATTTGGTGCTAATCCAAGAAATTGTACATTGCACCTTATTGGTCGTTAGTGGAGCGTGTGTGGTTAACTGGAAAACTAATATGGGACTAATGAAGGATGGCAATGGGTAGCTCGTAGATTATCATAGATCAATGGAGCGTGTGTGGTTAACCGACACATTGATTAGCTGATAAATGTCTTCGAGAGTACCAAGCTAATTTGCATGGTTATTCACACATTGTTTGTGATCCTCGGTATCACAGTCACAAACTTGAAGGGCATAATCGAGATTAAACATGCCATTGAAAAGTTCAATGAATCTCAAAGAATATAGGAATTTCAATTCATTTAAAACCTAATATTCATTTTCGTTTTTCATGGTGGAAATTGGTAAATCGTCATTTACCTACCTTCAAATATTTTGCAATTGGATTACGTCATCCCTCTTCCGAATTGCAGAATATTGTGTTGGGTCCTAGCCTTAATATTGATGGGTTTTATGCATAAGAAACAATCCTATGTGCTCATACAAACCCTAATGCTTGGATCTAGGTTTCTCTATTGTACATGCTTTGAATCCAAGTCTTGCAAACCCTAAACTAGCATACATATTATCAAAAAATAACAAACAACATCAGATCTAGATGTTTACCTCTTCAAATAGCTTGAATCTTCTTTGCTTGAGCTTAGAATCACAATTGTAATTCCTCTAATGGATCACAAACACCAAGTAGCAAGAAGGCAATAAGAGAGAGGAGGGAGGAAGCTAGAAATCGGCCTAGGGTTTCTCTTGGAATAATGTCTAGCTGATTTCCATAGCCTAGGGGTCATATTTATACTTGCAGGCTACTAGGGTTTCAGTCTAAACCCTAATGGACAGCTTAGCCACCAAGCAGCCCAAGGAACCTTCTGGAATAGGGCCTTGGACGAAATATGATGATCCTTTCATCATATTTTCGTTCCCCCTCTTGTCCATTAGGTTTCCTAGCCCAAAATCCAACTATCACACATTTGACAGTTTATACCCCTTTATTTAATTAATCTCTTTTAGTCACCAAATTAATTCCTAATTAATTTATGACTAATACTAATTAAATAAATATGATTTCTCCTTTAATATATTATTCTTATAATATACTAATAAACCATAATATCCTCTCTCTCATATCAAATTACCTTGTCAAGTTGCTTTGGTGAAGGCAACCCAGAAGGACCATGCACAACCGGGTCAAGTACATACCAAATATAGTTACGGGCTTAGACACTAATCCAACAGTCTCCCACTTGAATAAGTCTAGTAACTATATCTCACATACGTCTTCAGAATCCGATTAGCAATCGTAGCTCTTATACGCTTCTGTCACTCTGATCAAAATCCTGTTCTTCAGATAAGGGATCCTATAATCCTCTGTTCTAGATATCATGCAGACAATACTTATTGTCTAGCATTCTGTTTATTGATCTCTGATTCGTTCGACATAGAATTCAGTTGAACACATCAACATTATCCTGACCGGGCCCGGCACATAAGTCAAACCAAATCATCGAGTGACCAAGATATCGCTTTTATTCTCTTAGAATAAAAGGAACAGATAAACTTCGACTTATATGCTCTTATTATCTACTAGATAAGTTACACACAATAATACGTTTTATAACATCAAGTTACTGATGCGTTTTCGTATTATCAATATATAATCAACTAGCAAACAACAACCATATCTCTAGGTTTTAAGATTATATGATATTATCATCTTGCGATCACTTATGATAACATTCAAGAAGTGATACTAGCAAGTGCGGGTTTATTCCAATGCTCAAAACATATTTCATAAGCACTCATAAACTTTGCAGCAAACCTTTGCTATGTCTAAAACCTTTTAGACAATCTACAAACTAATTTATGACAATCTTCTTTCATATCTACTTCCAACATATGATCGATTGTGGACTGTTCGAATAATCTTATTATTCAGGAAGTCAAAACATGCAAAATTGAAACAATAGATAAATAATCAACATAGGATAGTAACTTTCTTATAAATAAAACACCTTTATTTAATCATCAAATGTTGAATATAAAATTATCTATTACTAGTTTCCTACCTATCTAATCTAAACTAATATCGTCCTTTAGCCCAATGCTCCTAGCGTGCTACAAATGCTTGACCCTACTCAGTCCCTTCGTAAGGGGATCTGCTGAGTTATCTTCTGACGATACCCTCTTCACAACGAGGAGTCCCTCTTCTACCCGATGTCTAATAAAATGATATTTCCTGTCGATATGTCGAGATCTGCCATGATCCCTTGGTTCCTTGGTCAAGGCAACCGCTCCTTCATTATCGCAGAAAATTTCCATGGGCTCCTTTATGGTTGGCACAACTCCAAGGTCTCCTATGAAGTTCTTCAACCATATAGCCTCCTTTGACGCTTCGCTTGCCGCAATGTACTCCGATTCGCACGTTGAATCAGCTACGGTCTCTTGCTTGGAACTCTTCCAAGTCACTGCTCCTCCATTCAGGGTAAAGACCCAGCCCGACTGTGATCGGTAATTATCCCGATCCGTCTGGAAACTAGCGTCACTGTACCCTCGCACCCTTAAGTCATCACTCCCACCGAGGACTAGAAACCATTCCTTGGTCCTTCGTAGGTACTTAAGAATATTCTTGACAGCAATCCAATGTGCTCTACCAGGGTTCCCTTGATATCTGCTGACCATGCTCAAAGCGAAGGCCACATCAGGGCGAGTACAGGTCATAGCGTACATAATCGAGCCAACTGCGGAAGCGTAAGGTACTCGGCTCATATCTGCTATCTCTGCCTCTGTACTTGGGCTCTGAGTCTTACTCAGTTTGGTATTGCATTGGATTGGTAACTCCCCTTTCTTGGAATTTTCCATACTAAAACGTTTTAGTACCTTTTCCAAGTATGTATCCTGACTGAGTCCTATCAGTCTCTTACTTCTGTTTCTCACTATCCTTATTCCCAGAATATATGCAGCTTCTCCGAGGTCCTTCATAGCGAAACACTTCCCAAGCCAGGACTTTACCTCCTGCAAGGTTGGGATGTCGTTTCCTATGAGTAGTATGTCATCGACATACAATACGAGGAAGCTCACTATACTCCCACTGGTCTTGACATACACACATGACTCATCCTCGTTTCGCAGAAAACCAAACTCTTTGACTTTCTCGTCAAAACAAAGATTCCATCTGTGAGATGCTTGCTTTAATCCATAAATGGATTTCTCAAGCTTGCACACTCTATTTGGATGCTTCGCATCGACGAAACCCTCTGGCTGATTCATATAAACATCCTCAGCCAACTTCTCATTTAGGAAAGCGGTTTTTACGTCCATCTGCCAGATTTCATAATCATGAAACGCAGCTATTGCGAGCATTATCCTAATAGACTTTATTTTGGCAACTGGCGAAAAGGTCTCATCATAGTCAACTCCAGGATTTTGAGTAAAGCCCTTTGCGACCAATCGCGCTTTGTAAGTGTGCACTTTCCCATCCATGTCTGTCTTCTTCTTGAAGATCCACTTGCACCCGACCGTCTTACGACCTGGTACATTATCAACCAAATTCCAAACTTGGTTGTCATACATGGACTGAATCTCGCTGTCCATTGCCTCTTTCCATTTATCAGACTCTGGGCCTGCCATGGCTTCCTTGTAGCTGTTAGGTTTGTCCAGATTTACTAGTGTACTATCACTAATAAATGTGTCCCCGTCAGTAGTAATATGGAAACCATAAAACTAGGGTGGAACAATAACTCTACTTGAACGTCTAAGAGGTAAGGACTGGTCAATTGGTTCAACCGGAGTTTCCTCCTCAGGTTGCATGCCAGTGTCAGAGGTTCCTTCATCTCCTGACTCTTGAAGCTCTTCAAGGTCAATCAGACTCCCACTGTCTCTTTGACTTATGAGTTCTCTCTCTCTGAAAACCCCTCTCCTAGCAACAAAGACAACATTGTCACTTGGTCTATAGAAGAGATAGCCAAAAGACTTCTGTAGGTAGCCGATGAAATAACACTTCTCACTACGAGGTTCTAGCTTGTCGTGAGTCTCTCGTCTTACGAAAGCTTCACAACCCCAAACCTTGATATGTGCTAACGAGGGAGCTTTCCCTGTCCACATCTCGTGAGGTGTCTTGGTAACCTTCTTGGTGGGAACTAAGTTAAGGATATGGGCGGCAGTCTCTAAGGCATACCCCCATAATGAGATTGGTAACGAAGCACGACTCATCATAGAGCGAACCATGTCCAACAAGGTTCGATTACGTCTCTCAGCCACACCATTCAATTGTGGCGTTCTAGGAGGCGTCAATTGCGAAACTATTGCGCATTCTTTTAGATAGTCATGAAACTCAAGACTTAGGTACTCTCCCCCTCGATCAGATCGAAGCATCTTGATTTTCCTGCCCAGCTGATTTTCCACTTCATTCTTAAACTCTTTGAATTTCTCAAAGGTTTCTGACTTTTGCTTAATCAAGTAGATATATCCATATCTGCTATAATCGTCTGTAAAAGTCACGTAGAAGCGACAAGCGTCCCTTGTGGTGGATCTAAAGGGTCCACATACATCTGTATGTATGAGATCCAATACACCCTCACCCCTTTCACATATGCCAGTAAAGGGTGACTTGGACATCTTCCCAAGTAAACAAGACTCACACACGTCATCGTCCCTTAGGTCGAATGACTCCAAGACTCCATCCTTTTGGAGTTGGGCTATGCGTTTCTTGTTAACATGGCCAAGTCGACAATGCCACAAGCATGCTTTGTCCAAACTTGTGGACAAATCAATATTCAAAACATCATTTCCTAAATTATCAATAACTAACACAGATTCATAAATCCCATTACAAGGTAATGCATTGAAATAAAAGACACCATTCAAATAAGCATTAATAGAACCATTACTATTATCAAACGAATATTTGAAACCTTGTCTAAACAATCCATGAAAAGAAATGATGTTCCTTGCCATATCTGGCGAATAGCAACAATTATTTAAATCTAGTCCTAACCCATTACTCAACACTAAGGAATAAACTCCGATCTTGGTTACTGGTGAAGACTTCTTGTTTCCCATGATCAAGCTTATCCTTCCATGCTCCACTTCCCTACTTTTTCTTAGCCCCTGCAAATCAGAACAAATGTGATAACCACATCCTGTATCAAGGACCCATGAAGTATCAAGTGATGAGTTATTAGATTTAATTAAATACATACCTGCGAAGGTGGGCTTTATCTTCCCATCCTTGATATCCTGCAGATACTTGGGGCAACTTCGTTTCCAGTGGCCCTTCTGGTGGCAGTAGAAACACTCTGCTTCCTTGGGGTCAGAAGAAGGTTTAATAGAACCTGCTTTGGTCCCACTAGAAGAGGAGCCATCTTGGGTCTTACCCTTATGGTGGCTCTTAGAAGGAGCCTTCCTCTTCTTACCCTTTCCTTGGCTAATTGCCAACACAGGAGCAGCTACAGTAGAGGATGATGCAACAGATTTGTCCTTGAGGTTGCTCTCAGCTGTCCTCAGGAGCCCTTGGAGTTTACTCAGGGTGACCTCTTCCTTGTTCATGTGGTAGGTCATCCTGACTTGGTTGTAGCAAGGAGGCAAGGAGTGGAGGATGATGTCGATAGCCAAATCCTCATCAAACTTAACATTAAGTTTGAGAAGACGATCAACATACCTTTGCATTCTTTGCAAATGAGATGTTAGGGACTCTCCACTTCCCATCTTAGCGGTGATCATGTTGGTGATGATCTCATAGCGCTCTTGCCTCGCGCTCTGGTGGTACCTGTCCAGCAAATCTTGATGCATTTCATATGGATACATGTCCTCATAGGACTTTTGGAATTCGAGGTTCATGGTGGCCAACATGATGCAATGAACTTTCGTTGCATCACGCTCGTGGGCCTCAAAGGCGGCCAACTCTTCAGGAGTAGCTTCTTCTGGGTTAATCTTCTCTAGCTTCTCGTCGAGGACATATTCTTTGTCCTCGTTGCGAGTTATCATGCGAATGTATCTCATCCACTCGTTGAAGTTCGAGCCATCAAATGTCACCTTTTGACACAGGTTCATCAACGAGAACGACCCAGAAGTGTTGTTGTTTGCGTTTGCATTAGACATCTGAAATAGAAAGGAACAAGGTTTGATTAGAAATGAATCCCCAATTAAACACCCAAATGAGAAATTTGGGCTAGGATCCAACAACATTATATACAACTTAGAAAAGGGATGCCGTAATCTAAAAGTAAATAATATTGAAGGTAAGTGAATGACGATTCACTAATTTTCACCATGCAAAACGAAAAGAATTAAGTTTTAAATGTATTTGAAAATTCCTAGATTTCTTTTGAGATTCATTGAACATTTCAATGGCATGTTTAAATCTCGATACGCACTTCAGATTTGCGACTGGGATGCCGAGGATCGCAAATAAGTTTGTGAGTAACCATGCGAATCAACATGGTGCACTCAATGTCTTCATCACCTAATCAATGTGCTGGTTAGCCACACACGCTCCATTGATCTATGATAAAACCTCGAGCCACCCTTTGTCACCAATGCCAATCCCAAATTAGTGTGCCGGTTAACCACGCACGCTCCACTAACGTTTGACAGGGGTACAAAGTGTAATTCCATGGAGTCGCATCATTTTCACATTTTACCCTAAAGTAACTAAGATTGGGAATTTATAAAACAATGTAGTTACTTTAATATTTCCATTATACTTATAATGATGAATTAAATGCCCTATCCTATCCGTTCAGCTAACGACCCTCCACCAGTCAAACAAGCGGTAGGTGTGAGTGTACACCCATTAAGTGCCATTTTATAGGCAGCAACCTTATACCCACCTTATAGACTGGCTTCGTGAATGAGGCCTACTAGCGATAAGACTAGCTTATTCTTATACATATATATTAATTAATCTTGTAATAATATAATAGCATAAGGTTGAATTTTAAACTTGTAAAATTCTAAGGGTTTGAAATTTAAGTTATTCAAATTAAACTTTTAATCACAAAATTCAAATTTCAAAACTTGAGGGCAAGTTTTGAACTTTTCAAAACATAAGGGATCAAATAACACAAAATTCAAATTAAACAATTAATTTCATAATTATCTATATTTGATCTAACTTTATTTAGTCATAAGATAATTACCAAATAATTTTAAATAATCCATATTTATCATATAAACAACCAATATTCAAAAGATTTGAAATTATCTATTGTTTTGGCAAGGATAATCATTTAATTAAGATAAAATTCGGATTTTAACTTCAAAAACGATTTAGGCATTGTCTCCAAGTCAAAACAGCAACTAAATCCCGAAATATCCTCTGTCTGACGCTCGTACTCGCCGAGTCAGCTCTGAACTCGCCGAGTAGGGGCTAACTCGCCGAGTCCAGATACTGACTCGCCGAGTTGAGTCGGGCAGAGGCAAAAAAAACTCGATTTTCAGCAAGCAAAACAGTTAAGCATCACATACAATTGAAACCAATCAAGTCTCTGATACCACTGATGGATTTTATGCATAAGAAACAATCCTATGTGCTCATACAAACCCTAATGCTTGGATCTAGGTTTCTCTATTGTACATGCTTTGAATCCAAGTCTTGCAAACCCTAAACTAGCATACATATTATCAAAAAATAACAAACAACATCAGATCTAGATGTTTACCTCTTCAAATAGCTTGAATCTTCTTTGCTTGAGCTTAGAATCACAATTGTAATTCCTCTAATGGATCACAAACACCAAGTAGCAAGAAGGCAATAAGAGAGAGGAGGGAGGAAGCTAGAAATCGGCCTAGGGTTTCTCTTGGAATAATGTCTAGCTGATTTCCATAGCCTAGGGGTCATATTTATACTTGCAGGCTACTAGGGTTTCAGTCTAAACCCTAATGGACAGCTTAGCCACCAAGCAGCCCAAGGAACCTTCTGGAATAGGGCCTTGGACGAAATATGATGATCCTTTCATCATATTTTCGTTCCCCCCTTGTCCATTAGGTTTCCTAGCCCAAAATCCAACTATCACACATTTGACAGTTTATACCCCTTTATTTAATTAATCTCTTTTAGTCACCAAATTAATTCCTAATTAATTTATGACTAATACTAATTAAATAAATATGATTTCTCCTTTAATATATTATTCTTATAATATACTAATAAACCATAAAATCCTCTCTCTCATATCAAATTACCTTGTCAAGTTGCTTTGGTGAAGGCAACCCAGAAGGACCATGCACAACCGGGTCAAGTACATACCAAATATAGTTACGGGCTTAGACACTAATCCAACAAATATTTCATTTCGGTGTTATATTAAGGTCTTAAATCAGTTAACTTGAATTTCTCCCTTGTAGATGTCTAATTCTGACAACTATGGTCTTCTCGAATCTTATGGAAAAAGCTTTCCTCATGAAGATGATGTTCCCATAAATCATACTTTGCTTCCTCCACCTCCTCCAATTATTCTCCTTGACCCACATGTCCGTTGACTTGAAAAGTTCAAGGTCAATGAAACCCTATTGGCAAGTAAACACCAAGATGGAAGGTCTGTGTGTGGACATGTCTTAGAGATGAAGTCACACATTGACAAGCTGGGAATGTTAGGTGTCGTTGTCTCGAGGAAGTTGGCTGTTGACTTGGTTCTTCAATCACTTCCTAAGTCATATAGTGAGTTCGTTAAAGATTACTTTCTGACAGACCACAACGTGACCCTTATCGATCTTACCTATTTGCTAATTGCTGCTGAATCAGAAATGATTTGGCGCACTGGTAATGCAAATTTGATTGGAAGATCTACTTCCCAAACTTCCATGGACATTGACAATGGAAATATTGGAAGTCCAGAAAAGATTTCTCTTCCCAAGGGAAAGGGAAAGGCTAAGTCTGAGATTGTCCCGTGTGCCATTCCAAAAGAATCTGTTAGCTTCTATTGCCAAGAGAAGGGGCATTGGTTGCGAAGCTGCCCTATCTACCTGAAAGATCATAAGGATGGTAAAGTCAGAGTGTATAATTCTGCTTCAGGTAAGTCCATTATCTAACTCTGTTAAGTTCTTATTTGTAGATTCTTAATACATGATGTGATAAGATCGCATTTTGATGTTTTGTAGGATCGAAGAAGAAAAAGGAAGCTTAAAGGAAGAGTAAGCTGAGTCTGATCGCGAAGAGATGGATTTCGATCGCATGGTTCAATGATCGGATTTTTGAGCTGCTACTTAAGAGTTATGATAGATTTCTTAGAAATATATAGTAACATAGTTTTCCGCAATTTTATAAATAATGAGAATTTTGATTTTATCTTATATTTCCTTACAATGGCATTTGTGAAAATTGATGTTTGTATGTATCTATTTTTAGAAATATGGATATGATTCTTTCGTTTGTAGTAGTGTCTAAATTTACCAAATAAGGAAAGATTCTCATCACTAAGTTTCAATTGGAAAGAAACTTGGAATCATGCGACTTGCATTGTGTGATGAATGAGAACCTTCATCTTTGGAAAATTAAGACTAATTCCTTGTTTACATGTATATGTAAGTCAATTGAAGGACTAGGGGATCGGGTACACTTGGTTGTGAACTGCTCAGGTCCACCACAAAGAACGATAAGACTATTTGTCATGATTTACTAAAAGTTTAGTAAATATGGTTATGCTTACAAGATTAAGTGTAATTCTGAATCATTGAATAAGTTTCAATGTATTGCAAAACGAATAAGAAGAAATAAATTAGGCAGAAAGATAAAAGTTTCTCCAATCTGAAAGGAAAAGAAAGTACTTAAGTATTGTGTTTTATGATCATCTTAATGATTATGAAAACCATATCACAATTGATCCTCTAAGGACACCTTAGTACATAAGTATGGATAAGAAGAGGAATCAGGAAATTGTTGAAATGGTTAAATCAATTAAGGTGAGTCATACTTCGTGTCAAAATCAAGTCTTAGAGTCATACTCCAGGGTTGTTCATTTAGTGACATGTCTTAAGTAGGTTTATAACACGTTTATAATTGGTAGTTGTGATGTCTTTAAGACAAAGACCAACGAACACCAATTCTATGAAGTGTTTTTCATTGATATGAATCCGCACTAACTATTGAATAGTTTGTCAAGGAGTGTTTCTTTACAAGAGAATCTTATATGTCAAGAAGTCAGTGCGAGTCCTAAAGATCTTGAAAAGTTTCTGAAACTAATCAAGAATAAACCTATTGTGTATCACTATCTCATGACTTGAGGTTTGTAACCTATCGTGTTGACATATTCTTGTTTCTGTGCCCATTCCCGTTAAAAGTTGTCTATGCGTGTGAGTTCTATGAGTTCTCAGTTGTTTGCATAAGGAAATGCACCTTGATCAGTGAAAGTTCATTGATCAGTAAGGGTGAGCTGCTAAGCAACTTAGAAAAACATGGTAGGCCCTTGTGCTGCCAAGTGGAAAGAAATTAAGATTGAACAAGTTCAGTCCATATGAGTTTAAATTTGTCATATACCTTGTCTTATGATAATGGTTGGAAATGGCAGATTCACATGGATAGGAACATATACACCATTAAATCTAAGTGGTAAGGTTTCTCTCCAATTCATGAAAATGATTGTGAGGAAACGCTTTCACTAAGTAGATTTTAAAGAGTTAGCAAATGTGATATTTGCATTCTCAAATTCGATTATGACTACGGCATCCCTCTTCATAGTTCGAATTGTGAGAAATGGCAAATAGGTTGAACATTCGGGACTTACTGCCATAAGTTCTGAAATAGTTTATACATGCATATGAGCTTTCTTATAAAAGGTGTATGAGATTAGATAAAGGATTATCGAAGCATCTCGTATCAGAAATCTGAACTATGTAAAGCAATTCAATAAATATTGATTTCTAGAAGTCCAACTGATTTTGGATGCATGTCAAAGCTAGTGGGAGCATGAATGTTATGCTAGTAACAAAATAATTGTTATGCTAGTGGGAGCATAATTATTATGGTAAGTGTTGCGAGTTGGCAATACTATTTATAGGACAAAAAAAGTTCTAATTTGCAAAGTTGCAAAGGTTAAAAAGTTGTTTCGCTATACTAAGGGAGAGGATACTTATACTTTATTTCGAATCTAAAAGTTTAGACTGAAGTATAATCAAACTTAGTCATGGATATATATGAATATCATGTTGAAATATTTCAACATTGGAAATTCTATATATGGAAATATTATAGCAAAAGACTGGTCAAGTATCATGTATTTATATAAGACATTATGAATCGTGTCCCATATGCTTCAAATATAGGATCGATTGCATATGGTATAATATTCACGTGTTCTAATTTTCCAAATGCCTAGGGCATTAAGAGGGAAAAAGGACTAGAACCGGATATAACTAAAGTGGTTAAACAACTGTCAAGGACAATCTAAGGTTCGCTAAAGATTCATTGCTTAAGGACAGTTGGAGTATAGTAATGGACCATATTTACATTATTATGAATAGACATAAATCTATTAATAATGCATTGTCATATGGCAAATATGGAAATGTTTTGATAATGGGAGTTGGATATTAAGAATCTATGTGTAGGGTAGAAACTTTTATGCAACAAGGATGTTCAAAGGAATGTACTTTGAATTTGAGAGTTCGCTTCCTTGGAATTGTTTTGTTATAAATCTCCAGTGGAAAGTTTTGTAATATCGTTGGCAAAGTCTCTGTGACTTTGGTACCTCGACATTACAAAAGATACAATGCATGATAGTTTAGAATCGAACACATTCTTATAGTGGCAAGAATTAGGTATTCTTACACTAAGTAATAAGGATTTGGAATTGTGAAATGAGCATCATTGAAATGCTTTCAATTGACCTATTTCACAAAGTAAGGACCATATATATAAACATAGTATGCATGCTTGGAGCATGGAATAACTATTGTTTTAATTCAAGTATTAAGTCGATTAATCGAAACATTATACAATGAATAATGTGTAATCAATGTGGTGATTAAATAAAAGGTGTTTTATTTATATTTAAAAGTTTTAAGACCATATTGAATTCCGTTATTCTTATGTTTCACTTTGCATGTTTTACTTCCCGAATAACTAGGTTATTCAAAGATCCACAGTCAATCATACCTTGGAAGTAAGTAATGAGGTAAGATTGTCATGAATCCGACTATAGATTGTCTAAGGTTTTAGACATAGCACAAGTTTGTTGCGGTGTTCATGAGTACTCCTGTAATAAGATTTGAGTATTGGATTAAACCCACGCTCATCTGAATCACTTCATGGATTTCATCACGGGTGATTGTGAGATGATAATATCTTATTCTCCAAACGGAGACATATAGTTGTTGTTTACAACTCGGTTGCACATTGATGATACACAAACGCACCAGTAACTTGGTGTTATAAAAAGTATTGTTGTGTGTGATTTGATGAGTGAATAGAGCAAGCATATGAGTCGAAGTTTATCTGTTCCTTTTACCCTAAGAGGGATAAAAGCCATATATGTGGGCCCCTCGATGATTTAGTGATGACACCCCTAAGAGCTTGGCCAAACCCGGACTGATTTGATTTGTTCAATTAGTCTGTCGTCATAGAACGGAAATTGGGAAAAAACACATGGACATAGAGAATGATTATAATCCATGTCTCAGTTCATACGATATCTAGAATGGAGGAATATATGATCCCTTATCTAATTGACGCGTCAGAGTTTGACAGCGGCTTTAGAGAGCTACGATTGCTAGTCGGCTTTTCAAGTCGTACTTGTAGTTATAGTTATTTGACTTATCCAAGTGAGAGACTGTTAGATTAGGTGTCTAAGCCCATAACTATAACTGGTATGTACTTGACCCGATAGTAGCATGGTTCTTTTGTGTTGCATTCACCGAAGCAATTTGATAGGAAGGATATTTGAGAAAGAAGTTATTTGTGATTTATTAATATATTATAAGTATAATATATTAGTTGAGAAATCATATTATTTAATTTGTATTGATCAAGAATTAATTTGGAATTAATTTAGAGATCAAAAGAGACTAATTAAATTAACGGTGACTGATTATGTAAATCAGTGATACATATGGTTTGGGCTATTGATCCATGATGGACTAAGTTTATGTGAGAGTCCATAAAAAGTTAGTCCATATGAGTTATTGGATCATAAGCCTAAGTGTAAGAATTAGGGTTTACATATGACTCTTGGAATTCTACACTATATATGTATTCCCTTAAGCCCAAAATCGTGACACGGGTGTCATAACATGAGTATAGCCGATTTTGTGTGCTTCAACCTCTCTCTCATTTTTCCTCCTCTTGCTCTTGGTGTTTTGTGAACCATTTGAGGCATCACATTTGAGGTGCTAAGCTCTCATAAGGCCAACTTCTACAAGCTACAACAAGAGGTAATCATCTAACTAGTTTTTATGATTCAAATATTAAATTTCTATGCTAGTTAGGCTTCATGCTTTGGGTAATATGAAATTGCATCCAAAATCAGAGAAAACTTAGATCCAAGGCATTAGGATTGTATGTGCACCATAGGAGTGTTATAGTACATAAAACCCAACATAAATAAGATCTGGTTTTAGCGCAAATATATTTCTTGAGAAAAGTGAAAGAAATATCGCAATGAGAATGAAAGCTCAGTGTATACAAGTGTGCAAGGATGTTACAAATCTCTAAGTACCTATCCTATTTATAGGGAACTCACAGAAACAAAAAAATAACTAAGAGTCAACATTACATCGTGAATCAACAAGATGCCTAGTAAATACATTACATAACTAGGACATGTGGACACTCGTTATTTACAGAATATCCAATACCGAGATACCTACCTATTCGATATATCACAACAAAACATGACTAAACATTAAAATATTTCTCTTCTTGTGTTAGTGTTTTCTCATCGAGGGACTTAGTTTTCATATAACTCTATATCTGGTTTTTGTTTGCGTATTATTAATTTATATTTGTTTCATCTGGTCTATCTGATAAGCCTGTGATCAGTTAGGATAGTATGAGGGTAGGACCATTTTGGCATATAGATGTTCTAAAATCCAGAAACCCAAGCGACATATCCTTCCTTACATCAGTCCAACAATTAGTCCTTCCTTGAGTATAGAGTCGTACGTCTAAAGAAAGAACCTAAGCGTATGAGTTGGAGGTTTAGGAATACCTAGACTATAGTTGTGTTCTCCTAAGAAGTACTAATTTGCTATAGTTTTTAGCTCATATACCAATCTATCACACCCCAATTGACGGCAAAAACGTCGGGGCTACGACGTAAGCGATGGCTCACAGTTAAACAACATATGTTGAATAATAATAGGATTTATATAACACTATATTCTTCCAGAGTTTAGGTATGAAGAATTTCAATGTTTAGTAAATCCCAAAAGCAACAGTTACTTAATATAAGTCTAATTAGCATAGTAAATAGACAAAAGGCCTGCTAATTTGGCCAACCATTTATTCTAAGGAAATAAATCCTTCAACATTTACACAAATCGTGTGTTCTTCTAACACTTAAGTCCCTGAAGATACATATGTTTAAAAATACATCAATAAAAATGTTGGTGAGCTTGATAGGTTTTGACTCAACCTTATTAAATTCCATGAGTGTTTAAAAACCAATCATTTACAAAAGAGTATATTTGTCTTTTATTTTCTTATGAAAAATCCATCCGGATAAAAGAGTTTAGCTTGTTAAATATAACATATGCTATAATTAAATAATGCTTCATGTTGAATTTTAATGAGACATTAACTGTAAAGTGAAAGTATTCAACACATAACCATTTGAATAAAAACGATCTGTTTTATTTCTGTACATTCTAGTATGAATTTATGGGTTTTAATGTGTGCCTATAACTGACACTACTGACTGAGAAAGCCTCTGTAGAGCACATTCAATAGAGGTGCCTTAATTAACACTAACGCGTCACTGACGTCGTGTAGTAATAAGATAAAGAACAATTACGCCTGTTTTAGTCTCGTCGGATGAAGGTTGTAGCTAGCAACAACAAGCGGAGCTGTCGACCCATATAAATCTATACCAAAGGTCCACGTTCCTCCTAGGATTAATAGTTATAGTACAAAGGGCTGATACTAAGTTTGTGTTGTAAGTGAATGAAGTAATTCCTACATAGAAAGTCTCATGATTGTCAAGCCTAGGATTTTTGAACATTTATTTAAGTCTCAGATTACTACGATTGTTTTATTGACTAATCAAATAAAAACATTCAAGAAAGAAAAATCAAGCTTTAAAACCTAAGTTGTTAAGATTTCTATGCTTAGAGTTTTAAATCCTTACAATGATTTTCTAACAATAATTGGGCACCATAACCGCTACGTTTTAAATAAATCCATATTTCAAACCATGTAATATGAACCAAATCACATAGTGCAAAAGACAAATATACGTCCCCAAGTAATTATTAACCGAAATTCCTAATAATCCATTTTTCCTATATTTAGTTTCAAATATTGTTAAGTACTATTTGTTTCACGAAATAGTGTTCCTAGTTTCATATAACGCGTTGATTTGATAATAAAAATCATATATATATATATATATATATATATATATATATATATATATATATATATATATATATATATATGATTTAATCATTATAAAAAAGAATACATATTTATAAAATTATAAATATGTGACTAACTCATTAATTCATTTATAACTTTATTGGTGATAAAACTTTATATAAATACATATCATGGTTGTAAAAATCGGCCTTGGCGGCCGATTAATCGGCGCCTAGGCGCTTGGCGGCCTCTAACCGCCTACGAATAAGGGTTAGAGGGTAAAAAAATCGGCCTTGGTCAATATCGGTCAAAACCGTTACAGTACGGTCCAAATCGGACTAAATTGGACCCTAATCGGATCCGAAATCGGACCCAAAAACCAGGCTCAAATGATCCACCGTCTCAAAGGAGACAGCTGGCCCAAAGCGTAAGTGGATATGGATTTCAATACCCCTTCTACGCTTTTTATATAAATGTTTTTCCTTGATATTTTATCCCACCAACGATGTGGGATACTCAAATGAAAAAACACAGGAACACAAAGATAAATTTGTTTGTTTCCTTTTCTTTTGATTTGTTTGATCGACGACACCAAAACAAAATCGACAATTCATTCTTCCTTCTTTTTCTATTACCTATTTCGTATGTTAAGGGGGTGTTTGAGATTCTTGGTATAAAACTCGATCAGGTTAGTTCCTCAATATCGACTCCGATTGGAAGATGATAATCAACAGAGGTTAGTTCTTCAATGACGTTTCTTTCAAGCTTGCTCAAGTCTTCAATCATGGCATCCATATCCACGGCTTGTAGGTCTGATCTGGAGAGATGAATAAATATACAACTTGATTAGGTGGTACTCGAAGACAACCCAACTGATGATCAGAAGAAAGCAAGCACTCGTTCATTTTCATCACATTTTCTTTAATTGAGTAATCTGATTCGTGTTCAAAATTTGTTTGATTCTCATGATTCTTTCTATCGATCTTATATTCTAAATCTTGATTGATTTGCTTATAATTGATTGAAGTTGGGATTAGATTTGGTTCACAATAACTGATCAATGTTACTAAATATTCGATAATATTCATCTGGTTTATCAATTTCTTCAAAGCTTGCTCTGATTTTCAATTTCTTGTTTATGGATGGAATCAATGTCGATAACTTTGATGATTGTTACTGATCGATACTCATGGAATACGATTGTTGGAGTCGATTTTGATATGAAAAGGATGATTTGGTGGCTTGAGTGAACTCAGTTGTGTAATAAGATAACTAGCATGCCAAGTGTTTGTGTAAATGCTTAAGAGAAACTTTTTATCAGATTTTGATAGCACAATACCTCAAGTGGGTTTTCTCAATGTTATATTTATGAATGTAAATTATTTATTACATATTTATTATTGTTAACTTGTTTACTTATATTATTAGGATTAATGTTATATTTATTAAATTTTTAATAATTATTTAACAATTAATGGTCCCCGATTAATCATCCGATTAATCCCCGCCTAGCCGATTAATCCCTTGACCCCAGTCCACCGATTAGCCTACGTCGAGCGATTTCTACAACCTTGATATATATATATATATATATATATATATATATATATATATATATATATATATATATATATATATATAAAATTATAAAAAAGAATACATTTATATAAATAATGATTTAATAATTATAAAAAAGAATACATATTTATAAAATTATAAATATGTGACTAACTCATTAATTCATTTATAACTTTATTGGTGATAAAACTTTATTAACACTTTACTATATATATTTATATAAATAATACACATTTTAATGTGAATATTTACATAAAAATAACTTTTATAAAAAGTGTATATGTCTAAAAGTTCCATTTTTAAATAAAACCTTGTCACAAGTGACTCATAATTTTTTTTTTTTATAAAAATTCATTTACAAAACCTCCTTTAAATATAACAACCCATTTTTTATCTAAAAGCATAACCATTTTTCATAAAATCATATTTTTGGTCATTTGAGCAAATATTTTATATTAATACAATAATCACACATTTTAAACAAGAGCTGGGTATTTACATGCTAGATAACGTTTTATTTGACCAAAATATTTGTTTGTCCATTTTTTCATTCTTAACAACAAATAAACATTTTTAGGGTGTCATTTTATGTTTTATAAAGTTTAAAAGTCTTTGATTATGACCATTTTGGAACATACTTTCATATATATATATATATATATATATATATATATATATATATATATATATATATATATATATATATAGAGAGAGAGAGAGGGGTAAGAGCTCATGCAAAAACGCAAAATTTTAACTACATGATGATAATCGATGATACATTAGAAATTGTTTCATATTAGAAAACTATGTTTTTTTGACATTTTTATTATAAAAACTTGAATTTAAAAGTGGTTAAGAACGTGAAAAATAAAGGGAATTGGTTGTTAAAACCACCTTTAAATCTATATTACCATAACACCCTCCCAAGTAAACTTATTATCTTTAATATATTGCTAATAAATTTAATTTCCATTGTACATGTTTTGATTTTTATAAGATAAAATCTGTTTTCGCATTATCGCAAAATATTTATGTTTTTGCATGAACCTATATATATATATATATATATATATATATATATATATGACCTAAAAACGACATGTAGGTATCTAAAGTTGGTTATTTTTCAAATAAATCAACATGAACTTGAAACACACAAATACATGCTACATACATGGTTTCTATAACTCATAATCATGATTGTTTGTATTTTAACATATCTTCAACCATATAATACCCGAGATTATCAAATAACAATTTATGCATCTAGTCAAGCAAACAAATCATGAAATAGAATATAATAACATTACACTTTCATGTTTAACTAAATGAATATGTATCACCCCCCCCCCCCCAAATCACTAACCAAATTTAAAATGTGGCCATAAAGACTCACATTCATTGCCTATTGTTGCACGAAATTTTACTTATCTTTTCGGGGAGGTTTTCATCTTAAATCCTAATCCAACACCAAATGAAGACCGGAATTGTTTTGACCTTTGAAAACCATGAAAATGAGAATAAAATGGGGCTGATCGGTGTCAAAGGAAGAAGAAAATGAGCAACCAAAAAATCTAGGTGGGTGTTGATGGCAGTGGGGTGGCAGGAGGTTGCTTCGGCAACCTCTTTGCTGCTTCTCATTTTCCATTTTAGTAGCTAGCCACAAGGGAGAAGGAGGAGGCAAGAAAAAATGGAATCTGGGGGTGTTTGGTTGTTCTGCTCGACAGAAAAGAGGGGAGAATGGGGGACCTGCAACTCTTCTGGTTCGCCAGAAAACACAAGAATAACACCTCCAATGGAGGTGTTCTTGGATGGAAATCGAAGATAGAAAAAAGAGATGTAGGAGAGTGTTTTGGGGACAGAACTTCCTGAATAAAAGTGGTCTAGTATTTGGCCATTTATGCTCTTAAGGTGATTGTACTTTACTTGATATTTGGAAGCAACTTCACATCTTTCATCATGTATGAATGTAGTAACCTTGCATGTGTATGAGTGTAGAGAGTAAAGAAAATGTCTAGTGAAAGAGGAAGGGTGTCCAATAAGTTTTCCATAATTTTTTTGCCTCTTAATGTCAATTTAGATAATACTTTCATAGAGAATTGCAAGTAAGGTCCTATAATTCTCCATTATGTGTGTACTATGTAAAAGTTTGTGACGAGGGGAGTAGAGCATGTGAGCATGCCTAGAATATGGATGCATGAAGTTTAAAAGTTGGAAATTTAATTCCATATATGCATTAATAGTACACTCCGTATATAATGACACATTAATAATCTGAAAATACCTTAAATCGTATTCTAAATTCGTGTGATCAACTCCCGACATATAATATTTTTTTTATTAAATTGGCAAATGAAAGTCTCGGGTTCAGGGATTCCAAAAAATTATACGGATCCTTATTCTGGTATGTAGAACTCCGAAAAAAGATGGTTGAAGTTTCAGGTCTACTTCTTCCCGATTCAACAGTTTTCGCAATTTTGATGAATTTGCGGGTTAAAATATAACGAGTATCAAATGAAATATTAGAACTATGTCTAAGTTGAAAAATGTTCTTGGAATTTCTATACGAGGTATGCAAGTACCTCAACTGGCTCATTTGGTTTAAGATGATTAAGAAAATCAGTATTATGCTGGTTTGTATTCTTATAATGGACGTAACTTCTGCATACGACATCCGTTTTTTGTGCTCTTTATATTTACGGAGTCCTGAGAGTATAATATATCTGTGTTGGTCATAAATTAGTCCTAAGTACACTTGATGCAAAATTTTATGTTTAACATCACCATTCATATCCATTGTTGTACGTTTGATCTGATCATTAACAACAATTATTTTGTTGAGCCTTTTCAGATATATAGAAAGTAATTATAAGTAATAAACCTTTGATATTATTTATTAACACATAATTACATATATTAGGTCTTAACACAATTGAGTTCGTGGTGGCTCGGTCAACGATCTTAACCTAAAACTACCAATTGTTACGTGGTGATCTGGAGAGACAGGGTTCCAGTGATGATAAGATACAAAGGATTATTGTCGATGAGGTGGATGCAACGATGAGGTAGGCGATCCCAGATATTTTTGGGTCTATTAAGACCATGTTGATTGAGTAGTTCTAAGAGCATTACACAACTATCAATGAGGCTGCTGCTGCCGCAGCCTCCATAGTCGTTGCCGCTGCGAGACCGCATGGGGGTGACTCGATGCAGTACCAAGAATTCAACAAAATGAAGCCCCCGGAGTTGATGGGACCAAGGACTCGATTTTTGAAATGGGATGGATTTCCGGTGTTGAGGGATGCTTCTATACATGTTCATGTCCGGAGGATCTGAAGGTTCGATTTGGGATGAACCTTCTTCGCTTGGGAATGAAAGACCTGTAGAAGTTTGTGACTACTGGTTACTCACATGCGGAGCATGCTACAGTCACATGGGAGCAGTTTACTGAGATGTTTCATGATGAGTATGTTCCTTTGGTGGAGAGAGAGCGACTGGCCTAGGAGTACCTTTCACTTAAGCAGACAACAGAGTCGATGATTGAGATCACCAAGATGTTCCATGAAAGGTCCTTGTTTTCTCCCGAGTATGATTCGTCGAAGCAGTTGCGGATGACCAGGTAGTTGAGTATGCTCAAGAAGGATATCAAAGAGTTCGTGATGAACACGTAGTGCGGTTCATTGGCTGATCTGTCGTCCAAATCCAGGAGGAGGGAGATGGATTTGGTGACGTAGGTGAGAGAGAGGGTGAGATGGAGAATCAAAAGAGGGAGAAGAGGCTTGTTCCAATATATTCGCAGTCGGTGACTAAGCGGTTCAAAATCGTAGATTCAAGATCAAGAGGTCAGAGAGGCATTAATAGCAGCTAGTGCGGTAAGAATCATAAGGGGTGTTGTCGAACGGGTCAGTTTGTTACATGTGTGGAAAGGAGGGGTACTTTCAAAGGATTTTTCGAAGGGTTTTCGCCACTATTACAACTACAATTACACAGAACATGTGAAGGCTGATTGTCCTTTGTTTGCCTCGAGATTAGTGCAAACTCCAGGTCCAACGACTTTACACATTTCTGATGGACGCCATGGGAAGGTCGACGCCCCACTAGCAGGGGGGGGGGGGGCTTTCTAGTTGAAAGGAGAGGATGCAAGGGCAACGATGGACGTTTTTAATAGTATGTATCTATTTATATTTCATGTATGCTTATATCCATGTTTATGTAGGTACATTCATAGTGAATTTCTTACATGCGTTAGTGATGTTTGACTTGAGTCCCAGTCGATCTTTTGTGTCATCATCGTTTAGTTGGCATTTTCATGTTCCCCTTGGATCATTGGATAGACCTTTAGAGTTCGCCATCACCGATGACCGCACGGTTTTAACCTCGGATGTTCACAATGACTATATGCTGGATATTTTTGGTGTGGGATTTCCTATAGACATTATTCCTATTCTGATGATAGATGTACGTGTGATTACGAGTATGGATTAGTCGAGTCGATTCGGAGTGTTGATCGACTTTGAGCATCAGTTAGTGGTTGTTCGTACCCCAAGTGGGGGAGAGTTGACCATCTTTAGGGAGGGCACTAGAGTTGGTTCCACCTTTTGTTCAGCCACCACAGCTAGGCAGTATCTGCAGCATGGTTGCTCGAGTTATCTTGCTTATGTGGTTGACACTCGAGTGGAGGAAAATAAGTCAGTTTTCAGTGTTCCTGTGGTGAGGGAATTTCCTAATGATTTTCCAGATGATCTACTAGGATTGCCTCGTATGAGGCAAGTGGAGTTTAGGATCTACCTAATTCCTGTTGCGGCCCTGATTTCCAAGGCACCATATCACCTTGCATTGCCTGAGCTGTAGGATTTGTCTTCATAGCTCTAGGAGTTGTTGGGACAGGGATTAATTCGACATAGAAACTCATCATGGAGAGCATAGATCTTTTTTGTCAAGAATAAGGATGGTTCACACCGGATGTATATTGATTACCGGGAGTTGAAGAAGTTAACTATGAAAAACCTAACCACTGTCGAGGATTGGTAACCTTTCTGACCAGTTACAGAGAGCGTCTTGGTTCTCCAAGATTTATTTGAGGTCAGGCTACCATTAGATGAGGGTTAGAGAGGATGACATCCAGAAGACGGTTTACCGTATTTGTTATGGTCATTACGAGTTTGTGGTGATTCCTTTTGGGCTCACCAGCACACCGACAACATTCATGGATCTCATGAACCGGGTGTGTAGGCCGATGTTGGATCGATCTGTGATCGTTTTTATCGATGATATATTGGTCCATCTAAGACCAAATAGCAGCATAAAGACCACCTTTGTGAGATTCTTAGGGTTCTGCGGATGGAGAGGTTGTACACGAAGGTCTCCAAGTGTGAGTTCCCGTTGTGTGAGGTTCAGTTTCTAGGGCACGTCATCAACCATGATGGTATTTCGATCAATCATGCCAAGATTAAGGTGGTGATTCTGTGGGAGGTTCTGAAATCTCTATCAAAGCTATGGAATTTTCTTCGGTTGGTTGTGTACTACAAGAGATTCATTTGAGATTTCTCAAAGATTTTAGTTCCTCTTAATAGGTTGACCAGGAAGGATGTCACTTTTCGTTGGGGGCCTGAGCAGCAGGTGGTTTTTGAGACCCAACGGTAGAGGTTATGTGAGGCGCCGGTTCTAGCACTCCCTAAGGGATTTGATGATTTTATGGTATATTATGACACATCTATTTTGGGGATGGGTCCCATTTTGATGCAGAGGGGTCACGTGATAGCTTATGTTTCGAGGTATCTGAAGCCTCACGTGGCGAATTATCCTACTCACGATTTAGAGTTGGGAGATGTGGTTTTCACACTCCAGATTTGGTGTCATTATCTATATGGATTTTTTTGTACTATCTACACATATCACAATAGTTTGAGGTACATCCTGGATCAACCAAATATAAATATGAGGCAACGCAGGTGGCTTGATGTGGTTAAGGATTACGACTGCAATATCTTATATCACTCGGGGAAGCCCAATGTGGTGGCCGATGCTTTGAGCCGCAAGATGGATGGTACTCGTATTTGAGACCTATGTTTGAGGATGACCATAACTTCACCAATTTTGGATACGATCGGTAGGCTCAGCTTGAGGGATTCAAGAGGGAGAACTGGAAGAAGGAGAAGATCGGGGCAAGATTAATAGATTCATCACCCAAAATCGGGGGCTATTCAACCAAAGTGGCCGAGTTTGGATTCCAGTTTCCGAGGGAATCCATAAGAAAGTGTTAGACGAGGCACATAAGTGTTTGTTTTTGATTCATCGTAGAGTCATAAAGACATATCAAAACTTGAGACTCAGTTATTAGTGGCCCAGCATGAATAGGGAGATTGCATGGTTTGTTGAGAGGTGCCTGACATGTCGGAAGTTCAAGGTTGAGCATCAGAGACCACACACTAGTTTCAGCCTTTAGAGGTCCCCATGTCGTAATGGGAGCAGATCACCATGAAATTTATTACCAAGTTATCAAGGACGGCCAATGGACTTGATGCTATTTGGGTTATTGTGGATCCTTTGACCAAGAGTTCCCATTTCCTTGCTATTCGGGAGAGCTCTTCAGCCAAGAAATTGGTTGACGTTTATATTCGAGAGGTAGGGGCTTGTTATGGGTTGCCTGTGTTTATAGTCTTGTATCGGGATGTTCGGTTTACTTCCAGGTTTTGGAAGAGGTTCCATGAGGAGTTGGGTGCTAGATTGTACTTTAGTACTGCCTATCATCCGCAGACAGATGACCATATTGATAGGACTATTTGATGGGTTTTGAGCATTATAACAATCCTATGGTGCATATACAACCCTAATGCTTTGGACCTAAGTTTTCTCAAGTTATACATGTAATTTTCTTTTGTCCAAAGCATGAACCCTAACTAGCATACAATTTTGAGATTTACAACATAAAACAAGTTAGATGAATACCTCTTTGTTGTAGCTTGTAGAACTTGGCATTTCTAGAGCTTAGTACCTCAAATGTGATACCTCAAATAAGTCACAAACACCAAGAACAATGGAGGACTATGAGAGAGAGGCTAGGAGGCACCAAAAATCGGCTAGGGTTTCTTCTTGGAAGTCTTGGCCGATTTTAGGAGTGCTAGGGGTTACATTTATAGTGTGGAATCCCTAGGGTTTTAACTTGTAAACCCTAATTCATCATGGACTCTTCACATTTGATAGGACCTTTGGACTAACTCTTCATGGACTCTCACATAGATTTAGTCCATCCCTAATCAACATGAATCATTAACCCAAACTATATGTATTACTGATTTACCTAATCAGTCCCCACAAATTTAATCAGTCTCTTTTGATCACTAAACTAATTCCAATTAATTCCTGATCAATACCAATTAAATAATATGATTTCTCAATTAATATATTATTCTTATAATATATCAATAAATCATAAATAACCTCTTTCTCAAATATCCATCCTATCGAATTGCTCCGGTGAAGGCAACCCAAAAGGACCATGCTGCTATCGGGTCAAGTACATATCAATTATAGTTATGGGCTTAGACACCTAATCCAACAGTCTCCCACTTGGATAAGTCTAATAACTATAAGTGCCAATGTAACTTCAAAATCCGATTAGCAATCATAGCTCTCAAAAGCCGCTTTCCAACTCTGATCTAGTCAATGACTCGTCCTTTAGATAAGTGATCATATAATCCTCTGTTCTTCAAGATATCGTGTGGACAAAGACATGGAATAAAGTCTTACTCATTGTCCAACAGTTTGTTTCCCGATTTCTGATTTGTTTGACATAGAACTTAATTAAACACATCAATTGAGTCCTGACCGGGCCCGACACATAATTCAAAACAAAATCATCGAGGGGCCCAAGATATCGCTTTTAATCCTCTTAGGATAAAAGGAACATATAAACTTCGACTTATATTCTTGTACTAATTACTTGTTAAATTATACACAACAACACGTTTTATAACATCAAGTTACCGATGCGTTTTCGTACTATCAATGCACAACCAACTCGTAATCAACAACTCATATGTCTTGGTTTAAAGACTATACGATATTATCGTCTCACAATCAGTCGTGATAAATTCCATGAAGTGATTCATGTGAACGTGGGTTTAATCCAATACTCAAATCTTATTTCAATAGCACTCATGAACGTTGTAGCAAACTTTTGCTATGTCTAAACACTTTATGTGACAACCCGATACTTTCTAGTCAACAAAAGTCAATTTTCGTTAAATAAAATTTCGAATTTTATTTGTTCCGTTAAGTTCTTGTGGGTTAGAAAATAATCTAAAATATATTATTAGGGGTTATATAAGTTTTCGGAACCAAAAACACTCGAAAAATCAAGACTTCCTTCGAAAAATCAGCAAACTCGTTCAGCCAGACGTTTACGGCCGTAAACCCAAGGGCTGTAAACCCCTGGGCTGTAAACTCCTGGGCCGTAGACCCAATTACAACCAAGAACCCATTTCCGGCCATAAACCCATCCGGTATAAAGGTTTTTCCCAGAGAAATTCTTCATTTCTTATCTTTTTCACCTGAAAACTCTCTCTAATTGCTCCCAAGGACCTCCCAAGAACATTCATATCCTCAAGAAAAAACCTTCAAATCTTCTTATTTTCACCAAGAACACCAAGAAATGCCTTCATATCTTCAAAGGCCGCAAACCGAGTTCACAGCCGTAAACCTAGTTCACGGCTATAAATACCTTATATATATATATATATATATATATATATATATATATATATATATATATATATATATATATATATATATATATATATATATATATATATATATATATATATTCAATGTAATGGTTGTGTTTACTTTTGTTACTACGATGCAATTGTTATGATACTGTACATGACGTCCTCCGCCCCTGAACGTTTCCGCCGTTCCGGTTTGGGGGTGTGACAGATTGGTATCAGAGCATTTTTTATAGTGAACTAAGTATATCAAACCTTACATGATATACAACTATAAATTCTATGGGGCCGAAGCGCTCTAAACTAAAAGTATACTTTTAAAATCTAAGTATTTTATAAAAAGTATACAAGTATCCATTCATACCAGTAGCAGTATCACAAGAATAACAAAACAAAATTATTTAGATGTTGGACACTGCGGTCAAACCTGGACAGTTATGTAACCATATCTGTGATAAATATAGCCTGATCAACTATATTTATTTGAGATACGACCAACATGTGTTTGGGAGTGATGGTGGTGTTGCAGCAAGTCTAAAAATTACCAAACTCTATACAAAAAAGGAAACAATAGAACAGAACACACAACCTAAAATACTATAGGAGTATTTTATCTAGAGCCAAACACATTGTATACATTTCATTCCAAGTGTTGCTATTTATTTGCTAGCGATTGTTTATTTGTATAAGTAGGCTTCCTCTGTAAATCGCTTAATAGAACACTGTAACTGTCAGGATGAGATATATCATGTTCAATATCACCTGACTCCTGACCACTATAGAGGACTTATCTTCATTTTTCTCTTGAATTATTCTAGAGAAAGATGCTTCCGAAGAAGAAGTCCAACCGAAAGAACAACAATCCTCTACCGCCGCCACCTCCTCAGTTCGACCCTGCTGTGTTCCAAGCAGCAGTTACAACCACTGTGGATGCCGCCATGTCGCAGATCAATTCTAGCGGTACTAGTGGATCGGGTAGTGGTACCTATCCCCTTAATCTCGATGGTAGCCAGGGACACCCAAAGGAGTGTTCATACAAGGATTTCATGAACACAAAGCCCAAATCCTTCAAATGCAATGGAGGAGTCATAGCTGTAACACGTTGGTTTGAGAAAATCGAATCAATCTTCGAGATCTGTGCGTGCCCCGGGGCAAGCAAGGTGAAATTTGCCGCATGCACCTTCACTGACAGAGCACTAACTTGGTGGAATAGCCAAGTCAAATCCCTAACTCTTCCGGTGGCTAATGTCATGAGTGGGGACGATTTGAAGGAGTTGATGCTCGCCGAATACTACCCGCAGGGCGAGATGAAAAAGCTGGAACAAGAGCTGTGGGATCTGAAGATGAAAGGTTCTGACGTCGCTGCATACACTGCTAGGTTCAGCGACCTGGCTCTTCTGTGTCCCGGGATGGTCACCCCAGAAAGCAAGAAAATTGAGAGATACATATGGGGATTGACACCCCCAACTCAGGGGAACGTTTTGGCTGCTAAACCTCTCACATTCGACAGCGCCAAGCGTCTGGCGTAGACCTTGATAGATCACGGGGATAACCATGAACCCGTATCAGCCGCTCCCGAACCACCTAAAGAGAGTGGTGGAAATAAAAAGTTCTGGAACAAGCACAAGGGCCAGCCTTCACAAGAGCCCTCCAAGAAGCAACAGACAGTGGCAGTCCACGCTGCTACCATTCCTGCTGTCGTTCCTGCTACTCAAACACATCCCAGTCGATACGCTATGAATTTGCCAAGGTGTGACAAATGCAATTTACATCATCACGGGCCTTGCCGTGAGATGCAGTGCGATAATTCCAACAAAAAGAGGCACACAGCCTGTTTTTGCAAGACACCAGGACAACCAACCAATCAAACCCCCGGAGCTGGAATAGGCCAAGCTTGCTATGGGTATGGAGAAACCGGGCATTACAAGAGGAATTTCCCTAAAGCAACAGCTGCTGGCAACACCGGGAAAGTTCTAGCAATGGGTCAGGGGGAGACAGTTGATGATCCCACCGTAGTTACGGGTGTGTTCCTCCTCGACAACTCTTATGCATGCATTGTATTTGATAGTGGTGCGGAGAGAAGTTTTGTCAGTCATGCATTTAAACACTTACTCAAACACAAATCCCAACCTCTAACCAAAACATTCACCGTCGAGATGGCTAACGGCAAGAAAGAGAGCACTAACGACATATTCATAGGTTGTACCCTTACTCTAAACGACCACTCTTTTTCCGTTGACCTTATGCCGGTCTCCATAAAATGCTTTGATGTCATCATCAGCATGGATTGGTTGAGCCCCAATCGGGCTGATATTCTTTGTTACGAAAAAGCCATCCGCCTCAATCGGCCATCTGGCGAAGCCCTCGTTATCTATGGCGTCAAACTCAGCACGAACCTTCGTATCATTTTGTACATTAAAGCCCAAAAATACCAGCAAAAAGAGTGTCACACATTCTTAGCCCATGTCATCAACGAAAAACAAGAAGTTGAAGACCTCGAGAGCATCCCCGAAGTCTGTAACTATACCGATATCTTCCCCGAGGATCTTCCAGGAGTTCCTCCCGAACGCCAAGTCGAGTTCCGAATCGACCTAATTCCCAGAGCTACCCCCGTAGCCAAATCACCGTATCGTCTAGCTCCGGCGGAGCTGCAGGAATTATCCATCCAACTTAACGAACTTCTTACCAAGGGATTCATTAGACCAAGCTTCTCACCCTGGGGAGCACCGGTCTTGTTCGTTAAGAAGAACGATGGATCTTTCCGGATGTGCATAGACTACCGTGAGCTCAACAAACTCACTATCAAGAATTGCTACCCTCTACCCAGAATCGATGACCTCTTCGATCAACTTCAAGGAGCTAGCTATTTTTGAAAGATAGACCTGAGATCAAGGTACCATCAGATACGAGTCCAGGAGAGTGATGTTCCAAAGAAAGCTTTCTGAACTCAATATGGTCACTACGAGTTTGTAGTGATTCCCTTTGGTCTAACCAACGCACCTGCCGCATTCATGGACTTAATGAATCGAGTGTGTCGCCCATTCCTAGACAAATTCATGATAGTATTCATAGACGATATACTTATCTATTCACGAAGCGAGGAAGAACACAGTCAGAACTTAAGACAAGTTCTAGAAACACTGAGAGCAGAAAGCTTTACGCGAAATTCTCTAAGTGTGAATTTTGGATTAGGAAGGTAACTTTCTTGGGTCACGTGGTTAGCGAAGAAGGCATACACGTGGACCCTTCCAAAATTAATGCAATCGAGAATTGGTCAGCACCGAGAACGCCCGCAGAGATCCGTCAATTTCTGGGACTTGCTGGCTACTATCGCAGATTTATTCAAAACTTCTCCAGAATTGCTAAACCGCTTACTACCCTGACTCAGAAGGGTGTAACCTTTAGTTGGCGAGAATAACAAGGCACTGCGTTCCAGACTCTGAAGCAAGCCCTGTGCAACGCACCTATCTTATCTCTTCCTGAAGGGACAGAAGACTTCGTAGTTTACTGTGATGCATCCAATTAGGGGTTAGGCTGTGTACTTATGCAGCGAGGAAAAGTTATTGGATATGCCTCGAGACAGCTATAGACACACAAAGTCAACTACACTACTCACGATCTTGAGTTGGGAGCAGTGGTCTTTGCGTTGAAAATATGGAGACATTACCTCTACGGAACCAAGTGCACTGTCTTCACCGATCAAAAAAGCCTCCAACATATTTTTGACCAAAAGGAGCTTAACATGAGGCAACGGCGATGGGTAGAGCTACTCAATGATTATGAGTGTCAAATACGCTATCATCCCGGCAAGGCCAATATGGTAGCGGATGCCCTCAGCCGGAAAGAGTACCCTGGTCGCAGAGTGAAGGCACTAATAATGACAATCCATTCCCATCTGTCCGCCCAAATCAGAGAGGTTCAGCTGGAAGCCTCGAACCAGAGAACATGACGGATGAGGCCTTGAGGGGATTGGAGAAGAACTTAGAGATCAAGGGAGACAGAGTTTACTACTTCATGAACCGGATCTGGACCCCAAAGTTCGGTAGTTATAGGGAGATTCTCATGAACGAAGCTCACAGAACTCGATACTCCGTTCACCCAGGTTCAGATAAGATGTATCTAGATCTCAAGAAACTCTATTGGTGGCCAAACATGAAAGCAGAGATTGCTACCTTCGTGGGCAAGTGCCTAAGTTGCGCCTAAGTCAAGGTAGAATATCAAATGCCCTCAGGTTTAGTCCAGAATCCAGAGATACCTGAGTGGCAGTGGGAGGAGATCACAATGGATTTCATTACCAAGTTACCCAAGACACCGGGTGTTCATGATACAATTTGGGTGATCGTCGACAGACTAACCAAGTCCGCCCACTTCCTGCCAATCTAGGAAACATACAAAATGGAGAGGCTTACTAGAATCCACATCCAAGAGATAGTATGTGACATCCCCTAATTTCTCGGCCAGAAAAGACCGATTTTATTTATGTTTTTAAAATAAAGTCAGAGAAATGCTTTTAAAAGATGTTGCGGAATTGGTCCCCAAAACAAAACATGATAAAAATTTATCAAAACCTTCTTTGAAGAAATATATATTTTCATTTCATATCAAAACCTCGGGATGTCATGTTCCGATACAGATCAAAAGCATAAACAAGACATTATAAGCCTTTCAACAGTTATTTACAACTACTGGCCTATAATCCAAAAATCTCTCATCATCCTCCGACTATGCTCGGGGTCCACTACCTGTAATAATAAAAAGTTGAGTGGGTCAGGCTTGGGAGCCTGGTGAGCATATAGGGTTTTCAACCCAGAATAATAATAAACTTATTAAGTTCACTAATCAACAATAACTCGGATTACCCATTCCCGTTGTCCTCACTTTACGTCCTTAAACACCTATCACAAGGGACCTAGCCTAAGTTCACTTTACGTCTGTCTTTTTACCGTTGTGCTACTATTGACGAGACCTTCGATTCTCGTTTAGGTTGTGTCGGCTGAAAATTACTCGATCTAAAATTCGAGTTTTTAGCTGTCTACTACTAAGCTGAAACTTAGAAAAATCATAACTTCCTCATACGAAGTCAGATTTGGGAGTTCTTTTTATTCATACTCTTGGTTTAACGAACACTACGACTTTCGTTTAGATCACTAAGGCTAAAAAGTATTTTATCAAAAAATCAATTTTTACGTCATTCGGCACCGTGTCGGTTTTGTCGCGAAACTTCGACAGGTCATAACTTCTTCGTTATAACTCGGATTTCGATGAGGTTTTCACCTAAATGTTTCTAACGAGATTCTTTACAACTTTATCCTTAGATATCGGCTTTATTTAATTATTTATTTTCGACGCTTATTTTTATTCTTAATTCATTAATCATAATAATTAAGCAGATAAGCACATAATATTCACATAATTCCTCTTTATTACTTCAAAATGAGTTACAAATGTTAACCTAGACTATTACGTCAATATTAATGCCTAGCCTAGAAACACGGGCGTTACAATTCTCTCTCCCTTAGGATGATTCCGTCCCCGAAATCACACATCAGCAAACAACTGCGGGTAGCGACTCATCATGTCACTCTCCGTTTCCCAGGTGACATTTGGCCCATTCGTATGTTTCCAACGCACAAGCACTAAATCGACCATCTTGAGTCGCAACTTCTTAGTCTTACGGTCAACGATTGCTTCAGGTTCTTCAATTAACCTCTTGTTTTCATCCAACCTTAATTCAGAAATTGGAATTATGTCGGGCACATCTCCAGTGAACTTTCTCAAATAACACACATGAAAGGTGTTATGAATACCCTCTAGTTCTTCTGGTAATTCTAGCTTGTAAGCTTGATTCCCAATCCTCTGAAGAACTTTAAATGGTCCAATAAACCTTGGACTCAATTTTCCCCTCTTACCAAATCTTATAAGTCCCTTCCACGGTGAGACTTTAAGTAAAACCGAATCTCCAACTTTGAACGATATCGGTTGTCTTTTCTTGTGAGCATAGCTCTTTTGACGATCTTGAGTAGCTAACATCCTTTCTCTAATCACTTTCAACTTTTCAGCAGTCTGATGGACTATTTCAGGTCCCATAAACTGCTTTTCCCCAGCTTCCAGCCAACATGACGGCGTTCGACACTTTTCTCCATACAAAGCGTGATAAGTTGCCATCTTGATGCTCGAGTGGAAACTATTATTATAGGAAAATTCTACTAGAGGTAAATGCTCATCCCAGTTACCTTGGAATTCTAGGGTACATGCTCTCATCATATCCTCCAATGTTTGAATTGTTCGTTCGCTCTGACCATCAGTTTGCGGATGGTAAGCTGTACTCAAACACAACTTGGTACCCAATTCCTCTTGTAGACTCCTCCAAAACCTTGAGGTAAAACGGCTGTCACGATCAGATACAATCGTTAACGGAACACCGTGAAGCCTCACAATTTGCTTCACGTAAGAATTCGCAATTTTATCCATAGACCATTTCTCGTTGGCTGCTATGAAATGCGCACTCTTAGTGAAGCGATCAACGACCACCCAAATCATGTCGTGACCGTTCCTTGTTCTTGGCAGTTTAGTCACAAAATCCATGGTGATGTCTTCCCATTTACCCATGGGTACAGGTAAAGGTTCTAAACTCCCATACGGTTTCTAATGTTGTGCCTTAACCCTAGCACAAGTTACACACTCGGCCACATACTTAGCAACATCGAGCTTCATCGTCGGCCACCAGTAATAGGGTTTTAGATCCCTATACATTTTTGTACTGCCGGGATGAATCGAGTACATGGTCTTGTGAGCTTCTTCCATCAGAAGATCTCTTACTCCTCCCGTCTTAGGTACCCAAATCCTATCTTGGAATACCTTCAACCCTTGGTTGTTTGTACCGAATACTAACGTTTTGCCCAAACGTTCTTCCTTTCAGTCATTTTTCTCTAAAGCTTCCTCATGAGCTTTCTTTATACTTTCCACAATTGTCGAGACAACTTCAATTCTCAACGCTCTTGGCTTTTTCTTTTCAAGGTTTACCTTCCGACTGAGAGCATCAGCAACAACATTTTGCTTTACCGGGTTGGTAAAGTATCTCACAGTCGTAGTCCTTGAGTAACTCTAGCCAGCGCTGTTGCCTCATGTTCAATTCCTTCTGATTAAAGAGATATTGAAGACTCTTATGATCAGCGAAAAGTTTGCATTTAGTACCATAAAGATAGTGCCTCCATATCTTTAAGGCGAATACTACCGCTGCCAACTCCAGATCATGAGTGGGGTAGTTCTTTTCATGCTCTTTCAATTGCCTCGATGCATACGCTATCACTTTATCCCTTTGGGTCAGAACACAACCTAACCCAACTCCAGAGGCATCACTATAAACTGCGAAGTCATCAACTCCTTCAGGTAACGAAAGAATCGGTGCTTCACACAATCTCTTCTTTAACTTCTCAAAGGCGTCCTTATGCTTCTCATTCCAAGTATAAGTAGCTCCTTTGTGGGTCAAAGCTGTTAATGGAGTAGCAATCGAAGAAAAGCCTTGGATAAATCGGCGATAATATCCAGCTAATCCTAAAAAGATTCGAATCTCCGTAGGAGTTTTTGGTTATTCCCACTTCATCACAACTTCAATCTTTGTTGGGTCAACCATTATTCCTTCTTGGTTAACCACATGACCTAAAAATTGGACTTCTTAAATCCAAAATTCACATTTGGAGAACTTTGCATACAACTTCTCCTTTTTCAGAACTTCTAGCACTTCACGCAGATGGTTGTCATGCTCCTACTTGCTTTTCGAATAAATCAATATATCATCTATGAATACTATCACAGATTTATCTAGGTATGGTTTACAAACCCTGTTCATCAAATCCATGAAAGCTGCTGGAGCATTGGTTAGTCCGAACGACATAACCAAAAATTCATAGTGTCCATATCTTGTTCTGAACGCAGTCTTTTCGATATCCTGCTCTCTCACCTTTAATTGATGGTATCCTGACCTAAGATCGATCTTCGAAAAATAGCTTGAACCTTGCAACTGATCGAACAGGTCATCGATCCTCGGCAACGGGCACTTGTTCTTTATTGTTGCTTTATTCAGCTCTCTGTAATCGATGCACATTCTCATGCTCCCGTCTTTCTTCTTTACAAATAACACCGGGGCTCCCCAGGGTGATGAACTAGGTCGAATAAAACCTTTGTCCCATAACTCCTGAAGTTGTGTCATAAGCTCTTTCATCTCTGTTGGTGCTAATAGATACGGTGCTTTTACTATCAGCGTCGTTCCTGGTAACAAGTCGATATGGCATTCTACTTGTCGATCAGGGGGCAATCCGGGAAGATCTTCGGGAAAGACTTCTGGATAGTCACACACCACCGGACTATTCTGCACCTCCTTCTTTTCCTTCTTAGCATCGATCTCGAACGCTAGATATGATGTACATCCCTTGGCCAAAAACTTTCTGGCTTTCATTAGGGAAATGATTCCAGAGTTTACTCTGCGTTTGTCTCCATACACCATAAACGACTCTTTCCCTGGCGGGTTTACTTTTACTATCTTCTTCCTACATAATATTTCGGCATCATTGGCGCTAAGCCAATCCATTCCTAAAACTATGTCGAAACCATTTAACTCGATAGGTAATAATTCCTCGTGGAACTTATTACCATTCAAGTTAATGAGGATGTTTTTCATACGATGGCTAACAGGTACAAACTTGCCACTAGCAATCTCGACTATTATAGCATTAACTAGTCTATCTACAGGCAAAGCTAGTTTTCTACCAAATTCATGCGAAATAAAGGAGTAATTGGCTCCAGAATCAAACAAAATTTGGGCAGGCAATTCGTTTACGAGAAAGGTACCTGAAGCGACATCGGCTTCTTCTTTCGCAGCCTCGAGTGTCATCTGAAAGGCTCTCGCCTTCGGCTTTGGTGGAAGATTGGGCTTTGCTGCATCCTTCTTCTTCGAGAAATCCTTCAAAATATGCCCTTCTTCATTGCACCCAAAACAAACGTTCTTATTGAAGGTGCATTCATTGGCATAATGCCCTGGCTTTCCACATTTGTAACAAGTGACTTCCATGTTGCATGTCCCAGCATGTTTCTTCTTGCACTTGTCACACCACTTGGCTTCGGCTCCTCCTCCGAATTTTCTCGAACCAGTCTTCGAGAATTTGTTCTTCTTATTGGAGCCTGAAGTTCCTTCAAACTTTCTCTTTTCGCCAACTTCAACCTTGCTGGCGGCTCTCCTTTTAATCATATATTCAACAGACTTGGCAGCCCAGACAGCTGCCTCCAAAGTAAGTGCCTGACGTACTGGCACCGCATACTCCCATGGAAGTCCCTTTGCGTATCTGTCAATTTTTGCCAGCTCATCTGGAACAATACGCAAAGCAAACTCCATTTTGTCTGTGAAGTTATTTGTGTATTCATCAACGGTCATACTCCCCTTCTTCAATGATAGAAATTGGTTTGCTAGCTCAAGCACATTTTGGGCTGAGCAGTACTTGCGCTTGAAGTGCACCAAAAACTCTGCCCAAGTCAGTTGCAGTGGCTCATTAGGGCTTACGGTTTTCCCCAGAGTGTTCCACCAACGAGCAGCACCACCCCTGAACTGACGCACTGCAAATGTGGTTTGTAACTTGCCTTGGCAACCACAAGTCATGAAAGCTTCCGAGATCCAATCCATTACTCTGACGGGATCTTCTTTTCCAGTGAAGGTCGATGGCTTGCAAGTCAGAAAGTCCTTATACTTGCACCCATTTCTCTCCACTCTATCCTCGTGGTTATTTCTCCCGACCACAAGCGGTTCACTATGACCAACTGATCTACTGTTGTTTCCTTCTTCAGATCGATCGTCATTTAATTCACGTTGTTCAACAGGAAGTGAAGGTTCATCCCTATTGTTCAGCAACATTTGCCTCAATTCCTCCCTTTGTTCATCCATCATGGTCTGAATCATGCCTCGTACTCCAGCCATGGTGATGGGTTCTGGTGCAGCTCCTACTATAGGCACCTGTTCCACCACTTGGGGTTGGGGTTGAGGTTGTTGGTTTTTGTTTGCATTTCCCGCTCCACTTCGAGTTCTTACCATTATAATCTATATACCGAATAAGGCGAATTTAGGTCTTTATCCTTAATAGATATTTCAATTCCCTTATCACTCCGAAACGTTTACATGTTAGTTCTAATCTCGTAATCATACGCTTAGAATCCTATACACATAAGGTTTCCAGATTCGGTCGGCAACAGACCGTAGATCCAAACAAATAATGGCATATATGGCAAACATATAACATTTAGCACATAAAAGCATTTTAGGCATCTTTCCTAAAATAAACTAGTGCACGTGTCTAAAATATGGTAGACACTCATCTCACAATCATCACTTAGCATTCTAAGTTTAAGTCTAGATATCCTACAAATTTCTTATTTCGCTTAAACTAATGCTCTGATACCAACTGTGACATCCCCTAATTTCTCGGCCAGAAAAGACCGATTTAATTTATGCTTTTAAAATAAAGTCAGAGAAATCCTTTTAAAAGATGTTGCGGAATTGGTCCCCAAAACAAAACATGATAAAAATTTATCAAAACCTTCTTTGAAGAAATATATATTTTCATTTCATATCAAAACCTCGGGATGTCATGTTCCGATACAGATCAAAAGCATAAACAAGACATTATAAGCCTTTCAACAGTTATTTACAACTACTGGCCTATAATCCAAAAATCTCTCATCATCCTCCGACTATGCTCGGGGTCCACTACCTGTAATAATAAAAAGCTGAGTGGTTCAGGCTTGGGAGCCTGGTGAGCATATAGGGTTTTCAACCCACAATAATAATAAACTTATTAAGTTCACCAATCAACAATAACCCTGATTACCCATTCCCGTTGTCCTCACTTTACGTCCCTAAACACCTATCACAAGGGACCTAGCCTAAGGAATATCATCGGGATGGACACTAGTGCTAAGGGGACTCCTCAGCTATACATGTCCTAAAGGCAATCATGAGGGGGATGGAGTACGCCAATGAACATATAGTTCATCAACACCTACAGGATGCGAACCTGCTAGTGTTCCACTGGACTGTCTAAAAAGGTTCGTGGTCGTCATCTATACTCCGCTAGACGACTACAACAACAACAACAACAACAACATCGAGGCCTCTCACCATTTTAACACACATCGACTATTTCGTCTACCATGTTTTACCCAACATATTTGTAGATAAAATACATATACAGTTTAAAACTTGTATAAAACATCTATTCAATAGTCACCTCAACTAAAAAATTAATATAATTACACATAGCACGTATTTTAAGGAAAATACTTCATATCTATGTGTAAGGTGAAAGTAACTACACACTCACTTGATTTACTAATAATCGGGAAGCACTTCGTTGCCTAAAACGATCGTTTCTAATAAAATCGGGAGTTTTATTGAGAAACCGGGCTGTGCGAGGGTCGGGCTTCAAAACCGAAAATATAAATTTCTCGGGCTTCTCTGGCACTTCGGGGCGTATTTCAGGTGTTTGGTATAATACCGGGGCTTTGGGGGAAGTTGGAATAAAAGAAATATGGGTTTAGGGGTGTAAAATGACAAATTTCCAAAATATACCCGGGAGGTCTCGCACCCTTCTATTTATAGGGGCGAGGCTTCTGATCGGAGGGCTGAGAAGATTCCACCCGGAAGCAGATCCGAAGAGAGGGCAGGTGGCTCGCACGTGCGAGGGGTGAGCTGTTGGCCTCTGATTGGACGGAGGTCTAGGTCCGAGGCTCGGATCGTGGCACACCATGCGAAGGTCGGACACGCGAGAAAGGGCACGCGTCGGACCCCCATTGGACCGCACTTCGGATGCGAGGGAAGGCGACACGCCTCGCCAGCTGGCTTCGGATGACTCAGCAATTTCGGACACGTGGCACGCATGCAGCGAGGGTGACGTGGCCGAAGTATGACTATGCGAATTTTCTCGATTTTTGTGCAAAAACTTCTAAAATCCATAACTTTCGCATACGAGCTCCGTTTTTGACGTTATTTATATGCACGCGTAGGTAAAATTACTCTCTACAACTTTCGTTTAGACTTCGTCGGCTAATTTTGAATTTAATTTTGATATTATTATTTTAACAGACTGGGACAGGAAATCCGTTAAAAAATCATAACTTCTTCATCCGACGTCCGTTTTCATCTGTCTTTTTACCGTTGTGCTACTATTGACGAGACCTTCGATTCTCGTTTAGGTTGTTTCGGCAAAAAATCAATCGATCTAAAATTCGAGTTTTTAGCTGTCTACTGCTAAGCTGAAACTTAGAAAAATCATAACTTCCTCATACGAAGTCAGATTTGGGCGTTCTTTTTATACATACTCTCGGTTTAACGAACACTACGACTTTCGTTTAGATCACTAAGGCTAAAAAGTAGTTTATCAAAAACTCACTTTTTACGTCATTCGGCACCGTGTCGGTTTTGTCGCGAAACTTCGACAGGTCATAACTTCTTCGTTATAACTCGGATATCGATGAGGTTTTCGCCTAAATGTTTCTAATGAGATTCTTTCAAACTTTATCCTTAGATATCGGCTTTATTTAATTATTTATTTTCGATGCTTATTTTTATTCTTAATTCATTAATCATAATAATTAAGCAGATAAGCACATAATATTCACATAATTCCTCTTTATTACTTCAAAATGAGTTACAAAGGTTAACCTAGACTATTACGTCAATATTAATGCCTATCCTAGAAACACGGGTGTTACATAGTACAACTGCATGGGGTGCCCGTATCCATTATCTCGGACAGAGATAACAGATCCACCTCAAGATTTTGGCAGTCATTGCAGAAGGCTCTTGAACTAAGCTGGACATGAGTACAACTTATCATCCTCAAACGGACGGGCAGAGTGAGAGAACTATCCAAACATTAAAAGACATGCTGAGAGCATGTGTTATCGACTTTCGCAAGTCATGGGATACCCATTTGCCCCTGGTCGAGTTTTCCTACAATAACAGCAATCACACTAGTATTAAGGCTGCTCCATTCGAAACCCTCTATGGCCATAAGTGCAGATCCCCTTGGTGTTGGGCTGAGGTGGGTGACACGTAGCTAGCTAAAGGTCAAGTTCCTGATAGCACTCTCACTGGCCCTGAAATCATTCAAGAAACCACCGAAAAGATCGTGCAAATCCGAGAACGACTAAAAGCCTCCAGAGATAGACAAAAGAGCTACGCCGACAAAAGACGAAAAGACTTGGAATTCCAGGTTGGTTGTCGCGTTCTGTTGAAGGTTTTACCCTGGAAGGGCATGATAACTTCGGAAAGCATGGAAAGCTAAATCCAAGATACATTGGGCCATTCGAGATCCTCGCTAGGATCGGCCCCGTAGCCTACAAACTCCGGTTACCCCAAGAGCTTAACAACATTCATCTGTCTTCCACGTGTCACATATTAAGAAGTGACAATCCGACGAGACTCTTGTGATTCCACTCGATGAAATCGAGATCAACGAGAGACTTAACTTCGTGGAAGAACCAGTAGAAATCATGGATAGGGAAGTCAAACGAACGAAACAAAGTCGCATCCCGATAGTGAAGGTTCGCTGAAATGCCAAGCGGGGACCCGAATTCACTTGGGAGCGAGAAGACCAGATGCAACAGAAGTATCCGCATCTATTTCCCTAGTCCATAATTATATTCATTTTTGAAAGAATTTCGGGACGAAATTCCCTCTAACGCGGGGATGATGTGACAACTCGATACTTTCTAGTCAACAAAAGTCAATTTCCGTTAAATAAAATTTCGAATTTTATTTGTTCTGTTAAGTTCTTGTGGGTTAGAAAATAATCTAAAATATATAATTAGGGGTTATATAAGTTTTCGGAACCAAAAACGCTCGAAAAATCAAGACTTCCCTCGAAAAATCAGCAAACTCGTTCAGCCAGACGTTTACGGCCGTAAACCCCTGGGCCGTAAACCCGTTTACAGCCGAGAACCCATTTTCGGCCGTAAACCCATCCCGTATAAAGGTTTTTCCCGGAGAGATTCTTCATTTCTCATATTTTTCACTTGAAAACTCTCTCAAGTTGCTCCCACGGACCTCCCAAGAACATTCATACCCTCAAGAACAAACCTTCAAATCTTCTTATTTTCACCAAGAACACCAAGAACAACCTTCATATCTTCAAAGGCCGCAAACCCAGTTCACAGCCGTAAACCTAGTTCACGGCTGCAAACCCAGTTCACAGCCGCAAACCTAGTTCACGGCTGCAAACCCAGTTTACAGCCGCAAACCCAGTTCACGGCCGCAAACAGCCTTGAGCCGAGACCCTTGGTTGAAAACCCTCTTTTTCCACTTCAAATGAGTCTCGGTAACATTCCTAACCCAAAAGCAAGTGTTTTCTAACACTTTAATTAATGGTTTCACTAATTTAAATATAATTATGTGTTTAATTATCATTAGGACACCGTTAATTCCGCATACTCCAACTCGAGGGTCATCTTTCCGGTTTTGCTGTCAAACACGTGCACATAATCAACTGTGAGTTTATCCCCTACACTTTTACTGTTTTTAACGTTTTCAGGGGGAATACAAGCAAAACACAAAGAAATTTTGTGTTCTTATATAAAGGATTACAACAGGATTAAAACTGATGCAATTGATACAACCAAGAGATCACTACATTTAATAAAATATTTAGATATTTTATCCCTTTTGTAACATGCTGAGCATAAGGGAAGTTTTCAACATACAACCATAATTGCAAAGTTTTCAATACAATACATGAATCGAATACATAACATACATGCAAACTATAATAGGTATAGTTTGGGATTCAACACACGGTTTGATCAATTCCAGAGCTTATACATTAACAAACATATAAACTATGATAGATATAGATTATAGAATACAATACTATTTTCTGAAAACAAGAGTACAATACTAAATAATTATTGAAGTATGATTACTTTTACTCTACAAGTATACATACAGTTTCAAGTACAAGAGAACACTACAACAATACACGTAAACTAGTTAATACAAGGTTGTGAGGCACTACTTCAATCGTACCCTTCGGGGTGCAGAACTAAATCCTACCACAGTATAACCAGTGTCTCCTGGAGGGAGAGCGTGATATTTGTGAATAAATCTATTTGGGACTGACAATCCCACACCTAAACTGCTAGCTACAGTTAGGCTGGCATGCCTGGGGTGACAAATGTCATAACATCTGACGCCTGAAGAACGTCGTAGAGGTCACTACGTCATATCAAGCATGGTTATACCAAACTCACAACAATATAAACTAACCATTTGTTTACGGGATTTTAATTCTTCAAATAGTTTTATTTTCATTAATAGAACTATCATACACTACAACTGGAGGATTCCAGGGAATATAAATACATGGTTTTATTTTAAGTATTAAAACTACTATACATACTGGTGGTAGCCAGGGTTTTCATACAGAACACATTATACATACTGGTAGTAGCAAGGTTTTTATATTATACATTACTGGTGATAGCCAGGGTTTTCATACAAGGGTTTTCTTACAGAACACACTATACAATACAACTAGTGGTAACCAGGCATACAGACTAACATTTTCATATACTACTATAGGATACAGTAACGAACGTACATTTTGGTCTTAGGGTTTAAGACTACTTTTCATTACTAAAGAAAGTATTGGATTTTCATGAGAACATGCAAACATTTTACAGATTCACAGACAGGTTTTCATTACAAAAACATACTTATGAACTCACCATCTTAAATGCTGATACTCTTTCAAAACCGCTTGTATTCTCAGGGAACCGGTAGACAGGTACACCCGCAGGTTTTTTAGAAGACGGAGCTTTTAGAGTCGCCTCTTTTATACTTTTGTTACACTTTTGCTGTTATACAAATTATGTATCAAACAAATGTAAATACCTTATATATCTAATGTAATGGTTGTGTTTACTTTGGTTACTACGATGCAATTGTTGTGATACTGTACATGACGTCCTCCGCCCCCAAACGTTTCCGCCATTCTGGTTTGGGGTGTGACACTTTAGACAATCTACAAGCCAATTCATGACAGTCTAACTTCATATCCTACTTCCAAAGTATGATCGATTTTGGATAGTTCAAATAATCATATTATTCTAGAAGTCAAAACATGCAAAAGGTGAAACATAAAATAAACAATTGACAAAAGACAGTAAACTTTACTTATAAATAAAACCCTTATTATTTAATCATCAAATGTCAATTACATTTATTTATTACAAGTTTCTAACAGCCTATCTAATCACTAAAACTAATATCGTCCCTTAGGCCAATGATCTTAGCATGCTGCAAATGCTTAACCCTACTTAGTCCCTTCGTAAGGGGATCTGTTGGGTTATCCTCTGACGATACCCTCTTCACTACGAGGAGTCCCTCTTCTACTCGATGTCTTATGAAGTGATATTTTCTGTCGATGTGCCTCGATCTGCCATGATCCCTCGGTTCCTTGGTTAAGGTGACCGCACCCTCGTTGTCACAGAAAATATCCATAGGCTCCTTTACAGCTAGTACAACTCCAAGGTCTTCGATGAAGTTCTTTAGCCATATTGTCTCCTTCGACGCTTCGCTTGCTGCTATGTACTCTGATTCGCACGTTGAATCTGCTACAGTTTCCTGTTTGGAACTTTTCCATGTTACTGCTCCTCCATTTAGGGTAAATACCCAGCCCGACTAAGAGCGGCAATTATCTCTGTCGGTCTGAATGCTGGCGTCACTATACCCTGTCACTCTCAAGTCATCACTCCCACCGAGGGTAAGGACCCAGTCCTTAGTTCTCCGCATGTACTTAAGAATGTTCTTTACTGCTATCCAGTGAGTTCTACCAGGATTCCCTTGATATCGACTAACCATGCTCAAAGAAAAAGCGACATCAGGGCGAGTACATGTCATAGAATACATGATTGAGCCAACGGCAGAAGCATATGGTACTCGACTCATTTCTGCTATTTCGGCATCGGTACTCGGACTCTGACTCTTACTCAGTGTGGTATTGCTCTGGATAGGCAATTCTCCTTTCTTGGAATTCTCCATGTTGAAACGTTTCAACACCTTGTCCAAGTAGGTACTTTTACTAAGTCCTATTAGTCTTTTACTACTATTTCTCAATATCCTTATCCCTAGAATGTAAGCAGCTTCCTCGAGGTCCTTCATAGCGAAACACTTCCCAAGCCAGGACTTAACTTCCTGCAAGGTTGGAACGTCGTTTCCTATGAGTAGTATGTCATCCACATACAATACCAAAAAGCTAACGATACTCCCACTAGCCTTGACATATACGCAGGACTCATCCTTACTTCTTGAAAATCCGAACTCTTTGACTTTCTCATCGAAACAAACATTCCATCTGCGAGATGCTTGCTTTAGTCCATAAATGGATTTCTTAAGCTTACACACTCTATTAGCGGTACTTCGCATCCACAAAACCCTCTGGCTGACACATGTAAACATCTTCAGCCAACTTCCCATTAAGGAAAGCGGTTTTGACATCCATCTACCATATCTCATAATCATGAAACACAGCTATGGCTAGCATAACCCTTATAGATTTGATCTTCGCTACTGGTGAGAAGGTATCGTCATATTCAACTCCAGGAGTTTGAGTAAAGCCGTTTTCAATCAATCGCGCCTTATATGTATGTACTTTCCCATTCATGTCGGTCTTCTTCTTGAAGATCCATTTGCACCCGACTGTCTTACGACCTGGTACATTGTCAACCAAGGTCCAAACAGAAGGTTTTTGAGCATTCTAACACTCCTAAGGTGTACATGCAACCCTAAATACCTTGGATCTATGTTTTCTCTATTATACATGCAAATATCAATTTCTCCAAGGTATTGTTCTAACTAGCATAATATGAAGAACATATAATATAAATTCTAGTAGAGTTACATACCTCTTTGTTGTAGCTTGATTCCATGGAGCTTAAGAGCCTAGTGCCTCAAGTGTGACACCTCAAATAGTTCACACAACATCACCAACATCTTGGAATAACTTGAGAGAAAAGGTTCCTATGCTCAAATCAGCTAGCCCTCATGTGTACACACTCTAGTGCCAATTTCTTGAGCCATGGGGTCCTTATATATGGTGGCTATTATGGTTACACCATGTAACTCATGTCTTTCCATATTCTCCATGCTCCATGGGTTAAAACCTCCATGGAGTATCCATGGGTTACTCCATGGGTTTAGCCCAAGATGAAGAACTATGGATCATAAGCCCACATATATAAGAATGAATGATTTACACAATCAATCCCCATATATTTAATTAGTCTCCTTTTGATCACAAAATTAATTCCAAATTAAGTCTTGATCATTACTAATTAAATAATATGATTTCATATTAATATATTAGAACTTCTAATATATTAACAAATCATAAATATCCTTTTCTCACAAAAGTCTATCCAAATTGTTCCGATGCCATGCAACCCAAATGGACCATGCCAATCAGGTCAAGTACATACCAGTTATAGTTATGGACTTAGACACTAATCCAACAGTCTCCCACTTGGATAAGTCTAAAAATATTATTGCGTATGACTTCAAAACCCGACTAGCAATAGTAGCTCTTAAAAGCTGCTGTCGAACTCTGAATAAATCAATGACGCGTCCATTAGATAAGGGATCATATATTCCTCCATTCTAGACATCATATGGATTGAGACATGGATTATAATCATTCTCTCTGTCCATTTGTTGTTTCTCGATTTCCGATTTTATGACGACCGACTAATTGAACAAATCAAATCAGTCCAGGCTTGGCCAAGCACTTCGGGGTGTCATCACTAAATCATCGAGGGGCCCACAGATATCGCTTTTATCCCTTCAAGAGTAAAAGGAATGGATAAACTTCGACTCATATGCTTGTTCTACTACTTATTGAATCATACACAAAGGCACGTTTTATAACATCGAGTTACCAATGCGTTTTCGTACAATCAATGTATAACCAACTCATAGGTAACAACTCATATCTCTAGGTTTGAATAATATAAGATATTATCGTCTGATGATCACTCGTGATAAAATCCATGAAGTGAGTAAAATGAGCGTGGGTTTAATCCAATACTCAGAACTTATGAGCACTCATGAATGTTGCAGCAACTCTTGCTATGTCCCATACCTTGGACATCAACAATCCAGCTTCATAATAGTCTTGATTCATATCTACTTCCAACATATGACCGACTATGGATGGTTTGAATAACTTAGTCATTCATGAAGAACGACCTGGTTATTCTGGAAGTCAAAACATGCAAAGTGAAACACAATAATAATCGAATCCAATATGGTCTCAGATCTTATGAATATAAATAGAACACCTTTTATTTATCACCATATTGATCACACATTATTCATTGCATACTGTTTCAAACTATCAACTTTATACTTGAATTAAAAACAATAGTTGTCCCATGCTCCGAGCATGTACACTATGTTTTCTAAACACCAGTCATGCCATACACCAAGTATGCACACTATGTTTGTCTAAACATTAGTTATGCCATACACCAAGTATGCACACTAAGTTTGTCTATGATCTTTACTTTGTGAAATAGATCGATTGAACATAATTCCAATGATTCTCATTTCACAATCCCAAATCCTTACTGCAAATGCAAGAATTCCAAATTCCTGCCATTTACCTAAATCTGTTAGATTCTAAACTTATATGCATTGATCCTCTTGTAATGATTATGCACAGAGTCACCAAGACTTGTCACCAGACATTACAGAGTATTCCAATGGAGATCATTCCACGGAAACGAAGTCTCAAATCCAAAGTACATTGCTTTGGACATCCTTCTTGCATTAAGTTTCCTAATCTTACACATATTTAATGAATAACTTCCACCTATGGGAATATTTCCATATTCTCATTTTGACTATCACTTCTGAACAAGAGTTGCCTCTTTTCAGAATATGTCAATATGGTCCTTCCAAAATTAACACTATACTTCCAACTGTCCCTGAGCAACCAATCTTTGGTAAACCTTAGATTGTTCTCGACAATTGCTTAATCACTTTAGTCATATCCAGTTCTAGTACTTTTTCCTTCTTAATGTCATATGCATTTGGAAAAATTTAGAACAGATGAATATTATAGCACATGCAATCGATCCTATATCCGAAGCATATGGGACGCGATTCATGATGTGTCACATAAAGACATGATACTAGACCAATCTTCATGATGTCTCACATAAAGACATGATACTAGACCAGTCTTTTTCCATAATATTTCCATTTCTATTTGTCAAGTTCTCATAATTCAGATTATGAAAAAGGGATCCCGTAATCATAATCGAATTTTAGAACGTAAATAATGTACCCATATATAGAATTTCCTTATGTTGAACCAGTCCAACATAACATTCATATATATACTTGACTAAATTTGATTAAAATCTCACGATCTAACCTTTTAGATTTGAAATGAAGTATAATTTCCTCTCCCTTAATTATAGCAAAACAACTTTTTCCCAATTGAAACCTTTTGTTTTCTATAATTAACATTGCTAACTTGCAACACTTATCATAATTATCATGCTCCCACTAACATGATTATTATTAGCATAACACATATGCTCCCACTAGCTTTCACATGTACTTAGAAATCAAATGGACTTTTAGAAATCAATGCTTTATTGACTTTCTTACCAAAGTTCAGATTTCTGATATGATATGCTTTGATAAAACTTTATCAAAATCATACACCTTTCCTCAGATAGCACACATGTGTGTCCAAACAATTTCAGAACTATGGAAAGGGATGCCGTAATCATAGTCTCAATTGTTTAGACCTTTTCCATTTCTCACAAGTCCATGTTAGTGTGCCGGTTAACCACACACGCTCCACTGACGACTTTGAGAATGCAAATATCACAATTGCTATCTATTTAAAATCTACTTAGTGAAAGCGTTTCCTCACCATCATTTCCATGAATCGAAGAGAAACCTTATGACACTTAGATTTTATGGTGTACGTGTTCCTATTCATGTGAATTTGTCAAAACCATAATCACAAGACAAGGTTATTGACAAATCCAAACTCATATGGAGTGAACTTGTGTAATCTTAACTTCTTGCCACCTGGCAGCACAAGGGCCTGCCATTGCTTCCAAGTTGTTATCCAACCAATTGAGAACTTTCAGAACTCATATGCAAAGCCAACTTTAACTAGAATGGGCATAGAAATAGGAATATGTCAACACGATAGGTAATAAACCTCAAATCGTGTGCTAGTGATAAACTACAGGTTTTTATTCTTGAATAGACTCTTTCAAGATCTTTTACACTCCTACTGTCCTCTTGACATATAAGACTCTCTTGCCAAATATTCAAGAGATGGTGCGGATTCTTTATCAAGACAAACACTTCACACAATTGGCCTTGGTTGGTCTTTGTTTTATCCAAAACATCACAACTTACCAATTTAAAATGTACAAGAGTAGAACACATTTTACTCTTACATTTGACAAGTGTTAATAAACCTTCTATAAGATATGTCACTCAATTTACAATCTTGGAGTATGACTCTAAGAATTGTTTTGGAACGAAGTATGACTCATCTTCTTGATTTAACCATTTCAACAATTCAAGATTCCTCTTCTTAATCATAAGAATGCACTAAGATGTCCTTAGAGGACTAATTGTGATATGGTTTCTAAATCATTAAGATGATTACAAAACATGATACTAAAGTACTCTCCCAACTTTTCAGATTTGAGAAACTTTTATCTTTCTGCCAAATTTGATTCTTCTCATTCGTTCTGCCAAACATCAAAACTTTTCCAATGCTTCAGAATTATATTTAAACTTGTAAGTATAACCATATTTACTAAACTTTAGTAAATCATGACGAATAATCTTATCGATCTTTGTGGTGGACTTCATCAGTGCACAAGAATGTGTACTGGATCCCTTAGTCCTTCACTTGACTCATATATACATGTGAACAATGAATTAGTCTTAATTTTCCAAAGTTGAAAATTCTCATTCATCATACAACTTTCATGATTCCAAGTTTCTATTCAACTGAAACTTGGGTGATGAGAATCTTTCCTTATTTGGTAAATTATGACACTACCACAAATGAAAGAATCAAATCTATTTTCCAATATTGCTATCATTGGAAACAATTTTTCACAAATGTCATTGTAAGGATACTTAAAATAAATAAAAATGAAACTTTTCTTTTATTTAAAACTTGCAGAAAAACTTATCCTTACAATGCAACCGCTCAAAATTCTGATCACCGAACCATGCGATCGAAATCCATCTTCGCAATCAGAATCAACTTAAGCTTCCTCTCCTTTCTTAGATTCTTAAAACTTCAACATGTGACCCAGTCACATCATGTAGTAAGAATCACCAAATAGCAACTTAATAGAGTTAGACAGTGGACTTACATGAAATAGAGTCAAATTTTTTGACTTGACCAACCTTATGATCTTTCAGGTAAATAGGGAAGCTTTGCAACCAATGCCCCTTCCTTTGGCAATATAAGCATATGGACTCTTTGGGAATGGTACACGAGACAGTCTCAGACTTAGCCTTTATCTTTACCATTTGGTCAACCTAGTTGACTATGGCCGATCCCTTTCCATTGGGAAGAGAAAGCTTTTCTGGATATCCAATGTTACCAATTGTCAATGTCCATTGTTGTTTAGGAAGTTGATCTACTAATCAAATTTGCTTTACCATAGCTCCAAATCATTGTTGATTCGGCAGCACCAAGCAAATAGATAAGATCATTAAGGGTCATGTCATAGTCTTTTACATAGTAGTCCCAAAGGACACTCACTATGAGACTTAGGAAGTGATTGAACAACCAACTTTCTCAAGACTTTGGCACCCATCTCTCCCGGCTTGTCAATATGTGACTTCATCTCCAAGATGTGAGCACACATAGACCTTGCTTGCCAATAGGGCTTGAGTGACCTTGAACTTGTGGGTTAGGGAGAATAATTGGAGGAGGTGGAGGGAGTGAAGTATGACTTCCATGAGCCAAACTCGGGAAGTCATATTCATTAGGAAAGCTTGGAATTAAAGTATTAATGAGGGAAAACTTTACAAATTCCAAAACTTGAGGGCAAGTTTTGAACTATTAAAAAACTATTCAATTCCATAACTTATGTGTTTAAAGTAGTTTTAATGAAAAACTCTTCAAGTTCCATAACTTGAGGACAAGTTATGGAAGACTTTAAAATATTTAAAAATGAGACTCTCCGTTTTTTCATCACTTATGGAAATCTTATGAGTTTTAATAATCAAATGTGACTTTTCATATAACTTGAGGACAAGTTACAAAAACACATTTTATGAATAACTCTTAGATCAAATTGGATTGAAAACACATTATCACATAATTTTTCTATTAATCTAAGCAAACTCATAAGAACAAGATAATTCAAATCAAACAATTTCCATGTAATTAGCCTAAGCATTAAACTAATACAAAACATGAATCTATTGACAATTATCTTTGAAATTGTATTAGCATGAACATTACCACATCAAAAACAGGTTTACAAGTTCAAAAACAGCTTAGGGTAATGTTCCTAGTCCAATTCCAGCCAAAAAGTCGAAAATATGCTGTCAGGGGCTCCTACTCGTCGAGTGCATGAACCTACTCGACGAGTAGGATGAATTTCTTCATGGACTCGGCGAGTCCATCAGTGGACTCGGCGAATCCAGTGCCCAGGAAGCCAGAAAATCGATTTTTTCAGCTTTTTTCAGCAATTTGCATCAAGTATAATTGAAAACAAGTCTAGCCTCTAATACCACCAGAAGGGTTTTGAGCATTCTAACACTCCTAAGGTGTACATGCAACCCTAAATACCTTGGATCTATGTTTTCTCTATTATACATGCAAATATCAATTTCTCCAAGGTATTGTTCTAACTAGCATAATATGAAGAACATATAATATAAATTCTAGTAGAATTGCATACCTCTTTGTTGTAGCTTAATTCCATGGAGCTTAAGAGCCTAGTGCCTCAAGTGTGACACCTCAAATGGTTCACACAACATCACCAACATCTTGGAATAACATGAGAGAAAAGGTTCCTATGCTCAAATTGGCTAGCCCTCATGTGTACACACTCTAGTACCAATTTCTTGAGCTATGGGGTCCTTATATATCGTAGCTATTAGGGTTACACCATGTAACTCATGTCTTTCCATATTCTCCATGCTCCATGGGTTAAAACCTTCATGGAGTATCCATGGGTTACTCCATGGGTTTAGCCCAAGATGAAGAACTATAGATCATAAGCCTACATATATAAGAATGAATGATTTACACAATCAATCCCCATATATTTAATTAGTCTCCTTTTGATCACAAAATTAATTCCAAATTAATTCTTGATCAATACTAATTAAATAATATGATTTCAAATTAATATATTAGAACTTATAATATATTAACAAATCATAAATATCATTTTCTCACAAAAGTCTATCCAAATTGTTCCGATGCCATGCAACCCAAATGGACCATGTCAATCGGGTCAAGTACATACCAATTATAGTTATGGACTTAGACACTAATCCAACACAAACTTGATTGTCATACATAAACTGAATCCCGTTGTCCATCGCCTCTTTTGCACTTTGCAGACTCTTGGCCCCCCATGGATTCCTTGTAGTTTTTAGGTTCATCTAAATTTATTAGGGTGCTATCACTGATAAACGTATCACCTTTACTTATTATATGAAAACCATACAACACAGGTGGAACACTAACTCTACTGGAACGTCTCAAAGGTAAGGACTGGTCAACTGGTTCAACAGGAGTTTCATCCTCAGGTTAAGCGCTAGTGTTAGAGGTTCCTTCATCGCTTAACTCTTGAAGCTCTTCAAGGTCAATTTTCCTCCCACTATCCTCTTAGCATATGAGTTCTCTTTCATGAAAGACACCCCTTCGTGCTACGAAGACCACGTTCTCACTAGGTCTATATAAAAAATATCCAAAGGATTTATGTGGGTAGCCGATGAAAATACAACTCTCACTATGAGGTTCGAGTTTGTAGTGAGTCTCTCGTCTTACGAAAGCCTCGCAACCCTAAACCTTGATATGTGCTAACGAGGGAACCTTCCATGTCCACATTTTGTGAGGTGTTTTGCCAACCTTCTTAGTTGGGACTAGATTAAGGATGTGGGCGGAAGTCTCTAAGGCATACCCCAGAATGAGATAGGTAACGAAGCTCGACTCATCATGGAACGAACCATGTCCAACAAGGTTCGATTGTTGTAAGTCCCTAATTTGTCTGTGTATCAATCAGATCCGTTTGATGGTGCGGAATCCCAATCAAACGGATGATGTCAGATCAAATAGAAGAGAAGGAGAAGAAGAATATGATGAATCTTGTATGTATTGATATGAATGAAGATCCGGATACAAGATTCACACACACTAACACACACTCTCTTTTCTCTCTCTCTAGAACACCTTCAAATACACACACTTAAGCTCTCCACTATTCTATGTGTTTATCCATCATCAATCTATTCCTCACACCCCTCACCCCTATATATACTCGACTGGGCCGGCCTTGGGTTTACGGCCGTAAACGGAGTTTACGGTCGTAAACACCCATTGGGCCGTAAACAGAGTTTACGGTCGTAAACCTGTTTATGGCCGTAAACACTATATGGCCGTAAACCTGACCGTAAACACATATAATATTACAGAAAATTACAATCAACTAGAAAAGCAAAGTATAAACCATATTTTTGACCCAACAATCTCCCCCTTGGTTTATAGCTTTCTTTTCTTTTCTTAATTGACCCAACAAGCTCCCCCTAAAAATTAGCTGGCTTTTCTTCATAATCTTCATTGGGAGCTTGGCTTCAGCTTTAATCTTCAAATTCTTCACGACTTCAAGATGAACTTGATGAATCTTCCATGAATGACTTCATCTTGAGCAGTTGGGCTTTTCTTCAGAATTTGGCATTGAACGCACATTGGGTGAAGAGGCTTGACGTACTGATTCTTGAAAAATAGTGCTTTCAGCTTGAGAATCTTCAGAGAGAACATCAGAGAGAACAAATCTTTTGGATCACTTCAGCAGGTTTAAGATAGCAGCAGATTGACTGAGGAGGCTTCAATGCAATCTGTCACATAATCTTCAATTTCAGCTTCACCTTGCTTCTGGGGTTGAAAGATTGAATTTGAAAGAATAATCTTCATTTCTTGCTCCTTCGAATGAGAATTCTTCGATGATCACGGATGAAGCCTTGGCTCAGAAATCTTCGACACAAACTCCATGAGTTTCATCTTCACCTGAATTCACTTTTCAAGACACAACAAAACTAAAAGAAAAATTTAGCATACAATATTTTTTGTTTTTTTTTTTTTATATTTTCTAAAAAAGAAATAAAACAAAATAACACTATTTTTTTTAATTTTTTAATTTTTGTTTAGTTTTCAAAATTTTTAATTCTCCCCTAATATTTAAATTAGAGGAAACTTTGAACAAATTTAACAAAAATAAAATGATATCTAACTTTAAGAATGATTTGGGATCAAAGTTTTTAGACAACCTTTATCCACTTTTCGGTACCTTTTATCTTCACGTCTTTGTCTGGTCGATCGCCGGTATTGTTGTCCACTTAAACACGAAAAATTTGTGACAATTTTAGGACATACTATTTGTTATAAGACAAGGTGAACCTAAGTTCCTAGATATTAAATCTGATCCTAAGTTCCTAGATACTATTTCTTAGGGACCATTCAGCTGACGACGACCAAGGATATTGTTGTCCACCTAAATTGAGCAGCGAGATCTACAGACAATCTGTAAGTGTTCAATTGTTAATTGTACTGGAACATGTTTCCCGCTTCCTGATATGCCCCAGTAATCAAGAACTTCCAGAGTACTCCTTACATCGGGTGAGCAGACAATTATTAAGAGAGAAGATAGATTCTGATTATTGTTAATTATAATTCTTAGAGGGATTGAGAAGTAGAATGGTGCATATACTGTGTACCAGGTCGGATTATGAGTCACGCAAAGGAGACAGTATATGGCTAACAGACAGAAAGAATTACACAGATAGAAGATGCAGAGAAATAGAATTGCATATGTTACAGTCCAGGTCGGATTTTGAGTCACGCAGAGGAGATAACATATGACTAACAGATAGATAGAGAAAGAAAATGATTTTCTACAGACCTAACTCATCGGAATTTACCAGTCGCCCCATCAATACCGGAATTAAGGACATAATCCGCACATCGAGGAAAAGTTAATCCACAGTTCCAGATACGAGTTCTTTAATATGACCAGTAGATTCCCATATATATCTCCCTGCTCAACCTATCCGAGCGTCGTATTGTCAGGCTAAACGGATTTAACTAGGTCAAGATTTGTCAAGTCTAAGAATTTCTTAAGTTCAACTCTGCCTAGTCAAGTCCATTTAGAATCTTTCATGCCTACCAGTGCATCAAACCCAGAGCATAGACCCTTCAACTTTGGGTACGTTACGCAGACTCAGATTGCCTGTTATCACTTGATAATATCACTTCCCAAAACATCTCACTCAAACTCATTTCATTAACCAACATATTTTTGATTTTTTGATTTTCTAATGTTTTTGGATTTTTTTAAAATTTTCTAATTTTTGTTTTGTTTTTATTTCTCCCCCTAAATTTCGCCCCCTAAATTGTAAGTCCCTAATTTGCCTGTGTATCAATCAGATCCGTTTGATGGTGCGGAATCCCAATCAAACGGATGATGTCAGATCAAATAGAAGAGAAGGAGAAGAAGAATATGATGAATCTTGTATGTATTGATATGAATGAAGATCCGGATACAAGATTCACACACACTAACACACACTCTCTTTTCTCTCTCTCTAGAACACCTTCAAATACACACACTTAAGCTCTCCACTATTCTATGTGTTCATCCATCATCAATATATTCCTCACACCCCTCACCCCTATATATACTCGACTGGGCCGGCCTTGGGTTTACGGCCGTAAACGGAGTTTACGGTCGTAAACACCCATTGGGCCGTAAACAGAGTTTACGGTCGTAAACCTGTTTACGGCCGTAAACACTATCTGGCCGTAAACCTGACCGTAAACACATATAATATTACAGAAAATTACAATCAACTAGAAAAGCAAAGTATAAACCATATTTTTGACCCAACAATCTCCCCCTTGGTTTATAGCTTTCTTTTCTTTTCTTAATTGACCCAACAAGCTCCCCCTAAAAATTAGCTGGCTTTTCTTCATAATCTTCATTGGGAGCTTGGCTTCAGCTTTAATCTTCAAATTCTTCACGACTTCAAGATGAACTTGATGAATCTTCCATGAATGACTTCATCTTGAGCAGTTGGGCTTTTCTTCAGAATTTGGCATTGAACGCACATTGGGTGAGGAGGCTTGACGTACTGATTCTTGAAAAATAGCGCTTTCAGCTTGAGAATCTTCAGAGAGAACATCAGAGAGAACAAATCTTTTGGATCACTTCAGCAGGTTTAAGATAGCAGCAGATTGACTGAGGAGGCTTCAATGCAATCCGTCACATAATCTTCAATTTCAGCTTCACCTTGCTTCTGGGGTTGAAAGATTGAATTTGAAAGAATAATCTTCATTTCTTGCTCCTTCGAATGAGAATTCTTCGATGATCACGGATGAAGCCTTGGCTCAGAAATCTTCGACACAAACTCCATGAGTTTCATCTTCACCTGAATTCACTTTTCAAGACACAACAAAACTAAAAGAAAAATTTAGCACACAATATTTTTTGTTTTTTTTTTATATTTTCTAAAAAAGAAATAAAACAAAATAACACTATTTTTTTTAATTTTTTAATTTTTGTTTAGTTTTCAAAATTTTTAATTCTCCCCTAATATTTAAATTAGAGGAAACTTTGAACAAATTTAACAAAAATAAAATGATATCTAACTTTAAGAATGATTTGGGATCAAAGTTTTTAGACAGCCTTTATCCACTTTTCGGTACCTTTTATCTTCACGTCTTTGTCTGGTCGATCGCCGGTATTGTTGTCCACTTAAACACGAAAAATTTGTGACAATTTTAGGACATACTATTTGTTATAAGACAAGGTGAACCTAAGTTCCTAGATATTAAATCTGATCCTAAGTTCCTAGATACTATTTCTTAGGGACCATTCAGCTGACGACGACCAGGGATATTGTTGTCCACCTAAATTGAGCAGCGAGATCTACAGACAATCTGTAAGTGTTCAATTGTTAATTGTACTGGAACATGTTTCCCGCTTCCTGATATGCCCCAGTAATCAAGAACTTCCAGAGTACTCCTTACATCGGGTGAGCAGACAATTATTAAGAGAGAAGATAGATTCTGATTATTGTTAATTATAATTCTTAGAGGGATTGAGAAGTAGAATGGTGCATATACTGTGTACCAGGTCAGATTATGAGTCACGCAAAGGAGACAGTATATGGCTAACAGACAGAAAGAATTACACAGATAGAAGATGCAGAGAAATAGAATTGCATATGTTACAGTCCAGGTCGGATTTTGAGTCACACAGAGGAGATAACATATGACTAACAGATAGATAGAGAAAGAAAATGATTTTCTACAGACCTAACTCATCGCAATTTACCAGTCACCCCATCAATACCGGAATTAAGGACATAATCCGCACATCGAGGAAAAGTTAATCCACAGTTCCAGATACAAGTTCTTTAATATGACCAGTAGATTCCCATATATATCTCCCTGCTCAACCTATCCGAGCGTCGTATTGTCAGGCTAAACGGATTTAACTAGGTCAAGATTTGTCAAGTCTAAGAATTTCTTAAGTTCAACTCTGCCTAGTCAAGTCCATTTAGAATCTTTCATGCCTACCAGCGCATCAAACCCAGAGCATAGACCCTTCAACTTTGGGTACATTACGCAGACTCAGATTGCCTGTTATCACTTGATAATATCACTTCCCAAAACATCTCACTCAAACTCATTTCATTAACCAACATATTTTTGATTTTTTGATTTTCTTATGTTTTTGGATTTTTTTAAAATTTTCTAATTTTTGTTTTGTTTTTATTTCGCCCCCTAAATTTGTGCATAGGAGAGAAACGAACGTTAATGCACAAATTTAAATAATCCTAAAACAAAAATTAGTCTTTAAAGCGAATCAGCTTAAGAAAAACTCAGGAGTATAGAGAAGAAAACTCAAACCGTAAGTCACCGATTGAATTTGCATCCAGAAGGTCTGAGAACAGCACGTGTAATCTCAGAACAGATCTGAAAATTCTTCATGTCATTAAGCACTAACCCCATGTGTGATCCCTTCTTTTCTTCCTTTCCCACAAAGGACACATACTCCCAAACAATGTTCTGAGTGTTGTACAGCTGAGAGATGTCTCCTATCATGTGCCAGGAACAGCCACTACCAACAAACCAAAGTCTGATGATATGCCTCCATAGCTGCTCCGACACAGAGTGGGATCAGTTGGTCTTTGGAACCCAGTCCATTTTGAAACTGGGTCGACCTTTGTCATCCTTGCATGTTACTCTCTCCCATGACATATCATGTTTATCACAAACAGAAGATGAAGAAATATTAGAATTGTTAGAAGATTTGGGAGAGTGAGCCTTTGGAACTCATTTGTAGTTGGGTTTAACCCATTTCTTTTTCGATCTGATGGGTGGCTCAGTACTTGCTTTTGAACTTGATGTCGGCCGTTGAGATGACTTTGACCTAACCGGTCTTTGTTTCAGTGGAGCATCTCTTGGATTGGGCTTCTTGGCCGGTATTCCCTTCTTGTTCTTGTGGGTTTGATTCTTGACCTTCTGCACGTTCCAGTCATCATGGTCTGAACGTGACCTTGAGGGGTTTCTTTTGAAGTATCTCCCTCTTGGCGCGTTCTGCCAGCCTTGTGCATAGTAGGGAACGTATGCGCGATTTGGACAATGTCTGGCAATGTGTCCAGGTGTTCCACAGTGAAAGCAAGTCCTTTTCTTCACTGTGAAGTTGTTTCTTCCTGCCCCTGGTGGCGTATCCTTGCCTTGTCTCTGATTTTTCCCACATGCACACTTGCAACAAGCCGTCGGTTGTTTCACTTGATTTGGTGGCCTGTATTTCTCAATAGCAGGTTGATCAGAAGCAGCTGAGTTCGAAGCAACAGATTCAGAGCTCAAGGAGATGTTGGTTTGTTCAATGGTTTTCTCCTTGTTCTCATCCTCTGCTACTTTACCTGTACATGAAGTAGATGTGCTAGAAACAGGAACATCAGTATTTTCAAACAAATAATCAAATATGTCAAAAAAATTTAACTCAACATGATCCGATGCAAAAGCATCAAATGCATCACATAATGTATCATCAACTTTATCATCAGAAACAGAAGGTTGTTCATTGGAAACAGAAACATCAGGTTCTTTAACTTTGTGCTTTGACTGATCTAAGGATTGATCTGCATGGGAAGTAGAAACGTCAGTACTTTCAACATTAATAAATCCTCCTGAGACGAAACCAGATGGCTTGCCATAAACCATGAAAGATTCATTGGCAATCTCATCCTTGGATAAGGGTTGATACTGATAAGTATGATTATATGGAGGAGGTATACTATCATATCCTAAACCCTTAGACTGATTTCGTTTAAAATCCATGCAGTGATCAATCATGGTGGCAACTACCTCGCTTGATCCATCAAATTTTTGAAAAGCAAAGTTTGCAGAATCAAACTCTTTCTTTAATGTGTCAAGCTCAGTAATTAACTCATCATTTTGTCTCTTAACATAATTATAAAGTTCACATTTCTCACTGTATTCTGACTGAATTCTTCTAAAATCGTTTATTTTAGTTTCTAACTGGGCTTTAAGGGGTTTTTGTCCTTTCCTGAGTTGATATCCTTCATATCTCAGGTCCTCAACTTCTATTTTTAATAAATCAATTTGTTCCCGAAGAAATTTAATCGTAGTTTCACAAGATGGAGTACATGAAACTTTAGTGACTGGAACGTTTGAGGAACTCATTTTTTTTTTAAATATGCCCTTTAACTAAAAACTCAAAAGTCAACCTCAAAAGTCAAATTTAAAAAGTCAAACTCAAAAGTCAAACTTGAAAAGTCAAACTTAAAAGTCAAACCGAAAAGCTAAATTTGAAAATTTAAAAGTCAAACAGGAAGGTCAAAGTTTAAAGTCAAAGGCCAAACTTTAAAGTCAAAGTCAAAACTTTAAGTAAAAAGTCAAAAATAAAAGACAAAAATTAAAAAATAAAATTTTTGGTTGAAAATGGAGCTTAAAAATAAAAGAAATTGATTTTTGGGCAAAAAGTGTAAAATTTGCGAAACTTGGAAGCGGCAAGGAGTGGTTAAGTTTAAAATTTGGGAGGGAAGGAACAAAGTCGTTGCTGGTGGAGTTGGTAAAGCGCCGGGTTGACGAATCAAAGGTCGTGGGTTCGATTCTCGGCTCCTCCAAAGCGCGTCCCCCCTTTTTTAATAAAGGCGTTGTTCGGCTTGCTGCTGAGCCGGCTTCCCTAGCCGCGATCCGAGCCGAACCGAGCCATTCTCTAAGCCGCAAACCGAGCCGAGGCGCAGACGATCCGAGCCGTAAACCGCCGAGCCGCAACTGCCGACCGTAAACTCCGAGCCGCAAGCCGCCGACCGTAAACTCCGGCGACCGTAAACACGTTTACGGCCGTAAACTCGGGACCGTAAACTCCGGCGACCGTAAACACGTTTACGGCCGTAAACTCCGGACCGTAAACCCTTCAAAGACCGTAAACTCTTCAAGAACCGTAAACTCTCAAGAAATCGTTGTTCTTGACGAAAAACAGCGTTTTTTCACCCTTTTTGCTCCAAAACTCGATCAAAAACTCGTTTTTACGAAAAACGCGAAGAAGAAACCCCCCCTATTTTGCCAAGATCTATCCAAAAACGCAAAAATCTCTTCAAAATAAGATCAAATAAGCTCCAGATCTGAAAAAATTGAATGATACAATCCAAGCTCTGATACCAATTGTAAGTCCCTAATTTGCCTGTGTATCAATCAGATCCGTTTGATGGTGCGGAATCCCAATCAAACGGATGATGTCAGATCAAATAGAAGAGAAGGAGAAGAAGAATATGATGAATCTTGTATGTATTGATATGAATGAAGATCCGGATACAAGATTCACACACACTAACACACACTCTCTTTTCTCTCTCTCTAGAACACCTTCAAATACACACACTTAAGCTCTCCACTATTCTATGTGTTCATCCATCATCAATCTATTCCTCACACCCCTCACCCCTATATATACTCGACTGGGCCGGCCTTGGGTTTACGGCCGTAAACGGAGTTTACGGTCGTAAACACCCATTGGGCCGTAAACAGAGTTTACGGTCGTAAACCTGTTTACGGCCGTAAACACTATCTGGCCGTAAACCTGACCGTAAACACATATAATATTACAGAAAATTACAATCAACTAGAAAAGCAAAGTATAAACCATATTTTTGACCCAACAATTGTGCCTCTCAGCCACACCATTAAGTTGCGGTGTCCTAGGTGGCGTCAATTGTGAAACAATTCCACATTCTTTAAGATAGTCGTGGAATTCAATACTAAGATACCCACCACCTCGATCGGATCGGAGCATCTTATCTTCATGCCCAATCGATTTTCCACTTCTTGTTTAAACTCTTTGAACTTTTCAAAGGTTTCCAACTTGTGCTTGATTAAGTAGATATACCCATATCTACTATAATCGTCGGTAAAGGTTACATAGAAGCGGTTAGCATCCCTTGTGGCGGACCTGAAAGGTCCACACACATCGGTGTGTATGAGATCCAACAAACCATCATCTCTTTCACAAGTACCAGTGAAAGGTGACTTCGTCATCTTTCCAAGGAAACAAGATTCGCATGTGTCATCCGACTTTAAGTCAAATGACTCCAACACTCCATCCTTTTGGAGTTGGGCTATACGCTTCTTGTTGACATGTCCAAGACGACAATTCCACAAGCATTCCTTGTCCAAACCATTAGACGAATCATTTCTTTGGAAATCCTCGATCATTTTGTAATTTCTTTGGTAGACGAGACTTAAATAGCCTTTACATTTGAGATGTACCAAAACTTCGTTGCCTACCCTTAGTATGTATCTTTAGAAACTTACCCTCGATTGCATCTTTTTCATTCGTGCTACCCCTTCTTGTTGGAATAAAAGAGTTGTAGATCGATAGATTCCAAACAGAAAAACAATATTTAATCAAGTAAAGAACACAAGAATGGATCAATGGTGTCGAATGATTAATAACTCACACCTCAGAAGAGCTTGATGAAGAACTTCGGCTGTAGAGGTGTGCTAGGGTTACAATGCAAGTAATTAATGAGAACGATCGATAATTAAAGCTATTCATGCATGCAATATTTATATGCTAACCCTAATGTTTATCCACGGTTGGATAGGCCCAAACCGGATTAACTACATGGACTTACAACCGAGCCCAATGACGCAACACCAGACCCAACAATCTCCCCCTTTGCGTCAATAGAGGCGAGAGACTACTTTGGCTGAGTGACCTTGGTCTTCTTTACAACCTTGAACAGTCGAGGGATGATCGCAAGAAGCGTCTGCCGAAACTGAACACACCACCGAAGCATATCAGTGAACAACTTCTTGTCAGCTTCATTGTTCTGATTACACCTATGTATGATCTCTAAAATGTGCTCCAAGCAGGAAGTGGAAAATAAGTGTTTGTCAATCAGAGCGAATAAACACTTCTGACCTTCGCTTCTCATGAACATAACAGTGTGAAGTTTTGAATCAATCTTCCCCCTAACCATTGTATTTACATCACTTGCCCTCCCCATCGGCTTCACAGTAGTCTTTTTGTGAATAGCAGAAGCGATCTCCTAATCCATCTTCGCGACCTCATGAATATAACAAACGAGCATACGCTTGACGTGATCAATGATGGGCTGATACTCCTGTGGATTGGTCACCAAAATATTATTAAGGAGTATCCAGTCGTGAGGGTTCAAGTTTGGCAGGTCAGCCAGGGAAATCATATGGACCGAGCTATCAGAGCCTCGGGTCACTTTGAATTTAATGTTGATGAATTTCCTTGCCGAAGTGGGCTTCAACACCTTGACCGTTGTGATTTTCTGAGTGCTCCAGGTCAGGTATTGTGGCTGAGCAAACTCGAGATAATACTCAAGCAAATCCCGATCTACTTTCGGGTCTTGAGAAGGAATGCCCGCCATCGACTCAAAACAGTGAAAGATAAATGCCTTTCGGGTGATTGGCATGTCAAACTGTAAGTTCTTCGAGTTCTCAAGGCCGAACGAAAAAACGGGTTCAAGCCAATGAGTGCTCGGTGCATCAATAACTTCCCGGTGTAGCGATTCCATAGTCCATTCAGGAAACATGGACTTCTTCTTCTCCAGAAGCTCGTTCTCTTTCAACTCTTTCTCAAGAATTTCCCTCTCCTTTTGAAGTCTATCCCGAATTTCTTGTTCATTGGGCTTGACTTTCAAACTTTCCTTTTTCAAAACATTCTCTCCGGTATCATCGTCATTATCACTTTCATCCACATCATCATCTCCAATCTTCTTCTTTTTCTTGTCCTTCATACTGCCCGAAGCTTCATTAACCTTCGGCTCAGTAGTGACGTTCGGTTTGGGAGGTTGATGAGATTGACCTTTGCCCTGAGTAGCTTTATCTCCCCCTTGTTTCGGATGGACACCAGTCGCCGGAACACCTTCAATACGACTCAACACATCCAATGCAGGTCTTAACTTTTCAGTCAAGTGGCGTCGGATTGAGATGGTCAGAATAGAGTCGTGAGCCTTCAGTAGATGTAAGAGAATGGAATGCACATCTCCAACTGAGCTTTTAATCGCCTATCGCTCAGATGTTAAATCTTAAACTTCTTTGGTGGCATTTCTAAGCTTAAGATTCTGAATCTTAAGCTGTGAGGTTCGCTTGTCCAATTCATCCATGATTTTATTCTCAACTGCAAGCTCGGCTTCAAGTTGAGTCAACCGATCATCGATCGAAGTGTGAAGCTCTTGGTTAGCAGCCTCAATAGCTTTGCGAGCTTCCTCAAGATTTTTCTTTTCGGCTGCTAGTGAACGCGTAAGATGATCAACTGAGGCGTTCACTGTTTCAGCATTTTTCTGTGCAGCAGCTTGGAGAGAGTCGAGAAAAATTTGTGCCTCTGAAATTAATTTTTCGACTTTTGCGGTCACTTCTTTGCAATCCTTGGTAGAAGCTTCAACAGCAAGAGAAGCTCTCTGGCAAGTGGAGGTGGAGGCTTCAATGGCTTTGGCAGCATTGGAAATGGAGGCCTCATGATCTTTGACAATAGAGGAGAACAAAGCTTGAAGAGCAACCTCTGAGTAGGCACCAGTAGAAGACGACGAAAGCAACTGATCAAGCTTTTCTGTGACAGCCTTAAGATGCTTTGTGGTAATCGGGGCGTCATCATCGTCATCGCTTTGCACACGATAAGGACTGAAATAAGTTGAATCAAATTCCATGTCCTCACCGCCAAGAACAGGTTCAGGATATGCAGGTGGGGTGAAAGGATTTGAGGTAACATGTGGAGTAGAACCGACAGTGGATGTCCCCATATCAGATACATTGACATGAACTGTAGGTTCGGGTGTAGTAGTGGTTGTGGTAGTAGTAGATGTAGAGAACAGAGGGGTTAGAATGGGGATGGATGAAGCGGTTGTAGATGTGAGAGGTGGAGGACAAGGAGCGATAGTAATATGAACTGAAACTGGAACAGAGCGTGGAGGCGAGGTTCGGTTGCTATCGTTAGTGGGTGAGGGAGGAGGCGAATTACCTCTAGATGGACTTTCGGTTTCAGTGGCTTCGTCATCAGTGGACTGAGGATCTGGCTGGTCATCAGAAGGAACATACTCAGGATCACTGGTAGAAGGAGAAGGATACTTCGGTCGTCGAGCTTGCTTTTTGACCTTTCATTTCTTTGAAGCGGTAGGCACAGCTTGCTCTGCCTTGCGTTTCTTGGGAGTTGAAACCTTGGAGGATTGACCCTCTTTGTCGCCTTTAGGATCAGCCTTCTTCCCTCGTTTTGTTGGTTTGTCTGCAGCATCCAATGAACCCTGCATCTCGGGAGTGAGTGGACGAGGACCTGTAGGGGTCAACTTCCTGTAATCAGCCATGACTTTACTTGCGTCGGAGACACATCGGTACATCGATTCTGGAATTGAACCGATAAATATGAACTTCGTTGGATCAGTCACAATAATTTTGATTGTGTGAAAGGCCGCAATTGAAGACCGCAAAGCACCTTCCATTACCAGAATTTGTAAAGACTGAATGGCTATGTTAGTGATCAAAGTCCAGAAACGGCCGCAGGAGATCTATGAATGTTTCGTTGAGGAGTTGAGCTCTGCACCAATTGGGCCCAAAGAAGTGTTCCATAATCTAGGTTAATCCCGTTATAGAGACCATAGAGAATGGTCAGGAAACCTTTGCTTGCCCCATCCGACCCTGCCACACGTTCTGCTAAACCCTTGTAGAGAAGGGTAAGCAAACCATTCCACTGAGGTGGCAAGCAAGACTTCTTGAACTTCGTTACCGTTGTTAGAATGTCGGTGTAACCCATATCGTAGAGCATTTGAAATAATTGGGTCGTAGTGATGAAGTCCGGTGAGATGACAGAGGCATCTGCTGCAAGCCCTAGCAGCGAACAAAATTTTGCCTTGGAAACGGATGTCTTGTGATTAAAGATATCGAAGAAGATCCGTTCCTTGCGCTTGTCGTAAGCAGCAGTAAAATACACCTGGGATAAAAGAGACATCAGAACAGATTCCACCTGAGTAAGTGCGATCACCAATGGAGAATAATTGAGGCACTCGACAACATGGAGCATATAGGAATCATAGAGAAAAGGATCCAGTTGAATGATGAGGTTCTGATTGGGTTTGATCGTGAGCAACGATGAAGACACAGTTTGATCTTGGACTGAGGATGATTCCGCCATTGTTGTAGTGAGAAAGAATAAGAAGAACAGTGTATAATCGCCGATGAGTTCTTGAGAGAGAGAGAGAGAGAGAGAATAGTTGGTAAAGGAGTCCAAGGGTTCGAGAAAATCTTTTATACCATCTCTAGGAGAGAGAAAGATCCGGTTGTGATGATGATTGGATCTCTGAGACGTCGCCTGAAAAAGCGCGATATGACAGCTTGGTATCCCTAGAAATGCATCAGCAGGCATGGGTATGGAAACCATTTCAAATTCACGCGCCTTCTCGATCTTATCTCTTATTCAAATTTCGAACCGTTTCAACTTCATGCTGACTCATCCTCATGTGATTTTTATTATTAAAATAAATCAGCGTCACATCCGTTCGCTTTGTGGAAATTAACTGTCGCTTCTCCATAATTAAGGAGATCACCATATCTGGTAGAACCGAAAGCACAAATCTGAAAATTGCTGTTAGAACCACGAACAAGAATTTTGGAAAATCTTAAAGACTTTCGTGCATGAGTGTGCCAATGATAAAGAAATAAAGCAAAATATTTGTGGGATTTAGTGATGTCTATTGAGACATGAAACTGATGATCTCCGGCACGAATCTCTTCCTTCAAAGTCAAGAGAGACTTAGAAGTGTCTGTGTGGTTTCCCGTGAAATACGATCAAATGTTTGTAAAGAAACATTGAAAGGCATCTTTTCAATTATAGGCTTTATAGGGTGGCTTACCTTCAACCGAACCTTGATACTTGAAATAAGACCGAAAGTCGGGTGAAGTACTTGTGAAACCGATGTGGTTTGTTGAACAAGTAGGTTTGCAAATATAATAAGTAACTAGAAAATATTAAGAAATCTCAAAAAAATAAATTGGATCTTATAGGAAGAAACGTCCTGGTGTTAGACAGTTTCATAAAGATCACGCAAAAAGAGAAAGAGATTTCGTGAGGTAACAAGTAATAGCTTGAACATTATAGCGTCCACCGTCAATGCATTCTGGGTGTTGGATTTTGGGTTTCACTTAGCACGTGGTAAGCGAAACTAAGATCATCAACATAGAGATTGTGTAACCATAAACCTCAGTGGTAATTGTTGAGAGTCTCAAGGGTTATGTTTAGGAAGCGAAACTGAAATGGAGAAATGTGAGGTGGTTAAGGAACCGAAAGTACCTCTGCTATATTAGAAGGACAAAGCAAAAAACTCTTAACTCACTATGAGAAGAGTTAGGTAGCTCATGACTTGAGTGATTTAAGCAGCCTGATTTGGAAGAAACGATTGGTATTTATCGAATCATTAAGGCTTCGTCCAGAGTCATGGAGGCTTCGGTCTACATACGGCAGCATGCTTCTAGGGACACTTAACTAGTACAAAGAAAAGAAAATTATACCTGCCCTATCATCAGCGTGTTTCGCATCTGTAAACTTGATATTAGACAATTGATGTTTAGAAGAGTAACATTAGATAAAAGTAAAAAGAAACATAGAAATATTTTGAATTTCTGCTTTTTCTGAAAAAATAATAAAAACAGAAAAGAAAATATTTTTGGATTTTTGGATTTTCTGAAAAAAAAAATTAAAAACAGAAAAGAAAATATTTTTGGATTTTTGGATTTTTGGATTTTCTGAAAAAATAATAAAAACAGAAAAATAAATGTAAACACTCGAAAGAGAAAGAAAACTTTACAAGATTATACAACCGAAACCATCCCTTAGGAAAGATGAAGCGAAATAGACCGAGCGTTCGGTTCATTTCGGTTCTCAAAAATTTAAGAGCCGAAATAGACCGAGCGTTCGGTTCATTTCGGTTCCCAAAAATTTAAGAGCCGAAATAGACCGAGCGTTCGGTTCATTTCGGTTCCCAAAAATTTAAGAGCCGAAATAGACCGAGCGTTCGGTTCATTTTGGTTCCCAAAAATTTAAGAGTCGAAATAGACCGAGCGTTCGGTTCATTTCGGTTCCCAAAATTTAAGAACTGAAATAGACCGAGCGTTCCGTTCATTTCGGTTCCCGAACATTCAGGAGCTGAAATAGACCGAGCATGCGCTCTATTTCGCTTATTTATTTTTAATGATTAGAAGGAGGTTTCGGTGCTGACTCAGCTTCCATCATTCCTAAGCCTTGGAGTATTTTGTTAAAGATTGCTTCTGGTAAGGCCTTAGTGAAGATGTCAGCCAATTGATCTGAGGACCGAACGAAGTGAATTTCAACATTTCCATCTTCAACGTAGTCCTTGATGAAGTGATATCTCAGTGTGATGTGCTTTGTCTTGGAGTGTTGCACTGGATTGTGACATATTCGTATTGCACTTTCAGAGTCACAGTATAGAGGGATTTTCTTCATGCTCAAGCCATAATCTCTAAGTTGGCTTTGTATCCATATGACCTGTGATGTGCAGGACGCTGCAGCGATGTACTCAGCTTCGGCTGTGGAGAGAGATACGCACGTCTGTTTCTTTAACTGCCAGCTGACAAGTTTGCCATCTAGGAACAGGCATCCACCTGTTGTGCTCTTTCGATCCAATCCACATCCACCAAGATCAGCGTCTGAGAAAGCTTGAATAAAGAAGCCAGATTTTGCAGGATACCAAAGACCGAGAGAAGAGGTTCGCTTTAAATACCGGAAGATATGTTTCACTGCAATCATGTGAGGTTCTCTTGGATTAGCTTGAAACCTGGCACAATAACAGACAGAAAACATTATCCGGCCTACTAGCCGTTAGATACATTAGAGACCCTATCATTTGACGATAAAGAGTTATATCAACAGCTGGTTTCTCTAGAGATGGAGTTAGCTTCGTGCTAAATGCCATTGGAACCTTTACTTTGGAATCCCCTGTCATGCCGAACTTCGATAATAGAGTCTTCGTGTATGCTTCCTGATGATGCCCTCTGGTCCCTGTCTTATATTCAATCCAAGGAAAAAGTTAATCGGACCCATTGCGCTCATTTCAAATTTAGTCTCCATCAACTTCCTAAATTCAGCTGTTAGGCTAGGATTCGTGGAGCCGAAGATGATGTCATCGACATAAATCTGAACTATCATTAAGTGTTTGCCTTCTTTCTTGCGAAAGAAGGTTGGGTCAACCGAACCTTGCTTGAATTTTAACATTTTGAGAAAACGAGTAAGAGTTTCATACCAGGCTCTCGGGGCTTGCTTCAATCCATAGACTACTTTATCCAGAATATAGCAGTGATCAGGATACTTCTCGTTCACATATACCGTTTCTTCTAGTTCTCCATTTAAGAAAGCGCATTTAACGTCCATTTGGAAAACTTCGAAGTTTTTGTGTGCAGCATATGCCAAAAAGATTCTTACAGATTCCAGCCTTGCTACTGGAGCGAAGGTCTCTTCGTAGTCTATCCCTTCTTCTTGGCAATATCCTTTCACCACCAGTCTCGCTTTGTTGCGAATAACATTTCCCTCTTTATCCAATTTATTTCTAAATACCCACTTTAAGCCGACTACAGATGCATCCTTTGGTGTGGGAATCAGTCTGCAAACACGATTACGTTCAAACTCATGGAGTTCGTCTTGCATATCTTGCACCCAATCAGAGTGATCAAGAGCAGCATTTACCGTCTTCGGTTCAACTTTAGAGACAAACGAATTGAACATGCAGAATTCTACTTGAGAGAATAAAACAGTTTGCTTCGCTTTCATTTGTGAGCGTGTGAAAACACCCTCATATGATTCACCAATAATTTGTGTTTTAGGATGATCCTTTGTCCATTTTCCAAGAGGAGGGTAATTGGGATCATAGGCAGGATCCAGTTCAGCGTTGACTTCTTCTTCCATTTCTGACATTTCGCCTTCGTCATTTGCATTTTCATTCTCCCCCTCAAATGGCGAACCGAAACCTATGTCAGATTCAATGCTCTCCCCTTCAAATGGATCTTCATGGTTTGGGACCTTTGAAGGATTCTCCCCCTGGAGAGGCATGTCGTGTGGTTTTGGAGTAGACGAACCCTCCCCCTGGATTGTTGAGCTTTCTCTTGGAGGGTCATTGGTAGCTGGATGATCACTTGCTATAGTAGGTTCGCTTTGAGACTGCTTCTCGGTTGGTTGGTGATGTTCACTTTCCATGTCTTTAGCAGCTTCATCGATGATTTTCTTCAAGTTATCGATTTTGTTATCTGCTGCTTTCTCTTCTGAGTTGGTCGCCTTTTCTGGTTCATCAAATAGTAGCATGTATTCATCAAACAGGTTGGCAATAGGAACCGAGACCTGAGCTGATTTTGGAAAGATTTCCTCCGTTGGATTTTCCGTTGTTCGCATTTTCTTCATATAATTGTCGTCAAAAGTTACATAATAGGTTTCTCCAATCTTCTTCGAGCGTTTATTTAGAACCCTATATGCTTTTGAAGTAAGCGAATAACCGAGAAAGATTCCTTCGTCTGCCTTAACGTCAAACTTGTTTCTGTTCTCTTTGGAGTTGAAAATAAAGCATCTTGAACCGAACACGTGGAAAAACTTCACATTTGGCTTTCGACCATTCAAGATTTCATATGGAGTGATGGCGAATCTCTTGTTTAGGAAGGATCGGTTCTGAGTGTAGCATGCAGCAGCAATTGCATCCGCCCAGAAATATAGAGGAAGTGAGGCGAAGCTTAGCATGGTTCTCGCTGCTTCACATAAAGAACGGTTTCGCCTTTTGACAATCCCATTCTGCTGTGGAGTTTAGGGAGCAGAGAAGTTGTGAGTTACTCCCTTTTCAGGCAGAAAATCTTCGAAATCTTTATTCTTGAACTCAAGACCATTGTCGCTTCTTATATTTCGTACCACCTTTCGCAGTTGGACTTCCACCTGTTTGATGAAAACTTTCAGCTTGGGCGTCGCTTCTGATTTCTGTTTAAGAAAGAAAACCCAGGTGAAGCGAGCAAAATCATCTACAATCACAATAATATACTTACTACCACCGAAGCTTTCGATAGCTGAAGGGCCACAGAGATTGATGTGTAGTAGTTCGAGGGGTTCAATGATCTTTGTGTTGATGCGAGTAGGATGACTTTTTCGGCTTTGCTTCCCCATTTCGCATGCTGTGCACAGATGTTCCTTGTCAAATTTGAGAACAGGAAGTCCACGCACGTGATCACCAAGCACCAGTTTATTGATATCTTTGAAGTTCAGGTGCGATAGTCTTCGGTGCCACAACCAGCTTTCATCTGAGTTCGCCTTTGACAGCAAACATATTGCTGGCTTTCCTTTGATCGGGTTGAGATTTAGAGGAAACATCTCCCCTTTTCGCTCTGATTTTAGTAGAATTTTCTTTGTTTGTTTTTCAATTATTTCAGAGCCCTCATTATCAAATGAGACTTTCAAACCTGTTCCTGCCACTAGTTGAGAAACGCTGATGAGGTTATGCTGCAATCCATCCACGTAGGCTACCCTTCGTATAGAGAATTTTCCATTGGTTATCATCCCATACCCTTTGATCATGTCGTAAGAGTTGTTTCCGTATTTCACACATCCACCATCCTTAAGGGACCGAAACTCCCTAAGTTCTTCCCTTCTTCCAGTCATGTGACGAGAGCAGCCACTGTCAATATACCATTCTTCGTCAAACTGCTCGTCACTGAGAACCTGCAAAATTAAGCAGATTTAGGAACCCAAAGTCTCTTGGGTCCTTGTGAGTCTTTTACAGAATAGGGAATTGCAACCGAAAGATCAGCCATATATGTTCGTTTTATTAATGTGGTTTCATCTTTTCGTTTAATGGTGTAAACTTTGATTTTATTTTTATCTTGTTTTAACTGGGGTGTGTTATTGTTAGATGGTTTCGCAGCTGAGGTTTTCTTTGGAGTCCTAGAGTTAGCTGTCTTTCTGGTATTTTGGACTTCAGAGTCTGAGTACAGCTTTCCTTTTCCTTTGACATCCTTCACTGAGTTGGGTTTAAGATGAGAGTGAGGAGGATGGGATTTGGCACCGAAACTTGACCTTCGGTTCTGAGCTCTTGTGTTGGGACCGAAACTGGTCCTTCGGTTTTTGGCGTTGTAGGAGCTAGGACCAAAACTTGTCTTTTTGTTCTCGTGACCACAAGTATTAGGGCCAAAACGGGTCGTTCGGTTCGCATGACGGAACGATTGATGTTGATTGTTGGAATGAGACTTGGCATGTGCTTCCTTTTTTAGAGCAGAAGCCTTTTCAGAGCGAACATAAGAGAGGTTTTGTGAGTGCCAAAACTGCTTTCTCTCATTGAGATTCTTCATGTATCTTTTGTTCCTCTGTCATTTCTGATCAGCGAATTGCTCTTGAGTCAAGTGAATGTTGGCCTTAGGCTTTGCTTTCTTCTCATGAGCACTGGTTGTTGTTGATGAATCGCTGGTAGCCTTCAATGGTTCCTCTGGTATATCTTTTGTACCATTTGTGCTGGGTTTATCGAAGCTTGAGGGCTTGTTGAGGGGTTCGGGTATATATCGTCCCTTAACTCTCCATGAGGTTTGCTCTGACAAACCAACTGTTTCATCTGCATTATCGATGGGAGCCGACCAAAAGAAGTTATGACATCCTTCAGCATTATATTTGTCAACCATTGATGTTAACGCCGCCGTTTGCTTCTTAGTTACACCAGTCACATCACACACTTGGTTTGGCGTCGTTTGAACCTTCTGATAGACAACAGCTTTTTCTTTGAGCTTATTTGATTTGTTCTTTAACACCCAAGCGTATTCAACCGAATTTTCAGATATGAGGGGTTTTGTTGGTTCGGGTTCGCTTTTGATGAATTATGAACAATCGACAACGTCTTCTACATAGATTTCACTCATCTCACTCTCCTCATCAAATTTAGAAGTGGTTTCTAAATTGATTTTATTTTTTGAACTCAATTTGGTGTTGGATGAGTCAAATTTCTGTATGGTCTCGGTCTTTATTTTTAATTTATCATTTTCCTCCAACAAATTTTTAAGCATACACTTATGTTCTTTAGACTCAATGAAGGATTCAATTTTGTCTAGTCCAAATTTGTAGGTGACTGAGATTTCATCCAAGGACATTATAGATTCACATTCAGCAATGATTTCGTCTTCCTTAAATTCAAGGAAAGGCAAAATCATTTTATGAATCTGTTTTCCTATCTCACAATCTAAATGTAACTGAGTGATATTAGTATATAGACGTTTAGCAATCAAATAGAAAACATTTCGTTGTTTCAAAAATTTCAAATTGTCTCTTTGCAAATAAATAATTTCATCCCTAGCCCTACTCAACTCTAACTCCTTCTGCTGAATCCATATTCTCCTCTCCTCACTCTTGGAAGACTCCCTGCTAATTTGGTCAGTTAGGTTAGAATTGGCTAAGCGAGTTTGCATAAGACTACCACTTAAATTGGAAAACTTGAATTTTAAATCATTTAAATCTTTTTCATAGTTTGTTATTGGTACTTTATGAGATTCTAGGATAGTTTGTACCTTCTTGATCAACAGATCGCAGTCGCTGATCTTTTCACTCATGGGCTTGGCTGCGAAACATCTGTCTTCCACGACCTTCGCTTCCTCATGCTTACTTTCGGTTGTAACCATTAAGCATCTCCCAGCCGACTCAGCAACTCCTTCTCTGGCTACATATGTTTTTCCATGTGAGGGTCTGCGTACCTCTTCATCCTCAGAATCTGTAGACCAAACTTCCACTCCACCGAAATCATCATCAACAACGTTTTCCTGCACGATCAAAGCATTCATGGAAACGTTAGCAGTTTTCTTCTTCTTTATCTCCTCCAGCTTTCTCATGTAGTAAGATTCGTCATCTTCACCCTCCTTCTTCTCAGCCATCTTTCTTAGCATACAATCCTTGGCAAAGTGGTTCTTGCCATGACAGTAGTTGCAATCATACCCAGAGTCTCCCACAAGTTTACTCTCAGTCTTCTCATCGTCCTTTTGGTTGTTGTTCTTCGGTTCTTCCTTCACCTTTTCAAAACTATAGCTTCCCTGCCAATTTCGGTTCTTATTGACTGGGAACTTTCTGCGAGCAAACTTCTTTGGGTTTGTGACCATCATAGCATATTCTTCGTTGGATAGATCACACTCAGACAAATCAGAATCCTCCTCCTCGTTTACTACATTCTTGTTTTTAGAAACGAGGGCCAGTGAACCCATACCTGAAACAACCTTCGCTTCCTTTGTCACCACGCTTTCGTAAGATTTTAGAATATCCATCAGTTTCGCCAGTGAATATGATTTAAATTGCTCATGAGCCTTCACAGTCGAAACTACTGCCATCCATTCGGGCCTTAATCCATTCATGAAGGTAACCTTTTGTTCAATCACCTTCCTTTCAATGCCATGCTTCATCATCTTGCTGAGCAGATGATTGAATCACTCGAATGTCTGAACAAGCTTCTCTTCAGGTTTTTATTGAAAAGCACCAAACTCAGAGAGCAAAAGGGTTTGGATCGAATGTTCTAGATCTTCATCTGTTGAATACAATTCTTTCAACCTATCCCATATTTCTTTAGCCGTTGTGCATGAACTCACTAGACGAAAGGTATCGGATTGTAATGCGAATCGGATCATCCTCATGGCTTTGACGTTACATAACACCTTGTCTTTTTCGTCTTGAGGCATCTTTTCTTGGTCCGCCAGGAGTTGGTTATACTCTTTTTGAGTCTTGACTGTTCGATTTGTTCCAGAGTGAACAAACGGACCCAATGTTATTTCTTCCCATATCAAGTAGCCATTGTCTTCAGATCCAACTACATAATCTTCGAAGTGATGCGCCCATACTTCATAATCTTGAGTGTAGAGAATGGGAATCCTTGTAGTTGATCCTATGATGTTGGAGATGTTAATTGGATTGCTTTGAGAGTCATCATGAGACATGATGAACGTGTTCTGTTAGAATCAGACTTGTAATGTTGAACTTAGGGTTTTATCAAACACTAGAGATATCGTTAACAGGAGGAAGACGGCGTCTTTATATTGATAAAAGCGGAAACCCTAAAGAATTCTTCAAACAGAAGAGATGTGTATGTATTACACAGTCTCCTACTCTGATACCAATTGTTGGAATAAAAGAGTTGTAGATCGATAGATTCCAAACAGAAAAACAATATTTAATCAAGTAAAGAACACAAGAATGGATCAATGGTGTCGAATGATTAATAACTCACACCTCAGAAGAGCTCGATGAAGAACTTCGACTGTAGAGGTGTGCTAGGGTTACAATGAAAGTAATTAATGAGAACGATCGATAATTAAAGTTATTCATGCATGCAATATTTATATGCTAACCCTAATGTTTATCCACGGTTGGACAGGCCCAAACCGGATTAACTACATGGACTTATAACCGAGCCCAATGACGCAACACCAGACCCAACACTTCTTATTTTGGAATATACCTTTTCCAGACTTAGTAGCCAACCCGAAAGTGAACAAATTGTTCCTAATCTCTTCTTTATTAGACAGCGAATTTACACTTAGTGCTGATTTAGAACGCAACTTAAAAATCGATGCAGACTTATCACTTAATACAATTGGTGCTTCAGAAAAACTTATAACGCTCTTTAATTTAGGTGATATTTAACTAGATTATATTTTTCGACTAGGTCGCCATAGTTGGATCATGATTTCCATTATCCTAATTTCCCACAATCTAGACTGTAGAACTCGAATTAGGGAAACACTAATTTGATTATAGCTAAAAAGTTGGGCTCTTCCCTTGTGGAATTAACCTAAAATAATCAAAGAGCTCTTCAAGTCACCACCTATCCAACTATATAATTGTATTCGGCTAACTTCTAATAGAATATGTCACGAATTGAATTTCGGGACGAAATTCTTTCAACCGGGGGAGACTGTGACAACCGTCAAAATTCGAGACAGTTCTAGATTTGAATAAACTTAATTTCACGTATAGGCACGACACATACTAGACTTGGTAACTAGAAGCTAAGTTATAACCTACTAGAAACTTGGAAACAAGTAGAATCGAAGAATAGTGTACTTAGATTTCACATTGGTATGTGAATTCTACAACTACCTAACTGTAATGACTATCCATATTCGGGTCATTCCTTGAATTGAACAACTTTGCATGAATCCTGTAGACACATCATTCACTTGACCTAGAAGTAGAAATTAGGTCAAAGTCTCATAGAAACTTAAGTCAAAGTTGAAAACTAGGACTAGTATACTTGATTCCTCAATTTCGCTTGAATCTCAGAATCACTATATAGAATGCCAATATTCTGATTTCAATCAAACTATGTAACTTTCTACCATATATAATTATTTATTTTGAGAAATTTGATTTTTTTTTTCAAATATTAAACTCAATTCCTTATTAGGGTATTAACAAATTTATTTGGTTCAAAACAATCCAAGATATTCTACATCCATTGTGATATTCCAAAATGTCCAAACTTTATAACAAGTGTCAAAATTTTATAAAATAAATGCAAGTTTTATAAAATTTAAATTTCCCCTAAAATTTTATATTATATATAACATCTTTAATTATTTACATATATCATGAGATCTAAATTATATTATGGACAATAATGTATAAACATTAGCTTATTTATGAGCATAGGAGCCAAAATGTTATAAAATTCAATACAAGATTTTATATTTTATAAACATAACCCCCAAACCTTATAAATTATATAAATAAAAAATGAATGCTGGTAAATACTCATTCTCTCTTCAAAATCATGTTCACATCTCTTCCCCCAAGTCAGCTCTTCCCTAACCCTAATCATTTTACTCATTCCCTTACTCTACCGGTTTACTTCTCTCTCTAAAAACGTCTCACTCACTTCTCTCTAGAAAATCGAAACTTAGAAGCAGAATAACTGGGAGAGATTTTTACAGTCAATTCTTCATGAGTTCATAAGCATCTCAATAATTTGGTGGATAATTTTGGTGGAGTATAACCCTAAAGAGATGACGAGAGAGATGAGCTATCCAGAGAGATAGAATCTCTCTTTTCTCTCTTTCCTTCTCTCTAAAACCCCCCATTCTTTCCATCTATGAAATAGCTCCAAAAACCACGAAATTTCCAGCAACTATCCCTCATTTTACTCAAGAATATTCATCACATGAAGTTGTTCTTCAAGGTAAACACAAATTCCCTTCATCCTCCTTCACTTTCCTATAAAAAAATTACACGTTTTCTTGCATTTTTCTTCTCCATAAACACTTTTCTTTGAGATTATTCACATGCATGTTCATGCATGTCGAATTTTATGATGATGGTGGTAGGGTTTCACCCAAAAACAATATGCATGTTGTTAGAAGGTGAAATCCAATGATCAAAACCTAAATCAAATCCATCAACTTGAGTTTTACAAGTTTTAAAGATTCAAAACCACATGCATTCAAGGTTTTCAGTTAGAAACATCATTTTAAACAAAAATAAGTTCATTCATGGTCTTCAAATCATAATGCATGTGATGAACATCAAGCTTAAAGGCTTGATTATCAAAGTACATTGTTAAGAATGCTTATAAATGATTTATTCATAAATAAATATCTAAAACACCTTTTCTGCTCAAATTCGATTTTTCCCAAAATTCAAACAACAAAATAAGATGATCTGGAAATTTGTAGAAAATAACTCATTTTTCTCGATTTATTGTAATTTTTGTAAGAAAATAGAGCAATAATTCACATAAAACACTTTTTGTGGTCAATAAATTCTGGTAAATTTCTGATATGACCTATGCACTGATTAAAGACGTTTCATAAAGTTTCATGCGTTTCTATGATTGATTCTTTTGATTTCAAAAAAAAAACTTTGAAGCGAAATAAATTGTAAAATACCGTTATGAATGTCCAAAACCATATTTTATAATTTTCGCATCTTCTGGAGATCGTAAAGACTCTATGCACAAATTGTCATATTTTTCCAAGACAATTTATTATTTTTCCCGATTTAATGAATGTTTAAAGGATTAAATTGATGAAAAATAGCTACACTTATCCAAAAATTATGAAACTTCATATGAATATCTTATATATCATATAAATCATAAATAAAGCGTTTAGTGAATTTTACCTACTGATTAATAATTTTTCACGAATTAATGCTTATTTAAATGAATGAAACAAAGAAAAATAGTTAAATTGTTTGAAAACTAACTTTGATATTTTTTGCAGCTTAGATATGTTACGTAACAGTGGAAAAAAAATGTTTGGAGATTTTTATAAGTTGTTTCCTATTTATTTCGAATTTGTGTTGATTCGAGCTATTAAAAAAAGGAAAAATATCTATACAGATATAAAATTCATGGAAGATTTTATGGAAGTCCTTAACTTCAGTTGGAGCACAAATAAAAAGTTGTGATTTTTCGCTATTGTTTTGTATTTAATTAAAATTTCTTGGTGCAAAAGATTATTAAATTATAAAACCGGGTTTTATTGATCAAAATTGACATTTAATAATTTTCCTAGTTTAAGGACATTACGAAGCAGTAACACAACAAATATAATAATTTCCCATGACCATTTACTATTTTCCCCAATTTTTTTGATGTTTTTAAGGAATTAAATTGGTGAAAAATAGTTAAACAAATCAAAAATTCAAAAAAATTTATTTTAATGTCTTTGACTTCAGTTAAAACTGAAATACAAAGTTTGGGAAATTTTATAACTTATTTGATTTAGTTTTAAATATTTAACCATTTGAAACACTTTCCAAAATGTTATAGTTACACTTCAATTGACATTGCCAAAAATTGCATTTTTCGCTTGAATTTGTTATACAACAAATTGATTCATATAAATCTAAATTTCACAGGAAAAATGTTTGTAACTTAATAATATTAAATTTTGACACAATATTGACATAATTCTATTGTAGTAGTAAGTACACTAGTATTAGATTTCGATTAGAGACTCATTAGAGTGTAACATCGTTATAGGAATCGATAGTGGTACAAGTGGAACGTAGTTCAAGGCATCATTTGCATCACCTCAATGCATTGTGAGTATTCACGACTCCCCATATTTTCGGTTTTTATGTTTTGGGGTGGAAAAGCATGTCCGAAAAACTATTTATTGTTCGTTGTATTTAAATTGATTTGTATCAAACATGATTGCTATATTTTGTTATGTATATTTATGCAACTTGAAACATGAGGCCTTATTGTCTTAAGTCCCTTCCCTTACACTTTACTTCAACCATTAACTCTTTGAGCCAATTGTTTGAGTGCATGATATTATATTCATCTATGGAACGATAAACATAGATCTTGATAGGGCATCATTCACAGGCTTGGTTGTGAACTCATTGTTTGCTCATATACAATGAAAGACTAGCTTACTTATTATAGCAATGAACTTTGTTTCTCACTATAGCAACGAACTTTTATTACTGGAAACTTATTTGCTTGTCTTAGAAATGAACTTGTTTGCTCTTTGTAGCAACGAACTTGTTTGCTCTTTTTAACAACGAACTTGTTTGCTCTTTGTAGCAGTGAACCTGTTTACTCATTTGACTAACGAACTTTGTTTCTCATATTAGCAACAAACTTCTATTTATGGAAACTTTATTACTTGTTTTAGCAACGAACTTCTATTCATGAAAACTTATTTACTTATTTAGTAATGAACATTTGTTTATGGAAACTGTTATCAATATTCTGATTTTCATGACTTCAAACTTTATTATGTTATAAACTTGTGAGTACTCACCAACTATTTTTATAGTTGACGCTCGTTTTCATGCTTTTTCAAGAATCATCGAGTAAGTGGCACATAGAGACACATCACTTGTAGGAGCATTCACATGTTTTGTCTTTTAAATACATTGTAATTTCTTTTAAAAAGTTTTCCAAACTCATTGTAAATTTGTAATGATTTTTAATACTATGATTGGTGTTGTCTTTTAACTTTTTCTATGAGACCCGTTGTACTGTCGCGTCCGTGTTTCCGCTTTAGTGGGGTGTGACACCTCAAATAGTAGAATAAATAAAACTCTACTGGATCCTCAAAATATTGCACGTCGGGAAAAATATATGATGTTAGACATCATCTCTTATGAAATCAGTATATATACATTCCAAAATATTATCAATTTGTCTCTGCTTATAATAGGGTCAAATTATATATTTCTCTATTTATCTACCGAAAGTATACTAATTTAATGAAGTGGTCTAATTCAAATATTAACCACCAATTAATTCATTTCTTTTAAGCTAAAATCAATGATACCATAAACGATTAAGAACTTTAATACCTTACAAACATCTATGCTTGGCTTAAACTTTATTTAAAGGACTAGAGGATATTACCCCGTAAAATGTTTGTAGCTTGTTTATTTTGTAAATAAATCCATGACATATTCAATATTTAATGAATTGAATATAACACTATTAAACCGCTCTCGCGCACGATTTAAGCAAATAATATTTTCACTGCTTGAATGCACTAATGGGTAGCACAAGGAAGCAGGATCGAATCCTTAGGGACACAACCAAATGGTCAATGCATCTATGTGTAAGGCACATACCATTCATTTAACAGAAAATAATAAAAAGGGGGTTTCTGATTTAAAACTAAAATTAAAAGTTGAAGTGAAATTAACTAAATGAAATCAGTAATAACAAAAAATTTTGTTGTGTTGCGATTGTTCTAGTCATGCAGTCAGTCAAGATCTGGGTATTCAAAATGAGTTCTATCTAAGCTGGTACTGAGAAAAACTATCAAAGTCTACTATAATCCCTTTTATCTAGTTATAAACCTGTGAGTACTCACCAACTATATTTATAGTTGACGCTCGTTTTACATGCTTTTTCAGGAATCATCGAGTAAGTGGCACATAGAGACACATCATTTGTAGGGGCATTCATATGTGTTGTCTTTTAAATACATTGTAATTTCTTTTAAAAAGTTGTTCACACTCATTGTAAATTTGTAATGATTTTTAATAATATGGTTGGTGTTGTCTTTTAACTTTTGCTATGAGACCCGTTGAACTGTCATGTCCCGTGTTTCCGCTTTAGCGGGATGTAACACCTCAAATAGTAGAATAAATAAAACGTTACTGGATCCTCAAACGATCGCACGTGGGGAAAAATGTATGATGTTAGACATCATCTCTTATGAAATCCGTATATATAAATTCCAAAATATTATCAATTTGTCTCCGCTTATAATAGGGTCAAATAATATATTTCTCTATTTATCTACCGAAATTATACTAATTTAATGAAGTGGTCTAATTCAAATATTAACCACCAATTAATTCATTGCTTTTAAGCTAAAATCAACAATACCATAAACGATTAAGCACTTTAATACCTTACAAACGTCTATGCTTGGCTTAAACATTATTTAAAGGGCTAGAGGATATTATCCGATAAAATGTTGGTAGCTTGTTTATTTTGCAAATAAATCCATGCCATATTCAATATCTAATGAATTGAATATAACGTTATTAAACCGCTGTCGCGCACGATTTAAGCAAATAATATTTCCACTGCTTGAATGCACTAATGGGTAGCACAATGAAGCATGGTCGAATCCTCAGGGACACAACTAAATGTTCAATGCCTCTTTGCGTAAGGCACATACCATTCAGTTAATAGAAAATAATAAAAAGGGGTTTCTGATTTAAAACTAAAATTAAAAATTGAAGTGAAATTAACTAAATGAAATCAGTAATATCAAAAAATTTCGTTCAGCTATGATTTTCCTAGTCATGCAGTCAGCCCAGATCTGTGTATATTCAAAATGTGTTCTATCTAAGCTGGTTTACTACTAGATTGTTAAAAAATTACTGATTTTAACAACTGGTTAACTGGAATTATTAAACCCTAGCTAGGTGATCATACTAACAATAATTAAAAATCAAACATTCATTAATCTCAAAACTGAAACAAATAGATAGAAGCACGCATTGAAAACCAAATCTGATAAATGATCACATGAAAAGTAGTAGTCTATTGTAGAACTGAAAACTAGGGTCATGGCTAAAATCTAATTAAAACTAATAAAAAAAGATACTAACTGATTAATCTTGCTAAACTAAATGTAGTAGATGATCCACAACCTTCAAATCTTCAAAAAGTGATGAGAAGTAGCAGAAATTGCCATTAAAGGGGTTTTTTTGTCGTCTGGATTCGTCTCCTCTTCAATCTGATCAGAGGGGTCGTATTTATATGCAAATCAGAGGTTTTCGAAGCAAGAAAAACAAATCCATGATCGCATATATCAGAAAATGTGATCACATTTTTTTAAAAATTTTCCAGATTTGCCGTTTAATGAAGTATGACACTATTTCTAGCCTATTTTGAGCTTCGACACAAAATTGCGATCATATATGTTATCGCAGTTTTTCCCCATGATCACATTTTTCCTTTTTCTTCTTCATATGATATTTTTTTGACCTTACAAGACCTCGACACCTTTATGCGATCGCAAAAGTGCAAAAATGCGATCGCATTTTTGCATTTTTGTGGTGATTCGGTCGTAATTCTTTCATTTAAGCAATTCAAGTCTTACCTCAGCATCTTTTCTCAGTTTCAACTCCAATCAAGCTCCAAATTTACATCCAATTTGTTCCCAAAGTACCGCTCATTTCGAAATATCTCAAAATGACATAAAAACATGAGCAGTATGAGAATTCTGATGATAAACATGAGTTGAACATTATTTAAACTAAATACATGAAAATGTTAAAACTATGATGTTAAATGCTGATAAAAACTAGGGTAAATAGCACAAAACATACTAAGTTTAAACCAAAATTCTAATTTGACACTGTGTTTTTTAATATCAAATTTGACATTGTCTTTTCTAATTTTTTTTTTACAATTCTGACCACTTGACCGGTCAACCCGGTTACCTGCTAACGTGGCATGATGACGTGTCAGTTTTTGATGACGTGGCATGTTGAATGACATGCTGACGTGTCAAAATTGAATTTTTTTCACACAAAAGACACTAAGTTTTCATTTTTTTCGATTTTGACACTAAGTTTAGTTTTTTCTTTCAATTTTGACACTCTGTTTTTTTATTACAAATCGAACATCATTTTTTCCAATTTTATTCAATGTTGACCATTTTCCATTTGAAACCGTATAAATTTTTTTTAATATATTTTAAACCGTATAAATACATTTTTTCTTTTAAAAACCATATTTTGTATAAATACAAGGTTTTTTTTTACATTCAAACCATAATTTTATGTATAAATATATATTAGTTATATAAAAACCGTATTTTATATTAAATACGCAACTTTAAAATGAGTTTGGTGGTTTAGAGGCGTGTAGTCGATCAAAGCCGAGAGGTCGAGTTTGCAACCAATGAAATTTTTACATCTTATTCGAAGCTTATGGTTAGTTTGGTTCTCATGATATAACTAATGCATATTTATGTATAACATGATGCTTTGAATGTAAAACAAACAAACAAACAAAAAAAAACGTAGTTTTTAAACGAAAAAAATGTATTTATATGGTTTAAAATGTAATAAAAATATATTTATACAATTTCAAATGGAAAATGGTCAACATCGAACAAAATTGGAAAAATGATGTTCGATTTGAAACAAAAAATAGAGTGTCAAAATAGGAAAAAGAAAAATTAAACTTAGTGTCAAAATCAAAAAAATGAAAACTTAGTGTCTTTTGCGGGAAAAACTTCAATTTTGATATGTCAGCATGTCATGTCATCATGTGTAACGACCCAATTTTTTCAAAAGAAAATTTTCATTTTTAATTATCCAAAACACATTTCCATCATCCACAAAATCCAAATACAATTGTTTTCAAAACCCATATCAAATACAACTTTATTTCAAAATATCATAGTGTCCCATAAAATGCTCGAGTGAGAGTGCACGTCGCGCCATCAAGCCTTGCCCTTGCCCTTGGGCTCATATGTACCTGAAACAAATCCACAAACTGTAAGCTAATGCTTAGTGAGTCCCCCAGAGCATACCCCACACACAATCCACAAAACACATATCATATTAGCTATAAAAACTACATATACCACATAAGTCATGCATACTAACGTATAAGGAAGTCGTGAGCTCCCCCCAAGGTCTTATACCTTCATGCCATGGGCTCCCCCCATGGTATTTACCTAGGAATGCCATGGGCTCCCCCACATGGTCTTATATCCAACTGCCACGGGCTACCCCGGGGTCTTCCATGCAATAACATAAATAATCACACATATCATATATCACAGAAGTATCTATCATACTACATAACACATACATAAACATATAATGATGTTGTGGGCTCCCCCTAGGGTCTTATACCATCATCCCATGGGTTCCCCCACATGGTCTTTACCTAGGAATGTCATGGGCTCCCCCACATGGTCTTATATCCAACTGCCACGGGCTCCCCCGGGGGTCTTCCATGAAAATATCACATAATCACTATCATACCACTTTGCATAAAGCTAAATATCATACCATATATCTCTACTACAACTAGTGTACCACATCACATAAAATGGGCCGACCTTGGTGCCTTAGACCCATTGGTATGGTGAGAAGACTCACCTCTGTCCGAAGAATCCGAAAGTTGCTCTCCTAACAGTCCGTAACCACCCGCGCTAAACAATAATAGCATTACTTAATGTTAGGATCAAACCCCATCTAAGTGGAGAACCCAAATCCCCAAGTCCCTCAACAATGGCCCAAAAGTCTTCCTTAGTTAATGGGCCCAAAGTCCATATCCAAGATCATTAATGGGCCTCATGGCCCACTAAAGCCCAACCATAACATCCATGGCCCAAAACAGATAAACTGACCCACTAACCCCAAAACGTGACCAAACCCAATGACTAATTGATGCCCAAAGGCTCAAAGGCCCAAAATAAGTCCAAGTCCATCTGCTGTGCGTACGCCTGGCGTACCACCCTGGTACGCACAGCGTACTGAGTCCCTGAGCAGTACGCACGACGTACACTAACTTACCCCCAGCGTACAAATAGATTAAGCACTTTCTTCCATTAAGTGCTTAATACTCGATGTTCTAACGTCCAAAACCATATATGAGCTTATTAAGACGTCCTAGGGCATAAAGTTGGCAACTTTATGCCCTTGCATGCTCTATGGGACTTAAAAACTTCATTCTTCACATTAGGACTTCATATAAGTCTCCAAACTCTTGCATGGAGTCTAGATACTCCCCAAGCTAGCACCTTTATGCATCTAGAATGCTAACAAGGCTCAGATCTAACCATTTCAGCCTCTGGAGTTGCTCAACTCTCAAGAGGAGGTCCAAAACCACCAAAAGGGACCATAAAGAAAACCCTAACTAGATCTAAAGAATATGAAGTCAAGATAAGAGCTTTATACCTGCAGAAGCTCCAAAAGGTGAACTAGATACAGATTCTTGAAGCCCAATGCCACTCCAATCTTGCTTGACAACTCCTTCTTCTTGAATGGACACTAAAATGGCCACAAATGCACTCCTTAAGCTCAAAATACACTCTCTAATGGTTTTAGGATTTTCAGAGACGTTTGAAGGTGAAAGAGGCTGATTAGGGTGAGGCTCAAATGAGATAAGGATGCTTATATAGGGCTTAAGTCCAGAAATTAGGGTTTGGACATCCGTCACGTACGCCCAGCGTATGTGCTGCCTCTCCGCGATCATTTATACATGGTACGCTAAGCGTACCCATGAGTACGCCCAACGTACTTAAGGGACTTCTTATGCAACATTTTATATTTTCAAGGGCTTCAAAGGAAATACCTGGTTTGGAGTGTTACAATACTCCCCCGCTTGAACTAGACTTCGTCCTCGAAGTCCGTAGATGCAAACAGATCGGGGTAATGCTCCCGCATATCCTCCTCCGGCTCCCATGTCCATTCGGAGCCCCTTTGGTGTTGCCATTGCACCTTTACAAGCTTCACTTCCTTGTTCTGAAGACCCTTGGTTCTCCTATCCAAAATCGCGAAAGGCATCTCAATATAATTTAGGCTCTCGTCCACCTGAATGTCGTCCAAAGAAACGACTGCGGACTCGTCAGTGACACACTTCCGAAGTTGAGACACATGGAAGGTGTTGTGTATCTGACTAAGTTCATCCGGCAGATCCAAACGATAGGCCACCTTGCCCACCCGGGCCGTAATCCTAAACGGTTCAATGTATCGGGGTCCCAATTTGCCTTTCTTCCGAAACATGCTGACTCGCTTCCATGGCGACACCTTCAGTAACATGAAGTCCCCCACCTGGAACTCAAGATACAATCGCCTCCTGTCAGCATAGCTTTTCTGACGGCTCTGCGCGACTCGCAGTCGGTCGCGCACCTGCTGAATCAGCCCGGTAGTCTTGACCACTACCTCCGTTCTCCCCATGACTCGGTGCCCAACCTCACTCCAACAAACTGGGTTCCTACATCTCCTACCATACAACATCTCAAACGGTGGTCGGTCGATAATGGCATGGTAACTGTTGTTGTATGAAAACTCTACCAATGGGAGGTATATATCCCAACTCCATCCAAAATCCAATACGCATGCCCGAAGCATATCCTCCAGTGTCTGGATCGTCCTCTCACTCTGGCCATCTGTCTGGGGGTGGTACGTCGTACTAAAATGCAGCTGAGTGCCCAGTTCCTCGTGGAACTTGTTCCAGAACCTAGATGTAAACCGAACATCCCTGACAGAGACTACCGACACTGGCACCCCGTGTCTAGCCACCACCTCTCGCACATAAATATCCGCCCACTTCTCAGCGGATATACTCTGAGAAATCAGAATGAAGTGGGCACTCTTCGTCAATCTATCCACGATCACCCATATGGCGTCCACACCCCTCTCCGTCCTCGGTAACTTCGTAATGAAGTCCATAGTGATCTCTTCCCATTTCCACATGGGAATGGGTAGTGGCTTAACCTTGCCATGAGGCTGCTGATGCTCGGCCTTGACCTTCCTACAGGTCAAGCACCGCTCCACAAACCAGGCGATCTCCCGCTTCATGCAGGATCACCAATAACTCAGTCTCAAGTCTCTATACATTTTCGTAGCCCCTGGATGTATAGAGAACTTGGACTTGTGCGCCTCCTCCAATATCTTCTGCCTCACTCCTCCAATCATCGGTACCCATACCCGGCCACACTGTGTCAAAAGACCACGACTATCCTTAACAAACAAAGGATACTGCCCCCGAATCTACTCTATCTTCCAATTGTCTTTCTTCACCCCCTCGACCTGAGCCTCCTTGATCATATCCAATAATGGAGAGATCACGGTCATCCTCAAAAAAACATTCCCGATCGAGGAACCTACCGCCTTGCGGCTCATTGCATCGGCCACCACGTTGACCTTCCTAGGATGGTATAGGATCTCACAATCATAGTCCTTCAGCACGTCCAACCACCTCCTCTGTCGCATGGTGAGGTTCTGCTTATCCATCAAATACTTCAAACTCTTGTGATCACTATAGATGGTGCACCTCGCCCCATACAAGTAGTGCCTCCAAATCTTTAGGGAAAACACCACTGCCCCCAACTCCAGGTCATGAGTGGGGTAATTCGCCTCGTGAGGCTTCAATTGCCTCGAGGCGTAAGCTATCACATCCCCCCTCTGGATCAGTACCGCACCTAACCTTGAAATCAATGCGTCACAGTACACCACCAAATCATCTAATCCTTAGGGTAGTACTAGGATCGAAGCCTCGCATAAACTCCGTCTTAGAGTCTCAAAAACCAACTGCTAATCCGCACCCCATCGAAATGTCGCATTCTTCTTGGTTAAGCGGGTCAAGGGCACATCAATCTTGGATAAATCCAGGATAAATCTCTGATAATAGCCCGCTAAACCCAAGAAGCTACGGATCTCAGATGCATTCTTCGGTACTTCCCACCGCATCACTGCCTCAACCTTGGCTGGATCAACCGAAATACCCTCCTTGTTGATGATATGCCCCAAAAACTGTACCTCTCGTAGCCAAAAATCACACTTGGAGAACTTGGCAAACAGCCTCTCCGCCCTCAGGCTCTCCAATACCTCCCTCAAATGCTGCTCGTGTTGCCCCTTGGTCTTAGAGTAGACCAGGATATCATCAATAAAAACAATCACCGGCTGATCCAGCATCGGTCTACACACCATGTTCATGAGATCCATAAACGTTGTTGGGGCATTGGTGAGCCCAAACGGCATCACCCTCTCCTTTTCATTTTCCAAAAGTTTTTTTTCTTTTCATTTTTTTCTCTGATTTTTTCTCAACAAAAATCATCTTCTCCTCCTCTTCCCCAAGCTTATATGCTTCTATCAACTTCTTTTTAACAACCACTTTCTCCTCTCCTTCCCTAAGTTTTCCATTTTCCATCTCTTTTGATGTGTCAGATAATTTTCTATCTACAAAAATTTCTTGCGTAGAAGCATTGGAAAACTCACAACAGTCCTTAGATAAAGGACTGCTGGTACCCATATAATTAACAAAAAGTTTATCAGAAGTAAAATCAACATCATTAATTTTAAAATTGACCACATCACCATCAAACGCATAGAAAGTGTACCAGCAAAAACATCAATTTTTGTTTTAGCAATTTTCATGAAGTGTCTTCCCAAAATAATTGAGTTTTTGTCTGATATGTCCAGATTACCCATGTCTAGAATGTAAAAATCAGCAGGAAAAGTTAGCTCATTCACTTGGACGAGAACATCCTCCAATACACCTTTTAGGTGTACTGTCGAGTGATCTGCCAACTAAATGAGTGTCCCAGTCTTTTGTAAAGATCCAAATTTTAATTTTTCAAAAACAGAAAGTGGGAGGACATTAACTGATGCACCTAAATCAAGTATGACATTTAAAAAATTAAGGTTTCCCAATTTACATGGAATCAAGAAAATTCCTAGATGCTTGCACTTTTGGGGCAAACCTTTTTGCAAAATAACAGAAATCTTTTCAGTTCATGGAATCGCTAGCTTTTATGGTTTCGTTAATTTTTGGTTTTCTCTTATAAACACATAAATCTTTTAAAAACTCGGTATAGCGAGGAACTTGTTTAATAACATCAAGTAACAGAATATTTACCTCCAACTTATGAAAGGTGTCCAAGATTTCCTCGTCTTCTCGCTCGTGATTTGTGCTTCTCAGTTGTGATGTGAATGGGGGCACAGGATTGTACTACTTCAGAATTTTTTTCTTCCGCTTTTTTAGCTTCGTTTTCCTCCATAACTTGCTCAGATTCTTTTTCAGCCTCTTTTTCTGGTTTAGATATGTTTGGGCCTTCATAACTCTTCCCACTTCTCAAAAATATCATACTCACTTTGTGCTTTGGGTTGTTTTCAGTGTGCCCTGGTAACTTTTCTTGAGATTCCATTTGACCCACAAAAGTTGCAAGTTGAGTCATTTGCTGATCCACATTTTTTATGCTTGCTCTGGTTTCGTTCTGGAACGTGTGGGTACTACTGGCTAGGCTTTTTATTATGTATTCTAATGCCATGCTAGAACTGCCAGATTGCTAATTAGAGTTCTGATTCTAAAACTGTTGTTGCTGTTGATTCTGATAATTGGGCTGATTCAGAAAGTTCTATTGAAAATTTGGCTGCTAAAAAACCGAAGGGTGTTGGAATTACTGTCTTTGCTGATAGTTCTCGTTTGATACAAGTTTGGAGGCCAATTAAAATTTCTCTGCTATTGGTATCCTGCGACAGCTTTCACTGAAACCGCATCCGCTTGTAATATTGGACACACATCAGTTGGATGTTCAGTCCTCAGGCAAATTCCACACTGTTTCATTGCAGCTCTTTTTCCTTCGTCAGGCAAATTCCACGCTGACTTCTTTGACTCCTCTTGGCTAATCAGCGTACCACTCGTCTTCTCTCCCGGAATGCTTCTACACAAAGGTTATTTTTGCTATCAATTGACAAATTTTGGTTGGTGTCATGTCACCTAAGGATCCGCCACTCGAAGCATTTATCAGCCTTCTCTCCATTGGTGTCAGGCCTTCACAAAATAATTGATAGAGCTGATAATCATTGATCCCATGTTGTGGGCATCGAACCAGAAACTTCTTAAAACGTTCCCAGTAGGTGTGGAGAGCTTCTCTTTTTCCTTGTTTAATTACAAGGATTTCTATGCAAAGTTTTGATACTCGCGCTTCCAGAAAATAGTTTTCTAAAAATAATTTTGCGAGCTCGTTCTAGGTAGTTATGGAGCCAGATGGTAGATCATATAGCCACTCTTTCACCGAGTCTTGAACTGAAAAGGGGAATGCCATTAGTTTTTATATGATCTTAAGTAATGGCATGTGCCTTCATTCCGCAACAACCCACATGAAATTCCTTGAGGAATTTATGTGGGTGTTTTTTTCTAAGTCTATGAATATAGAAAGAAGGTGTATCAACCCAAATTTCAACTCAAAGTTATAGGCTTCTAGAAAAGTGCAGCGAGTTTGCTGATTAACCTCCTATGTTTCCCATTATCTTAGAGTTTAATCTGCTTCGTCTCTACTCATGGCTGGTTTTAGGGATTTGGATTCTAAAGATTTTGGAGTTTCTAAAATTTTAGAGGGTGTTGACTAATATTTTTTAAATTGGCTTTGAGAAGATAAGGATGGTGGTACATTTGGGAATGATGAAAAATGGGGTCTAGTTCGTCCCACTAGAGACTGCCTTATGGAGTAGTGATTACTGGAGGTAACAAAGATGATGAACCAAAGAAACTAGCTGATTGTATTTGTTCTGCTGCTTCTTTCTTCAGTTTTCGTGTAGTTTTCTCATATTCTGGGTCAAAATCTAGTGGTGTACCTGTACGTGAAGATCTTAGCATACAAACTATTAGCAATATTGTGTCCCTGGCAACAACGCCAATTTGTTAACCCGTTGTCGTGCATAATTTAAGCAAATAATATTTTTCATTACTCGAATGCACTAATGGGTAACATTGGGAAGTAGGGTCGAATCCTCAGGGACACAACCTAATGGTTAATGTCTATTTGTGTAAGGCACATATCATCCATTTAATAGAAATAATAAAAAGGGGTTTTCTGATTTAAAAATAAAACTAAAAATTGCATTGAAATTAACTAAATGAAATAAGGAATAAAAATAAATTCAGTTCTGCTGCGATTTTCCTAGTCATGCAATCAGCCCAGATCTGGTTACTCAAAATGCGTTCTATCTAAGTTGGTATAGAGAAGTCATCACTTATCCACCTCTCCCAAGCGCAACCATGTTCAATCTAGAAGAAAATCTTTGGCGGTATCCACACTCCCATACGCTCAGGGGTACAATCACCTAAAAAGACCACTGCCAACTTGGCTCACTTCAAACCATTCGCGCAACAACGAAGAAGGATCCACTAAGAAAAATCAATGAGGAACTTCCAAGAAACAACTATGACTTTTTCTAACAAGTCGGAATCCTACAAATGTCCGACCCAATCTGTCGGTCACTGAGCCACTAATGACAACACCATACAACTCACACACCCAACTATATCAAACGGTTAACAAACTAACACACGGGTCTTCATTACACAACTATCGGGTCCAACTCACATAATTGAAATCCACAATGGTTCACGTTACACCATGAAACCATCCAACCATTGGAATAAGAAGCTCATGGTTCCTCTTCATTCTTGCCATCACCCAACCACATACATGAAGACTCCTAACCAGCACCCGGTGGGTCTATAGGCACACGACCATCATCCTACTGACCTATAGGAACCCATTCAACATCTTATTTACACTTACCAACAACCTCAGGAGACATACCATTCTATAACACACAATCATACCACAATCTAAACTGCTACCGACGCATCATCGGACAAAACATGCTCGCATGCAACTAAGGAATAAGATAAACTATTGAACGCTTACCCTAACTCAAAAACAATAAGTCAAATAAGAACTATTCCATAAGGCCAGACCGAGTGTTCTTAGACTATCACACTCAATCCTCCCTACACTCCACACGACAATTATTTATTGGACTGCCAATAATTCACACTTCCCAGAGGGAAACACAAGGCTCCTCAAGCTGGTTGGGCTCATTCTTTAACATAGCCTTACCCAAAGTGTGAAGTACCAACAGATCGAGCGAAACAAAGAACCTCAACTGCTAACTAAAATATTATTCTAATAACCAAAACATGATCCCACCCTTAAATAAAGATGTATAGATCCACCAATGTACAATTAAAAACCAATAGAATTCCCGAATTCGGAGAATAATTCCAAAATTATCCATATTGTTGCTAGAGCCCTGATCAAATCAATCCAAATACCATCCTTGTCGACACGACATGCCAGAATTGGACCATGTGTAGACTCGAGATCACACCTAAAGATTACCTATGGTGCTGCAACATTCGAACTTACACTACCAAGACAATCTCCAAATCGATCCTGATAGAACTCATAATTCCTCAACCAAACCAGCAAGAGTACACACAACATGAACTCTATTTATACCACCAACAAGACTATGATTAAGGGTCGACGCACCAACTGCACCTTCGATTATTACTACTTGGAGGCCCTTGAATGACTCCCAGATGATGATAAGGGATAGAATAACAAAATCAATCGGAAAAGGATCGACAAAGAGTTACTTACCTCACACCACTCTGCTAATAGAACAACATATGTGTTCATGAATATATAAGCCTAATGGAAAATGGCTCTATAATCACAATTTGACAAATTCTTAAATTCCCCATGACCATGGAGGACTTCGACAGATCCTTGATAAACGCAATGGGAAACTTCCTAACCACGAGCACTATAATGGTAGCCCACTTTCCTTCTCTTATGCATCAATAAACCTTGACCAAAATCTAGCATATATAAGTTGTAGATTACTCTAACTCTTTGTGCCGAAACCATAAAAATCAAACCAACTGATGATCCTCCAAGCAGAACACCCAGTTGTCCACTACTTAGGGTTCGAAGCATCATCGACTGTCGACTATGACATCAAAGCCTCAGACTGAATCAACTAGAAACATACTAACCTTGACCCTATGAATCCATAGCGTAACACAAGATGATCCTTCGAATAATAATCAGCCAATCTGAAGGAAACTCTGAATCCCAGATAGGGACCTCAGAAACTCCCCCTAGCTTCGCCACCTTAATCATAGCGAAATCAATTAGAATACCATTGGATTGACGAGACACTTTATGAACTGAACTTCATGCGACCGAAACTTGTATTTGAAGAATTTACCCACAAACTTATCCTCCTCTAAAACTTAAAGAACCCCTTGTAGGTTCTCCAATAATAGCTCCGACAAACTCAACATATTAATAGAACTTTTCTTTCCGAATCAGGAACATCTCGATGCCTCCTCGAATACACCTGATCTTCTCAAAACTGTGTCACACATCTGACTTGCAACATGGTTTTCACCTAGGCCACCAAACTAAAAAAACAGTTGAGTCTCGAATATTCCCTTGTTATAAGATGGAAAAGATTCACCGCGAACTGAATAATACATCTTTGCGGCAGAAACTGATGTGGAGACCATCCTCCCTTTCTTCCATCTAATGACGGACACACCTCCGATCCGTTATCCCTCAAACATGGGAGGATGAAAGAACACAACCCTGTCATAGAGAATGGCATCTCAACCGTCAGCCGACCACCCATCCTCAGGCTCCAATCGTTGGGTCGATCATCACATTCACTCCCTACATGAGTCCCGCAACTTATACTTGGACTACTTCTAACAAGGTCCTTGACAAACTTAATAACAACTAATTCATACAAATATGTACCCTTCAATTCTAAAATGCTATGACCACTTGGGCCCGAACAAGCACCAAATTCACCCTCATCTAAAGCAACCGTAAACAAAATACCGACAACACGAGAACGGGTTACACTTTCCCTAGTGTTATACCATACTGAAATTGAATCAAAATATGCTAGAAATTCACATTATACCCTAGCACATCACTATTCGATCATTCATCCATTAGAACTCGTGATTTCCTCGATACGCGTATGGGTCTTGTGCTTCTAATAGTACGAGTCCATACTACCTTTCATACCCACCGGTATTTTTCTCGGAGGATTGCCATGAATTTCCTAGGCCACTAGGCCTAAAGCAACTAGGATACGCATACATCCTATAATAATTCTCGCAAGAGCAGCTATCAGTTCCTTACTTTTGTTGGCACTCTAACAACCACACCAGCTCATGAAACCTTCACTAACTCTGCAGTCGCCTTGTGCATGCTAATCATACATAACATTGGATTCGATAGATAGTTGGATAAATGATTCTGCCCTAAGCCTACAACCACATAAGGAACAAGAAATCAGGCTAAATCAAAGTTCATCGGGGTATAAAATCTTAGTTATGTATAGTCATGATGCATACACTAAAAAACTACAATAATAATGTTAGTTTCAAATAGCACAAAGCAATCAACAGTCAAACAATCAATCTACCAGGCAATACATAGGGTATAAGGCATCTCAAATATTAGGCAACTTTAGCATGCAATTCATGAAAGATCCTTAGCCTATCCACTATCATGAATTTCCAACAATTCCCATATCAACATATATATATATATATATATATATATATATATACACACACACATAATAAACATGGGTATTTTGGGAACCATTCTCTTGTTCAAGCTCTGGCTGACTATACACACCACATCTTCCCTGTTAAAAATAGAGTCGAGTCAGAGATCCATCTTCTTGATACCAGGCCAACACTCAGACAAAAGCATGACTAGGAATAGAAAACTCACCTGAGCTAACCAACAGAAGCTCATTGAAAACCTCAGCAACATAAAAGCTATCACAAGCTACTAAATGCCAGCCCGATACTAGTTCTTAGCTAAACACTTAATTGTATCATAATTTGGCTAAAAGTCAAACTTGTCAAAAAGTCAACGATCTGACGTAATGCTCAGCGTAGCACACTGCTCTATGCTCAGCATAGCACCCCAAATGCCCAAAAACTCTATTAAGCGCTAAATACAGAAGGTTAACTCCTCAATATTTCAGATCTAATCTAAATGAACATCTTAATGGAGTATCTGACTTTATCCATTTGCATGGCTATAAAGAGCAACAAACCAAACCCTAAGCCCATAAAGTCATCTTTTGCTCAATAACTCATGGTTGAAAGGATGAGAGTCTCCAAGCTCTCATTTTTATGATTCTTCCAACTCAAAGACATCATAAAACTGACACTCACATGGTTTGGAGTAATCCATACTCACAAAAACCAATATTATGGGGACAAAAGCTTATAAATTCAAGACCAAACTAGATCTAACATGAATGGGCATCAAGATAGAAACTTTATACCTTCTGGAGATGGTTGGGATGATGCAAATTCTGGATCTACACTGATTTGAGCTCCAAAGTGGTTCTGCAATACTTCTATTTCCTTCAAAAGCGAACACAAAACACTCTAAAAGCTTAAAACTCACACACACATACACACACACACACACACACACACATATATATATATATATATATATATATATATATATATATATATATATATATATATATATATATATATATATATTCTTTTCACTTTCCATCTACTTGAGATAACAAAAACTAAAAAAGAAGAAAATCGTGTGTGAGTAAATAGAAAGAAATAAGAATGAAGTATGAGTAAAATAATTATTGCTTTTATATAGACAAAACTTTTCAATTAAGTCAATTATATGATTAATTATCATAAGTTAGAAGAACGTTTTAGTGGTTGTTATGAGTTAGATACATCTATTATTATAAGGAATCATTATTATAAAAATAAAGATATTATAGTTTCAAATCAATAAGATGCTAGGAAAATCACATTTGGTATAATAGAAATGATGAATAAGTAATTCAAGCTATACTAATAAAGCTATTGACATATTTTAAATCGATATAGAAAATAATGAGTTTTTTTATAAAAAAAAAAATAGATAAAAGAGTAGATGTCAATTTCGAATTTCATAATATAATGGATGCTTATGAGATGTAAGATTGAAACTATTATTGATTTTTTCCTTAAGATTAGGATTTAAAATAAAAAAAATAAGAAACATATTTATTGCAATTTAATATCTTATTAATTGCATTTAAGAAATATAAGAAGCATTAATTTAAATATTAATTATAAGAAATATTATCATAATTAAATATGATAAACATTAATTATATGTAATATTACCATAATTAAATATAAAATACATTAATTATAAAAAATATTATTAATAATTAATGTTTATCATATTTAATTATGATAATATTCTTCATAATTAATACTTCAATTAATGATTTTTTTATGTGCCCTTAAGACACATACATATTAGAAAATCCCAAAATAAGAAAACCATAAATTGATATACAACAATTATTTATTTTAAAAATACTACAAAATAACAAGTACAAACTAATAAAAGATTGACATGTTGTAGTATGACAAGTATGACGCAAAGAATTTTGATTTATTAGATTAGATTAATTTATTATAATAATACCAAGTAATCCCTAATACCAACATAATGTTTTAATTGATCGTTATATTGGTCTGTTTCATCTTATTTGCTATTTTTAACCAATTTTATGTTTATTTTTATTTTCCATTAATAATGTCGCTTTTTTATTAAATATATAAATTGAAAAATCACCCCCATTATTTATTTGCTTATGCAAGATATATAAAATACAATAATGTAACACAAATAATAGCTTTAATGATTCAGCAAATACTATATAATTTCTAGATGTAACTTTATATGCAAGTGGGGTCACAATGGTGGCTTTCAAACATTGACGTTGAAAATCACGATATGATCTTTTGATTCTCATAGAGAATTTTCTACATCTCACCAAATGTTGATTTGGATTGTACTCTTTTATATTATTTGTGTTTTATTTTTATATTAACCGTAAAGTTGATCAAATTGATGTGAGTACTTATCTTTGTAGTTTAATTAATTAAAATAGCATTTATTAAAGACTATGTATTTATTTCTAAAACTAATTTATAATAGATGAAAACTACGGTTACAAATCTAATTAAATTTTCATAGTAAATTCAAAATTATTATTTAACTATTTTAAATAAATTATTAATTAGGATATATTTTTTAGTTATATCGTTGATTCTAATAAATACGTGAAATTATATCACCTTATAATCTGTATTAATTTTATTTTATTTCTTGTTCTATTGTTATTAATTCAATATAATTAAAATTTAAAATTTAAAATTTAAATTTTGAAATGAATGATCAATAGGTTGACAAGTGGTATGACATTAATTAAAATGACTAATAAAGTGACACATAACAAAAAAAAATATTAGTATATAGGAAGAAGTATAGGGAGATTAAAATTTTAGAGCATTATTTACCGATATATTATTTTGAACAACCATATAATATTAAAAACCATAGAAGCTAGAAAAAAAAATATATAAAAGTATAGCCAAAATAAGGTTACATAAAAAAAAATCCAATTAGTGACAATTCTTCCATTTGTACTACTAAACCTACAGTGGACAAAATGAACTGTGGAATCAAACCTTTCTCTCCCAATTAGAAAGCAAAATTGCGGATACATTTTTATAATCAATTTGGATATGAATACCATTTTCACATATATTAATGTTTATACTTTTCAAATATATATCAAATTTAAGCAAAAACCATCTTGCGAATGCAACAACATTGTTAAATATTATAATCAACTGTACACCTAAGGTTATATTTTCAATTTAAATGTATCATGTTTTACTTAATACAGTTTTGGATAAACCGAGTTATAAACACAATTTAATCGATAAATTTACATAAGATTATTTTCTAAGAGTACGTCATAACCCACTAAGGATGGACCAAAAGTGTTCGATGGGCAATCGATTAAACGTGAGTGTAGGGACAACTGACAAGTATACTCACTTGACCTATTTGTGGAAAAAGACTTTGCACATATGGATCAATTGTCAGCTTTAACAATATCTTTTTTATGATTCAAGCCAACCTCAAATTTAACATTTTTTTCCACAAATTGACACCCATATAAAACACCAACCTGTTCAACACGTATATGTGATGAGGAGAGAATGTTTTTTTGCATGATAGGTCAACACAAGATTGAAGAAGTTTTTGAAATTCGAACTTTGTTCAACTTTATTTTACGGTGTTTCATATAAAATAATCACCACTAGGTCATCTTAACGATGCTAATATTTTTATTTTTTGAACAACATGCATCACAAGAATAAAACTTTTGAGATGAAACTGAGTTTGATTCCATTTTGAAGTCCTTTAGCGGATAAGATTGATCTGCAATATATTAAAGAGTTAAACTAACACGTTTTTTTCTTTTCTATAAAAAATATTATGGATGTAGCTTTTAATTTGATCCATAAAAAGTTATGGAGTATGTGAGTATGTACAACAAAGTAAGAGGCCTAGCCATATAGATGCAAGAGTGGGGCATTGGCCCTCCCATATATATATATATATATATATATATATATATATATATATATATATATATATATATATATATATATATATATATATATATATATATATAAGAGTGGGGCATTGGCCCTCCCATACATATATATATATATATATATATATATATATATATATATATATATATATATAAATAAAGTAAGAGGCCTAGCCATATAGATGCAAGAGTGGGGCATTGGCCCTCCCATATATATATATATATATATATATATATATATATATATATATATATATATATATATATATATATTTTGTGGGTTTATTTTTATGTTTCTTTAGATTTTTTTCGTTTGATTTTATTTTTATGTGTCTTTAGATTCTTTTCCGTTGCTTGCTATTTGGACATAAATATAAATTGTTTAATAATGGAGTGGAAATACTCAATTCTTGAAATATTTTTTCTTGAAATATTTTTTGTTAAATTGGAGTCAATTTATTGTTTGCGTTCACATTCTTATTTGTTTCTATTCAATAAAGGTTTTGGTCAACGTCACATTGAAGTCTTTGAAAATATCACAAAATTGGAAAATATAGAGATAATAAATACAAATTGCCAAGACTTGCAAGTCTAATTTGGGATAGTTTGTTATAATTCTTCATCTTTAATATGATTTTTAGTCGGGTTAGAGTTTCATGGAAATTAAGTATTGTGTGTTCCACTTAGAATCATTCACCTTCATTCCGGGACTATATCAACCCTCATGGGGGCAGTTCATAAAGGGATTAACACAAAAACCAGAAAATTAGCAAGATTTTGATTTACATTTTAAATCTACACAAAAAAGTAACGTACAATACTTTTTTATGAACATATATAATGTTCAATTAAGAAATAAATTAGAATTACAATGCTATGATTGGTTCAAAAATTAGAGTTGACCATTTTGCCCTTGGGGTTTAGTTCCTATGATGCTGCAGTGCTTTGAAATTTAAAGGCATCTTTAGCAGCAGTTTGATTGCAGTTGTGATCATGATGTTCGGTATAGATCAAAAAAAATATCATTATCAAAGTAAGTAATGTAAGTAACATACATATTTGATAAGGTCCCATTGCCAGGTCTTTTGTTGATTAACCATCAGACTAATACACATAACTAATCAACATTGCTGTAACGACCTAATTTTCAAAAAAAAGAATTTCATTTTTAATTAATCAAAATACTTTCCACAAACCATTAAATCCCAAATACAATTGTTTTTCAACTCGTAACAATAACAATTTTATTTCAAATCATCAGAGTGTCCCATAAAAATGCCTGAGAGTGAGTACACGTCGCGTCATCAAGCATTGCCCTTGCCCTTGGGCTCAGATGTACCTGAAACAAATCCACAAACTATAAGCTAATGCTTAGTGAGTTCCCCAGAGCATACCCCACACATAAATCCACATAACACATATCATATTAGCTATAAAAGCTACATATATCACATAAGCCACACATACACACATATAAGGATGTCATGTGCTCCCCCACATGGTCTTATACCAAAGTGTCATGGGCTTCCCCCATAGTCTTTAACCGAAAAGCCAGGGGCTCCCCCACATGGTCTTTCATCCGACTGCCATGGGCTCTCCCCATGGTCTTTAACTAACAAGCCACGGGCTCCCTAACATGGTCTTATATCCAAGTGCCATGGGCTCCCCCATGGTCTTCCCTGCAAGTATCATATAATCACTAGCATACCACTTAGCATATAGCTAACTATTATACCACATATCTCTACTTCAACTAGTGTATCACATACCACAAAATGGGTCGGCCTTGGTGCCTTAGACCCATTGGTATGGTGAGGAGACTCACCTCTCGAATGCTGAACTGACTAGCTAAGATTAGATAAATCCCACACACTGCTCCAACTCAACTGTCTATAATCATCATGTGATTAAGTTGTCACAATCCCGAAATACCATTAATCATCCTCAAAGTCAACCCTGGTCAAAGTCAAGGTCAACAGTCCATATTGACCTCAACTCGTCGAGTGCATCCAACAATTCGTCGAGTTCCTCCCGAGTCAACTCGCCGAGTCACCTAAGTGACTCGTCGAGTTCATCAAATGTCCAGAAGACCAAAAGTTCATGCAAACCAAAACTCTAATCCTTCACTGCACTCATTCAAAATTTCGAAAACGGGTAAACCCTACCCGACTCTTCGAGTCGACTAAGGGACTCGACGATTTCCTTCAGGCCATTTGTGTTCAGTCTTTTCTAGTGGGATGTAAGGTCCCAAACTTCATATCCAACCTCCCCTAGTGTAGTTACCACGTAAAGTTGCAAACTTTACGTGCATGCAAGGCCTCACAAGGCTAAAACATCAAAACTAAGCTTCCTACAAGGTTTTAGTGCATGGAAAGGGCCTAAGTTGGATAAAGTGAGCAACTGTATGTCATTGAGGACCTAGAGATGTCCAGATCTTGATCCATATCCTTGTGATAACTCCAAATCCGAGTATGACATCCTTTTGGCACAAAAAGTGACCATTTACTTCAAAGAAAAGGGATCTAAGCAACTAAAGATCAAGATAGTGACTTTATACCTCAAGATAGTTGCCAATACAGAGTAGATGTCGGATCTACTGCTTCTCTCCTTGATCCTTCTTCTTCAAGCTCCAAAATCCTTCACAACCACACCAAAATCACTCTCAGAAGCTCTCACTCTCACTCAAGAAGGTGTAAGGCTCAAACTAGGGTTTCTCTGGCTGTAGGAAAGGTAGAAGAGGCTGAAAATGAGCCATAAGTTCTTTAAATAGGGTACAAACCCCTGAAAATTAGGGTTTCTCTTTACAGTTCCTACTCGTCGAGTTGGGTCCTTCGACTCATCGAGTAGGTCTGAAGTCCCACGTCCTCATAGTAACCTCTACTCGACGAGTTGGAGCTCCCCAACTCGCCAAGTCCATGTACAAAACCATAAAGATTAGATAAATTAAATAATATATGGAACAGGTGTTACAAATCTCCCCCACTTGAACTAAACTTCGTCCTCGAAATCTACTGACCCAAATAAGTCCGGGTAGTGATCTCGTATCTCATCATCCGGCTCCCATGTCCATCCGGAGCCCCTTCGGTGATGCCAAGTCCATGTACAAAACCATCGGTGATGTAGCTTTTATAACTACATCATGAGGCCTGTTGCAATTCAGGCTCTTGTCTACCTGAATTTTGTCCAGAGAAACGACCACGGCCTCGTCGGTGACACACTTCCGAAGCTGTGACACATGGAAGGTGTTGTGAATCTAGCTAAGCTTGTCCGGCAGATCCAAGTGGTAAGCCACCTTGCCTACTCGGGCCGAAATCCTGAATGGGCCAATATATCATGGCCACCAACTTGCCTCTCTTCCGGAACCTGATGACTCCCTTCCATGGCGACACATTTAGCAACACAAAGTCCCCCACCTGGAACTCAAGATCCGATCGCCGCCGGTCAGCATAGCTTTTCTGACGGCTCTGCGTGACTCGTAGCCTGTCACATACCTGCTGAATCAACTCTGTCGTCTTGAGCACCACCTCGGTGCTCCCCATGACCCGGTGCCCTACCTCGCCCCAAAAAATAGGGGTCCTAACCTCCGACCATACAACATTTCAAACGGTGGTCGGTCAATACTGGCATGATAACTATTATTGTATGAAAACTCTACTAGCGGAAGGTATGTATCCCAACTCCCTCCAAAATCCAACACACATGCCCGAAGCATATCCTCAAGTGTATGGATCATCTTCTCACTCTGGCCATCTGTCTGGGGTGGTACGCCGTGCTAAAATGCAATTGAGTGCCCCGTTCCTCGTAGAACTTCTTCCAGAATCTCGATGTAAATCGAACATCTCTGTCAGAGAATACCGACATTGGCACCCTGTGTCTAGCCACCACCTCTCGCACATAAATATCTGGCAACTTCTCAGCGGATATACTCTTAGAGATCGGAATAAAGTGGGCACTCTTCGTTAACCTGTCCACAATCACCCATATGGCGTCCACACCCCTCGTTGTCCTCGGTAACTTCGTGACGAAGTCCATAGTGATCTCTTCCCACTTCCACATAGGAATGGGTAGCGGTTGAACCTTGTCATGCGGCCGCTGATGTTCGGCCTTGACCTTCCTGCAGGTCAAGCGCAGCTCCACGAACCAAGCTATCTCATGTTTCATGCAGGGCCACCAATAGCTCAGTCTCAGATCTCTATACATTTTCGTAGCCCCCGGATGTATAGAGAACTTGGACTTGTGTGCCTCCTCCAATATCGTCTGCCTCACCACTCCAGTCACCGGTACCCACACCCGGTCACACTGTGTCAGAAGACCTCGTCTATCCCAATCAAATAAGGGATACTGTCCCCGAATCCACTATATCTTCCAATTCACCTTCTTCAAACCCTCGACCTGAGCATCCTTGATCATATCTAACAATGGAGAGATCATTGTCATCCTCAAGCAAACCTTCCCAATCAGGGAACCTGCCGTCTTGCGGCTCAAAGCATCGGCCACCACATTGTCCTTCCATGGGTGGTATAAGATGTCACAATCATAATCTTTCAGCACGTCAAACCACCTCCTATGTTGCATGTTGAGGTTCTGCTGATCCATCAAATACTTTAAACTCTTATGATTAGTATAAATAGTGCACCGTACTCCATACAAGTAGTGCCTCCAAATCTTGAGGGCAAACACTACTGCCCCTAACTCCAGATCGTGAGTGGGGTAGTTCGCCTCATGAGGCTTCAACTGCCTCGAGGCGTAAGCTATCACATGCCCCCTCTACATTAGTATCGCGCCTAACCCTAAGATCGATGCATCACAGTACACTACCAAGTCATCCAACCCCTCAGGTAGTACTAGAATTGGATCCTTACATAACCTCTGTCTCAGGGTCTCAAAAGCCAACTGCTGATCTGTGCCCCATCGAAATGTCACATTCTTCTTGGTCAAGCGGGTCAAAGGCACAACAGTCTTGGAGAAATCCTGGATGAATCTCCGATAATAGCCCGCTAAACCCAAGAAGCTATGAATCTCGGATGCGTTCTTTGGTATTTCCCACCGCATCACAGCCTCAACCTTGGTCGGATCAACCGAAATGCCCTCCTGGTTGATGATGTGCCCCAAAAACTGCACTTCACGCAGCCAAAAATCACACTTTGAGAACTTGGCATAAAGCCTTTTCATTCTCAGTGTCTTCAATACCTCCCTCAGATGTTGTTCATGCTGCTCCTTGGTATTTGAATAGACCAGGATATCATCAATAAAAACGATCACCGACCGATCCAACATCGGTCTACACACTTTGTTCATGAGATCCATGAACACTGCTGGGGCATTGGTGAGCCTAAATGGCATCACCACAAATTCATAGTGCCTGTACCGAGTCCTGAAAGTTGTCTTCAATATATCCTCATCTGATGGTACCCCAACCGAAGATCAATCTTGGAAAACCAAGACGCACCATGCAGCTGATCGAACAAATCATCGATCCTCAGTAACGGATAACGGTTTTTCACCGTTAGTTTGTTCAGCTCTCGATAATCAATGCACATCCTGTGGGACCCATCCATCTTTTTCACGAACAGGATCAGAGCTCCCCACGGGTAACTACTCGGACGGATAAACCCTCGGTCTAGCAGTTCCTGAAGCTGTGTAGATAGCTCCTGCATCTTGGGCGGAGCTAGCCTGTACGGTGCCTTTGCCATCGGAGTGGCACCCGACACTAAATCGATGCAAAACTCCACCTGCCTCTCCGGAGGCGCTCCATGTAACTCCTCGGAAAACACATCCCGAAACTCCTGTACCACCGGTACACCGCCCAAATCCGTCGTGGTCTCAACCCTCGTATCCGAGATATATGCCAAAAATCCCGTAAAACCCTGCTGCAGAAATCTCCTAGCCTTCGCAGCTGAACAGAGGGTTGGTCCCTACGAGGCCCTCTCTCCATGAATAACCAGTTCTCCCCCACTTGGGGTTTGAACCCTCACGAACTGGCGCTCGCAATCTATCATGGCCCTGTAGGCCCCCAACTAGTCCATCCCGACAGTCACCTTCAGCGCTCGCAACGGTATCGGAACTAGATCAACACGAAATCTCTCCCCAAGCACATTCAGGACACAGTCTCGATACACCCTCGCAGCACTCACAGTGCGGTCATCCGCATTATCCACCTCAAGCGGGAAATCCAAGGTTCCCGGCGCATCCTGAAACTTCTTGCTAAGCGCAAGAGATACAAATGATCGGGTAGCACCCGAATCGAACAAAACGTGAGCAGACATACCATTGACCAAAAAGGTCCCTATACATAAGCACAATATACACATAAGCAATGCAATAAATATAGAACAGGGAGATAAAATACATACCAGCCACAACGTACGGCGCTGCCCGAGCTTCCTCGGTGGTCAACTGAAATGCACGGCTCTTCGCCGTTGGAGCATCCGCCTTAGCAGGGCGGCCATCAGTAATCCTCATCGTAGTGGGCGTAGGCGCCGCCACTGCTCCTCCCCCTCCCTGTAACCTCGGACAATCAGCCTTTTTTTGGCCAGCCTGGTTGCAATGGAAACAAATCAAGCCCTTCTTGGGGCAATCCCTGCTCAAGTGACCCGGCTGGCCACATGCATAACATCCTGAGCCCGGTATCCGACAATCCCCACTATGCGGTTTACCACACTTGGCACACCGGCCCCAACCCTGCTGGCCCCTACTGGAAGAACTGAGGTCTTAGGATTTTTAGCCTGTCCTACTGCTGTCTATGCCTGCTCAGGCTTCTGCTTGGTGCGGAAGTCCAACTCCATCTCCCGCTCACGGGCCTTCTCCACCATCCCATTCAGGTTTTTGCACCCTGTTAAGCTCACAAACTCCCGAATATCATCCCTCAGCATGGAATGATACCTCGTCCTCCTCATGTCCTCATCCATAGCATACTGTGGGATCAACAATGCTCGTTCCTAAAACTTGGCGGTAATCTCTGCCACAGTCTCGGTGGTCTGCTGGAGCTCCTGGAACTCCCTCACCAACCGCTGCACCTCAATAGCTGGTGCAAACTCCAATTCAAATCGCCGAACAAACTCGGCCCATGTCATCTCAGCTACACCGGCTGCTCCCACCTTGTTGGATAAGGTGTCTAAGTCCATAACTATTTCTGGTATGTACTTGACCCGACCCGGCATGGTCCATTTAGGTTGCATGGCACCATGCAATTGGATAAACTAAAATGAGAGAAATAACACTTATGGTTTATTAATATATTATAAGTTCTAATATATTAATAATATTATTTAATTAGTTTGATCAAGAATTAATTAAGTGATCAAAAGATAACTAATTAAATATATGGGTAGATTATGTAAATCTTCCATATCTTATATAGTTGGCTAAGAGGCTCCATGGATTATCAAGTTGGGTTCCACCCACAGGAGGCTCCATGGATGCTCCATGGGAGTTACAAACCCATGGGTCATGGAAATGAAGAGTCATGACACATTAGGGTTTACATGGTGTAACCCTAGATGTGTCAACACTATATAAGAAACCCATTCTCCACCAAAATCGGCTACACTAAGAAACAAGAGGGCTAGAGCCGATTTTGCAAGTGTAAGATTCTCTCAAAGTTTACTCCTTTGCATTTGGTGTTGTGTGAAGCATTTGAGGCATCACACTTGGGGTGCTAGGCTCACAAGGTTTCAAGGATCATAATCAACAACAAGGTAAGTTATTCTATCTTTCATTCAAGTTAAATATGTTCCCCATGTATGCTAGATAGGAATATAACCTTGGAATTCAACTTTGCATGATTATTAGACAAACATAGATCCAAGGTTATTAGGGTTGCATGTACACTTAGGAAGTGTTAGAATGCTCAAAACCCATCACACCTGACTAGTCACCTCTCCCCACCAGTCTCGAGCTCTGTCTCTCAGCATACATGTAGCAAAACCCACCTTTTCCGCATCAGGGCAAGAACTCGTGCGCTGGGCGTTCTCTATATCCGCCACCCAGCATCGGCGAACAATGGGGTCCCTGACCCCAAAAAACTTTGGCGCCCCGCTCGCCTTCTACTCCCAGAACGAGGGAGTTCGGGCCCCGACCTGACCCACAACAATCTCTGCTCTGAATGCCCTGAGCCTCTCCTCCATGATCTCCATCATACCCTCCATGACTGTTCCAAAGATAAATGGGGTAGCGACGAGGATGCCCCTCGTAACCTCGGCTGCGATGAGCTCATGCAACCTCTCGTCAATGGGCTCGGTACCATCGCCCGACCCAGATCCAAATCCTGATCCCCAAGCTCCATGTCGTGTCACTACCATACTGTACTGCAATACCATAAAACATAATGATCAGGATGTCCATAGAGGGGATCCTCCCACACCGGTCCTCCTTAGAGCTTCCAGGTCTAACATTTGTTCGGGTACAGGTCTTGTGTTTTCAGTAGTACGGGCCTAATACTACCTTCCACGCCTACATGTACCTTTCCCAAGGCTCTACCTGATAACTCCAATTCGTCGCAAAACAAATCATATCCCACAGACTACCGCATAGCTTGAATGCTAGGATATCCTAATATTTGCTCTACCCACATCAATCATACCAATCATAAGAGGTTGTCGTTATGCATGCAAATTATACACAGAAAAGGATCAAATAGACTTTCGAATAATAGATTCTACCCTAGGACCACAACCATACAAGGAACAAGAAATAAGGCCAAATCAATCATTCAAAGGCTATAAGCTCCTATCTGTATATAATTTTAAAGGTATACACATAGCAAGATCCATACAATTATCATAACTCAAATATCAGTATAACATGGCTAACATATTGGGGAACTACTTACTTGGCTCGGCCGATCACGCGCGATGCACTCTCCTCTTTTCCATTCTTAAAAAGTTTTTAACTTTTATTATTATTATTATTATTATTATTATTATTATTATTTTAAATTTTACCATTTCTTTAGTTTGAGTCCTGACACACCCGAGAGTGTGCCCGAATCCCTCAAACCAACGCTCTGATACCAACTTGTAACGACCCAATTTTCAAAAGAAATTTTTCATTTTGAATTAATCTAAATACTTTCCACAAATCATGAAATCCCAAAAACAATTGTTTTCCAATTCGGAACAATAACAATTTTATTTCAAATGATCAGAGTGTCCCATAAAAACGCCTGAGAGGGAGTGCATGCTGCGCCATCAAGCCTTTTCCTTGCCCTTGGGCTCATATGTACCTGAAACAAATCTACATATTGTAAGCTAATGCTTAGTGAGTTCCCCAGAGTATACCCCACACACAATCCACATAACACATATCATATTAGCTATAAAAGCTACATATGTCACATAAGCCATGCATAGACACATATAAGGATGCTTTGGGCTCCCCCACATGGTCTTATACCAAAGTGCCATGGGCTCCCCCCCCATGGTCTTTAACCGAAGAGCCATGGGCTCCCCCACATAGTCTTTCATCCGACTATCATGGGCTCCCCCATGGTATTTAACTAACAAGCCATGGGCACCCCCACATGGTCTTATTTGCAAGTGTCATGGGCTCCCCCCATGGTCTTCCCTGCAAGTATCATATAATCACTAGAATACCACTTAGCATATAGTTAACTATCATACCACATATCTCTACTTCAACTTGTGTACCACATATCACAAAATGGGCCGGCCTTGGTGCCTTATACCCATTGGTATAGTGAGGAGAATCACCTCTCGAATGTTGAACTTACAAGCTATGATCAGATAAATCCCACGCACTGCTCCAACTCAACTGCCTATAATCATCATGTGATTAACTTGTCACAATCCCGAAATACCATAATCATCCTCAAAGTCAACCCTGGTCAACCTTGGTCAAAGTCAAGGTCAACAGTTCATGTTTACCTCAACTCGTCGAGTGCATCCATCAACTCGTCAAGTTCCTCCCGAGTCCATTCCATTGAATCCCGAGTCAACTTGCCAAGTCACCTAAGTGACTCGTCGAGTTCATCAAATGTACAGAAGACCAAAAGTTCATGCAGACCAAAACTCTAATCCTTCACTACACTCGTTCAGAATTTTGAAAATGGGTAGACCCTACCCGACTCGTCGAGTCGACTAAGGGACTCAACAAGTTCCTTCAGTCCTTTTGTGTTCAGTCCTTTCCAGTGGGATCTAAGGTCCCAAACTTTAGATCCAACCTCCCCTAGTGTAGTTACCACGTAAAGTTGCAAACTTTACATGCATGCAAGGCCTCACAAGGCTAAAACATCAAAATTAAGCTTCATACAAGGTTTTAGTGCATGGAAAGGGCCTAAGCTGGATAAAGTGAGCAACTTTATGTCATTGAGGACCTAGAGATGTCCAGATCTGGAACCATATCCTTGTGATAAGTCCAAATCTGAGTATGACATCCTTTTTGGCACCAAAAGTGACCATTTACTTCAAAGAAAAGGGATCTAAGCAACTAAATATTAAGATAGTGACTTTATACCTCAAGATGGTTGCCAATACATAGTAGATGTCAGATCTACTACTTCTCTCCTTGCTCATTCTTCTTCAAGCTCCAAAATCCTTCACAACGACACCAAAATCACTCTCAAAAGCTCTCACTCTCACTCAAGAAGGTGTAAGGCTCAAACTAGGGTTTCTCTGGCTGTAGGAACGATAGAAGAGGCTGCAAATGAGCCATAAGTTCTTTAAATAGGGTACAAACCCCTGAAAATTCGGGTTTCTCTTTACAGTTCCTACTCATCAATTCGGTTCCTCTGACTCGTCGAGTAGGACTATAGTCCTACATCCTCATAGTAACCTCTACTCGACAAGTTAGAGCTCCCCAACTCGCCGAGTCCATGCACAAAACCCTAAAGATTAGATAAATTAAATAATGCCTGGAACAGGTGTTACAATTGCTTAGGTATTATTGTTATTATACTTGGTGTATAAGTATAATAAAAAAAATCAAACCAACTACTACCATATCAATTTAATAAGGATAAACTGCAGGAAAAAATAACATTTACCAGGAGGGTCGATTAACAATATTGTTGTCTTAAATCCCGTAAATGCAGTTTGGATCCGTATTGTTGTTATATCCATTAAGAGCCTCACAACATCCTTTAGCAACACCATTACCAAAATTTTGTTGTTCCTCTGTAGACCGGGTTCCAAAATAAATCCATTTGTTTATGGTAATGAATTATCCTGTATAATTTGTAGTGTTAGAATATATATTCACAAGTGAAAGCCGTATATATTTTAGAGTCCATTTTCTATACATGTAAAAAAAGTTAAAATACACATGAGAAATTTATAACACACTGTCAGATTAGTAGTTGCTTAAATAGATTAGGGTTATATGAAAGAAACAATTTTTTATTATAGTGTCATGCATGCATTTCTTCCTTAGCTTCAAAAACCCATGATCATTAGGCCTAATGGTGGCGGAGGGTCTGCTTTCCAAGAATAGTAATCTTAATGGATTTTGGGACATGAATGTAATCCTTTAATGGATTTTGCTTCATCAATAAATCCTAAATCCAATGGTACTTTCATTGAGAAGCAATTACCAATGGAGAATGTAAAATCAAGCCAATCAAAACTGCAATATTACGTAGATAATGGTTTTTTTACATAATTTACAAAACTCGGGCATACACTATGAACATGAAACACTAAATTTCAAATGACATTTATCCATTTTTACTATACATCACCAACCTTATTCCCTACAAAACCATATACAATTGACAAATCATCAATATCTAAAAATGTCATGGAGGTGTAATGGGAATACTAAAGGTTCATAGAAATAGCAAAATGCATGTACTTCACATAAAAGAAAATTTGAGACTTGTTTTCTTCACAAATAAATGACAACATATAATAGAGAAATTAAATATCTTCCCACCTATTGTTCCTACCTATCCTACTACCCATTTAAATGATGACATGTGTCACATTACTATACTAAAATATCATTAAATTTCATTAAATGAACATTAAATGTTACACATGTCACCATTTAATTGGGTAGAAAGATTTTTAGGAACAAAAGGTAGGAGAATATTTAATTTCTCCATATAATAAGCAAAAACTCAAAACAAATTATTTCGTGGAGTTAACCTCTTGCGCCTATTTGGAAACCTTAATTTCATTTTCGAGTTGGATGGAACCATATCCTTGTGATAAGTCCAAATCTGAGTATGACATCCTTTTTGGCACCAAAAGTGACCATTTACTTCAAAGAAAAGGGATCTAAGCAACTAAATATTAAGATAGTGACTTTATACCTCAAGATGGTTGCCAATACATAGTAGATGTCGGATCTACTACTTCTCTCCTTGCTCATTCTTCTTCAAGCTCCAAAATCCTTCACAACGACACCAAAATCACTCTCAAAAGCTCTCACTCTCACTCAAGAAGGTGCAAGGCTCAAACTAGGGTTTCTCTGGCTGTAGGAACGATAGAAGAGGCTGCAAATGAGCCATAAGTTTTTTAAATAGGGTACAAACCCCTGAAAATTAGGGTTTCTCTTTACAGTTCCTACTCATCAATTCGGGTCCTCTGACTCGTCGAGTAGGACTATAGTCCTGCATCCTCATAGTAACCTCTACTCGACGAGTTGGAGCTCCCCAACTTGCCGAGTCCATGCACAAAACCCTAAAGATTAGATAAATTAAATAATACCTGGAACAGGTGTTACAATTTCTTAGGTATTATTGTTATTATACTTGGTTTATAAGTATAATAAAAAGAATCAAACCAACTACTACCATATCAATTTAATAAGGATAAACTGCAGGAAAAAATAACATTTACCAGGAGGGTCGATTAACAATATTGTTGTCTTAAATCCCGTAAATGCAGTTTGGATCCGTATTGTTGTTATATCCACTAAGAGCCTCACAACATCCTTTAGCAACACCATTACCAAAATTTTGTTGGTCCTCTGTAGATCGGGTTCCAAAATAAATCCATTTGTTTATGGTAATGAATTATCTTGTATAATTTGTTGTGTTAGAATATATATTCACAAGTGAAAGCCGTATATATTTTAGAGTCCATTTTCTATACATGTAAAAAAAAAGTTAAAATACACATGAGAAATTTATAACACACTGTCAGATTAGTAGTTGCTTAAATAGATTAGGGTTATATGAAAGAAACAATTGTTTATTATAGTGTCATGCATGCATTTCTTCCTTAGCTTCAAAAACCCATGATCATTAGGCCTAATGGTGGCGGAGGGTATGCTTTCCAAGAATAGTAATCTTAATGGATTTTGGGACATGAATGTAATCCTTTAATGGATTTTGCTTCATCAATAGATCCTAAATCCAATGGTACATTCATTGAGAAGCAATTACCAATGGAGAATGTAAAATCAAGCCAATCAAAACTGCAATATTACGTAGATAATGGTTTTTTACATAATTTACAAAACTCGGGTATACACTATGAACATGAAACACTAACTTTCAAATGACATTTATCCAATTTGACTATACCTCACCAACCTTATTCCCTACAAAACCATATATAATTGACAAATCATCAATATCTGAAAATGTCATGGAGGTGTAATGGGAATACTAAAGGTTCATAGAAACAGCAAAATGCATGTACTTCACATAAAAGAAAATTTGAGACTTGTTTTCTTTACAAATAAATGACAACATATAATAGAGAAATTAAATATTTTCCTACCTATTGTTCCTACCTATCTTCCTACCCATTTAAATGATGACATGTGTCACATTACTATACTAAAATATCATTAAATTTCATTAAATGTTACATATGTCACCATTTAATTGGGTAGGAAGATTTTTAGGAACAAAAGGTAAGAGAATATTTAATTTCTCAATATAATAAGCAAAAACTCAAAACAAATTATTTCGTGGAGTTAACCTCTTGCGCCTATTTGGAAACCTTAATTTCATTTTCGAGTTGGACCTATACTTCAGATTGTGTTATTTATAGGGTTACACCTTTCTCATGCCTACTTTCAAAGCTTATTCAATAATCCTGTATTTAGACCTAATACTTACAGGGTAACACTTTTCACGTACCAATTTTGCATGCTTACCCAAACAATTTTAGAAAAATTGAAGTAAACAGTAAACTAATATGTTTTTGAAAAATCAAAATTAAGTTTAACAAAATTAAAAAAATCATGTTCCTAAAGGAAGTCAAAATTAGAGTAGTCTTTCTTCCAAACTCTAACCCCCTTCTCACATTTTATTCAATCGGTGTCGTGGTGGTGCTACGAGATGGCGATTTAGTCAGAAGTTATGGAACCCCAACTGTAAGCACTTACTATGAACTGAATTTGGCATAAACCGAAATACCACTTCTGTCACCCAATTGTATTATAAAATTTGGTCTAGAAAAAAATGTAACACCAAAATCATTATATACCTAACCCTCATCCAAGTGATAGAAGTGTGACACAAAAAAAAATAAAGCTCACACGAAAAAGAATAAGATGAAAGTAAATTTTCCCCCTGTTCTGTTGTGGGTTTGAATTACATTTATAACATCAAGCTTTAAATCAATTTGTTCCCTCTAATAAATGAAAGAAGTACCCAAAGAAAGTTACTTTTCATCAAGCTTACAATATGATTTAAGAAGTAAATACAAATTAAATGTAAACTTCAATGCTACCTATGAGTTTTTCGTTATCTGTGAGAGGAACATTGACTTACACCTAAGATTGGTATCAATCCAAAAGAAGACTTAAATAACCTGCAAATTCATACCATAAAACTATTATAACCGATATGGACACTATCTACCTCAAAATAAACACCAGGAAATACCCCAGAAAATCAAGGACATGCCCTTGTATCATCACAACATAAGCAAACTTGGAAATAAAATTCAACAAAGATGGTAGTTTTGCAAGTGATGCACTTGAAAAGAAGAGACCTCCAGATAGAACTTGATAGAAACATACCCTCAGATATGGTCCCAGTGTTTCTTTTATTTCCTTTATTGTTCTGTGTAATAATAATTGATATACTTAAGTATGTTAAATTGTTAATAATCGTGTGACACCTTAATAGAGGAGACATGTGACACAGATGAAAGCATGAAGTAGAAATAGGTGTTTACCTGTGAGAAGATGGTGGGTCGGTGAACAACAAAAACAATTTAGAAATGTCACAAGGAAGATTGATGAAGTTAAGAAACCATACATGTAGAATGAAAGGAAAATGTAAAATGTATCAGGTAAGTTACCTTAAATAATAGTAAACCACAACGCGAATCAGCAACATTAAAAAAAAATGAAATATGTGACTTCTTTCTTCAGATTGTATGACAGCAAAGTAGCCAAAACCAAGATCTAAAATCATAAATTGAAGGTGAGATATGAATCAGAAATAATGATAAAGGTAACAGGCATAAAAATATGATTTTTTTCACAAATTGAACCATAACAGGCAAAACCAACAATGCCTCGTGTTAAATATAGAAATAACTATAAGAAATAAACAAAAATTAGTGACATCTAGCTTTCTGAAGATCTGAATCATAAAAAATGAAAAATGTAACAGGCATAAATTTTTTAGTTTTTTCACCTTTCCTCTCACCAAGCACATCGATATGGGTTTATGTTACATTCTAAGCTTCAACCAAAAAACATGAAATTAAATAGAGAACATGATCAATTGGAAGTAGTTTTGCCTTAGATTAGGAGAAAATAAATTTTAAGCGGCGTCTTGGAGAAATTATCAACACCTTTAATGTTTATTTCAAGCACCTTTGCTATATGACCTAGGAACCAGATCATATACACACAATCAGAGAGACGGTATAGAGACGGAAGGTTGTGTTCGTAGAGAGAGATAGTTAGAGAGAGGGAGAGAAGGAGAGAGTCGTTGAATAGAGCTTACTTTGATGTGATTGGTGTTTGGTGGTGCGCATGTCGTGGCAGCGGCGAAGAATTTCAAATCCGGGGTTTTATGGTTCCTGGATAGAGGCGTGCGACGGTGGTGGCGTTGGCAATTAGTTATAAATAGATGGGGACGAGACATGAGGGAATTTGGGGATTCAAATTTGAAAATAGATATAGCTCCTCAATTTGTGCTAGGAATTGGTCCATACAGATTCAATTTTGTTAAAAAATATGGGGAAAAGGCCGATATAATTAGAGGAGATAAGAGGGTCAGTTAAGGAGAGTTAGAAGGGAACGGATGAGTAAGAAAAACTGCATTGAATCATTATACTTCATATTTTATTATTTGTACCTCTTAAAATTCAACATTTGAGGCTAAATGCTTATTAAGGTGTATATATATATATATATATATATATATATATATATATATATATATATATATATATATATATATATATATATATGAAGTGGTTCAAATGAGAACCACAAAAGATTACGAACCGTAAGAACCCCATTTTATAAGTAAATATATACACAATACTTATTAAACATGTTAAAATACAGATGTTTTTTTATATTTTTGGAGTATAATATTTTAATTCATACACCAATTCATATTTTAACACAAAAATTATACAAAATACAAAATTTAATACAATTCATTCATAGTTTAGTATACAAAATTCACAATTTAATACAATCATAATATCATTAATTCACTAATTTAGGAAAGCCAAACCCAAACTCTACCACCACCACCAACTACCACATATCAGTACCATCCATCTATGTCAATGTCGTAACCATCATTCTGTAACGCCGTAAATTTCAAAACAATTTTTCACTTTTTAAAATATAATTTCATTCATAAATATTCTCGAATTCCAATGTATCACATATTAAATCCATAAAAACACATCCCAAGATCATAATGTATAAAACTCCAATAGTGTGTACTGATCATGCCGGCGCCTTCCCGCGATCCTCACTGGTACCTGAAACACATAACACAAAACACTGTAAGCATAAATGCTTAGTGAGTTCCCCAAAATACCACACACAACACATATTAGCCACTCGAGGCTATAACTCTGTTTGACCCTCTGGTCAATGTGTCTCAGTGGGACCCTCCAGTCCCATAACTCTGTGGGCCCTCTGGCCCTAGCTCTGTAGACCTTCCGGTCCTAACTCTGTAAACTCTGTGACACACATAGCATAAATCACATAGAAATCACATCATGCAAAAGCTTACAAAATACTCTGTCACATAACTCGAATTACCACCCTAGGTAAAGTATAGTGAGAAGACTCACCTCGAGTAACTCGGTAAACCTCGAACTCTGAAATACTGCACTAGCCTTCACCTAATTGCATAAATAAATTCTCTAATTAATACAACTTCTAAGGCTAGGCCAACTCCTCTCTATAAGTTCTCTAAGAAGGGTAAAAGACCATTCTGCCCCTCTAATGGCTCATAAGTCCAAACACTGACTAATCCCTAAAAGTCAACAGAAGTCAACAGTGAACATTGACCAGACTCGCCGAGTGCACTAGAGTGACTCGACGAGTACATGCCTGCCTCCTCGTCCCTGGTCCTCACTTGACTCACTGAGTCAACCCTATACTCCCCGGGTCGTTACAGATCGCGAGTCACGGGGCAACCCGACTCGACTCGTCAAGTTCCTTATGGACTCGGCGAGTTCCTCCCATGGAAACTCTCAAAAGATCTCTTGCGGTCAGATCTGCTTCACCAAACAGTAGATCCATCCTTCTAACATTCAAAAGTCACGTAAAGGTGCAACCTTTACGTGCATGCAACCCATATCAAGCCTCAAATGGAGAAATATCACTAGAAATGGCAACCTAGTCTCCAATTGCTTATTTGCTTGCAAAAAGCTAGATGGTAGTGACTCTATTGACCTCTCAAGGTCCAGATCTGATATCATCAACACAAAGGGGACCTCATACTCACTAGATCTTATAAAAAAAGGGAGGTAAAACCCTAAAATCATGAAATCTATCATATCAATACGAAATAGAAGGGATTATACCTCCAGAGACAATATCTCAAGATGATTAGCTCCAATCCAAGCTCCCTTCACGTTCTAGATGGATCCTCTCTTCTTTCTCTAGCAAAAATCACCCCAAAATGAAGATTATAAGCCCTTTCCTGCACTCAAGCCTTCCTCACTCTCTCTAGGGTTTCTCTGGAACAAGGTGGCCTCAAATGACGGCCATAAGGGCCTTTAAATAGGGCACAAGCCCCGAAAATTAGGGCTTCATTTAACAACGCGGACTCGCCGAGTCGACGCATGGACTCGCCGAGTCCCTTCATTAAATCAAGGCTGGCAGATGCACGATTCCACTCGGCGAGTCTGAGCGCCTACTCGCCGAGTCCCTTCCTAAAATTCAACAAAATACTTAAAATAAGATACCTGGGTATCCGGATGTTACAATTCTCCCCCAATAGAATCAGACTTCGCCCTCGAAGTCCTGTTCGACAAACAACTCTGGATGCTGCTCCCGCATCTCCGACTCCAGCTCCCAGTTCAGCTCGGACCCCTTCCGATGTTGCCACCTGCACCAGTGACACCTCCTTGTTCCTCAGAGCCTTGATCTTCCGATCCCGAATCGCTATTGGCCTCTCCGCATAATTCAGGCTCGCATCCACCTGAATATCCTCCAGTGGTACCACTGCCGACTCATCGGCTATACACTTCCTCAACTGAGACACGTGGAAGTTATCATGAATCTGGCTCAACTCCGTAGGTAGCTCCAACCGATATGCTACCCTGCCCACCCTCGCGGTCACCTTGAATGGACCGATGTACCGGGGCCCCAGCTTGCCCCTCTTCCTGAATCGGATCACTCCTTTCTAAGGATATACCTTCAGGAGTACGAAGTCACCCACCTGGAACTCAAGATCGGATCGTCGCCTATCCGCGTAACTCTTCTAACGACTCTGGGCCGTCAGTAACCTCTGTCTAACCTGATGTATCTGCTCTGTCGTCCGAAGCACTATCTCAGTGCTACCCATCACACGCTGCCCTACCTCTCCCCAGCAAATGGGAGTCCGACACCTCCTCCCATACAGCAACTCGAAGGGAGGCATACCAATACTCGAATGGTGGCTGTTGTTGTAGGAAAACTCAGCCAACGGCAGATACGTGTCCCAACTTCCTCCGAAGTCTAACACACATGCTCGGAGCATGTCCTCGAGCGTTTGAATCGTCCGCTCACTCTGTCCGTCCGTCTGGGGGTGGTAGGCGGTACTGAAATGCAATCTCGTACCCAACTCCTCGTGGAACTTCTTCCAAAACCTGGAAGTGAAACGTACATCTCGATCGGACACAATCGAGATTGGTACTCCATGACGGGATACCACCTCCCGCACATACGACTCTGCCAACCTCTCAGCAGAAGAGCTCTCACTGATGGCAAGAAAATGCGCGCTCTTCGTCAGCCGATCGACGATCACCCAAATTGCATCGACACCCCTCGCGGTCCTCGTCAATTTGGTGATAAAATCCATGGAAATATGTTCCCACTTCCACTGGGGAATATCAAGCGGCTGCAACTTGCCATGCGGACGCTGGTGCTCGGCCTTAACCTTGCGACAGGTCAAGCACCTCTCCACAAACCACGCGACATCCCTCTTCATACAGGGCCACCAATAATCTTTCTTCAGGTCCAAATACATCTTAGTGGCCCCGGGGTGGATCGAGAAGCTCGATCTGTGCGCCTCCTCCATCAAAGTGATGCGCGTCCCGCCCGTATACGTCACCCATACCCGACCCTGAAAGGTCATAAGCCCACGGCTATCGGTAATGAACTCAGGTGCCTGCCCAATCACCCGCTCCCTCTTGCGGTTCTCCGGTCTCACGGCCTCTGCCTGGGCCTCCCGAATGGTGTCCAGCACCGAAGTCATCACTGTCAATCTCAAGCAAACATCTCGTATCGGGGCACTCTCCGCCCTACGGCTCAGGGCATCAGCTACAACGTTAGCTTTGCCCGGGTGGTACATGATCTCACAAACGTAATCCTTTACCACGTCCAACCATCTCCTCTGGCGCATATTCAGGTTGGGCTGATCCATCAAATACTTCAAGCTCTTGTGGTCTGTGTATATGGTACACCGAACCCCATACAGATAGTGACGCCAGATCTTGAGAGCGAACACCAGAGCCCCCAACTCCAGGTCATGAGTGGGATACCTCGTCTCATGAGGATTCAACTGCCTCGATGCGTATGCTATCACATGCCCCCTCTGCATAAGCACTACACCCAACCCTGATATCGATGCGTCACAATACACCACAAAATCCTCTATTCCCTCTGCAAGGGATAACACCGGGGCTTCGCACAACCTCTGGCGAAGAGTCTCAAACGAGGCCTGCTGCTCAGGACCCCACGAAAAAGTAACGCCCTTCCGGGTCAACCTGGTGAGAGGCACGACGATCTTAGAGAAATCTTTAATAAATCTCGTATAATAGCCGGCCAACCCCAGAAAACTCCTGATCTCGGTGGGGGTCCTCGACACCTCCCAGCTCATTACCGCCTCAATATTGGCCGGATCGACCAATATCCTATTCTGATTAACAAGATGTCCCAGGAACTGGACCTCTCGCAACCAGAAATCACACTTGGAGAATTTGGCGTAAAGCCTCTCCGATCTCAGAACTCCGAGGATCTCCCTCAAATGCTCCTCATGCTGCTCTCTGGATCTCGAATAAACCAATATGTCATCGATGAACACGATCACCGATCGATCCAACATCGGTCTACACACCCTGTTCATGAGATCCATGAATACTGCTGGTGCATTGGTGAGCCCGAAGGGCATCACCACGAACTCGTAATGCCCATAACGAGTCATGAACGCCTTCTTCTGGATATCCCCATCTCGCACTCTCATCTGATGATATCCAGACCTCAGATCAATCTTGGAGAACCAAGACGCCCCCTGCAACTGATCGAACAGATCATCGATCCTCGGCAATGGGTAACAGTTCTTGACCGTTAACTTGTTCAACTCCCGGTAGTCAATGCACATCCGGTGTGAACCATCCTTTTTCTTGACAAAAAGGATCGGCGCTCCCCACGGCGAACTACTCGGCCGTATAAACCCCTTTCCCAGCAGCTCCTGAAGCTGCGAGGATAACTCCTGCATCTCTGGAGGTGCAAGGCGATAGGGCGCCTTGGCGATAGGCGCTGCCCCCGGAACCAAATTGATACGGAACTCCACCTGCCTCTCGGGAGGCACACCCGGCAACTCCTCGGGGAAAACATCCGGGAACTCACGCACTATCGGGACCTCATCGACCGACCTCGGTCTCTTTGCACCTACTCTCGTATCCACCACATAAGCCACAAACCCACTACAGCCCTGCTGTAGACTCTGCCTCGCTCTTGCGGCTGAACAAAATGCCGACCCAGAACGGGTACCCTCGCCATAAACTGTAAGAACTCCCCCACTAGGGTCTCGTATGGTCACCAACTGTCGCTCGCAGTCGATAACCGCTCCAAATCTGCTCAACCAGTCCATGCCCACGATGACACAGACATCTCCCATAGCAATCGGGACCAAATCAATCGGGAACTCAACGCCGAAGATCTCGAGTACACATCCTCGAATCACATCAGTGGCATACACTGCTCTCTCGTCAGCTATGGAAACTCGCAAAGGTCGACTCAACGCCTCTCGACGAGTACTGATGTGCTGACTAAAGGCTAACGACACAAAAGACCGACTCGCACCCGAGTCAAATAACACCAAAGCAGGTACAGAACACACAAGAAATGTACCTACGCATAACACAATATAAGCATAACACCACAATCCAAAAATAAGCAGATGAAAGAATACATACCAGCCACGACATCGGGCGCTGCGCGGACCTCCTCCGCTGTCAATTGGAAGGCTCTCCCGCGAGCCTTTGGCGTCTTGGCCTTCACTGGCCGACTCTCCGAAGCTCGTACGGCAGCATGGACGGATCCCTGAGAAGCTCCCTAAGCTGACCCTCGCAACTGCGGACACTCTGCCTTCCAGTGTCCGGTCTGGTTGCAGTGAAAACAAACTGCAAACCCCTTGGGGCAATCCTTGGCCATGTGCCCTTCCTTGCCACACTTGTAGAAAGACCCTGCTCTACAAACTCCCTCGTGACCCTTGCCGCACTTGCCACAAGTGCGGCCCTTCTGGTTCCCTGATCTCTAATCGGCGGGCTTGGCCCACTTGGCTGCCGGCTGGGACTGTGCCGGTCGTCGATCTCTCCCCTGAGACTCCGCCTCCTCTCTAGCCTGAGTCTCTAGCTCTATCTCCCTCTTCCGGGCATTTGCCTGAAGCTCAGCAAATGTCCGGTATGACGAGTTTGCCACGAACTCTCGTATGTCCCTCCTCAGAATACTCAGATACCAAATCATACGGGCCTGCTCGGTAGACACGTGCTCAGGGGAAAACATCGCCCTCTCATGGAACATCCTGGTGATCACAATAACAGACTCAGTACCCTGCTTGAGGGTCAGAAACTCCTGGGCCAAACGTTCTCTCTCCACCGGGGGAACGTACTCATCACGAAACATAGCGATGAACCTCTCCCAGGTCACTGCAGCAGACTCTGCAGGTGTGTAGTGCGCTGTCACAAACTTCCACCAGTCCTTCGCTCCCAAGCGAAGCTGGTTCAGCACGAACCGAACTCTCAGATGCTCCGGACAAGAACACGTATAAAAGCATCCCTCAATATCAGAAACCCATCTCATCGCAGCAATCGGATCCTGCGTCCCATCAAACTCTGGTGGCTTCGTGTTGCTGAACTCTCGGTACAACAACGAGTCACCCCCCTGCGGCCTGGCAGCAGCGACGGCTGCGGTGGCCGCATCAACAGCAGCCTCAGTGAGAGCAGCGTACCGCTCATCAAAAGTCTCGATCAACGTGGTCTTGATAGACCCGAACATCTCTGGTATCTCAGCTCGAATGGCCGCGGCCACCTCCTCGTGAATCAGCCTACGGATCTCCTCATCACTGGTACCACTGGTGCCACTGCCCCCTGGGTGATGGCGCGTCCCAACCATGATGTCTCTGAAATACAACACAATAGGAATCAGAGACTCGCTTGAGTATATTCGCACTCGATACTTGACCCTACTTGCTCTCTTAGTACCCAAAGGATTCTTACTTAGAGTGTGCACTGCTCCGTTGTCTTCAGTAGTACGGGCCCTGTACCACCGTCCACACCGCATCAGTATTCACCCTAAGTCCTCCTCCTTGGATCCCAGGTCACCAGTACTCCATATCTCACTAAACTCAGGCTACTCTCTAGTAAACCACTCATAAGTTCCTCCCAGCTACCTACTTACTCTCGAAGCATCTCATAGCAGCAGTAACTGCTAGGCTAAGGCATCACAGATCAGGCCACTCTAGTCCTAATAGTAATACCCAGCCTACTCTAGCATGCATATCATATCGTAACACATCTTATAACACATAATGTAAGGGTATTTTGGGAAATCACCGTTCAGGCGCTAGCTGATCGTACACACTGCTCTGCTCTGCTTTTTTCAAAATCTTTTTACTCTTTTAGAAAATTTGTTTATTTTATGAAAACTTTCTCAATTCCTCAGTTTGAGTTCAGATTCATCCGAAGATGCATCCGAATCCCTCAAACCAAGGCTCTGATACCAACTTGTAACGCCGTAAATTTCAAAACAATTTTTCACTTTTTAAAATATAATTTCATTCATAAATATTCTCGAATTCCAATGTATCACATATCAAATCCATAAAAACACATCCCAAGATCATAATGTATAAAACTCTAATAGTGTGTACTGATCATGCCGGCGCCTTCCCGCGATCCTCACTGGTACCCGAAACACATAACACAAAACAATGTAAGCATAAATGCTTAGTGAGTTCCTCAAAATACCACACACAACACATATTAGCCACTCGAGGCTATAACTCTGTTTGACCCTCTGGTCAATGTGTCTCACTGGGACCCTCCAGTCCCATAACTCTGTGGGCCCTCTGGCCCTAGCTCTGTGGACCTTCCGGTCCTAACTCTGTAAACTCTTTAACACACATAGCATAAATCACATAGAAATCACATCATGCAAAAGCATACAAAATACTCTGTCACATAACTCTAATTACCACCCTAGGTAAAGTATAGTGAGAAGACTCACCTCGAGTAACTCGGTAAACCTCGAACTCTGAAATACTGCACTAGCCTTCACCTAATCGCATAAATAAATTCTATAATTAATACAACTTCTAAAGGCTAGGCCAACTCCTCTCTATAAGTTCTCTAAGAAGGGTAAAAGACCATTCTGCCCCTCTAATGGCTCATAAGTCCAAACACTGACTAATCCCTAAAAGTCAACAGAAGTCAACAGTGAACATTGACCAGACTCGCCGAGTGCACTAAAGTGACTCGGTGAGTACATGCCTGCCTCCTCGTCCCTGTTCCTCACTTGACTCACTGAGTCAACCCTATACTCCCGGGTCGTTACAGATTGCGAGTCACGGGGCAACCCGACTCGACTCGTCGAGTCCCTTATGGACTCGGCGAGTTCCTCCCATGGAAACTCTCAAAAGATCTCTTGAGGTCAGATCTGCTTCACCAAATAGTAGATCCATCCTTCTAACATTCAAAAGTCACGTAAAGGTGCAACCTTTACGTGCATGCAACCCATATCAAGCCTCAAATGGAGAAATATCACTAGAAATGGCAACCTAGTCTCCAATTGCTTATTTGCTTGCAAAAAGCTAGAAGGTAATGACTCTATGGACCTCTTAAGGTCCAGATCTGATATCATCAACACAAAGGGGACCTCATACTCACTAGATCTTATAAAAAAGGGAGGTAAAAACCCTAAAATCATGAAATCTATCATATCAATACGAAATGGAAGGGATTATACCTCCAGAGACAATATCTCAAGATGATTAGCTCCAATCCAAGCTCCCTTCACGTTCTAGATGGATCCTCTCTTCTTTCTCTAGCAAAAATACCCCAAAATGAAGATTATAACCCCTTTCTTGCACTCAAGCCTTCCTCACTCTCTCTAGGGTTTCTCTGGAACAAGGTGGCCTCAAATGACGGCCATAAGGGCCTTTAAATAGGGCACAAGCCCCGAAAATTAGGGCTTCATTTAACAGCGCGGACTCGCCGAGTCCCTTCATTAAATCCAGGCTGGCAGATTCGCGATTCCACTCGGCGAGTCTGAGCGCCTACTCGCCGAGTCCCTTTCTAAAATTCAACAAAATACTTATACTAAGATACCTGGGTATCCGGATGTTACACATTCATTTCAAACCAAATTTGTATATAAAATCATACATTGTTAGCTTAATACTATATTCACAGTTTAATAAACATATTAATTCACTAATATAGAGTTTAGTGCAACAATTATAAAAACTAATACATTCTTACATATTTACTTCACAAAAAATACTCACAAGAAAATTAATACAAATATTTATATTTTAACATAAAATTCATAAAAAAAATCACGATTTAATACAATCAATACGCAAAATTAACAACTTCATATATTAAATTCACAATTTAATACACAAAAACAATATATTCACATGCATATTGTGTAGTTAGTAGTTATATTTATACATTTAGATATGTGAGCTAGTTTTTCTTTCAAAATTTAATTTAAATAATATTCACAATTCAAATTTTACATGTTATTCAAAATTATAGAAAACAAAATCTATATATAACGCTTCTTTTATATTATATTTTAGAAGCAAAAATAAAACCCGTAAAAAAATTAATAGCTTAATATACTCATTTCACAACTTAATACATTTAATTCATAATTTAATACACAAATTCACAGTTTAATAAAATATATGTACAGGTTAAAAATTACATCTAATGATGTTTGGAGCTTGGAGGTTATATTAGATTATAGTTCACACACTCATCACAACTCACAACTTAAAAAACTTAAATTCACATTATTTGAGAAAACACTAATATAATAAAAACACGTTTAAATTCACATCAAAACTTATAAAAATTCATACATATATTGCTTAAAACTTATCAAAAAATTCATTTAATCACAACTAAAACTTATGAAAAAAAAATCATGCATTCACAAATTAATACTTACAAAAAATAATGTATTCACAACTTAATACTTATAAAAAAATCATGCATTCATACCTTAAAATTGTTTTTCTAATTGAAACAACCAGATATGTATAAAATCCATGCAATAACAACTTAATAACTATAAAAAAAATGCTTATTCACAGCTTAAGAAACTAGTTCAAAAACTTATTCATATTATTCAATGTCTAAATACATACCTTGTTTTTGGTGAAGCCTTTCATCAAACACCTTCAATGCATCTTATATCCAGATCTAAGATTCTTCCCTAGCTTCAGATCCATGAGCACTGATGGTAGGCAGCAACAACGGTGGTGCGACGTCGGTTGTTGTAGAGGTGGAGTCATATCGACGGTGGTAACATCAGATCTGGATGTCAGATCTGTTGGCGGTGATTTCCGTTAGATCTATTGTTCCAGCGAAGCAAATCGGAGAAGTTTTCTTGTATTCCATCAGATCTGGATGTCGTAGATCTGGAGACAAACTAGATCTGGACTTCAGAGAAGAGTGTGACGTTTTTTGGTGTTCCAACGAAGCACAATAGCTGATGTTAGGTGGTGATAAGGTCGACTATAAGATCTAACCAAATTGCACAAAATCTGATATGTTTTGTATTTTAGAGAGATAAAGTGAAGCTGAAACAACTTCTTGACTTCAGATCTGAAACCAAATGGCGATCGACGGTGATGGAGGAAGGTGGTGGTTATCATCGCTCGCCGGAGCTCATAATCCGGAGGAGAAAATCGAACATCTGAAGTCGAAAATAGTAGATCTGAAGACGAAAATTGTAGATCTGAAGAGAGAAATCATAGATCTTAAGCTGAAATTGTAGATCTGAAGAGGAAAATCGTATATCTGAAGCTGAAATTGTAGATCTGGAGTCAACCGGAACTTGTGGATCTGATGGCGGTGGTTCGTCGGCGGTAGGAGGCAGCGGTGGTTCGCCGGCGGTAGGAGGTGGTGGCAGTCAAGGGTGGTGGTTGGTGGCTAAGTGGTGGTAATGTTTGTGTGTTCTTCAAGTGTTAGATAAGAGAGAAAATAAGCATGTAAGAATGTATGTAGTGTGTGTAGATCTGGTTATAAAATGGGGTTCTTACAGTTCTTAGTTTTTAGTGATTCTCATTTGAACCTTTACCTATATATATATATATATATATATATATATATATATATATATATATATATATATATATATATATATATATATATAGTTGTGATATGACCTATCTCATTCAAAACTTGAAATTTAGTAGAAGGGGATACATTATTGCATATGTCGATTATACTCAATTTTAGATTATTTTAATAATATAAGACAACACTCTATGCAACTTAAATAAAAAAATTTAGTTTAAAATACATATATAATTACATTTTGTTATCGTTTGAAGAATTTTGACATTCATTCATATTTTGAAAATTATTTGGCATACCCTAAAACAAAATTTTTGGTATGCCTGACACTATTATACTAATATGAGATCGGTTCCAGTTCGGATATTAACCAGGAAGAAACGAATAACATGTACAATTTCCTTTGGAACCGAAAAGAAATGGTTTAGGTTTAGGTTCTAGAACCGGAAAAATCGGGTTGTTTTGGTAAAAGAAATTGAAATAAAGGGCTTTTTGATATTTTTTTTAAACTGAAGGGGCTGTTCAAGATTATATTTCATAAATAGCTATTCCATAATCAGATTTCTCAATTGTCGTTGCATGACATTCTAATCTCCTAGAATTAAAATGATACTCAAAATATATTATGGATCATTCCATTCATTTGATTATTTGAACAGTATGGCATGGATATTTAATCCAATGGGCAACTACACAAAGAAACCCACCAGCTTGTATATTAAAAATGCATACATATTATCGTTCTAATCATTATAAAAAGTTTTCAAAAAAATAATCATATTTCTGGTTTTTGAAAAATAACCAAATTTTTCCTCAAATGCTTTATTCTAGAGTAATCTTTATATTTTGGAGTTTTTTCTTTTCTCTTCAAAGAATTTTTTTTTGTTTTTTTTTTACTCTAAATGCGACATTTCGTAATGTTTAATGTCATTGTTTTTCAATAAAATGTCTAATTATGCATTGTTATTGTATAACCTTCATATTACTATGTTTGTTTGATTTTTTGTTAAATTAAGCAAAAAATGGTTATTTTTCTTCAAATTATGGAATTGTTATTCGGATTTCAGAATTGTTCTTAAAATTTCAGAGTTTTTTTTGAAATCCGAAATTTTAGTCCAGCATTCGGAATGTTGTTCCGGAATCCGTAACAAAAATTGTTTTTCCTTATGCGTAATGCACATTCTGATCAAAGTGATAATTTTTGTTAAAAAAATACTGGTTATTATCTTCAAATGTGTAATAAAAAATGGTTAGATTTCTTAATTCCCCTTTCATAAAACATAATATAAGGTATCTGGTTTGGGCCTATGATATAAACACTAAACATAAATTCTCTACTCCCTACAAATCATTAAACTATTGAAAAAACATTAAACATTAAACTAAAACTAAAACATGAATCTTTACCATATCCATAAATCCATAATACAAAATAAATATGCGGAGATATTTATCAAAACTTTCATTCTTGTTAGCCAGAAAATGGCTCAGGTAGAGACACGAATACTTGGAAAGGCCTCTTCGTTTGACGTTAGGATGATAAAAAAACTTCACACCTCCCCTTCTTTATATTTTTTTAATTATGATAAAAAATGCAAAATAAAATCAAAATGTCGTCTTCCCCAATTATAACATCCCTCTCTCCCACTTCAGACCTCGTAACATGCCGTTGTTATAGAGATAAAGGCGATTTGACATCTTCTTAACCCGAAATCCATACTTTCTACTCGATCTCCATCATGAACTATTTACATCATAACCCAATAAAAAAGAAGGGTTCCGGTAGAATAGAACAAATGACGTCGAGCCAAAAGCGCCTTCATTCCTATATAATAGAAAATGGTGGATGTAAGTAGGGCAGTAAACGAACCGAACGAACACGAACGAGGCTTGTTCATGTTCGTTCGTTTAAGTTAACCGAATAAATGAACGAACACGAACGGTTAAACGAACGGGTTTTCTTGTTCATGTTCGTTCGTTTAAAAAATTACATGGTTCATGTTTGTTCGTTTATGTTCGTAAACCTGCTAAACGAACATAAACAAACGAACAAAGATAAACAAACATATATGAACATAAATGAACATATAATATACTAATGTAATCAAATACAATTAAACATATATGAAGATAAAAAGAACTTATATGAACGAACATAAACAAACGTAAACGAACAACATAAATGAACGTTCACGAACATAATCGAACGAACGAGATCATTGTTCATGTTAGTTCGTTTAACTAAACGAACGAGAATTGGTGTTCATGTTCGTTCATTTATTAAATAAACGAACATAAACGAATTTCCCGCCGAACGGTACACGAACAGTTCGTTGAACGTTCAGTTCGTTTACAACCCTAGATGTAAGAATAAAAATCCACATCAGATCATGTCATTCAAGTCGCACGTTGCTTTCTACCATATCGTTTTAAACGGTGTTTTACCATAACCTTCTACTAATTTGGAACCAATACGAAATTGATTTAATCATTGAATCATGAATAGTCATTGGTTCAGTTGGTACAGAGACATAGTCATTTATACTATTTTTTTCTTAGCTACATAGCTAATAAATATTTTTTATGAAGAAATCTTAGCATGGCCTGAGCTTTTTTTGTATGAACGGAGTTTTTTCTATAAATCTATTGTAACACCCCGTTTATTAAATAAATAAATAAATTAATTAATGAATGAATTGTAGCCTTAAAATCCATAATTATATAGGAAGGAGTTCGTTTCGAGGAGTTAACTGTCACAATTTTAGAAGTCGGGGGTTAAAAGTGTCAGTTTCGGATTGGTTCCGTAAAGAATTATGAAGGCAGGGACTACTTGATAAATTATTGAGACTTAATTTGAAGAGATTTCGGAGGCTAAGGGGCTAAATGGTAACATATAGACTTCATTTGAAAAGAATTTGTAGAGGAGGGGCTGTTTGGTAAATCTTGGACCTAAAATGAAATGAATTTATAGAAGTAAGGGCCAAAGGGTAAAATTTGGACTTAAATTGGAAACAAATTTGTGAGGAGGGGCTAAAGTCGAATATTTGAATCGAAGTTTGGAGGAACACGGGATATACCCGGTGACCCCCTTTACCCCACTGTTACATTGCTAAACCCTAAACTCGATCTACACATTCAGCCGCCACCATTGTTGAGGACATTACCAACCGCCACCACCATAGGAACCCTTCTCAACCACCGATTGCACCACCGAGACCGGCTGCCGTTCTAACCTCCACCACCTTGTCGTCGAACGCCACTGTCACCTCCCTTGCTACCTCCGGTGAAGTCGTGAATGGCTGGGAAGCCCCATCAAGAACGAAGACGGGGCTGTGAACGGCGAACTCGAGTCGTGCGTGAACAGAATGCTCACGGTAAGGTTATCCTTCATCTCCTTCATCCCTTTTAGTTGTAAGGGACTGTAATCGCCATTATGGCCGCTGTCGCCGTTGGTCGCCATTTCTGTGGCATTCCGACGATGCCCTGCCACCTTGTAGGTGGCTGAATGTGTGTGTTCGCCTTTAAGGGATGTTTCTGAAGCTAACAGTGAGGTATGTACGCTATTTGGACAGGAATCAAGATAACCCACCACCGCCACCACCGTGAGGTGGTGGCTGTCATCTCCAACCACTATATGCTGCCACAAGTCGTTGAAAGAGTGCACAACCCAGTGTTGTTGTGTTCCAGGCGCGTGCATGTGTGGGGTTGCGGAATAGAAAAAAATCAAGGAATACCACCATGACTGCCATGGTGGCTGCCGCCACGTGCCACCACCGGCCACCACAAGGGTGGTTGCGTGTGTGTGTTTATTTTAGTATAGTGTGTATGTTTATTTTGGGAGTTCATTGTAAAAATTGTAAAAGCCAAAAGAATAATGAAAGAAACTTAAAACCACCACCGTAAGGTGGTGGCTGCCGCCACCGGCCGCCGTGTCTGGTGGCAGTGTGCCCTTTTTTTGGATTGTGACTCGTTTGGAATGTTTGGACAAAGGGACATAAACCCTAATGGGCCTAATGAAGCCCTATTGAACCTAAAAGCCTAAACATGTAACTAATGGGCTTAGTGAAACCCTAATGGGTCTAGTGAACCCTAATTAGTCAAAGGACCTAGCTATTAGGCATGTTGGGCTAATATGGGTTGGAAACCCTAATGTCATGAAACCCTAAATTGGGACTTATCGGGACCCGCACAAGAATCGTTTATTAAATTAAAATATTAATTAATAACCATTTGCAATTAACCTAAGGCCATGTGGGACTTAATGGATTAAGTCCTTAATGGGTTAAGTAGGGACACTTAACCCTAATCATCATTTTATGTGAAACCTTAATTTCACTTGGGACTTAAGTTGGGCCTTTCTATTGGGCTTTGGTAATTGGTTTATTAATAGGCCATCCAAGAATAATCAATTGCACTAGAGTAATTAGTTGGGTTGTAGGGTAAGGCCCATATGAAGGATTGGGCCCAATTTGGAAAATTGGGCCATAGATGGGCCATAGTTTGGGCCTTAATGATTATATGATGTTGGGCCTTAGAATAAGACCATGTAAAGGTTTGGGCCCAATTTGGAAAAATTGGGCCATATGTTGGGCTTTGACTAATAGTTGACTTTTGGGCCTTGGGCTTGAATCAAGCTAAGTTGGGGTTAAAGTAGTATTTACCCCAAGCATGGACTTATGGTTATGTATTGGAACCCAATTATTAATTTGGTGTTATTTTGATGTTGACAGTTCGGGAACCTGTCATCCAGTAGCTAGGGTTGGGTCTGCGGGACTTCAGCAATATGAGGTGAGTTACCTTCCAGTAGAAGTGGGTTTAAGGCCACAATGTCGGCCCACTAGTAGGAGCTTGTAGTTAGATGATTGTCTGTGTGATAATTATTTGGTATGCCACTATCTGTATGATTTATGTGCTAGTATGCTATAATACTATGTGGTAGTGGCAGGGGTGAAATAGTCCCCGGATACCGGTTGAAAAATACCGAAGGGGTAGATCGGGCACCCAGATATGCCTGACTGTATATTCATGTATGTTATGTTATATTATTATGTGGTAGTGGTAGGGGTGAAATAGTCCTCAGTTACCGGTTGAAAGATACCGAAGGGGAGGCCAGCACCCAGATATGCTAGGCAGTTATCCGGTTGAAAGAGACCGAAGGGGAGGCCAGCACCCAGATATGCTAGGCAGTTATCTGGTTGAAAGAGACTGAAGGGGAGGCCAGCACCCAGATATTCTAGGCAGCTATCCGGTTGAAAGAGATCGAAGGGGAGGCCAGCACCCAGATATGCTAGGCGGTTACCGGTTGAAAGATACCGAAGGGGTAGGTCGGGCACCCAGATATGTCTGACAGTATGTTATTTGTATGGTATGTGGTATAATGGGGGAACTCACTAAGCTTCGTGCTTTCGGTTTTCAGTTTTGGTTTCAGGTACTTCATTTTCAAAGGAAATGAGCCGGCTCGATCGCAGCGCATCACACTATGTTTTTCCGCACATGAGATCTTCGGGATTATACTCTAATATTATTTTATGATGACATGCTTGATTATTGACACACTGGTTTTGACATGAGTTAATACTATGGATGCTTTTATACTATTGCTTTATAAACAACTTCATTAAAAATGAAATTTTTGGTCTTGAATTTTGGGATGTTACATCTATATCTCAAAAAAAATCTAACAAAAATATCAAAAAATCAAAATATAGAAATAACATAACTAACACAAATAACACGAATAAATAAATTCTATTTGACTCTGTATGTTCAAGTGACTCAATCAATAAGATAGACCGACCAATTTTCAACTTCTCAAAGATTCAACCCATAAAGAATCATTACAGATCTTGATAATTGAAAAAGTTTCCTACTTTGACATCATTATTTGAGTGCTAAACAATTATTTGGTTATGCCATTTTGGGCTTTTCTCTAACCGGACTCCCCACCCGCACAACCATCTCATATATCAATTTATCTTTGAGGAATATATTTATGTGCTTGCTCCAGATGATCTTCAAGGACATCATTTCATCATCTTTCAAATGGTATCTGATGCGAACTGGCTCCAAACCACTTGTCGTGAGAGGGATTCGTCGTTTCTTAAGCCTGAGAGGTCACACAAGGAAGAAACTCGTCAGCCGTTTTTCGGGAGGAGGTCCCGGAAAGACGCTCCGACGGTCAAGTTAGTATGTTGAAGGTTATAATGGAAGTCTAATACTGGAGAAGGAATGACTTGCCTTACCGGGACCAAGATGAGGTCCTTTTATAGTGGAGATCTTCCTCGGTCCGTACTAGGGACCGGTACTGCAGTCCCGACAGGATCCGTCGCTCTTATTGGGGAGTCCTGCTCCACATTCGTGTTCAGCCCAATGATTGGTCCAGGCAATTGTGCTCTGTCTGGACGCTTTGTCGCCTGGAGCCGTTGTCTCTAGGCTGTGGCTAAAAGACAATATTATGGCGAGGGCGAGCCTTCTGTGCGGTCGCCTCGCGGGAGTCCGGGGTCGCTGAGTCGGCTCCCCATCGGAGGCGCTTTTTCGAGGCTCGCCTACTTCGGGCCCGCTCTAAGGGGCGCGCTATCAAGTCCCCCAGTCCAGTAGTCATAGCGTATGCTACCTAGCTATGATGTTCTGGACTTAACTATTGGTACACATGTCGTTGTCTCACTCAACGGTCGCTTCATTTCCGGCGATGTGACGTTTCGACGTGCGCGCGGCGGTTACGTCATGTGTCAGAGATTTTCGCAGACCCCGCCTTTTTTTTCCTTTTATTGCTCTTCAAACGGTTTCTTCTTTCATTTCTCCTTCTGCCTTTTCAGCCTCCTTTCTCTTTTTCTCTTTTCTTTCCGCCACGGCTATCGCTCAAGGTTCAACCCCTAGTTCTTCTGAGTTCGTCACACTTCAAGAGGCGTATGGTCTCACTCCGGCTGATGGGGTGGAATTTCCTGTCCCCGACTCTTTGATTACTCGACCTCCTCCTGGGAAGGTGGGTGTTTACCTGAAGACTTTTGACGCTGGTCTTCGTATTCCATTGACCGACTTTCAGGAGGAGATACCCCCGCCGTTGTGGGTGTAGCGTACAGATGCTGACTCCCGGCGCTATTCACAAGGTGGTGGCTTTCGAAATGATATGTCGTGCTAACGGCATTATGCCCGATTATTTCGTCTTCAAGTACTTCTTCTGGTTTGCTGCCACCAATGACAAGTATACTTTCTCCGCCCGTCCGGGGGGGGGGGGGGGGGCATAATCTTGTTATTGACAGTAAGCCTCCCAAGAATTGGCAAGACCGGTGGCTGTGGGTTAACCGGGAGTTGCTTGACGGCGAGCATCCCCGAGCGATGATGCCTTCAGACACTATTCCCAAGCTGTTTCCTCATAATCAGGCGACTGCAGATCTCCTGCGTTCTCTTCAGGTGGATGTTGACGTGATGTCGGAGGTGATTCTTGCTGGTGTCGGAATGAGCCCTAATTGGCGGTCCCGAGGGGAGATGTCTGTGTACTACACCATCTCAAAGGGTGAGTTGTTCTCACCTTTCTTCTTTCTTTCTCCTTCTTCCTATCTCCTTCTCTCCCCACCCCCCTCTTTTTTTTCATATATGTTTTGCTTAACAGGTGTCGAATGCTTCGTTTCTATGGATTCTGTACTACGGGGTCGCTACCAGGGGAAGTTGTTGCACCGTGCAGTGCCTCTATATGAGACTTTGCCTCCCCCCGCCGTTTGTCTGCTGTTATCCCGGTATCTCCTCAGCCCGTAGGTAGTTCGACCGCATCGGAGAGTCGCCCTGGTTCGCACACTGTTGTTACTCATGCGACTACATCTCCTGGTCCTACTGGGTCGGATGCTAATGACGTGGTGGATAGTATGGTTGGGATAGTGACCAGCGCCCGTCGGATTGCCGGAAAAAGGAAGGTCGTGCAGGCGATGAGCGGACCAGCTCCCGAGGGTAGTTCAGGACCCATTGGACGGCGGGTGATGCAACGTCGCGTTCTTATGCGCTTGTTATCTTCTCCTTCCTCCGATCCAGGGGATGTGTTGGTGATACCGGATGATGATGTTCAACAGTCTGAGGGTATTGAGAGGGTGTCTCATCAGCCCCTTGTTCTGATTCCTGTGAGTGTTGGTGTTAATCATCTGTCTCCAAGGAGTAGTCCGGAGCGGTTGTTTCAGGGGTCTGCCCCCGTTGTTCCTGTGTTTATCCCGGGATGGAGTTTGCGACCTGATTCTCGGTTGTCTGTGCGCTCCGCTGCTTTAGATTTTACCCGCCATGCTCTCCCTCCAGCCACCCTAGACGACATAGATTCCATGAGCAATGCCGTTTTGGCCTACAACCTTGCATACGCCGCTGCGCAGGCTATGATATACTTAGCTGTCGGGTCCCGTCGTGTACAACGGTTTGACGATTTGGAACGTGTGCACTCTTCCCTAGTCGAGAGTGAAGCTAGCTTGAGGAGTAGGGTGGCGGATTTAAGTGCTATGGTTGTTCGGCTGGAGGATGAGAACAGGTCTTTGGTTTCGGGGAAGTCGTTGTTGGAGGATGTTCATGGTGTTTTGGAGGGTCAAGTGGAGTCTTTGACCCAGGCAAATGAAGGTTTGATGATTCAAAACGAGAGCTTGGAGCGAGATGTTGTCGACCGCGAGCGGGAGGTAGAGGTGTTGAAGGCACACCGTAGTTGGCTCCTTCAGGTGGGCCTTGTACACGTGATGGACAAACTCCTTGAGCACCCTGAGTTGGTGGTATTAGTCGCATTCGACATGCTGCTTTTGTCGCTGGCGAGGAGTCGGGTTGGGCGAATTTGAAAGCCCAAGTTGATGCCGGGATGTACGACCCTTCGGCTAGCGACTCACGGTCCAGTCATTCTTCAGTCTTGGATGATGCTTTACTGGCCTTCGCAACTATGGATTTCGGTGGCTTGCTTGGATTAGGTGATTTGGACGTCGATGGGGTGAGAGCATTGTGTACTTTTGATGATGGTGAGGAAGGTGTGGGCGAGTTGGGTGCAGGTACTGGTGGCGATGGCGGTGATGGTGTTGGTGGGAGTGGTGGCGATGGTGCTGGCGGGAGTGGCGGTGGTGGTGCTGGTGGGGATGGCGTTGGTGGTGCTGGTGGGGGTGGCGGTGAAGCTTTCTAGAGCTACCCTTCTGGGGTGTGAAAAAATCTTGTTGAAGCTTTTGTGTTGTTGTCTTTTAGTCATTTTATGGCCTCTGAGGCCTTTGTTTTGATGTTCTTAGCTTGCGGCCTCTAAGGCTTTTGCGTGTAACCAGACAATGGTCTATCTTTAATTGCTGAACTGTTATGCTTTTTATCAATTGTATCGAACCGCCTATGTAGGTTGATCACTTGTTAGGCCTTCTTCTATATTATATTTTCTATGTTTATGTATGTTGTATCTTGGATTCACTGAGTATCCTTTATGCTATATTTGCTAGAATGTTAGATGTGCTCACTGCCTTACGTGCTAAAGATAATGCATGTTCTTTTATTTATGTATTTCTGCTACATGGTTGTTTCATACAATAATTTCCTATTGGACTTCTCTGAGAGTCCATCTATTGGTTCGGGTGATCAGTCCGGCCCTGAGATGTTTTCCCCATTTTCCCTACTGCTTAGGGGTTTACGACTTTGCTTGGAGACTGTGTGCCTTCGACTTCCCTTCTGTATAGGGTTCTGTCATTTCTTAGACGTGGAACTTCCTTAAGTTCCTTGTGTTCCATGTCCTGGGTATCTGCCTCCCCTCCGGAGTTTTAATGGAGTAGGAGCCGTTGCGGTGCGCCTCAATTACCTTGTATGGTCCTTCCCAGGTTTGACTTAACTTCCCCCGGGGTTGGGCGTGGCTGACTTCGTTTTTTCGTAAAACATAGTCTCCTACTCGGAACGCCTTGTTTCTTACTCGCTGATTGTAGTATCTTTCCACTTCCTTCTTATAGGAGGCTTAGCGTATGCTTGAGCATTCGCGTCGTTCTTCCAAGAGATCCAAGTTTTCCCTTAGGCCTTCGCTGTTTTCCAGTTCCCTGTAATATTCCGTGCGTATTGATCCTACCATTATTTCTGCCGGTAGCATCGCTTCGGCTCCATAAGCTAGGCAGAATGGTGTCTCTTTCGTTCTGGTTCGTGGTGTGGTTCGATATGACCAGAGAACCTCCGGCAGTTCATCTACCCAGTTGCCTTTTGCTTTGTCCAAACGTTTTTTGATCCCTTGTACCAGTGTGCTATTAGACACCTCTGTTTGCCCGTTGGCCTGAGGGTGCGCCACGGATATGGACCTTCGCTCTATTCCCTTTTCTTTGCACCAATCCCTAAAGGGGTTTTCTGCGAACTGCAGGCCATTGTCGCTGATCAGGACCCTTGGTATCCCAAATCTTGTCACGATGTTTTTCCAGGCAAACTTGATTACTTGTTTCCTATTGATGCATGCCATTGGCTCTGCTTCTATCCACTTCGTAAAGTAGTCGACCGCCACAACTAAGAATTTTACTTTCCCAGGTGCTTCTGGGAAAGGACCGACTATATCGATTCCCCATTGGTAGAAAGGCCAGGGGCTAACTATGCTTGTTAACTTCGATGGCGGGACTTCTTGCGTTGGTGAGAAAGTCTGTCACTCCATGCAGGTCCGTGTTAGCTCGACCGCATCCTGGTGTATATCTGGCCAGTAGAGGCCCATGCGTAATACCTTGCCTGTGAGCGCTCTTGCTCCCTCGTGAGCTCCGGCCGACCCTGCATGGGGTTCTTTTAGGGCCAGCTTTCCTGCTGCTCCATCTGTGCACTTGAGCCACGGAGCCGTATGGCCCTTCCTGTACAACGTCCCTTTTATCATCGCGTACTGTGGGGCTCGTATCCTTGTCTTCCGAGCCACCGCGTGGTCGTCAGGAAGTATGCCATGCTGTAGGTAGTCTATGATGGGCGTCATCCAGTTGGGTTGTGCTATTGACAGGGAATTAACCTGCCGCTCGTCGATGCTCCTTTCTTTCAGTACTTCCACCAATACTTCCTTTGAGAGATGTCTAAGGCATGTTGACGCCAGTTTGCTGAGGGCATCTGCTCTCTTATTACTTCCCCTCGATATTTGTTTTATCTCAAAGCTCTTTAGGGTACTCGTAATTTGTTGTACTGCTTTGACATATTTCTCCATTCGCTTGTCTTTTGTTTCCAACTCCCATGTCACCTGGTTAGCCACCAAGCGCGAGTCGGTCAGGGCTGTGACTCTCTCCGCCCCCATTGTTACCACTAATCTGAGGCCGGCCAAGAGGGCTTCATATTCTGCCTCGTTGTTGGACGTGTGAAAATCGAAGCGTAAGGCACATGTGAGTTCTTCTCCCATTAGGCTAGTTAGGATCAGCCCTGCACCTGATCCTTCTTTGCTGGAGGCCCCATCTGTGTAAAGAGTCCACCGTTGGTTGTCCTCTTTCTTCGAGCGCACTTGATTGTCTGCCTTGGTTGCTTCCTGCTGGAGTTCTCCTGGGACTTCGAGCAGGAAATCCGCTTGGGCTTGCCCTTTGATGCTTGCTCTGGGGTGGTAGGTGATGTCGTGCTCTCCTAGATCCATGGCCCATTTTGCAAGTCGTCCCGACGTCTCTGGCTTCAGGAGTATTTGTTTGATCGGGTAATTTGTCAATATCTCTATTTGGTGGGCCTGGAAGTACCGACGGAGTCTCCGTGCTGCATAGACTAAGGAGAGCACCAGTTTTTCGATGACCGGGTAGTTCATCTCCGGTCCTTGTAGTGCCCGACTCACAAAATATACCGGTAGTTGGCGTCCCTGTCTGTCGACCGTTAGCACCGACGAAATTGCATCTTTTGATGTGGACAGGTACACTTGTAATACCTCTCCGGGTATCGGGCTGGCCAGAGTGGGGAGTGCGTGGAGTACTTTCTTTATCTCTTGCAGTGTCGATTCGGCTTTTGTGGTCCATTTAAAGTTGTTTTTCTCTATGCACCCTTTCAGCATGTTGAACAGTGGCATGGCTTTTTCAGCCGACTTGGAGATGAACCGACTGAGTGCGATCAGCTTTCCATTCAAGGCTTATGCATCCCTCAGCGTGCAGGGTGAAGGTGTTTCCTCTAGCTCATTTACCTTGATTGGGCTTGGCTGGATCCCTTCCTTCGTTACATAGTATCCCAAAAACTGACCCTCCTCGACTCCAAAAGTGCACTTGCCGGGGTTTAATTTCATCCTAGCCTTCTCCAGAGTCTGTAACGTTTCTTCTACATCTCGTAGTAGCATGTTCTCGTCCGGGCTTTTTATGACCATATCATCGACATAGACTTCAATGTTCCGACCGATTTGGTTGATGAACAGGGAATCCACGAGCCGCTGATAGGTTGCCCCTGCATTTTTTAGTCCAAACGGCATTTTTGTATAACAGAAAGTGCCATGATCCGTGTAGAAAGCCGTTTTATCTTCATCGTTTGTGTTCATCATTATCTGGTGGTATCCTTTGTATGCATCTAGGAAGCACTTCCATTGGAAACCTTGCAAAGACTCTACCTTTTGGTCTATTTCTGGTAGCGGGTAACAGTCTTTGGGACACGCTTTGTTCAGGTCGGAGTAGTCAATGCACATGCACCAGATACCGTCACTTTTCCTCACCATTACCGGGTTGGCGATCCATGTGGGGAAAATTGCTTCTCTGAGAATTCCTGTGCTGGTTAGCTTTGCCACTTCCATGTTGATTACCTTGTTTCGATCCCCTCCCTGGACCCGCTTCTTTTGCTTCATCTCCTTGGTTCCTGGCTTTATCATCAACTTGTGTTCTATAATTCCTCGATCGACCCCTACCATGTCAGCGGGGGTCCATGCAAACACATGTTTGTGCCTTTGTAGTAGTAGGACCAGTACTTCTCTTGTTTTTGCAGGGAGGGTCGTCCCTACGGTCACCCATTGGTCTGGGTGCTCCCTGTTGACCACTTCTCCCCCGTCCGACAGATCTGGTTTTGGCCTTTTGGTCTCTGCTGAGATGTCATTTGGTTGCATGATTTCGTAACATTTGAGTTCCTTTGGTGGTGTGGCCAGAACTACGCCCGGTCCCTGACTTGTGCTGAATTTGACTATCCCATGGACCGTCGATGAGACTGCTCTGAATCTTAATAGGGTTGGGCGCCCCAATATGATGTTGTGTTCCGAGGGGTGTCGTATGACTACGAAGTCGATTAGGGCAGTTCGTCGTCTAGTTTTGTCCTGACTGACTAGTGTGAATGGTAAGTGGATCGTACCTAGCGGCCATAGGCTGTGCCCGGTGAATCCCGTGAGTTGGCCGGTGGTTGGCCTTAAGCCTTCTTTCCACGTGCTTGGCAACAGTCTGAAACAGTGCCCATAGATGATGCCTGCTGAGCTTCCGGTGTCGATGTATACCCGGTGGATGACTGCATTCTTGATTGATCCCTAAATGACCAGGGGGTCGTTCCCATTCCACCCGGTTGGGCGTGGGTCGTGCATGGCGAATGTCAGCCCCTACATTGCCCCTGTGATGTCTCACGTGCCCTTCATACGCTCCGCCCTCCCCCTTTTGTGGTGGATTGTTAGAATCTCCAGTTTTTGCTCCATTTTTCTGGGAGCGTCTTTTAGGTTGTCTGCGTCGAACTTTGCTCGTAGACTTTTGGCGATTTCTACCACATTGCCTTTCAGTTGTTTTTCTTCGATTTCCCTTTTTAGCACCGCGCAATTGATTGTGTCATGTGTTCGACTCTTGCGGTACTCGCAGTACTGCATTTTAGTGCCTTTTGCTGCTGGCTTCTCATCGACCGTGTATACTTTTGTCCGTCTACCCCGCCTATCGTCCCTAGAGAAAGGTCGAAAACAGCTTGGCAGTCGCCTGTCTCGACTCATGAATCTGTTACTTCCCCGGGGGTCGAGGGGGATTGTGGGGTAGTTATTACGCCTCCCAGCAAAAGTTGTCATGGCATTGACGTACGCCTGCTTTGACGCTTCACCTTCTTCTTGGCGTAGGTAGCGCTCAACTCGTTCTTTTAGTTCGGCCCTTGTTTTGGGTTGTTTGCCCATGAGTTTTTTGGGATAACAATCCCGGCAACAGTCCCCAGGTAAATGCACCCGCGATTAGCCCTTCATCGTGACCTGGGACATCTAACATAGCCTTGGTGAATCTGGCGAAGTAGTCCTTGACTGACTCTCCTTCCCTTTGTTTGCACCCAATGATTGAGTGGCAATCGCCTTTGTATTTCCAGAGTTGCATGAAGTTCGTTAGGAACAGGTATTTCAACTGGCTGAAGTTTCTAATGCTGCCCGGTCGTAGCATTTTGAACCATGTTCCTGCGTTACCGTCCAAGGTACTGGGGAAGTACGCACACCAGAATCTCTCATCTAACTTGAGAGACGTCATGGTCCACTCGTACGTATCGATATGGCTATCTGGGTCGGTAGTTCCGTCATACGTCTTAAGGTGGGGTAGTTTAGCAGTGTTGGGGATTTCATATTCCAAGAGTTCCTTGACGAACGACGACAGAACGCTTCGTGACGAGCAATCTTGGGTTGGGATTTGCTGGTTGAAATGGTATCCTAGTTGTTGCATTGCCAGGAAAGGTTGCACGAGCGTGTTGTTGTAGGCACTCAGATCTGGTATCGGTAAGCCGTACTGGTTAAGTAGCTGGTTCAGGGTTTGGAGATTATATGTCAAAGGGATTTGTTGCTGGATTAAGGGCGTCTGTTGTTGGGTCATGGGTATTGGTTGTTGGACTATGGGTGTTTGCTGTTGGGCCATGGTTATTGGCTGTTGGGCTATGGGTGTTTGCTGTTGGGCCATAGATATCGACTGTTGGGCTATGGGTGTTTGCTGTTGGGCCATGGGTATCGGCTGTTGGGCTATGGGTGTTTGCTGGTAAAAAGAAGATGACATCGTTGGTGTGGTGCCTGATTTTAGTAACTGGTGGTTCCGTGGTTGTGATGTGACGCTCGTATTAAACATGGTGTCGTGTGCGTATAGGTTATTTGTGGGGGGTGTGATGGGTGTTATTTGGGTGCCATGAGGGGTAATGGTGTTGAAGAATAGAAACGGCGAGGTGAATATCGGCTGGTTTTGGGGTAAGGTAGTATGTGTAATGGTGGTGATAGGAGTTAAGGGTGAATCTCGTGGCGTAGCCGTTGCAATGTGTGGCGGTGGGCCGCCGGGAGCTGGTATGGTTTCAAGGTTTGGCGACGGGTCCCCTGATGACGATGGTGCTTCGAGGAATGGCGGTTGTTCTCCGGGGAGTGAGACGATTGGGGTGTCAACTGCCTTCAGCGGTCCCATTGGATGTATCGGACTGTGTGGCGGCTCCGATGGTTCTCCGGTTGCTTTTTCCGCCATGGTTGGTTGCATGAGGGGACAAAGAGTAAAGGGTTTGCGTATCTGTTATCATACAAACGTATGGCGCCAAATGATGCAACCTGGCTCCGAACCACTTGTCGTAAGAAGGATTCATCATTCCTTAAGCCTGAGAGGTCACACAAGGAAGAAACTCGTTAGCCGTTTTCCGGGAGGAGGTCCCGGAAAGACGCTCTGACGGTCAAGTTAGTATGTTGAATGTCACACCCCGATCCTTGTCGGAATCGATCGAGGCGTGATATATTGTTCAAAGTCTCATGACAACTATGTTATAATATGATTAGATTCAATTAAGTACTAATTATGCAAACAAGATCCACAACATACAAATACAAATCCAAATATGAACAACATTTATTACATCAAATTTAAATAGTCTTGTGGATTTCTAAGGCACAACCTATTTTTCATCAACTTCATTCTTCAAATCTGCATCATGGGTAAAAACAGGTCAACTACAAGAGTTGGTGAGTAATCTAATTTTAGTAGAGAAAATTATGAAGTTGAAACCTTTATAATTGGAAATTTGTTTTCTTTTGAAGTAGGCAAACAATTGTATTTGAGATAACGGTTTATAAATCAAAAATTGATTAACAAATGATAACAACAACAATAAGTCCTCACCCTATATATACATATGTATATATATATATATATATATATATAAATATATATAGGATGAAGCATCTAATCATCATACACACTCAACCACGTGCGATCAATCACCTTAGCGTCCCAAGGCGGGGTGGTCAACCCAATAGCGCTATTATTGTCCATAACGTACCTCAAGAATACGGGCATAGTCATGGAGATTAGACTAAAAATGATAATGCACTACAAGTACATGTCGCATAAACAAACAATAGTTATACAATTAATGATTCACGTATAAATGTCCCAACAATGTCTCAATTGTGATAAAACAATAAAATGAAGTTGGAACATATTAGAACCACATGATACACCCCAAAAGTATTGAAAATTATAAAATATGGGGTAGATTACTCACATTAGTCCCAAAACGAAATGTGTGTGTCGTACGATAGACGGTTCGGGTCAAAATGGCGTAGAACCTAATATAATTAATAGTTTTGGTTTAGGAACTGCTAAACGAGAATAGAGTACTAATACAAATAATTAGACACATATTCTTATATTAGATGAATTAACAATAATTCATTTTGATTATAATATTAAGGTATTCATTTGTTAAATGAATTTTAAATTGAATTAATTACTTTGCATAATTAATTTATATTTTCAATTTAGGCCAGATTTTAATAATTTCTTATTAAAATAATAATTGGCCCAATTATAATTATTTACAGATTTTAACAATTATTTATATGAAATAATCATTAAAATGCATTTTTACATGCTTAAATACTTATGAAAATGGTTTTAAATAGTAAACAGAATTGAAAAATTATGAAATTATTAGGAAATCATTATTGCATACAATATGAATTACTGTAAAATTTGTATATTTTTCTGAACTGTTTTAGTATTTATTTAATATTTTAATGATTAAACAACACAAAATTCGGGAAAAATAGTAAATGATTCTCAAGAAATCTGTAAAATTTACCATAGTTTTATAACATGATGTAGAGCTCAGTGTATAAGTTTCAGATATTTGTGAATAAGGGACGTATTTTTTATATATTTCATTATTAATTAATCAATAAAATCATAAATAATAGGAAAAAGTAATATAAATGCATGAAACTTCATATATCATGTTTAATCAGTATACAGGTCACCCTATAATTTTCTCAGAATTTATTGAATGCAAAAAGTATTTTATGTGAATTATTTCCCTACTTTATTGCAATAATTATAGTAATTCAATAAAAATAAATTATTTTCTGAAAATTTCCAGAACTTCTTATTTTATCGATGGGATTCTGAGAAAAATCAGGTTTATGCATAAAATGAGTTTTAGATATTTTGGTGGATTTAATTTGTTTCTTGTATGAATATGAAACTTTTAACAACATATCTTGATGAATGCTTCAAGAGGGATGAAGATTTGAGTATAATAGATTGTTCTTGGATGGAATATGAGTATTCTTGAAGGAAATTTCGAGATTGAGAGTGAGAGAAAGAATAGAGAAGGTTTAAGTGGTGAAGAGAATAATGTGTTGGGAGGAAAAGGAAAGGAAAGTGGATGGGATGTGTGAGTGGGAGACCATGGGAATAATCTTTTTGCTTTTGGTGGTCTTCATAATTTCCCACTAACACAAGCATCTTTTACATAATTAATATAAGAGTTTTATAAAATTTAATGTAAAGTTTATAAAAATAGAGTTTTATAAAATTTAATGTAAAGTTTATAAAAATGGAGTTTTATAAAAGATGAGTTATTATTTGATTATAACAATCTACTTTGATTTGAAGTTTAATTATAGCATTCAAGTTTGATTCTTTTAAATTTAATTAGAGCATTGTACTTTGATTTGATTTTAATATGGTATCATAATTTAATTTGATTATAGTTATAACGTTGTACTATACTATGTTGCTATTAACGTCAATTTATATCGTAGTGTATGAGTTTCGATCCTATTAGCGTCAAGTAATCTTGAGTAGGGTTTGAATGAGATTGCGAGAGGTTTCGTTTGTGATCTTTTTGAGTGTCCGGCTTCGCAACGCAAGGTCCATAGACCCCGTTAAGCCATGATTTAGTGTCCTACACAATCCCGATGATTGTGCAATAATGTTTTATCGCTTTGGTTCATTGTTTAGCACTGTTAAGGCTAAGGAAAATCAAACACATGAACTTTCCAAATGATGTTTTCTCATTAAAATAGCGAATTATACAGTGATTACATAACGTAAACCCTATCATACAAGGGTTAATGGAGTTGACCGGTTTGACTAGTTGACTTTGTTTGACTTTGACTTGACCGAAATTTGATGGTTGTCACATCATCCCCCCGTTAGAGGGAATTTCGTCCCGAAATTTGCATTTTGATTGGGACTTCAAGAGTTTGGAAAAAGATGTGGAATACTTTTCGTAGTACAAGAAATTGATTATGGTGAGGAACAACCCTCCTGATGTCACATGATGACCTTGGAAATTTCTTATTGTAACTTGAACTGAGTCAATTTAAAAGGAGTTTATTGTTTTGGGATGATAGAGTATTCTATGTGTGCTTTTATACTCCCTGTTTTATCCTTGGTATTACCACTATGAATATTTTATAACGTAGTTAGCGAGTTTCATCATTATGAATGTTTCAACAAATTTTGACGAAATTGGCATTATAAGTCCTACAAGTTCTTTTATAGTCGATTGACGTAAACTAGTCGTATATCATTAAGATTGCAAGGGCATTTTGGATGGGTGACCCCGCCTTAAGCCCACAACCAAACAAGGAACAGGGAATGAGGCGGAATCACACATTCTAAGTCCATAGAATCTTAATGATATATGACCATAATGTTTACACTAGCCCTCATAGATTCCAGGGGCGTAGTATTATTGGGATAGAAGTAGGAATTGTAGTTCAAAATAAAATAGTTATAGGCCTGCTATCTTCAAACTTGGGCTTTGGCCCCTCCCGATTCCTAATCAGAATGGTCCAATACTCCCAATTCTCCAAGCGACCAAGCGGTATCAAGAAATCAAAATCGATTCATCCCCATTTTCCCAATTCGCTGCCTATCTCGCCTGCTGTTCGTTTGTCGTTGTCTCGCCAAGTCAGTCGCCTGGTCTCACTCTCGCCAAGTGCCCAAGTCCCCATTCTCACTTCACAGAAATCAGGTATGTAATCCCGAGACCCAAATCCTGTTCAGATGTTCTTTCTTTTCTGATTGTAAGATTGTTGATTGTTGGTGTTGGCGTATTGCACTGCTGCTGCTGTTTTCTGTCAATTTGTTGCATATTTATGCGTTACTACTGTCTTACTGAGTTTCCTTTTAATTTGGCTGTCATTTGCGATTTGGCGATTTGCCAATTTGATTTATAAGTTATGAACTTATAGATTTTGTTATTGATTTGGTTATGCTTAACAGCTTGTCAGCTTCAAACAAAACTGAAAAGTGACAACAAAGATTGATTTGGTTATTGTTAAATGAGTTATTGGTTATTGTTCTAATTTTGAATTTGATTTTGTTTTGATTGGATCAATTGTTCCTTCATTTTGATTTTTCTAGATATAATCATGGGAAAGATGAAAACATTGAAAGAGAAATTGTTGTCTGCTTACTAATATATCATTCATAATCTGTTTTTAAAGACATTAAAGGTTGTCGGGCTGAGTTGTAATTCTTTTTCTAGGTGTTTTTGGTGTTTATTTTTAGAAAACAATCTGTTTTTATTTTTTTAATTTCAGTTTATAATATTTTCGCCCCCCCCCCCCCCCCCAAGGTAATTGTTCAAGCTCCGCCACTGATAGATTTACTAGTAAAAACCCTGAGTTTTTTTACATAGATGATAAGACTTATTTGGGTTTTACCGTGTTCTCAAGATTCATGGTTTATATACTTGAATCGATGCTAGTTTTAGTAATCAAAAGAAATTTTGAATTTAAACGTCGAGGTTAGAAGCTTGTACTGATATTTAAGGGGTTAAAAAATAAAATTTTATTAGTTACCTATAGCGACACACAAGTCATAATTTGCATGTGTGAAGACTTGGAGTACTTTCTAATTGGTTCGTGTGTGAAGACTTGGAGTACTTTCTAACTGGTTCATGTGTGAAGACTTGGAGTACTTTCTAATGAAAAGTGTGCTACTGGGGAAATTTGAAACTGGTACGTAGCTTCAAAGTCAAGAATATGCGGTAGGCATGTCATGTATTAAATGCATGAGGCACATAAGTCATAATTTGCGGCAACATATACGTATATGTGTGTGAATTGAAGAAGAAGGTTACAGTTCAAAGACCATATATATTCATTTCCTCTTTATTTGTTATTAATTACTTCTCCCACTTCACTTATATAAATCATCACATTCTTACCGCAACTTTTAACTTCTCCCTCACAAATGGATCCACCTGCAGATCATCAAAACCCTATAGATGACCTCGATTGGTTTCAGTACTTTGATCATCAAGATCTTTTCAGGTATATATAAACTTCACTCATTACCCCATCTTTCGCACAGAAAAGTGATTTTGTCTATATTGATCAAAACATGGTTTGGATTTGTAGTGATCAAAAAGAGTCTTTCATCGTGTTGGATTTGATTATCTTGAGTTTTTTTTTTTTTTTTTGGATTTTTGCAGTGGTGACATGCTCGACCATCATGATTACGAGTTGTCGGAAAAATTGCATGAAGTGCTCGATCAGAACGTTTCCACAGTACTTAACAAAGATCAAAACATCATTTCTAGAAATGAGTTTCACGATTTGGATCCCCTTAAAGACATAAGCTTATGGGATTGTTGGGAGGATGGTAATTTACCATTGGTTAGTTTCAGTGAAGACTGTAAATCCGGTGGTGAGGCTACAGGTAGTTCTAGTGCTGCCACCACTGATCACGGTGGCCGGAAGGTGGCAAATAGATTGAGACCATTGGAGTTTGAAGAGATAGCGAAGTACTTTGAGATGCTGATAATCATGGCAGCAAAGGAACTAGGGATAAGGTTAACATTGTTGAAGAAAAGACGCAGAGAGCTAAACATAAACAGATGGCCTCATAGAAAACTTAAGAGCTTTCGATCCCTCATTCAAAATGCCAAGGTAAACTACGATAATAACCTTCTATACATTACTCATGCATGTATGCATGCACTTGGTAACCAAAGTAGTTTTGGTATTTTCTAAAATTTTGATTATTAGTTTCTTTATAACATAAACATAGGCCCTAGGCATATGCCACATCGAATCAATTGTTTTACTACGATTTCTAATTTATATGTACATAAGCTTAACTCATTGTAAATTTTATGAACTCACACGAAAAATATATTGCATCTACCTAAAAAAACTAGGAGTTGGGATTAAAGGAGGAGGTAGAGACGTTAGCAGGGCACAAGAAGATGATGGACAAATTGCCAGGTATGGAATTGACAGAAAGAACAAAGAAGCTTAGGCAAGCTTGCTTCAAAGCTATTTATAAGAAGAGAGGACTTAACAATCCTTAGTCCTTACCTTTTCTTTTAGCCATTTTGTTATAATTAGTGGATTTTAATCTACATTGTATGTGTTTTTCTCTTGATAGATTGATACGCTTTTTAGTTTCATTGTGTTTGTCTATTGATTTTTTTATGCAGAAAATTTTGTATAATTTGGGTATTATAGTTTGTATTATGTATTTAGCTATATTCTAGATTGCCGACACGACTACGCTGACGACTCTATACCAGAGGTCTATATAAATAGACTTATGAATTTAGTAGGAATAACTTGATTATAATCTTGTGATTTGTTCCATGTCTGATCCACTCCTAAGATTCACTCGACATGCCCCCAGTTATGTGTAATTAAAATGTTATTAGACTGTTGATCCTAATGAGTCTACCCTAAGTCCACAACCAAACAAGGAACATGTCAACTATGAGAAACACGCATATGGACTTGTGAGTTATTTGTAAATTGATTAGGGAAATAAAGTTTTTTTTTAGACATTGTTGGGTAAAATAATTGTAAAACACTTGTTGGGCCATGGTTAGGAGTGTTGGGCACCTTTTGGGCTTTCCATGGTTACTAAATGTGAAACATGTAGCACTTGCGTGGGCCCCCACAAAACTAAGTTTTCACATTTCTTTCCCACTTCTAGGCCCATTAGGGAACTTAATAGTCCAATGAGTTGGCCATTTTGGAGTGTATCCTTTATGATACGTTTGATAAGGTCGGGTATTTTGATGGTTCAAAAGTAATGTGAATGACGCGCTTTGGACTATAGGTTTGGGAACTCTCGCCTTTGGTCCCCAGATAAGCAAACTGGCCCCTCGGTTGATTGGGATGTATACGAATGCTTACCTAGTCAGGACTTTCGGGCTACCGGCACCTCCCCCTTCCAGTTACTACGCGTCCATTACTATGATCCTACCCAACTAGAGTGGATGACTTTGAATTTCCTATGAGCTCTAAGGAATACATATATGTATATACATTTTGTTAAACAACTTGAGTATGTGTGTGATTTTCAGAGAAAGTGGAGAATATTCACAAGTGTATGCACACATATAAGTGTCAGGAGTAATACGTATGCACATAAGGGAGCAATTAACACACAAAGGTATTCCTAGGATTTTCTAAGTGCGAATTGCATGCAGTTGTGTGTGCATTTTATAAACTAGCATACGAGAGGACCCTAGAGGCTATAGACTAGGTCAAGGCAATTAACCTAATTCCCTATAGTCAAGGGCTCATATACCAATCTGTCAAACCCCGATCCTTGTCGGAATCGATCGAGGCGTGATATATTGTTCAAAGTCTCATGACAACTATGTTATAATATGATTAGATTCAATTAAGTACTAAGTATGCAAACAAGATCCACAACATACAAATACAAATCCAAATATGAACAACATTTATTACATCAAATTTAAATAGTCTTGTGGATTTCTAAGGCACAACCTATTTTTCATCAACTTCATTCTTCAAATCTGCATCATGGGTAAAAACAGGTCAACTACAAGAGTTGGTGAGTAATCTAATTTTAGTAGAGAAAATTATGAAGTTGAAACCTTTATAATTGGAAATTTGTTTTCTTTTGAAGTCGGCAAACAATTGTATTTGAGATAACGGTTTATAAATCAAAAATTGATTAGCAAATGATAACAACAACAATAAGTCCTCACCCTATATATATATATATATATATATATATATATATATATATATATATATATATATATATATATATAGGATGGAGCATCTAATCATCATACACACTCAACCACGTGCGATCAATCACCTTAGCGTCCCAAGGCGGGGTGGTCAACCCAATAGCGCTATTATTGTCCATAACGTACCTCAAGAATACGGGCATAGTCATGGAGATTAGACTAAAAATGATAATGCACTACAAGTGAATCTATCAGTGGCGCATAAATAGGCAACTGATTGACAGAAAACAGCAGCAGTAGTGCAATACGCCAACACCAACAATCAACAATCTTACAATCAGAAAAGAAAGAACATCTGAACAGGATTTGGGTCTCGGGATTACATACCTGATTTCTGTGAAGTGAGAATGGGGACTTGGGCACTTGGCGATGGCGATTGGCGAGAGTGAGACCAGGCGACTGACTTGGCGAGACAACGACAAACGAACAGCAGGCGAGATAGGCAGCGAATTGGGAAAATGGGGATGAATCGATTTTGATTTCTTGATACCGCTTGGTCGCTTGGAGAACTGGGAGTATTGGACCATTCTGATTAGGAATCGGGAGGGGCCAAAGCCCAAGTTTGAAGATAGCAGGCCTATAACTATTTTATTTTGAACTACAATTCCTACTTCTAGCCCAATAATACTACGCCCTGGAAATCTATGAGGGCTAGTGTAAACATTATGGTCATATATCATTAAGATTCTATGGACTTAGAATGTGTGATTCCGCCTCATTCCCTGTTCCTTGTTTGGTTGTGGGCTTAAGGCGGGGTCACCCATCCAAAATGCCCTTGCAATGTTAATGATATACGACTAGTTTACGTCAATCGACTATAAAAGAACTTGTAGGACTTATAATGCAAATTTCGTCAAAATTTGTTGAAACATTCGTAATGATGGAACTCGCTAACTACATTATAAAATATTCATAGTGGTAATACCAAGGATAAAACAGGGAGTATAAAAGCACACATAGAATACTCTATCATCCTAAAACAATAAACTCCTTTTAAATTGACTCCGTTCAAGTTACAATAAGAAATTTCCAAGGTCATCATGTGACATCAGGAGGGTTGTTCCTCACCATAATCAATTTCTTGTACTACGAAAAGTTTTTCATGTATTTTTCCAAACTCTTGAAGTCCCAATCAAAATGCAAATTTCGGGACGAAATTCCCTCTAACGGGGGGATGATGTGACAACCATCAAATTTCGGTCAAGTCAAAGTCAAACAAAGTCAACTAGTCAAACCGGTCAACTCCATTAACCCTTGTATGATAGGGTTTACGTTATGTAATCACTGTATAATTCGCTATTTTAATGAGAAAACATCATTTGGAAAGTTCATGTGTTTGATTTTCCTTAGCCTTAACAGTGCTAAACAATGAACCAAAGCGATAAAACACTATTGCACAATCATCGGGATTGTGTAGGACACTAAATCATGGCTTAACGGGGTCTATGGACCTTGCTTTGCGAAGCCGGACACTCAAAAAGATCACAAACGAAACCTCTCGCAATCTCATTCAAACCCTACTCAAGATTACTTGACGCTAATAGGATCGAAACTCATACACTACGATATAAATTGACGTTAATAGCAACATAGTATAGTACAACGTTATAACTATAATCAAATTAAATTATGATACCATATTAAAATCAAATCAAAGTATAGTGCTCTAATTAAATTTAAAAGAATCAAACTTGAATGTTATAATTAAACTTCAAATCAAAGTAGATTGTTATAATCAAATAATAACTCATCTTTTATAAAACTCCATTTTTATAAACTTTACATTAAATTTTATAAAACTCTATTTTTATAAACTTTACATTAAATTTTATAAAACTCTTATATTAATTATGTAAAAGATGCTTGTGTTAGTGGGAAATTATGAAGACCACCAAAAGCAAAAAGATTATTCCCATGGTCTCCCACTCACACCTCCCATCCACTTTCCTTTCCTTTTTCTCCCAACACATTATTCTCTTCACCACTTAAACCTTCTCTATTCTTTCTCTCACTCTCAATCTCGAAATTTCCTCTAAGAATACTCATATTCCATCCAAGAACAATCTATTATACTCAAATCTTCATCCCTCTTGAAGCATTCATCAAGGTATGTTGTTAAAAGTTTCATATTCATACAAGAAACAAATTAAATCCACCAAAATATCTAAAACTCATTTTATGCATAAACCTGATTTTTCTCAGAATCTCATCAATAAAATAAGAAGTTCTGGAAATTTTCAAAAAATAATTTATTTTTATTGAATTGTTATAATTATTGCAATAAAGTAGGGCAATAATTCACATAAAATACATTTTGCATTCAATAAATTCTGAAAAAATTCTGGGATGACCTGTATGCTGATTAAACATGATATATGAAGTTTCATGCATTTATATTACTTTTTACTATTATTTATGATTTTATTGATTAATTAATAATGAAATATATAAAAAATACTTCCCATAGTCACAAATATCTGAAACTTATACACTGTGCTCTACATCATGTTATAAAACTATGGTTAATTTTACAGATTTTTTGAGAATCATTTACTATTTTTCCCGAATTTTGTGTTGTTTAATTATTAAAATATTAAATAAATACTAAAACAGTTCATAAAAATATACAAATTTTACAGTAATTCATATTGTATGAAATAATGATTTCCTAGTAATTTCATAATTTTTCAATACTGTTTACTATTTAAAACTATTTTCCTAAGTATTTAAGCATGTAAAAATGCATTTTAATGATTATTTCATATAAATAATTGTTAAAATCTGTAAATAATTATAATTGGGCAAGTTATTATTTTAATAAGAAATTATTAAAATCTGGCCTAAATTGAAAATATAAATAAATTATGCAAAGTAAGTAATTCAATTTAAAATTCATTTAACAAATAAATACCTTAATATTATAATCAAAATGAATTATTGTTAATTCATCTAATATAAGAATATGTGTCTAATTATTTGTATTAATACTCCATTCTCGTTTAGCAGTTCCTAAACCAAAACTATTAATTATATTAGGTTCTACGTCATTTTGAACCGAATCGTCTATCGTACGACACACGCATTTCGTTTTGGGACTAATGTGAGTAATCTACCCCATACTTTATAATTTTCAATACTTTTGGGGTGTATCATGTGGTTCTAATATATTCCAACTTCATTTTATTGTTTTATCACAATTGAGACAGTGTTGGGACATTTATACGTGAGTCATTAATTGTATAACTATTGTTTGTTTACGCTACATGTACTTGTAGTGCATTACCATTTTTAGTCTAATCTCCATGACTATGCCCGTATTCTTGAGGTACGTTATGGACAATAATAGCGCTATTGGGTTGACCACCCCGCCTTGGGACGCTAAGGTGATTGATCGCACGTGGTTGAGTGTGTATGATGATTAGATGCTCCATCCTACATATATATATATATATATATATATATATATATATATATATATATATATATATATATATATATATATATATAGGGTGAGGACTTATTGTTGTTGTTATCATTTGTTAATCTATTTTTGATTTATAAACCGTTATCTCAAATACAATTGTTTGCCGACTTCAAAAGAAAACAAATTTCCAATTATAAAGGTTTCAACTTCACAATTTTCTCTACTAAAATTAGATTACTCACCAACTCTCGTAGTTGACCTGTTTTTACCCATGATGCAGATTTGAAGAATGAAGTTGATGAAAAATAGGTTGTGCCTTAGAAATCCACAAGACTATTTAAATTTGATGTAATAAATGTTGTTCATATTTGGATTTGTATTTGTACGTTGTGGATCTTGTTTGCATACTTAATACTTAATTGAATCTAATCATATTATAACATAGTTGTCATGAGACTTTGAACAATATATCACGCCTCGATCGATTCCGACAAGGATCGGGGTGTGACAGATTGGTATCAGAGCCCTTGACTATAGAGAATTAGGTTAATTGCCTTGACCTAGTCTATAGCCTCTAGGGTCCTCTCGTATGCTATTTTATAAAATGCACACACAACTGCATGCAATTCGCACTTAGAAAATCCTAGGAATACCTTTGTGTGTTAATTGCTCCCTTATGTGCATACGTATTACTCCTGACACTTATATGTGTGCATACACTTGTGAATATTCTCCACTTTCTCTGAAAATCACACACATACTCAAGTTGTTTAACAAAATGTATATACATATATGTATTCCTTAGAGCTCATAGGAAATTCAAAGTCATCTACTCTAGTTGGGTAGGATCATAGTAATGGACGCGTAGTAACTAGAAGGGGGAGGTGCCGGTAGCCCGAAAGTCCTGACTAGGTAAGCATTCGTATACATCCCAATCAACCGAGGGACCAGTTTGCTTATCTGGGGACCAAAGGCGAGAGTTCCCAAACCTATAGGCCAAAGCGCGTCATTCACATTACTTTTGAGCCATCAAAATACCCGACCTTATCAAACGTATCCGAAAGGATACACTCCAAAATGGCCAACTCATTGGACTATTAAGTTCCCTAATGGGCCTAGAAGTGGGAAAGAAATGTGAAAACTTAGTTTTGTGGGGGCCCACGCAAGTGCTACATGTTTCACATTTAGTAACCATGGAAAGCCCAAAAGGTGCCCAACACTCCTAACCATGGCCCAACAAGTGTTTTACAATTATTTTACCCAACAATGTCTAAAAAAAAACTTTATTTCCCTAATCAATTTACAAATAACTCACAAGTCCATATGTGTGTTTCTCATAGTTGACATGTTCCTTGTTTGGTTGTGGACTTAGGGTAGACTCATTAGGATCAACAGTCTAATAAAATTTTAATTACACATAACTGGGGGCATGTCGAGTGAATCTTAGGAGTGGATCAGACATGGAACAAATCACAAGATTATAATCAAGTTATTCCTACTAAATTCATAAGTCTATTTATATAGACCTCTGGTATAGAGTCGTCAGCGTAGTCGTGTCGGCAATCTAGAATATAGCTAAATACATAATACAAACTATAATACCCAAATTATACAAAATTTTCTGCATAAAAAATCAATAGACAAACACAATGAAACTAAAAGGGGTATCAATCTATCAAGAGAAAAACACATACAATGTAGATTAAAATCCACTAATTATAACAAAATGGCTAAAAGAAAAGGTAAGGACTAAGGATTTTTAAGTCCTCTCTTCTTATAAATAGCTTTGAAGCAAGCTTGCCTAAGCTTCTTTGTTCTTTCTGTCAATTCCATACCTGGCAATTTCTCCATCATCTTCTTGTGCCCTGCTAACGTCTCTACCTCCTCCTTTAATCCCAACTCCTAGTTTGTTAGGTAGATGCAATATATTTTTTGTGTGAGTTCATAAAATTTACAATGAGTTAAGTTTATGTAAATATAAATCAGAAATCGTAGTAAAACAATTGATTCGATGTGGCATTTGTCTAGGGCCTATGTTTATGTTATAAAGAAACTAATAATTAAAATTTTAGAAAATACCAAAACAACTTTGGTTACCAAGTGCATGCATACATGCATGAGTAATGTATAGAAGGTTATTATCGTAGTTTACCTTGGCATTTTGAATGAGGGATTGAAGGCTCTTAAGTTTTCTATGAGGCCATCTGTTTATGTTTAGCTCTCTGCATCTTTTCTTCAACAATGTTAACCTTATCCCTAGTTCCTTTGCTGCCATGATTATCGGCATCTCAAAGTACTTCACTATCTCTTCAAACTCCAATGGTCTCAATCTATTTGCCACCTTCCGGCCACCGTGATCAGTGGTGGCAGCACTAGAACTACCTGTAGCCTCACCACCGGATTTACAGTCTTCACTGAAACTAACCAATGGTAAATTACCATCCTCCCAACAATCCCATAAGCTTATGTCTTTAAGGGGATCCAAATCGTGAAACTCATTTCTAGAAATGATGTTTTGATCTTTGTTAAGTACTGTGGAAACGTTATGATCGAGCACTTCATGCAATTTTTCCGACAACTCGTAATCATGATGGTCGAGCATGTCACCACTGCAAAAAATCCAAAAAAAAAAAAACTCAAGATAATCAAATCCAACACGATGAAAGACTCTTTTTGATCACTACAAATCCAAACCATGTTTTGATCAATATAGACAAAATCAATTTTCTGTGCGAAAGATGGGGTAATGAGTGACGTTTATATATACCTGAAAAGATCTTAATGATCAAAGTACTGAAACCAATCGAGGTCATCTATGGGGTTTTGATGATCTGCAGGTGGATCCATTTGTGAGGGAGAAGTTAAAAGTTGCGGTAAGAATGTGATGATTTATATAAGTGAAGTGGGAGAAGTAATTAATAACAAATAAAGAGGAAATGAATATATATGGTCTTTGAACTGTAACCTTCTTCTTCAATTCACACACATATACGTATATGTTGCCGCAAATTATGACTTATGTGCCTCATGCATTTAATACATCACATGCCTACCGCATATTCTTGACTTTGAAGCTACGTACCAGTTTCAAATTTCCCCAGTAGCACACTTTTCATTAGAAAGTACTCCAAGTCTTCACACATGAACCAGTTAGAAAGTACTCCAAGTCTTCACACATGAACCAGTTAGAAAGTACTCCAAGTCTTCACGCATGAACCAATTAGAAAGTACTCCAAGTCTTCACACATGCAAATTATGACTTGTGTGTCGCTATAGGTAACTAATAAAATTTTATTTTTTAACCCCTTAAATATCAGTACAAGCTTCTAACCTCGACGTTTAAATTCAAAATTTCTTTTTATTACTAAAACTAGCATCGATTCAAGTATATAAACCATGAATCTTGAGAACACGGCAAAACCCAAATAAGTCTTATCATCTATGTAAAAAAAAACTCAGGGTTTTTACTAGTAAATCTATCAGTGGCGGAGCTTGAACAATTAACTTGGGCGGGGGGGGGGGGGGGCGAAAATATTATAAACTGAAATTAAAATTAAAAAAAAACAGATTGTTTTCCACAAATAAACACCAAAAACACCTAGAAAAAAAATTACAACTCAGCCCGACAGCCTTTAATGTCTTTAAAAACAGATTATGAATGATATATTAGTAAGCAGACAATAATTTCTCTTTCAATGTTTTCATCTTTCCCATGATTATATCTAGAAAAATCAAAATGAAGGAACAATTGATCCAATCAAAACAAAATCAAATTCAAAATTAGAACAATAACCAATAACTCATTTAACAATAACCAAATCAATCTTTGTTGTCACTTTTCAGTTTTGTTTGAAGCTGAAAAGCTGTTAAGCATAACCAAATCAATAACCAAATCTATAAGTTCATAACTTATAAATCAAATTGGCAAATCGCCAAATCGCAAATGACAGCCAAATTAAAAGGAAACTCAGTAAGACAGTAGTAACGCATAAATAGGCAACAAATTGACAGAAAACAGCAGCAGCAGTGCAATACGCCAACACCAACAATCAACAATCTTACAATCAGAAAAGAAAGAACATCTGAACAGGATTTGGGTCTCGGGATTACATACCTGATTTCTGTGAAGTGAGAATGGGGACTTGGGCACTTGGCGATGGCGATTGGCGAGAGTGAGACCAGGCGACTGACTTGGCGAGACAGCGACAAACGAACAACAGGCGAGATAGGCAGCGAATTGGGAAAATGGGGATGAATCGATTTTGATTTCTTGATACCGCTTGGTCGCTTGGAGAATTGGGAGTATTGGACCATTCTGATTAGGAATCGGGAGGGGCCAAAGCCCAAGTTTGAAGATAGCAGGCCTATAACTATTTTATTTTGAACTACAATTCCTACTTCTAGCCCAATAATACTACGCCCTGGAAATCTATGAGGGCTAGTGTAAACATTATGGTCATATATCATTAAGATTCTATGGACTTAGAATGTGTGATTCCGCCTCATTCCCTGTTCCTTGTTTGGTTGTGGGCTTAAGGCAGGGTCACCCATCCAAAATGCCCTTGCAATGTTAATGATATACGACTAGTTTACGTTAATCGACTATAAAAGAACTTGTAGGACTTATAATGCAAATTTCGTCAAAATTTGTTGAAACATTCGTAATGATGGAACTCGCTAACTACATTATAAAATATTCATAGTGGTAATACCAAGGATAAAACAGGGAGTATAAAAGCACACATAGAATACTCTATCATCCTAAAACAATAAACTCCTTTTAAATTGACTCCGTTCAAGTTACAATAAGAAATTTCCAAGGTCATCATGTGACATCAGGAGGGTTGTTCCTCACCATAATCAATTTCTTGTACTACGAAAAGTTTTTCATGTATTTTTCCAAACTCTTGAAGTCCCAATCAAAATGCAAATTTCGGGACGAAATTCCCTCTAACGGGGGGATGATGTGACAACCATCAAATTTCGGTCAAGTCAAAGTCAAACAAAGTCAACTAGTCAAACCGGTCAACTCCATTAACCCTTGTATGATAGAGTTTACGTTATGTAATCACTGTATAATTCGCTATTTTAATGAGAAAACATCATTTGGAAAGTTCATGTGTTTGATTTTCCTTAGCCTTAACAGTGCTAAACAATGAACCAAAGCGATAAAACACTATTGCACAATCATCGGGATTGTGTAGGACACTAAATCATGGCTTAACGGGGTCTATGGACCTTGCGTTGCGAAGCCGGACACTCAAAAAGATCACAAACGAAACCTCTCACAATCTCATTCAAACCCTACTCAAGATTACTTGTCGCTAATAGGATCGAAACTCATACACTACGATATAAATTGACGTTAATAGCAACATAGTATAGTACAACGTTATAACTATAATCAAATTAAATTATGATACCATATTAAAATCAAATCAAAGTATAATGCTCTAATTAAATTTAAAAGAATCAAACTTGAATGCTATAATTAAACTTCAAATCAAAGTAGATTGTTATAATCAAATAATAACTCATCTTTTATAAAACTCCATTTTTATAAACTTTACATTAAATTTTATAAAACTCTATTTTTATAAACTTTACATTAAATTTTATAAAACTCTTATATTAATTATGTAAAAGATGCTTGTGTTAGTGGGAAATTATGAAGACCACCAAAAGCAAAAAGATTATTCCCATGGTCTCCCACTCATCTTTTACATAATTAATATAAGAGCTTTTGGTGGTCTTCATAATTTCCCACTAACACAAGCATCTTTTACATAATTAATATAAGAGTTTTATAAAATTTAATGTAAAGTTTATAAAAATAGAGTTTTATAAAATTTAATGTAAAGTTTATAAAAATGGAGTTTTATAAAAGATGAGTTATTATTTGATTATAACAATCTACTTTGATTTGAAGTTTAATTATAGCATTCAAGTTTGATTCTTTTAAATTTAATTAGAGCATTATACTTTGATTTGATTTTAATATGGTATCATAATTTAATTTGATTATAGTTATAACGTTGTACTATACTATGTTGTTATTAACGTCAATTTATATCGTAGTGTATGAGTTTCGATCCTATTAGCGTCAAGTAATCTTGAGTAGGGTTTGAATGAGATTGCGAGAGGTTTCGTTTGTGATCTTTTTGAGTGTCCGGCTTCGCAACGCAAGGTCCATAGACCCCGTTAAGCCATGATTTAGTGTCCTACACAATCCCGATGATTGTGCAATAGTGTTTTATCGCTTTGGTTCATTGTTTAGCACTGTTAAGGCTAAGGAAAATCAAACACATGAACTTTCCAAATGATGTTTTCTCATTAAAATAGCGAATTAGACAGTGATTACATAACGTAAACCCTATCATACAAGGGTTAATGGAGTTGACCGGTTTGACTAGTTGACTTTGTTTGACTATGACTTGACCGAAATTTGATGGTTGTCACATCATCCCCCCGTTAGAGGGAATTTCGTCCCGAAATTTGCATTTTGATTGGGACTTCAAGAGTTTGGAAAAAGATGTGGAAAACTTTTCGTAGTACAAGAAATTGATTATGGTGAGGAACAACCCTCCTGATGTCACATGATGACCTTGAAAATTTCTTATTGTAACTTGAACTGAGTCAATTTAAAAGGAGTTTATTGTTTTGGGATGATAGAGTATTCTATGTGTGCTTTTATACTCCCTGTTTTATCCTTGGTATTACCACTATGAATATTTTATAACGTAGTTAGCGAGTTCCATCATTACGAATGTTTCAACAAATTTTGACGAAATTGGCATTATAAGTCCTACAAGTTCTTTTATAGTCGATTGACGTAAACTAGTCATATATCATTAAGATTGCAAGGGCATTTTGGATAGGTGACCCCGCCTTAAGCCCACAACCAAACAAGGAACAGGGAATGAGGCGGAATCACACATTCTAAGTCCATAGAATCTTAATGATATATGACCATAATGTTTACACTAGCCCTCATAGATTCCAGGGGCGTAGTATTATTGGGCTAGAAGTAGGAATTGTAGTTCAAAATAAAATAGTTATAGGCCTGCTATCTTCAAACTTGGGCTTTGGCCCCTCCCGATTCCTAATCAGAATGGTCCAATACTCCCAATTCTCCAAGCGACCAAGCGGTATCAAGAAATCAAAATCGATTCATCCCCATTTTCCCAATTCGCTGCCTATCTCGCCTGCTGTTCGTTTGTCGTTGTCTCGCCAAGTCAGTCGCCTGGTCTCACTCTCGCCAATCGCCATCGCCAAGTGCCCAAGTCCCCATTCTCACTTCAAAGAAATCAGGTATGTAATCCCGAGACCCAAATCCTGTTCAGATGTTCTTTCTTTTCTGATTGTAAGATTGTTGATTGTTGGTGTTGGCGTATTGCACTGCTGCTGCTGTTTTCTGTCAATTTGTTGCCTATTTATGCGTTACTATTGTCTTACTGAGTTTCCTTTTAATTTGGCTGTCATTTGCGATTTGGCGATTTGCCAATTTGATTTATAAGTTATGAACTTATAGATTTTGTTATTGATTTGGTTATGCTTAACAGCTTGTCAGCTTCAAACAAAACTGAAAAGTGACAACAAAGATTGATTTGGTTATTGTTAAATGAGTTATTGGTTATTGTTCTAATTTTGAATTTGATTTTGTTTTGATTGGATCAATTGTTCCTTCATTTTGATTTTTCTAGATATAATCATGGGAAAGATGAAAACATTGAAAGAGAAATTGTTGTCTGCTTACTAATATATCATTCATAATCTGTTTTTAAAGACATTAAAGGCTGTCGGGCTGAGTTGTAATTCTTTTTCTAGGTGTTTTTGGTGTTTATTTGTAGAAAACAATCTGTTTTTTTTAATTTCAGTTTATAATATTTTCGCCCCCCCCCCCCCAAGTTAATTGTTCAAGCTCCGCCACTGATAGATTTACTAGTAAAAACCCTGAGTTTTTTTTACATAGATGATAAGACTTATTTGGGTTTTGCCGTGTTCTCAAGATTCATGGTTTATATACTTGAATCGATGCTAGTTTTAGTAATCAAAAGAAATTTTGAATTTAAACGTCGAGGTTAGAAGCTTGTACTGATATTTAAGGGGTTAAAAAATAAAATTTTATTAGTTACCTATAGCGACACACAAGTCATAATTTGCATGTGTGAAGACTTGGAGTACTTTCTAATTGGTTCGTGTGTGAAGACTTGGAGTACTTTCTAACTGGTTCATGTGTGAAGACTTGGAGTACTTTCTAATGAAAAGTGTGCTACTGGGGAAATTTGAAACTGGTACGTAGCTTCAAAGTCAAGAATATGCGGTAGGCATGTGATGTATTAAATGCATGAGGCACATAAGTCATAATTTGCGGCAACATATACGTATATGTGTGTGAATTGAAGAAGAAGGTTACAGTTCAAAGACCATATATATTCATTTCCTCTTTATTTGTTATTAATTACTTCTCCCACTTCACTTATATAAATCATCACATTCTTACCGCAACTTTTAACTTCTCCCTCACAAATGGATCCACCTGCAGATCATCAAAACCCCATAGATGACCTCGATTGGTTTCAGTACTTTGATCATCAAGATCTTTTCAGGTATATATAAACGTCACTCATTACCCCATCTTTCGCACATAAAAGTGATTTTGTCTATATTGATCAAAACATGATGTGGATTTGTAGTGATCAAAAAGAGTCTTTCATCGTGTTGGATTTGATTATCTTGAGTTTTTTTTTTTTTTTGGATTTTTGCAGTGGTGACATGCTCGACCATCATGATTACGAGTTGTCGGAAAAATTGCATGAAGTGCTCGATCAGAACGTTTCCACAGTACTTAACAAAGATCAAAACATCATTTCTAGACATGAGTTTCACGATTTGGATCCCCTTAAAGACATAAGCTTATGGGATTGTTGGGAGGATGGTAATTTACCATTGGTTAGTTTCAGTGAAGACTGTAAATCCGGTGGTGAGGCTGCAGGTAGTTCTAGTGCTGCCACCACTGATCACGGTGGCCGGAAGGTGGCAAATAGATTGAGACCATTGGAGTTTGAAGAGATAGCGAAGTACTTTGAGATGCCGATAATCATGGCAGCAAATGAACTAGGGATAGGGTTAACATTGTTGAAGAAAAGATGCAGAGAGTTAAACATAAACAGATGGCCTCATAGAAAACTTAAGAGCCTTCAATCCCTCATTCAAAATGCCAAGGTAAACTACGATAATAACCTTCTATACATTACTCATGCATGTATGCATGCACTTGGTAACCAAAGTAGTTTTGGTATTTTCTAAAATTTTAATTATTAGTTTCTTTATAACATAAACATAGGCCCTAGGCATATGCCACATCGAATCAATTGTTTTACTACGATTTCTGATTTATATTTACATAAGCTTAACTCATTGTAAATTTTATGAACTCACACGAAAAATATATTGCATCTACCTAAAAAACTAGGAGTTGGGATTAAAGGAGGAGGTAGAGACGTTAGCAGGGCACAAGAAGATGATGGAGAAATTGCCAGGTATGGAATTGACAGAAAGAACAAAGAAGCTTAGGCAAGCTTGCTTCAAAGCTATTTATAAGAAGAGAGGACTTAACAATCCTTAGTCCTTACCTTTTCTTTTAGCCATTTTGTTATAATTAGTGGATTTTAATCTACATTGTATGTGTTTTTCTCTTGATAGATTGATACCCTTTTTAGTTTCATTGTGTTTGTCTATTGATTTTTTTATGCAGAAAATTTTGTATAATTTGGGTATTATAGTTTGTATTATGTATTTAGCTATATTCTAGATTGCCGACACGACTACGCTGACGACTCTATACCAGAGGTCTATATAAATAGACTTATGAATTTAGTAGGAATAACTTGATTATAATCTTGTGATTTGTTCCATGTCTGATCCACTCCTAAGATTCACTCGACATGCCCCCAGTTATGTGTAATTAAAATGTTATTAGACTGTTGATCCTAATGAGTCTACCCTAAGTCCACAACCAAACAAGGAAGATGTCAACTATGAGAAACACGCATATGGACTTGTGAGTTATTTGTAAATTGATTAGGGAAATAAAGTTTTTTTTTAGACATTGTTGGGTAAAATAATTGTAAAACACTTGTTGGGCCATGGTTAGGAGTGTTGGGCACCTTTTGGGCTTTCCATGGTTACTAAATGTGAAACATGTAGCACTTGCGTGGGCCCCCACAAAACTAAGTTTTCACATTTCTTTCCCACTTCTAGGCCCATTAGGGAACTTAATAGTCCAATGAGTTGGCCATTTTGGAGTGTATCCTTTATGATACGTTTGATAAGGTCGGGTATTTTGATGGTTCAAAAGTAATGTGAATGACGCGCTTTGGACTATAGGTTTGGGAACTCTCGCCTTTGGTCCCCAGATAAGCAAACTGGTCCCTCGGTTGATTGGGATGTATCAGAATGCTTACCTAGTCAGGACTTTCGGGCTACCGGCACCTCCCCCTTCCAGTTACTACGCGTCCATTACTATGATCCTACCCAACTAGAGTGGATGACTTTGAATTTCCTATGAGCTCTAAGGAATACATATATGTATATACATTTTGTTAAACAACTTGAGTATGTGTGTGATTTTCAGAGAAAGTGGAGAATATTCACAAGTGTATGCACACATATAAGTGTCAGGAGTAATACGTATGCACATAAGGGAGCAATTAACACACAAAGGTATTCCTAGGATTTTCTAAGTGCGAATTGCATGCAGTTGTGTGTGCATTTTATAAACTAGCATACGAGAGGACCCTAGAGGCTATAGACTAGGTCAAGGCAATTAACCTAATTCCCTATAGTCAAGGGCTCATATACCAATCTGTCAAACCCCGATCCTTGTCGGAATCGATCGAGGCGTGATATATTGTTCAAAGTCTCATGACAACTATGTTATAATATGATTAGATTCAATTAAGTACTAAGTATGCAAACAAGATCCACAACATACAAATACAAATCCAAATATGAACAACATTTATTACATCAAATTTAAATAGTCTTGTGGATTTCTAAGGCACAACCTATTTTTCATCAACTTCATTCTTCAAATCTGCATCATGGGTAAAAACAGGTCAACTACAAGAGTTGGCGAGTAATCTAATTTTAGTAGAGAAAATTATGAAGTTGAAACCTTTATAATTGGAAATTTGTTTTCTTTTGAAGTCGGCAAACAATTGTATTTGAGATAAGGGTTTATAAATCAAAAATTGATTAGCAAATGATAACAACAACAATAAGTCCTCACCCTATATATATATATATATATATATATATATATATATATATATATATATATATATATATATATAGGATGGAGCATCTAATCATCATACACACTCAACCACGTGCGATCAATCACCTTAACGTCCCAAGGCGGGGTGGTCAACCCAATAGCGCTATTATTGTCCATAACGTACCTCAAGAATACGGGCATAGTCATGGAGATTAGACTAAAAATGATAATGCACTACAAGTACATGTAGCATAAACAAACAATAGTTATACAATTAATGATTCACGTATAAATGTCCCAACAATGTCTCAATTGTGATAAAACAATAAAATGAAGTTGGAACATATTAGAACCACATGATACACCCCAAAAGTATTGAAAATTATGAAATATGGGGTAGATTACTCACATTAGTCCCAAAACGAAATGCGTGTGTCGTACGATAGACGGTTCGGGTCAAAATGTCGTAGAACCTAATATAATTAATAGTTTTGGTTTAGGAACTGCTAAACGAGAATAGAGTACTAATACAAATAATTAGACACATATTCTTATATTAGATGAATTAACAATAATTCATTTTGATTATAATATTAAGGTATTCATTTGTTAAATGAATTTTAAATTGAATTAATTACTTTGCATAATTAATTTATATTTTCAATTTAGGCCAGATTTTAATAATTTCTTATTAAAATAATAGTTTGCCCAATTATAATTATTTACAGATTTTAACAATTATTTATATGAAATAATCATTAAAATGCATTTTTACATGCTTAAATACTTAGGAAAATAGTTTTAAATAGTAAACAGTATTGAAAAATTATGAAATTATTAGGAAATCATTATTTCATACAATATGAATTACTGTAAAATTTGTATATTTTTCTGAACTGTTTTAGTATTTATTTAATATTTTAATGATTAAACAACACAAAATTCGGGAAAAATAGTAAATGATTCTCAAAAAATTTGTAAAATTAACCATAGTTTTATAACATGATGTAGAGCTCAGTGTATAAGTTTCAGATATTTGTGACTATGGGAAGTATTTTTTATATATTTCATTATTAATTAATCAATAAAATCATAAATAATAGTAAAAAGTAATATAAATGCATGAAACTTCATATATCATGTTTAATCAGTATACAGGTCACCCCAGAATGTTCTCAGAATTTATTGAATGCAAAAAGTATTTTATGTGAATTATTGCCCTACTTTATCGCAATAATTATAGTAATTCAATAAAAATAAATTATTTTCTGAAAATTTCCAGAACTTCTTATTTAATTGATGGGATTCTGAGAAAAATCAGTTTTATGCATAAAATGTGTTTTAGATATTTTGGTGGATTTAATTTGTTTCTTGTATGAATATAAAACTTTTAACAACATACCTTGATGAATGCTTCAAGAGGGATGAAGATTTGAGTATAATAGATTGTTCTTAGATGGAATATGAGTATTCTTGGAGGAAATTTCGAGATTGAGAGTGAGAGAAAGAATAGAGAAGGTTTAAGTGGTGAAGAGAATAATGTGTTGGGAGAAAAAGGAAAGGAAAGTGGATGGGAGGTGTGAGTGGGAGACCATGGGAATAATCTTTTTGGTTTTGGTGGTCTTCATAATTTCCCACTAACACAAACATCTTTTACATAATTAATATAAGAGTTCTAATTAAATTTAATTAGAGCTTAAACCTCCCATCCACTTTCCTTTCCTTTTTCTCCCAACACATTATTCTCTTCACCACTTAAACCTTCCATCCACTTTCCTTTCCTTTTTCTCCCAACACATTATTCTCTTCACCACTTAAACCTTCTCTATTCTTTCTCTCACTCTCAATCTCGAAATTTCCTCCAAGAATACTCATATTCTATCTAAGAACAATCTATTATACTCAAATCTTCATCCCTCTTGAAGCATTCATCAAGGTATGTTGTTAAAAGTTTCATATTCATACAAGAAACAAATTAAATCCACCAAAATATCTAAAACACATTTTATGCATAAAACTGATTTTTCTCAGAATCCTATCAATTAAATAAGAAGTTCTGGAAATTTTCAGAAAATAATTTATTTTTATTGAATTACTATAATTATTGCAATAAAGTAGGGCAATAATTCACATAAAATACGTTTTGCATTCAATAAATTCTGAGAAAATTCTGGGGTGACCTGTATACTGATTAAACATGATATATGAAGTTTCATGCATTTATATTACTTTTTACTATTATTTATGATTTTATTGATTAATTAATAATGAAATATATAAAAAATACTTCCCATAGTCACAAATATCTGAAACTTATACACTGAGCTCTACATCATGTTATAAAACTATGGTTAATTTTACAAATTTTGTGAGAATCATTTACTATTTTTCCCGAATTTTGTGTTGTTTAATAATTAAAATATTAAATAAATACTAAAACAGTTCAGAAAAATATACAAATTTTACAATAATTAATATTGTATGAAATAATGATTTCCTAATAATTTCCTAATTTTTCAATACTGTTTACTATTTAAAACTATTTTCCTAATTATTTAAGCATGTAAAAATGCATTTTAATGATTATTTCATATAAATAATTGTTAAAATCTGTAAATAATTATAATTGGGCAAGTTATTATTTTAATAAGAATTTTTAAAATCTGGCCTAGATTGAAAATATAAATTAATTATGCAAAGTAAGTAATTCAATTTAAAATTCATTTAACAAATAAATACCTTAATATTATAATCAAAATGAATTATTGTTAATTCATCTAATATAAGAATATGTGTCTAATTATTTGTATTAATACTCCATTCTCGTTTAGCAGTTCCTAAACCAAAACTATTAATTATATTAGGTTCTACGCCATTTTGACCCGAATCGTCTATCGTACGACACACGCATTTCGTTTTGGGACTAATGTGAGTAATCTACCCCATATTTTACAATTTTCAATATTTTTGGAGTGTATCATGTGGTTCTAATATGTTCCAACTTCATTTTACTTTTTTATTTTTTATCACAATTGAGACATTGTTGGGACATTTATACGTGAGTCATTAATTATATAACTATTGTTTGTTTACGCTACATGTACTTGTAGTGCATTATCATTTTTAGTCTAATCTCCATGACTATGCCCGTATTCTTGAGGTACGTTATGGACAATAATAGCGCTATTGGGTTGACCACCCCGCCTTGGAACGCTAAGGTGATTGATTGCACGTGGTTGAGTGTGTATGATGATTAGATGCTCCATCCTATATATATATATATATATATATATATATATATATATATATATATATATATATATATATATATATATATATATATATATATATATATATATAGGGTGAGGACTTATTGTTGTTGTTATCATTTGTTAATCAATTTTTGATTTATAAACCGTTATCTCAAATACAATTGTTTGCCGACTTCAAAAGAAAACAAATTTCCAATTATAAAGGTTTCAACTTCACAATTTTCTCTACTAAAATTAGATTACTCACCAACTCTCGTAGTTGACCTGTTTTTACCCATGATGCAGATTTGAAGAATGAAGTTGATGAAAAATAGGTTATGCCTTAGAAATCCACAAGACTATTTAAATTTGATGTAATAAATGTTGTTCATATTTGGATTTGTATTTGTATGTTGTGGATCTTGTTTGCATACTTAGTACTTAATTGAATCTAATCATATTATAACATAGTTGTCATGAGACTTTGAACAATATATCACGCCTCGATCGATTCCGACAAGGATCGGGGTGTGACAGATTGGTATCAGAGCCCTTGACTATAGGGAATTAGGTTAATTGCCTTGACCTAGTCTATAGCCTCTAGGGTCCTCTCGTATGCTAGTTTATAAAATGCACACACAACTGCATGCAATTCGCACTTAGAAAATCCTAGGAATACCTTTATGTGTTAATTGCTCCCTTATGTGCATATGTATTACTCCTGACACTTATATGTGTGCATACACTTGTGAATATTCTCCACTTTCTCTGAAAATCACACACATACTCAAGTTGTTTAACAAAATGTATATACATATATGTATTCCTTAGAGCTCATAGGAAATTCAAAGTCATCCACTGTAGTTGGGTAGGGTCATAGTAATGGACGCGTAGTAACTGGAAGGGGGAGGTGCCGGTAGCCCGAAAGTCCTGACTAGGTAAGCATTCGTATACATCCCAATCAACCGAGGGACCAGTTTGCTTATCTGGGGACCAAAGGCGAGAGTTCCCAAACCTATAGTCCAAAGCGCGTCATTCACATTACTTTTGAACCATCAAAATACCCGACCTTATCAAACGTATCATAAAGGATACACTCCAAAATGGCCAACTCATTGGACTATTAAGTTCCCTAATGGGCCTAGAAGTGGGAAAGAAATGTGAAAACTTAGTTTTGTGGGGGCCCACGCAAGTGCTACATGTTTCACATTTAGTAACCATGGAAAGCCCAAAAGGTGCCCAACACTCCTAACCATGGCCCAACAAGTGTTTTACAATTATTTTACCCAACAATGTCTAAAAACTTTATTTCCATAATCAATTTACAAATAACTCACAAGTCCATATGCGTGTTTCTCGTAGTTGACTTGTTCCTTGTTTGGTTGTGGACTTAGGGTAGACTCATTAGGATCAACAGTCTAATAAAATTTTAATTACACATAACTGGGGGCATGTCGAGTGAATCTTAGGAGTGGATCAGACATGGAACAAATCACAAGATTATAATCAAGTTATTCCTACTAAATTCATAAGTCTATTTATATAGACCTCTGGTATAGAGTCGTCAGCGTAGTCGTGTCGGCAATCTAGAATATAGCTAAATACATAATACAAACTATAATACCCAAATTATACAAAATTTTCTGCATAAAAAATCAATAGACAAACACAATGAAACTAAAAAGGGTATCAATCTATCAAGAGAAAAACACATACAATGTAGATTAAAATCCACTAATTATAACAAAATGGCTAAAAGAAAAGGTAAGGACTAAGGATTGTTAAGTCCTCTCTTCTTATAAATAGCTTTGAAGCAAGCTTGCCTAAGCTTCTTTGTTCTTTCTGTCAATTCCATACCTGGCAATTTCTCCATCATCTTCTTGTGCCCTGCTAACGTCTCTACCTCCTCCTTTAATCCCAACTCCTAGTTTTTTTAGGTAGATGCAATATATTTTTCGTGTGAGTTCATAAAATTTACAATGAGTTAAGTTTATGTAAATATAAATCAGAAATCGTAGTAAAACAATTGATTCGATGTGGCATATGCCTAGGGCCTATGTTTATGTTATAAAGAAACTAATAATTAAAATTTTAGAAAATACCAAAACTACTTTGGTTACCAAGTGCAGGCATGCATGCATGAGTAATGTATAGAAGGTTATTATCGTAATTTATCTTGGCATTTTGAATGAGGGATTGTAGGCTCGTAAGTTTTCTATGAGGCCATCTGTTTATGTTTAGCTCTCTGCATCTTTTCTTCAACAATGTTAACCCTATCCCTAGTTCCTTTGCCGTCATGATTATCGGCATCTCAAAGTACTTCGCTATCTCTTCAAACTCCAATGGTCTCAATCTCTTTGCCACCTTTCGGCCACCGTGGTCAGTGGTGGCAGCACTAGAACTACCTGTAGCCTCACCACCGGATTTACAGTCTTCACTGAAACTAACCAATGGTAAATTACCATCCTCCCAACAATCCCATAAGCTTATGTCTTTAAGGGGATCCAAATCATGAAACTCATTTCTAGAAATGATGTTTTGATCTTTGTTAAGTACTGTGGAAACGTTCTGATCGAGCACTTCATGCAATTTTTCCGACAACTCGTAATCATGATGGTCGAGCATGTCACCACTGCAAAAATCCAAAAAAAAAAAAAAAAAACTCCAGATAATCAAATCCAACACGATGAAAGACTCTTTTTGATCACTACAAATCCAAACCATGTTTTGATCAATATAGACAAAATCACTTTTCTGTGCGAAAGATGGGGTAATGAGTGACATTTATATATACCTGAAAAGATCTTGATGATCAAAGTACTGAAACCAATCGAGGTCATCTTTGGGGTTTTGATGATCTGCAGGTGGATCCATTTGTGAGGGAGAAGTTAAAAGTTGCGGTAAGAATGTGATTATTTATATAAGTGAAGTGGGAGAAGTAATTAATAACAAATAAAGAGGAAATGAATATATATGGTCTTTGAACTGTAACCTTCTTCTTCAATTCACACACATATACGTATATGTTGCCGCAAATTATGACTTATGCGCCTCATGCATTTAATACATCACATGCCTACTGCATATTCTTGACTTTGAACCTACGTACCAGTTTCAAATTTCCCCAGTAGCACATTTTTCATTAGAAAGTACTCCAAGTCTTCACACATGAACCAGTTAGAAAGTACTCCAAGTCTTCACACACGAACCAATTAGAAAGTACTCCAAGTCTTCACACATGCAAATTATGACTTGTGTGTCGCTATAGGTAACTAATAAAACTTTATTTTTTTTAACCCCTTAAATATCAGTACAAGCTTCTAACATCGACGTTTAAATTCTAAATTTCTTTTTATTACTAAAACTAGCATCAATTCAAGTATATAAACCATGAATCTTGAGAACACGGCAAAACCCAAATAAGTCTTATCATCTATGTAAAAACTCAGGGTTTTTACTAGTGAATCTATCAGTGGCGCATAAATAGGCAACAGATTGACAGAAAACAGCAGCAGTAGTGCAATACGCCAACACCAACAATCAACAATCTTACAATCAGAAAAGAAAGAACATCTGAACAGGATTTGGGTCTCGGGATTACATACCTGATTTCTGTGAAGTGAGAATGGGGACTTGGGCACTTGGCGATGGCGATTGGCGAGAGTGAGACCAGGCGACTGACTTGGCGAGACAGCGACAAACGAACAGCAGGCGAGATAGGCAGCGAATTGGGAAAATGGGGATGAATCGATTTTGATTTCTTGATACCGCTTGGTCGCTTGGAGAATTGGGAGTATTGGACCATTCTGATTAGGAATCGGGAGGGGCCAAAGCCCAAGTTTGAAGATAGCAGGCCTATAACTATTTTATTTTGAACTACAATTCCTACTTCTAGCCCAATAATACTACGCCCTGGAAATCTATGAGGGCTAGTGTAAACATTATGGTTATATATCATTAAGATTCTATGGACTTAGAATGTGTGATTCCGCCTCATTCCCTGTTCCTTGTTTGGTTGTGGGCTTAAGGCGGGGTCACCCATCCAAAATGCCCTTGCAATGTTAATGATATACGACTAGTTTACGTCAATCGACTATAAAAGAACTTGTAGGACTTATAATGCAAATTTCGTAAAAATTTGTTGAAACATTCGTAATGATGGAACTCGCTAACTACATTATAAAATATTCATAGTGGTAATACCAAGGATAAAACAGGGAGTATAAAAGCACACATAGAATACTCTATCATCCTAAAACAATAAACTCCTTTTAAATTGACTCAGTTCAAGTTACAATAAGAAATTTCCAAGGTCATCATGTGACATCAGGAGGGTTGTTCCTCACCATAATCAATTTCTTGTACTACGAAAAGTTTTTCATGTATTTTTCCAAACTCTTGAAGTCCCAATCAAAATGCAAATTTCGGGACGAAATTCCCTCTAACGGGGGGATGATGTGACAACCATCAAATTTCGGTCAAGTCAAAGTCAAACAAAGTCAACTAGTCAAACCGGTCAACTCCATTAACCCTTGTATGATAGGGTTTACGTTATGTAATCACTGTATAATTTGCTATTTTAATGAGAAAACATCATTTGGAAAGTTCATGTGTTTGATTTTCCTTAGCCTTAACAGTGCTAAACAATGAACCAAAGCGATAAAACACTATTGCACAATCATCGGGATTGTGTAGGACACTAAATCATGGCTTAACGGGGTCTATGGACCTTGCTTTGCGAAGCCAGACACTCAAAAAGATCACAAACGAAACCTCTCGCAATCTCATTCAAACCCTACTCAAGATTACTTGACGCTAATAGGATCGAAACTCATACACTACGATATAAATTGACGTTAATAGCAACATAGTATAGTACAACGTTATAACTATAATCAAATTAAATTATGATACCATATTAAAATCAAATCAAAGTATAATGCTCTAATTAAATTTAAAAGAATCAAACTTGAATGTTATAATTAAACTTCAAATCAAAGTAGATTGTTATAATCAAATAATAACTCATCTTTTATAAAACTCCATTTTTATAAACTTTACATTAAATTTTATAAAACTCTATTTTTATAAACTTTACATTAAATTTTATAAAACTCTTATATTAATTATGTAAAAGATGCTTGTGTTAGTGGGAAATTATGAAGACCACCAAAAGCAAAAAGATTATTCTCATGGTCTCCCACTCACACCTCCCATCCACTTTCCTTTCCTTTTTCTCCCAACACATTATTCTCTTCACCACTTAAACATTCTCTATTCTTTCTCTCACTCTCAATCTCGAAATTTCTGTTAGGAATCGGACCGGGTACACGCAGCGGAAACACACTATCACACACACACAAACTCACGAAAATAAAGCAAGAAAAACACAAGGATTTTACGTGGTTCGGATTCGGTGCAAATCCTACATCCACGGGCTGCAACTAGAGAATTTTATTAAAACTCACAAGATTACAATTGGCTTGACACTCTACACTTGATGTTCTCTCAAGTTTTTGCACACCAAATATGCAAAACATACATGCATATATATAGGTGAATGTTTGCCATGTGAAAACAGAAAGAGTTGTAACCAATTTAAAGTCTACCAACTTCAAGTTTGAACATGTTGAATGCACCACTTATTTTCCAACTTTCAGTTTGAATTTGATTCTTTTATTTCACATGCATAGCCACATGTTTTCAACCTTTCATATTTTACCTAACAATCTCCCACTTGAAAGTTTGAACAACATGGTCCGTCTCTGTCATCCAACTCCAATAATCTTAAAACAACCAAGTCTTCCAAGCCTCCAGTTCCTAAGACCAAGCTAAACTTAGTCCCATTTCTCTAATTGCAGCCGCCCCTCATCTTCAAGTACTAGAAGGGCCAGTTGAAGCTCCCACTAGCTCCAACTCAGTCATGGCTAATCCCACCACCGACTCATCCTCTATCTCAACCGGTTTGGACACTCCACCAGATCCAGAGATACACCGAGGACCATTAACACTCTCCAAACTTTGCAAACTTCCAACAAGAGAGAATTTTCCAGTCTTAGTCTTCAAAACCCAACGACTCTTTGTAACTGTACCCGGAACACACCCCGTGCTCCCACTGTCACAGAATCCCCTGAAAGGTTTAGAATTTCCGACTCGTTCAGCTAACATCCCCTTGGCTCCAGAATTCATGTTTGCAAAATGAACTCTCTTAGCAGTAGATTTAGCGAACCAGATTTTGTTTTGCTTAATCGGGATGGTCATACTTCCCTCAGCAGGTACCTCAACCATATACAATGACCCACGTTTCATACCTTGAGCAATCACCGAATTACCATTGACCACCATCCATTTACCACCACCAAACCTTACTTCCAGTCCTTGTTTATCCAGCTGACCAACATAAATCAATTTTTTCTTCAGCTCCGGAATAACCCTGATATTCTTCAGGCTCCATGTAGTTCCCAATGAAGTAACTAGATCAATATCTCCTATGCCTGTTACTTGAAGCATCTCGTCATTTGCTAACCGTACCTTTCCAAAATCTCTTTTTTTTAGATTCACCATCGTTTCCCCGTTGTCCATGGCGTGAAACGAAGCCCCTAAATCCATGACCCAAGAGTCCACAGAACTTTCCATATTGAGTATCAGTGCATCATCCTCAGACACACTCTCAGCACCAGCAATGTTTAATTCTTTCTTTGGACATTGACTCTTAACATGTCCCACCTCTTGGCAGTTCCAGCATTTCACATTCTTCAAAGTTCTAGAAGAACTTTTTCCCCGACTCCCACTGCTCCTGCTATTCCCTCTACCTCTTCCGACATTTAATAAATCAGAAGAAGAAGATCCACCTTGATTCTTGCGTCTGATATCTTCGCCAAGAACCAAATCTCTAACCCCTTCAAAAGTCATACCACTGGTCCCCACGGAACTCGTAAAAGCAGTAACTGTTCCGGACCAGCTATCAGGTAGAGAAGCTAGTAGCAGTGATGCTTGAGTCTCGTTATCAAATTTAATTCCCACAAATGATAATCTGGACAGAATTGAATTTAGATTGTTAATGTGAACCGTAACTGAGCCTTCCTCATTCATCCTTGTAGTGAACACCTCCTTCATCAAGAACACCTTGTTAGCCGCCGATGGTTTCTCATACATATTTGACAGAGCCTCCATCATACCACGCGCCGTGGTTTCATTCATGATGTTGAAAGCAACGCTCTTCGTCAACGACAATGTAATAACCGCCTTGGCTTTCTTGTCCTTTGAGTTCCACGCATCTTCAAAAGCTTTTTTCATTTTCTCCGGTTTGTCTCCGAGTACCATGTCCAAGTCTTTCTGACATAGCAATGCTTCTAATTGCATTTTCCACCAGCTAAAATCAGAACCGTTGAACTTTTCGATTACAACCTTGTCTTCAGCCATTATGACAAACAAGAGACAAATCAGGTACACTCGTGCGTAATAAAAAAAAAACTATCGTACCCTCCAAAACCTCGCTAACCTGGCTCTGATACCAGTTGTTAGGAATCGGACCGGGTACACGCAGCAGAAACACACTATCACACACACACAAACTCACGAAAATAAAGCAAGAAGAACACAAGGATTTTACGTGGTTCGGATTCGGTGCAAATCCTACATCCACGGGCTGCAACTAGAGAATTTTATTAAAACTCACAAGATTACAATTGGCTTGACACTCTACACTTGATGTTCTCTCAAGTTTTTGCACACCAAATATGCAAAACATACATGCATATATATAGGTGAATGTTTGCCATGTGAAAACAGAAAGAGTTGTAACCAATTTAAAGTCTACCAACTTCAAGTTTGAACATGTTGAATGCACCACTTATTTTCCAACTTTCAGTTTGAATTTGATTCTTTTATTTCACATGCATAGCCACATGTTTTCAACCTTTCATATTTTACCTAACAATTTCCTCCAAGAATACTCATATTCCATCTAAGAACAATCTATTATACTCAAATCTTCATCCCTCTTGAAGCATTCATCAATGTATGTTGTTAAAAGTTTCATATTCATACAAGAAACAAATTAAATCCACCAAAATATCTAAAACTCATTTATGCATAAAACTGATTTTTCTCAGAATCCCATCAATAAAATAAGAAGTTCTGGAAATTTTCAGAAAATAATTTATTTTTATTGAATTACTATAATTATTGCAATAAAGTAGGACAATAATTCACATAAAATACTTTTTGCATTCAATAAATTCTGAGAAAATTCTGGGATGACCTGTATACTGATTAAACATGATATATGAAGTTTCATGCATTTATATTACTTTTTACTATTATTTATGATTTTATTGATTAATTAATAATGAAATATATAAAAAATACTTCCCATAGTCACAAATATCTGAACTTATACACTGAGCTCTACATCATGTTATAAAACTATGGTTAATTTTACAGATCTTTTGAGAATCATTTACTATTTTTCCCGAATTTTGTGTTGTTTAATCATTAAAATATTAAATAAATACTAAAACAGTTCAGAAAAATATACAAATTTTACAGTAATTCATATTGTATGAAATAATGATTTCCTAATAATTTCATAATTTTTCAATACTGTTTACTATTTAAAACTATTTTCCTAAGTATTTAAGCATGTAAAAATGCATTTTAATGATTATTTCATATAAATAATTGTTAAAATCTGTAAATAATTATAATTGGGCAAATTATTATTTTAATAATAAATTATTAAAATCTGGCCTAAATTGAAAATATAAATTAATTATGCAAAGTAAGTAATTCAATTTAAAATTCATTTAACAAATAAATACCTTAATATTATAATCAAAATGAATTATTGTTAATTCATCTAATATAAGAATATGTGTCTAATTATTTGTATTAATACTCCATTCTCGTTTAGCAGTTCCTAAACCAAAACTATTAATTATATTAGGTTCTACGCCATTTTGACCCGAATCGTCTATCGTACGACACACGCATTTCGTTTTGGGACTAATGTGAGTAATCTACCCCATATTTTATAATTTTCAATACTTTTGGGGTGTATCATGTGGTTCTAATATGTTCCAACTTCATTTTATTTTTTTTATTTTTTTATCACAATTGAGACATTGTTGGGACATTTATACATGAGTCATTAATTGTATAACTATTGTTTGGTTACGCTACATGTACTTGTAGTGCATTATCATTTTTAGTCTAATCTCCATGACTATGCCCGTATTCTTGAGGTACGTTATGGACAATAATAGCGCTATTGGGTTGACCACCCCGCCTTGGGACGCTAAGGTGATTGATTGCACGTGGTTGAGTGTGTATGATGATTAGATGCTCCATCCTATATATATTATATATATATATATATATATATATATATATATATATATATATATATATATATATATATATAGGGTGAGGACTTATTGTTGTTGTTATCATTTGTTAATCAATTTTTGATTTATAAACCGTTATCTCAAATACAATTGTTTGCCGACTTCAAAAGAAAACAAATTTCCAATTATAAAGGTTTCAACTTCACAATTTTCTCTACTAAAATTAGATTACTCACCAACTCTCGTAGTTGACCTGTTTTTACCCATGATGCAGATTTGAAGAATGAAGTTGATGAAAAATAGGTTATGCCTTAGAAATCCACAAGACTATTTAAATTTGATGTAATAAATGTTGTTCATATTTGGATTTGTATTTGTATGTTGTGGATCTTGTTTGCATACTTAGTACTTAATTGAATCTAATCATATTATAACATAGTTGTCATGAGACTTTGAACAATATATCACGCCTCGATCGATTCCGACAAGGATCGGGGTGTGACAGGTAGCATTGGACCGTGCTGAGAACATATGATAGTACTGAACTGTGCTGAGAACAATGGGTAGCACTAAGCCATGCTGAGAACATCAACTAGCACTGGACTGTGCTGAGAACATTACCGATGCTAGCAACCATAGGCAGGGAAATCAACCCGTATAAACTTATACCAAATGGTTCATCGTTCCGTACGGATTAACGGTTATTGAGCAGAGGACAAGGACCAATACATATAATCTTGGTGTGGTTAAGAACATAGCCCATGCAGCTAGGAAATGATCCTAGCTTATAAAGCTTTTAGAAACATATATAGTTCATATAGAGTGTCCCGTCAGTGTGATGGATCCTAACAATACGTCTAGGCATCTTAATCCTAAACTCTCCGATATAAGACTTTAGAATACTTATAATTCTTTGATGTTTTGGAATGATAATGATTTAAGTCTTTTAGTATTTAAGATTTATAAGACTTAATATATTGCTAAATTCTATCTAATGTCATGAAGAAATTTGGGCAACCTAACGACTGTTTTTTGTAACATTTTAAAGGTTTCAACCAATGTGAAACCAACAATTCCCATAATATTCGATAAGTTCCATCATTGATACGATATATAATTTATTTGGTAACGATTCTTAAAATCCGAGAATCAATCATGTTATCATATAAGACGGATTTCATATTACAGTTAAAATGATTTTTTTAATAATAATTATAAAAATAAAATATATTGTTTATTTAAAATCATTTCTATGTGATGATCGAGAGTATAATGATAATAACTGATTTTTGGTATATTTTCAATTAATTATTATGTATTTGTTCAATCTTTGTTTATCAACCGTTTAAGGTAATGTACATTTCTTTTGTATATAATTATGTTGAATAGCATATTTGGTTATATGTATAATGTATTTTCATGTTTTCTCAACATATATATATATATATATATATATATATATATATATATATATATATATATATATGACAAGGCTTACAATTTATGATTCGTCAAATATACTTATATCTTTATAGCAATCTACTCAAAATCTTGTGGTTTTTACTAATATATTAATATATCATAACAAGGGGTAATTATGTCATTTATAACATTCTACTATAACTTATGTGATTTATTTTAGATTTATACATTTTAGATTGTTATTTCATAAACTTTTGACCAATAATAAAGAATGATGCTATTTTGTGTATAAACCTTCAAAATCATCAAAACTTTAATAGACACGCATGTATTCTCCCCCAAATATGAAAACCGTAAAAGATGGGCCGTAGGAACTCACCCTTGAAGCGTGAGTTCAATTTGACTAGAGTTGACTCATTTGTGTGAAGCTTCGCGTGAGAAACCCCAATTTACGCCTTCTTGAGTTTAAAACAAACCATCGGAACTATTTTGTTACTTAATTAACAAAAGGGGTATTTTTGGTATAAATTATCAAGTGTAAGGCAGTTTTTGGTTAAAATAACACAATAGAGGGTTGATTTGATTTTGTAAAGCTATTGAAAGGCTGTTTTGATTTAAAATACAAATGTGGGGGGCTGGTTTCAGCAAGGAGGGGTTGCCGCCCACCTCCAGCGACCCTTCGCGGTCCTTTTCTCCTCGCCGACGGCCACCAATCAAGGAAAGGGTATCCGATCTTCATCTACTCTTGAAAGGAACGAACAGACGCAGAAATCGAGGCTGTCTGGCGGCTTCCCTTGGCTGCTTTTTCCAATCCGACAGAAACCGCGAAGGGAAAAGGCAGAGGGGAGCGGCGATCCTCAGCGGTTTCCGGTGGCCTTTCGTGGCTTCCATTCTTTTGTCCCGGTAAGAAACATGAAAATTAAAGGGAATAAATTGGATCGAAGGGAGAATGGAGCAGAAACAGTAAAAGAGAAGGGGGTGTTTATGGTGGTACTCGACGGGAAAGAGAACGAAGGGGGAGTTGAGGAGTTGTCATCGCCGGTGAAGGTCACCGGTTTTTCTTCTTCTTTGGTTGGTGAGGTGAGAACCAGAGAGACAGAGACAATGGGAGTTAGAGTGAGAGAGACTAGTGAGAGATTGAGAGTAGCTTCTAATTAAATCCTTCATTTGCATTATTGACAAAGTCAATGCTGACATTTACAAGATATTTTCTCAACAAAACATATGTATAATTCTTTATATGATGTTACTCCATTTCTCGATACTCATGTCATCATATCCTCTCGTCAAATTCTTCTTAGTGTGTCTGCTTTGTCCCGGTCGTGGTGATTCCAAAAATATAGACGAAATTCAATTCCGATATACCGAACTCTCGGGAAAAGCGTTTCAAGTTCCGTGATTAGTTGCTCCGGATTCGACAGATTTTACGAATCTGATTTTTCTCAAGATTAAAGACGTGATAAAAATGAAATAAAATAATCTACCATAATCTGAGTTTAAAAACGTGCTCAGAAATAATTTATGAGACTCGTAGCTAATTCAAATGAAGCTGTGCACAGCTCATTTCAGAAAATAAGATAAATACTAATTTTTATAACTCAAAAGAAGCGTAACTTTCTCATACGATCTTCGTTTTGGACGTTATTTATATCAACAAAATCAGGAGAACATAATCTATTCAAATTGATCATAAATTATTCCTAGATATACTTGATGGAAAATTTTATTTTTTAACATCACAAATAGAATTAATTTTTGGTGATTTTCGATTCGATCCTCAACGATAGACGGTTTGTTGAACAGTTTGAAACGTTCTAAAAGTAATTATGAATATACCATCTTTGATATACATTATAAACATAAAATCAGTCACGATTGGTCCTTAATACTGTAACATTACAAAAATCAAGGTAAAATTTTCATTTTTAAGTCATTTTAAAAACAATAAATGTTTACAAAACATATTTTCCAAAAGTCATAATCATAAATCCAAGTATCCCAAAATTATAATCTCATAAAAATCTAAAGGATGTGCACGATCAAACCTTTATCTTGCCCCTGTTCTATGAAGTACATGAAACCATAACAATCAAACTGTAAACCAATGCTTAGTGAGTTTCCCCCACACATAACCATACAAATAACAACATGCATATATGAGCCTTCAACCTAACTGGACCGCCTCACAGGGCCTACAGTCTATCTGGACCATTCTTTGGGCCTTCGGCCCGACTGGACCGCCTCGCAGACCTTCAGTCTATCCGGACCGCCTCCGGTATCTTGGCCTTCAGCAAAAAACCAGGACCGCCTCAACCCAACAAACATGATATGTTGATATATACAATAACAATCAATAACCATCAAGTACAAGTAATCATACAGATCTACCAGTCTAACACATAATCAGTTAACATAGGTAATCATATAGATCTACCAGTCTATCATATAACCAACATGACATTAATCCAATATACCAGGATACATAACCAAATGGGTCGGCATTGGTGCCTTCAACCTACAAGTACAATGAGGAAAACTTACATCTCAGTCTGAAATGTAATTGAACAGATCACTGCTCCAACTGCTGACTCTACCAGTCACCTATACAACAAACAGGGATCTAATTTCAAACTAGTGCTCAAAATACCCAAAATGACCTAAGTCAAACTTAGTCAAATTCCTATTCAAAGTCAAAGTCAAAAAGTCAAAGGTTTAACCACAGACTGAGTACACCTTGCGTACTTAGTCATTACGCTTAGCGTAATAGGTCCTTAGCCAAAATACAGGGCCTTTGCCCAATACACATATCATACCACCAGATACGCCCAACATACTCAACATGATCCTATTTTTCGTCATTAAATGCTTATTCCATTAAGATTTCACATCCAAAGCTTAGATCTAGTCCCAAATATCATTCTACGTCGTAAAGTTTCCAACTTTATGACTTTCCATGGCTAGAAGAAGTCCAAAAACCAAAACCCTAACTTCATCTACAAACCAAAACATCATAACTCTTGCATGTAGGGACGAGAGGGACCAAGATCATATTTTCATGCTTCCTAGCACTAAGAAAACGTCTGAAAGGACGGATCTTATGGTTTAGAGTACGCCATACTCATGAATACGAAGAATATGGGACCAAAATGCATAAAAACTTAAGAACTAGCAAGATCCAAGGAAAACATTCATGAACTTTCAAGATTTATACCTTCAAGGCATGCTTGAGGGTGAGATACATATAGATCTAAGTTGCCTTGAGCTTCTAAGATGATCTACCACCTTCTTCCTCCTTCACAAGCACAAGAACACACTCTTTTCAAGCTCGAAATCACACACCAAAGAACTAGGGTTTGCAAGGGATGTTTTTGGGAGATGGAAGCTAATTTAGGAAAGAGTTTTAAGGGGATAAGGATGCTTAAATATTGCATAAAACCTAAAAATTAGGTTTTTCACACCTACGAAGTACGCCCAGCGTACTCACATTCACACATGACCCTTTTTAATGAAGTACGCCAAGCGTACGCCCCAAGTACGCTTGCTGTAAGGACCAATTTTGCAACATATTTTCATACTTAGGGTCAAAAGGAAAATGCATGATGTCTAGGTGTTACAATTCTCCCCTACTTGAATAAGACTTCATCCTCGAAGTCTGATGCTGAAAATAACTTTGGGTAATGCTCCTGCTTTTCTACCTTGGGTCCGCAAGTCCATTTGGAACCCTTCTGATGCTTCCACTGAACTTTGACCAATGATACCACGTTGTTGCGCAAGGCCTTCATCTTCATATCCAAAATATTCACTGGCCTCTTAACATAGTTCATGCGATCATCAACCTGAATATCATCCAAAGGGACCACCGCTGAATCATCAGCTACACACTTCCGAAGCTGAGAAACATAGAAAGTGTTGTAGATCTGGCTGAGCTCGTCAGGCAGATCCAGTCAGTAGGCCACCTTGCCTACCCTAGCCACTACTCGAAACAACCTGATAAATCGGGGCCCCAACTTACCTCTATTCCTGAAACGTATTATACCCTTCCACGGTGATAACTTCAGTACAACCATATCGCCGATCTAGAACTTCAACTCGAATTGATGTCTGTCGGCATAACTCTTCTGCGGACTCTGAGTTCTCTGCAACCTCTGCCTGATCTGCTAGATAAGCTCTATCTTCTGAAGGACCACCTCGGTCCTCCCCATAATCCTGTGACCGACCTCCCCCCAACAAACTGGGGTACGACACTTCTTCCTATAAAGAAGTTGAAAAGTCGGTGCACTGATACTAGAGTGATAGTTGTTGTTGTAGGAGAACTCAGCCATAGGAAGGTAGGAGTCCTACCTCCCACCGAAATCTATAACATAAGCTCTCAACATATCATCAAGCGTATGGATGTTCCGCTCGTTCTGACCATTAGTCTGCGGGTGATAGGTGGTGCTGAAGAGAAATATTGTACCCAGTTCCTCGTGGAACTTCTTCCAAAATCGAGAAGTGAACTGAACATCTCAATCAGATACAATGGAAACTAGAACACCATGACGAGCGAGAATCTCGTGAAAATACACATTGGCCAATTCTCGGCCAAGGAGATTTCCCGAATTGCTAGAAAGTGGGCACTCTTGGTCAGACGGTCTACAATGACCCAAATTGCATCAAACCTGTAACATCCCAAATTTCAAGGCCAAAATTTTCATTTTAAATTAAGTATTTCACAACTCAGTTTACCAAAACATTTCCCATGCCATGTCATTGTAAAAAGAAACATAACAAAGTGTCTGAAAATCATATCGTCAAGAGTAAAATAAATCAGAGTTCATTCCCAGAAAACTCTATGCGGAAACCATGTGTGCGTGTGATGCGCTGCTACACCGCCGACTCCTTCCCCTTGGATGAAGAGGTACATGAAACCAAAACTGAAACTGTAAGCACAAAGCTTAGTAAGTTCCCCTATCATACCACATACCATACAAACACATAGCATACAAACTATCGGGCAATTCTGGGGCGCCCGTCCTACCCATGTCAAGCCATTCTAGGGTGCTGACCTACCCATGTCAAGCCATTCTAGGGTGCTGACCTATCCATGTCAAGCCATTCTGGGGTGCCGACCTACCTTCCGGTCTATCTCAACCGAACACGGGGACTATTTCACCCCCTACTACTAACACATAATATCATATCATAATCATGTTGTCAGACATATCTGGGGTGTCCGACCTACCCATTGGCCCGAGCGAACGTATCGGGGACTAGTCCCCTACTACTGATACTATCTCACATAACGTAGCAACTAGCATACTCACATATCTAGCAATCTAGCATACTCACATATCCAACAATAATAGACCAGACAATTATCACAAAGATAATTATCCCAACTAACAATTACTAGTGGGCCGACCTTGGTGCCTTAGACCCACTTCTACTGGAAGGTAACTCACCTCGATGTCGTGTAGTGTCTGAACTATCCTAGGCGTGAAGGTCGGCTCTCCTCGACTCCTCAATCCCTACACGACAACCTTCAAGTCATCAAACCGAACATACAACCCAACCAGGGTCAATACCAAAACCAGACAAAGTCAACATTGGTCAAAGTCAACATCCAGTTGACCTGACTCGCCGAGTTGGTCTACCAACTCGTCGAGTCCATGCTCCTCTAACCCGATCCAAACCCGACACCACTCGTCGAGTCTAGCGAGAACTCGTCGAGTTTTCCATCATTCAAACCATCGGGACCATCTTCATCCGACTCGCCGAGTTCTTCCTTCAACTCGGCGAGTTCATCTCCCTCATAAAAACGTGTCCAGTCTATGACTCGCCGAGTTGTATGAACAACTCATCAAACCCATCTTCAAAGGTTGGGAGATTGCCTTGGACTCGCCGGGTCTGTTCATACACTCGTTGAGTCCCATGATTCCCAGGTCCCTTAACGAGTCTAAACGTTTACGGGACTTCCTTCCCGAACCACTGGTCCAACCACAGAAGGGATTTAGTGGTCATTACACACCGACTCGCCGAGTTCCAAGAACAACTCGCCGAGTCCCTTCTTGACCCTTAATATACAGTCGATTTAAATGGGTCTTAACACGTCAAAACCATAGATCTGGCCTCCTAATGTCCATTTTATACATAAAGTTCCAAACTTGGTGTACATACATGGGGTTTTTGGCTCAAAAATCCATAAAAGGTGCTCTACAATGTGCATGGGGCTCTCATGGCCATAGAGTTGGCACCTTTATGCCATGAGACCCCTCCAATGACTCAGATCTGAAAGAAGAACCCCCTGAATCACTTCCCAAATCCGAAAATGGCTTAGAAAGCCCTAAATGCACCCAAAATCTAAGCCCTAAAGATGAACAACCAAATGAAAGACCAAAACAGGGGGCATTTACCTTGATTGAGCTGAAGATGGAATAAGATCTCTAGATCTACAAGCCCCAACTTGAATTCCCAAGCTTCTTCCTTCCTTTCAAGCTTCAAAAACCACCCAAAAGCACCAAAAATGGCCTTAGATCACTCAAAGCGGCTAGGGTTTCGATGAGAGGTGTTCTGGGAGCATAAGGGACATGGAGGCTGCAATAAGACGTTTAAATAGGGTGCAAACCCTCAAATTTAGGGTTTCACTCAAACAGCACCTAACTCGTCAAGTAAACCAGGACCGCCTCAACCCAACAAACATGATATGTTGATATATACAATAACAATCAATAACCATCAAGTACAAGTAATCATACAGATCTACCAGTCTAACACATAATCAGTTAACATAGGTAATCATACAGATCTATTAGTCTATCATATAACCAACATAACATTAATCCAATATACCAGGATACATAACCAAATGGGTCGGCATTGGTGCCTTCAACCTACAAGTACAATGAGGAAAACTCACATCTCAGTCTGAAATGTAATTGAACAGATCACTGCTCCAACTGCTGACCCTACCAGTCACCTATACAACAAACAGGGATCTAATTTCAAACTAGTGCTCAAAATACCAAAAATGACCTAAGTCAAACTTAGTCAAATTCCTATTCAAAGTCAAAGTCAAAAAGTCAAAGGTTTAACCACAGACTGAGTACACCTTGCGTACTTAGTCATTACGCTTGGCGTAATAGGTCCTTAGCCAAAATACATGGCCTTTGCCCAATACACATATCGTACCACCAGATAAGCCCAACATACTCAACATGATCCTATTTTTCGTCATTAAATGCTTATTCCATTAAGATTTCACATCCAAAGCTTAGATCTAGTCCCAAATATCATTCTACGTCGTAAAGTTTCCAACTTTATGACTTTCCATGGCTAGAAGAAGTCCAAAAACCAAAACCCTAACTTCATCTACAAACCAAAACATCATAACTCTTGCATGTAGGGACGAGAGGGACCAAGATCATATTTTCATGCTTCCTAGCACTAAAAAAACTTCTGAAAGGACGAATCTTATGGTTTAGAGTACGCCATACTCATGAATACGAAGAATATGGGACCAAAATGCATAAAAACTTAAGAACTAGCAAGATCCAAGGAAAACATTCATGAACTTTCAAGATTTATACCTTCAAGGCATGCTTGAGGGTGAGATACATATAGATATAAGTTGCCTTGAGCTTCTAAGATGATCTACCACCTTCTTCCTCCTTCACAAGCACAAGAACACACTCTTTTCAAGCTCAAAATCACACACCAAAGAACTAGGGTTTGCAAGGGATGTTTTTGGGAGATGGAAGCTAATTTAGGAAAGAGTTTTAAGGGGATAAGGATGCTTAAATATTGCTTAAAACCTAAAAATTAGGTTTTTCACACCTGCGAAGTACGCCCAGCGTACTCACATTCACACATGACCCTTTTTAACGAAGTACGCCAAGCGTACGCCCCAAGTACTCTTGCTGTAAGGACCAATTTTGCAACAAATTTTCATACTTAGGGTCAAAAGGAAAATGCATGATGTCTAGGTGTTACAATTCTCCCCTACTTGAATAAGACTTCATCCTCGAAGTCCGATGCTGAAAATAACTTTGGGTAATGCTCCTGCTTTTCTACCTTGGGTCCGCAAGTCCATTTGGAACCCTTCTGATGCTTCCACTGAACTTTGACCAATGATACCACGTTGTTGCGCAAGGCCTTCATCTTCATATCCAAAATATTCACTGGCCTCTTAACATAGTTCATGCGATCATTAACCTGAATATCATCCAAAGGGACCACCGCTGAATCATCAGCTACACACTTCCGAAGCTGAGAAACATAGAAAGTGTTGTAGATCTGGCTGAGCTCATCAGGCAGATCCAGTCAGTAGGGCACCTTGCCTACCCTAGCCACTACTCGAAACAACCTGATAAATCGGGGCCCCAACTTACCTCTATTCCTGAAACATATTATACCGTTCCACGGTGATAACTTCAGTACAACCATATCGCCGATCTAGAACTTCAACTCGAATTGATGTCTGTCGGCATAACTCTTCTGCCGACTCTGAGTTCTCTGCAACCTCTGCTTGATCTTCTAGATAAGATCTATCTTCTGAAGGACCACCTCGGTCCTCCCCATAATCCTGTGACCGACCTCCCCCCAACAAACTGGGGTACGACACTTCTTCCTATAAAGAAGTTGAAAAGTCGGTGCACTGATACTAGAGTGATAGTTGTTGTTGTAGGAGAACTCAGCCATAGGAAGGTAGGAGTCCTACCTCCCACCGAAATCTATAACATAAGCTCTTAACATATCATCAAGCGTATGGATGGTCCGCTCGTTTTGACCATTAGTCTGCGGGTGATAGGTGGTGCTGAAGAGCAATCTTGTACCCAGTTCCTCGTGGAACTTCTTCCAAAATTGAGAAGTGAACTGAACATCTCGATCAGATACAATGGAAACTAGAACACCATGACGAGCGAGAATCTCGTGAAAATGCACATTGGCCAATTCTCGGCCAAGGAGCTTTCCCGAATTGCTAGAAAGTGGGCACTCTTGGTCAGACGGTCTACAATGACCCAAATTGCATCAAACTTGTAACATCCCAAATTTCACGGCCAAAATTTTCATTTTAAATTAAGTATTTCACAACTCAGTTTACCAAAACATTTCCCATGCCATGTCATTGTAAAAAGAAACATAACAAAGTGTCTGAAAATCATATCGTCAAGAGTAAAATAAATCAGAGTTCATTCCCAGAAAACTCTATGCGGAAACCATGTGTGCGTGTGATGCGCTGCTACACCGCCGACTCCTTCCCCTTGGATGAAGAGGTACATGAAACCAAAACTGAAACTGTAATCACAAAGCTTAGTAAGTTCCCCTATCATACCACATACCATACAAACACATAGCATACAAACTATCGGACAATTCTGGGGCGCCCGTCCTACCCATGTCAAGCCATTCTAGGGTGCTGACCTACCCATGTCAAGCCATTCTAGGGTGCTGACCTACCCATGTCAAGCCATTCTGGGGTGCCGACCTACCTTCCGGTCTATCTCAACCGAACACGGGGACTATTTCACCCCTACTACTAACACATAATATCATATCATAATCATGTTGTCAGACATATCTGGGGTGTCCGACCTACCCATTGGCCCTAGCGACCGTATCGGGGACTAGTCCCCTACTACTGATACTATCTCACATAACGTAGCAACTAGCATACTCACATATCTAGAAATCTAGCATACTCACATATCCAACAATAATAGACCAGACAATTATCACAAAGATAATTATCCCAACTAACAATTACTAGTGGACCGGCCTTGGTGCCTTAGACCCACTTCTACTGGAAGGTAACTCACCTCGATGTCGTGTAGTGTCTGAACTGTCCTCGGCGTGAAGGTCGGCTCTCCCCGACTCCTCAATCCCTACACGACAACCTTGAAGTCATCAAACCGAATATACAACCCAACCAGGGTCAATACCAAAACCAGACAAAGTCAACATTGGTCAAAGTCAACATCCAGTTGACCTGACTCGCCGAGTTGGTCTACCAACTCGTCGAGTCCATGCTCCTCTAAGCCGATCCAAACCCGACACCACTCGTCGAGTCTAGCGAGAACTCGTCGAGTTTTCCATCATTCAAACCATCGGGACCATCTTCATCCGACTCGCCGAGTTCTTCCTTCAACTCGGCGAGTTCATCTCCCTCATAAAAACGTGTCCAGTCTATGACTCGCCGAGTTGTATGAACAACTCGTCGAACCCATCTTCAAAGGTTGGGAGATTGCCTTGGACTCGCCGAGTCTGTTCATACACTCGTCGAGTCCCATGATTCCCAGGTCCCTTAACGAGTCTAAACGTTTACGGGACTTCCTTCCCGAACCACTGGTCCAACCACAGAAGGGATTTAGTGGTCATTACACACCAACTCGCCGAGTTCCAAGAACAACTCGCCAAGTCCCTTCTTGACCCTTAATATACAGTCGATTAAATGGGTCTTAACACGTCAAAACCATAGATCTGGCCTCCTAATGTCCATTTTATACATAAAGTTCCAAACTTGGTGTACATGCATGGGGTTTTTGGCTCAAAAATCCATAAAAGGTGCTCTACAGTGTGCATGGGGCTCTCATGGACATAGAGTTGGCACCTTTATGCCATGAGACCCCTCCAATGACTCAGATCTGAAAGAAGAACCCCATGAATCACTTCCCAAATCCGAAAATGGCTTAGAAAGCCCTAAATGCACCCAAAATCTAAGCCCTAAAGATGAACAACCAAATGAAAGACCAAAACAGGGGGCATTTACCTTGATTGAGCTGAAGATGGAATAAGATCTCTAGATCTACAAGCCCCAAATCGAATTCCCAAGCTTCTTCCTTCCTTTCAAGCTTCAAAAACCACCCAAAAGCACCAAAAATGGCCTTAGATCACTCAAAGCGGCTAGGGTTTCGATGAGAGGTGTTCTGGGAGCATAAGGGACAATGGAGGCTGCAATAAGACGTTTAAATAGGGTGCAAACCCTCAAGTTTAGGGTTTCACTCAAACAGCACCTACTCGCAGAGTCAGTCTACCGACTTGTCGAGTAGGTCACTTAAAATGTCCGCGGATCCCGACTCTACTCGACGAGTTAGGCCTCCAACTCGTTGAGTCCCAGAGAAAAACATAAGAATACTTGAATTAACTACGTACCGAGAATCATGTGTTACAAATCTCCCCCACTTATTCTAGACTTCGTCCTCGAAGTCTGCTGCTCGATCCTAAAAAAGCTCGAGGTAATGCTCCCTCATCTCGTCCTTCGGCTCCCAGGTCCATTCTGAGCCCTTTCAGTGCCGCCACTGCACCTTTACCAGCTCCACTCTCTTGTTCCTCAGATCCATTGACTTCCTGTCAAGGATTGGCACTGGCCGCTCGATGTAGTTCAGGCTGTCATCAACCTGAATGTCCTCCAAAGGCACCACCGCCGAATCCTCTACCAGGCATTTCCGCAACTGGGAGACGTGAAATGTGCTATGAATCTGACTGAGTTCGGCTGACAGATCCAGCCTATATGCGACCTTGCCCACCCGGGCTACAACCATGAAGGGTCCAATATACCTGGGGCCCAGCTTGCCCTGCTTCCTGAATCAAATGACGCCCTTCCAAGGCGACACCTTCAGGAGCACCATATCCCCGACCTGGAACTCCAGGTCCGATCGACGCTTGTCGGCATAACTTTTCTGCCGACTCTGAGCAGTCTGAAGTCTGCTCCGAACCTGTTGGATCCTCTCCGTAGTCTTGAGTACTACTTCGGTACTCCCCATGACTCTCTGTCCGACCTCTCCCCAGCATATCGGGGTCCTACACTTCCTCCCATACAACATCTCGAAAGGAGGATGGTCAATGCTCGCATGATAACTGTTATTATAAGAGAATTCCGCCAAAGGAAGGTAAGTATCCCAACTACCTCTGAAGTCTAAAACACACGCCCACAACATATCGTCCAGAGTCTGGATGGTCCACTCGCTATGACCATCCGTCTGCGGGTGAAAGGCGGTACTAAAATGCAGACGAGTACCCAGCTCGTCGTGAAACTTCTTCCAAAACCTGGAAGTGAACCGCACATCCCTATCCGAGATCACTGAAACTGGCACCCCGTGCCGCGCCACTACCTCCCTAATATAGATGTCGGCCAACTTTTCGGCCGAAATACTCTCCTGAATCGGAATAAAATGGGCGCTCTTCGTCAATCGATCAACGATGACCCAAATCGAATCCACTCCTCATGCGGTCCTCGGAAGCTTCGTAATGAAGTCCATAGTAATATCCTCCCACTTCCACAGCGGGATATCCAATGGCTGGACCTTGCCGTGAGGTCTCTGGTGCTCAGCCTTGACCTTCCTGCAGGTCAGGCACCTTTCCACAACCCAAGCTATGTCCCTCTTCATACAAGGCCACCAATAATCGAGACGAAGATCCCTGTACATCTTCGTCGCCCCGGGATGGATAGAGAACCTGGACTTGTGCGCCTCTGCCATCAATACCTGGCGTACACCCCCATGATAAGGGACCCACACCCTACGGTGAAGAGTCAACAATCCTCGACTATCATAGTCGAAGGAGGAAAGCTGGCCTACAATTCGCTCGCTCTTTCGATGTTCCTCCTTCATGGCCTCCTTATGGGCCTCTCGAATCTGCTCCAACAGTGGAGTCATAACTGTCATTCTCAGACAAATGTCCCTGATCAGTGCTGCCTTGCGGCTTAGTGCATCGGCCACAACATTGGCCTTCCCCGGGTGGTAGAGGATCTCGCAATCGTAATCCTTTACCACATCAAGCCACCGACGCTGCCTCATATTCAGATTTGGCTGGTCCATGAGATACCTCAGGCTCTTGTGGTCCGTGTAAATGGTACAACGAACCCCATAGAGGTAATGACACCAAATCTTGAGGGCGAAAACAACAGCCCCCAACACCAAATCATGCGTCGGGTATTTCGCCTCGTGAGGCTTCAGTTGCCTTGAAGCGTAAGCTATAACATGCCCTCTCTGCATCAATACCGCGCCCAAACCTGAGATGGACGCATCACAATATACAACAAAATCCTCCATGCCCTCCGGCAGGGCTAAGATTGGCGCCTCACACAATATCTGTCTCAAAGTCTCAAACGCAGCCTGCTGCTCAGGCCCCCTGCGAAAGACCACGACCTTCCCCGTCAGTCGGGTCAGGGGAACGACTATCTTGGAGAAGTCCTGAATGAATCTCCGATAGTAGCCTGCCAATCCCAGAAAGCTCCGAATCTCATATGGAGACCTCAGAACCTCCCATCTCATCACGGCCTCCACCTTGGCCGGGTCAACCGAAATCCCGTTCTGATTGACAAGGTGCCCCAAAAACTACACCTCGTGCAACCAGAACTCGCACTTGGAGAACTTCGCATACAAGTTCTCCCTCCTCAAGGTATCCAGAACCTCCCGCAAGTGCTCCTCATGCTGCTCTTGAGTCTTGGAATATACCAAGATGTCGTCAATGAAAACTATCACAGACTGATCCAACATCGGTCTGCACACGCGGTTCATGAGATCCATGAACGCGGGAGGAGCATTGGTGAGCCCGAAAGGCATCACCACAAACTCATAGTGACCATAGAGCGTCCGAAACACGGTCTTCTTCACATCCTCCTCTCTGACCCTCATCTGATGATATCCCGAACGCAAATCAATTTTGGAGAACCAAGATGCTCCCTGTAGCTGGTGAAAGAGGTCATCAATCCTACGGAGTGGGTAACGGTTCTTCACCGTTACCTTATTCAGCTCCCGATAATCTATACACATCCGATGCGACCCGTCCTTCTTCCTCACAAACAGAATCGGGGCTCCCCAGGGTGAACTGCTCGGTCTAATGAATCCCTTGTCTAACAGCTCCTGCAGCTGTGTAGACAACTTCTGCATCTCAGGAGGAGCCAACCGATACGGTGCCTTGGCTATCAGAGCCGCACTAGGGACTAGGTCGATCCTGAACTCTACCTGCCTTTCCGGAGGTATCCCAGGGAACTCCTCAAGAAATACATCCGCAAACTCTCGTACTACGGGCACATCGCCCACCGTCGCCTTACCCGCTTCCCGGGTATCCATAACATAAGTGACAAATCATGCGCAATCCTGCTGAAGGTAGCGCCTAGCTCTCGCTGCTGAACATAAAGCTGGTCCTCGCTGTGGCCTCTCGCCCTGAATCACCAGCTCTCCCCCACTTGGCGTCCTGATCCGCACCAACTGCTGCGCGCAGTCAATCACTACCTCATTGGGGCTTAGCCAATCCATACCAATAATAACCTTGTTCCCCCGCAAAGGTATGGGAACCAAGTCTACCAGGTAACGTTCCTCGAACAGCCTCAAAACACAATCTCGGTAGACCTCTGATGCTCGCACTGACCGGTCGTCTGCAATCTCAACCTCTAAAGGGCAATCCAACATGCCCGAAGACTCATGAAACTTCTTGCTAAGCGCAAGAGAGACAAACGATCGGGTAGCACCCGAATCAAACAATACCTGAACTGGGATACCGTTCACATGGAACGATCCTAAACAGGGCACATACATAGCATATCAAAATCACAGCGACATAACATAAAAGCATAAAAAAAGAAATCGTACCCGTCACCACATCGGATGCAGTGCGTGCCTCCTCGTATGTTAGCTGAAATGCTCGGCTCCGCACCACTGGATCCTCTACCTTGGCCTTTCGGCCATCCACAACCTGTGCTATCACTAGGGTCGGCGCCGCCGCTGGCGCTGCTGCTGTCACTGCTGTCAATCTTGGGCAGTTGGCCTTCTTATGGCCCCTCTGATTACAATGGAAGCAAATCAGGTCTGACATCTGCACTGGGGGCGGGGGCAGTACAATCTCTGCCAAAGTGCCCAGTCTTGCCGCACTTGTAGCAGCCGGTCGATCCCGCTCTACAAGCTCCCTCATGCGGCCTGCCGCATTTCCTGCAACGGCTCTGGCCTGGCTGGCCCTTCGACCTGACGTCAGATCCCTTGGGTTTCTTCCCGAAACCCCTGTCACCTGCTCAGTCTCTGCTTTCCTCTTCATGACGTGCTCCAAATCGAGTTCCCTCTCCCGCGCCCTAGAAATCATAGACTCCAGGGTCGGGCAGGCTGAATAGCTGACATGCTCTCGAATATCAGCCTTCAACATATCATGGTAGCGGGTCTTCCGCATCTCCTCATCTCCCGCATACTGGAGTACCAACAATGCTCTCTCCCGGAACTTGGAGGTGATCTCCGCCACAGTCTCCGTAGTCTGCCTCATATCCAAAAACTCTCTGGCCAGCTGCTGAAGCTCCACAGCCGGCGCAAACTCAGCCCTGAATCTGGTCACGAAATCTGACCACGTCATAGCCTCGACGGCTGGAGATCCCAATGAGTCACCAACCGACTCCCACCAGTCTCTAGCTCTGTCCCTCAAACATCTTGCAGCAAAGCGGACCTTCGACCCTTCCAGGCAGAAGCTCGTCAACTGCACAGACTCAATGTCTGCGATCCATCTCCTGGCAGCAATGGGGTCCTTCACCCCATGAAAATTCGATGCACCACTCCCTTTGAAGTCCTTAAAGGACAGTGTGCGCGTACCCGCTTGGCCAGACGCCAAGTCACTCCTGAATGATCAGAGGCGATCCTCCATGAACTCGATAATCCCCTCCTTGATCGACCCGAAAATAACCGGGGTCGACTCCAGGATACCTCTCGTGATCTCAGACGCGATGAACTCGCGTAGCCCGTCGTCAACCTGCTCGGACCCTGCACCCGAGCCCGATCCTGACCCTGATCCAGAACCTCTTGCTCCATGTCGTGTAACTACCATACTGAAAATAAACACGAAATATTCAGGATCATACATACTCTCGAGAGGTCTCACACACTCTCCAAGTTTCCTGGTTCCATCTCGGCCCTTCCTGACTCGAGTACGGATCCTGTGCTTCCAGTAGTACGAGCCCATACTACCTTCCACATCTATCCGTACTTTCCTCAAGGATTTCCTCAACTTCGCCAAGTCCCTCAACCAATATCCCTTTCCAACTAATCTCATCCTAGGCTCTCCTAGGGCACTCTCCGACCTACTCTCCGCCATCAGCTGCACTAGGAGTCCCTACCACCCTTCCCTAACAAGCTTGTAGATACTGTTACATATCCGCTCACTAGTTAGTTAAAGTTAGTCAGGACCCCTATAGCACAAAGCAAGCAACATTCGTGCATTGAGTAACCACATCAAGCATAACCCAACCAGGCTATCCTACTGCTGACTAGACTGTCCTAGCATACAGCTCATATAACAGGCATTCAAGGCATCCTCCTAGATCCTTAGCCCTAGTCTAACATGCAGTTCTCAGAATCATATATCAAGCATACAAGGCATCCTCCTAGATCCTTAGCCCTAGTCTAGCATGCAATTCATATATCACATGTCATAACATAACAAGTATGGGTATCTTGGGGAAAATTTACTTGAGCTCGGCTGGTCGCACGCATCACACACCTAGTTCTTTCTCAAATTCCTTAACTTGAATTTTAGAAAACCGTTTTCTTTGTGAAAAATCTTTTAATCCCTCGGTTTGAGTCCAGACACCCCCGAGGGTGTGTCCGAATCCCTCAAACCAGGGCTCTGATACCAACTTGTAACATCCCAAATTTCGAGGCCAAAATTTTCATTTTAAATTAAGTATTTCACAACTCAGTTTACGAAAACATTTCCCATGCCATGTCATTGTAAAAAGACACATAACAAAGTGTCTGAAAATCATATCGTCAAGAGTAAAATAAATCAGAGTTCATTCCCAGAAAACTCTATGCGGAAACCATGTGTGCGTGTGATGCGTTGCTACACCGCCGGCTTCTTCCCCTTGGATGAAGAGGTACCTGAAACCAAAACTGAAACTGTATGCACAAAGCTTAGTGAGTTCCCCCATCATACCACATACCATACAAACACATAGCATACAAACTATCGGGCAATTCTGGGGCGCCCGTCCTACCCATGTCAAGCCATTCTAGGGTGCTGACCTACCCATGTCAAGCCATTCTAGGGTGCTTACCTACCCATGTCAAGCCATTCTGGGGTGTTGACCTACCCATGTCAAGCCATTCTGGGGTGCTGACCTACCCATGTCAAGCCATTCTGGGGTGTCGACCTACCCTCCGGTCTATCTCAACCGAACACGGGGACTATTTCACCCCCTACTACTAACACATAATATCATATCATAATCATGTTGTCAGACATATCTGGGGTGTCCGACCTACCCATTGGCTCTAGCGACCGGATCGGGGACTAGTCCCCTACTACTGATACTATCTCACATAATGTAGCAACTAGCATACTCACATATCTAGCAATCTAGCATACTCGCATATCCAACAATAATAGACCAGACAATTATCACAAAGATAATTATCCCAACTAAAAATTACTAGTGGGCCGGCCTTGGTGCCTTAGACCCACTTCTACCGGAAGGTAACTCACCTCGATGTCGTGTAGTGTCTGAACTGTCCTCGGCATAAAGGTCGGCTCTCCTCGACTCCTCAATCCCTACACGACAACCTTCAAGTCATCAAAACGAACATACAACCCAACCAGGGTCAATACCAAAACCAGACAAAGTCAACATTGGTCAAAGTCAACATCCAGTTGACCTGACTCTGCCGAGTTGGTCTACCAACTCGTCGAGTCCATGCTCCACTAACCCGATCCAACCCCGACACCACTCGTCGAGTCTAGCGAGAACTCGTCGAGTTTTCCTTCATTCAAACCATCGGGACCATCTTCATCCAACTCGCCGCCGAGATCTTCCTTCAACTCGGCGAGTTCATCTCCCTCATAAAAATGTGTCCAGTCTATGACACGCCGAGTTGTATGAACAACTCGTCGAGCCCATCTTCAAAGGTTGGGAGATTGCCTTGGACTCGCCGAGTCTATTCATACACTCGTCGAGTCCCATGATTCCCAGGTCCCTTAACGAGTCTAAACGTTTGCGGGACTTCCTTGCCGAACCACTGGTCCAACTACAGAAGGGATTTAGTGGTCATTACACACCAACTCGCCGAGTTCCAAGAACAACTCGCCGAGTCCCTTCTTGACCTTTTCTATACAGTCGATTTAAATGGGTCTTAACACGTCAAAACCATAGATCTGGCCTCCTAATGTCCATTTTATATGTAAAGTTCCAAACTTGGTGTACATGCATGGGGTTTTTGGCTCAAAAATCCATAAAAGGTGCTCTACAATGTGCATGGGGCTCTCATGGCCATAAAGTTGGCACATTTATGCCATGAGACCCCTCCAATGACTCAGATCTGAAAGAAGAACCCCATGAATCACTTCCCAAATCCGAAAATGGCTTAGAAAGCCCTAAATGCACCCAAAATCTAAGCCCTAAAGATGAACAACCAAATGAAAGACCAAAACAGGGGGCATTTACCTTGATTGAGCTGAAGATGGAATAAGATCTCTAGATCTACAAGCCCCAACTCGAATTCCTAAGCTTCTTCCTTCCTTTCAAGCTTCAAAAACCACCCAAAAGCACCAAAAATGGCCTTAGATCACTCAAAGCGGCTAGGGTTTCGATGAGAGGTGTTCTGGGAGCATAAGGGACAATGAAGGCTGCAATAAGACGTTTAAATAGGGTGAAAACCCTCAAATTTAGGGTTTCACTCAAACAGCACCTACTCGCCGAGTCAGTCTACCGACTCATCGAGTAGGTCACTTAAAATGTCTGCGGATCCCGACTTTACTCGACGAGTTGGGCCTCCAACTCGTCGAGTCCCAGAGAAAAACATAAGAATACTTGAATTAACTGCGTGTCGGGAATCATGTGTTACAAAACCGCTTAGCCTTCCTGGGTAACTTGGTGATAAAATCCATGGTGATATGTTCCCATTTCCAGATGGGAACCTCCAAAGGCTATAATTTTCCATGCGGCCTCTAGTGCTCGGCCTTGACCACCCGACGGGTCAAGCACCTCTCAACATACCAGACTATCTCCCTCTTCATGCACAGCCAATAGTAACTAATTCTCAAATCCCGATACATCTTTGTGGCTCCAAAGTGTATCAAAAATCTGGACTTATATGCCTCCTCCATCACAGTATGCCTGATCCCGCCAAAATCTGGTACTCAAACCCGACTACACCGGTTCAACAATCTGTGGCTATCGGTAGAAAACATGTCAATCTCACCCATGATTCCCTCATGCTTCCAATTTTCCTTATTGACTCCCTCTGCTTGAGCTTCTTTAATCAAATCCAAAAGCGGTGAATCAATAGAAATCCTCAGAGGTAAGCCCCCAACAGAAGTACTAGCCGACTTGAGGCTCAAAGCATCAACGACCACATTCGATTTCCCTGGGTGATAAAGATTCCCACAATCATAATCTTTCACCACGTCAAGCCATCTACGCTATCTCATATTCAGATTCGTATGATCCATGAGATATCTTGATATGTGCATAACTAAACATATATTATACATCATATCTTAATATTTATAGTTATTTTTATGCCCTTTATAGAACAAAAGGTACTTAATATGTTGTATATTGTGTTTTAGGGGTAAAATACATGCTCGGGGCGAAAAGGAAGTTGGAAGCTGGAAGCTAGGAATTTGGATCAAGACAAAAAAATGAAGAAAAATACACTCACCACGTCGTGGTGAAATTCCCATGACGCGGCAATTTGGATTGTCCCGATGGATCTAGATGTGACAACCCGAAAGATATTCCGTTAACATAACCCATGCCGTTAATAAAATTTATTTTATTTTGGGTTTTTCCGTTAACTTTCAAATTAAATAATTCATTTAGAATTATTATTATTATTTCCTATGTGTCGAAACGAAATATTTATTTGAGTGAAAACACTCTAAATAATCTTTTGAAAATTTCTAGACTACGACTAATACGGGTAATGGTTATTTACCCGGGTAAAATATTAAGCTCCGTTTAATGTCCGTATTGGGTGTATTCCCACCGGGTCACTAACTCTAGACATACAAAAGGGTGGAGTGACCACCATTTGAGCTTTTCCCACACTTGAACTTTCTCTCTCTACTCTCTCACTAGAAATCGAATCCTCTCAAGAAATCTTCACTTTCAAGCTCCAATTTGGTAAGTGATCCTTCCTAACTAGTTGTTTATCCTAACATGCATGCAAATCCATGTCTTAAACTCTCAAATGCATCAAAAACTCGTGTTTACGGTTTGGGGGAGCCTCCCAAAAACCGTAAACTCCTTCAATGGGGGTTTTGAAGCCCCAAAACCCTTCCAAACCTCTTCTAATGCTTAGATCCTTACATGCATGGAGCTATAACCACAAGATCATGAATTTTTGGCCATGAACATGAGTTTATGGTTCTTGAATGTTTAAGAACCGTAAACACCCTCTAATGGGGTTTTGATGCTCCTTAACCCTTCCAATGCATGTCTAATGGCCTTGAAACTTGCTTGGATGATCTTAGAACCCTAAAACGTGTCCAAAGAAGTGTAAACATGAGTTTACAGTTTGGGAACGTCTCCCAAAACCGTAAACACCTTCCAAGGGTGTTTTAATGCTCCAAACACTTTGCATGGCTTGTAATTGAGTCTAGAACTTGCATGAATGGCCTACAAACCACCAAAACACATGGAAAATTAACAAACATGACAAAGGTGGGTTTACGGCCGTAAACCCATGAGTTTACGATCGTAAACTCCCCAAGGGTGGTCCAAGGACCGTAAACCCTAATTCCTAGGCCATTTCATGTCCCGATCACTTCCTAAGCCCTCGAATCAACCCTAGATCCTTCCTATGTGCAAGATGAGACCATGGATCACTCAAACCACCACACCCATGAGTTTACGGCCGTAAACTCATGGGGGATGTGGTCTTTGGACCGTAAACTCCCATAAGGGTTTACACTTGAAGAGTAAACACCTTATCTAGGCCCTACACTCCTTAGATGCAACCCGTACCATCCCTAACACTTGAATTGAAGTGTTTTCGTGCCTCGGAGTGTATTATCCTGCTATCTTAGTAAATCAAAGTCTAATTAGATACAACTATGTATCCCTTCATGTTACATAGGAACCTCACGCGTGTTCAAGCCCTAAACTGATACTTAGCATCTAAATCGGCACATTCTCGTCAGGTGAGTTCATACCCCTACACCATTTTCTGTGTTTTTCATGTTTTCAGGGGGGGGATACAAGCAAAAGTACAAGGAAACTTGTACTCAAATCTATTATTTCGTATAACATAACTGCAAGTTCAATATCTTTTAAACATTGAAATCCGTATTAACCAACCGTCTAACTCGTGGAGTTAGTTTTCAAAACCAATTGTGAAACTCATTATAAAATGCTACATTTTACATTTCACAAGGATTTAATGACATTTCATAAACCGGGATTTTCTATACTATTACTTGTAAAGTTCATTATTCTTATGATTGGAGACACGTCCTCGGTAACACTCCACATGGATACGAGAGTGGAGGACTACTCCCGTAACCAGAATCTCTTGGAGGGAGAGCGTGACTTGCGTGTATAGATCTATATGGGGCTGACTACCCCGCACCCTGCTGCTAGCTACAGTTGGATCGTCAGGTCCATGGGTGACAAAAGTCATAAAATGATGATGGACTTCTTATTGCCATATCTAGTCTATCGTATGGTTATGGAACTCGCAACTTAGATAATGGAGATTTACTGATAAAGTAATAACGAACCACGTGAACTAACCTCCTAGTAATAACTGTCTTTGGTTACTACCAGTTCACTACTTACTTATTAGTTTTGTGTACGTGTCAAAAATAATATGCTTACTACGGGATAACTAGCCATTCAGTATGCTTCACTCAATCGATACAAGTATGGTAGATACTTGTACACATCATTTCAGAATCGATAACCAACGAATATTTTTCATAAGAAAACATAGGGTTTTCTTGGGATAACGTAACTTTTCATAAACAAGGTTGTGTGGTACATCTAACGAGAAATCAAATCATATTTTCATAAGGAAATTTGCAGGATTTTCTTAATTCAAATTGTGTAACAAAAGGGATAACCGAACTACTTTTATAAGAAAATACGGGATTTTCTTGGATATCAACTGTTCATGAAACTAAAGGAAACTGAATCTTTTTCCAGAAAACAAACCGCTTATGAACTCACCAGCTTTATGCTGATATTTTAAAACTGCTTGTATTCTCAGGGCATCCATAGACAGGTACTCCTACTAAATTTTTGAAGAAGACGGAGCATATAGAAGACTCGTCTTTACTTTTGTTCTAACCAATGTATTTAAGAAAACTTGTAGTACTTTATTTTCAAACAAATGTAAAACTTTCTTATGTAATGTAATGGTTGTGTTTACTATGCTTGCTATGTACATTGGTTGTGATACTCTACATGACATCACCCCGCCCCGGAACGTTTCCGCCATCGGTTTCAGGGTGTGACAGATTGGTATCAGAGCCCTTGTTTATAGTGAACTAAGTATACCGAACCTTACATGGTATACAACTATAAACACTAAGGGGCCTAAGAGCTCTAAACTAAAAGTATGCTTTTAAAATATAAGTATTTTTATAAAAGTATACAAGTATTCCCGAGCGCCGAAATCCGTATCGCGAAAAGAACAAAGCATAAGTAATTTGGGTGTTGTGCACTGTGGTTAAACCTGGGCAGTTATGTAGTCATGTCTAGGGTCAATATAGCATGATCAACTATATTCATTCGAGACACGGCCAACATGTGCTTGGGAGTGACTGTGGTGTACAGCAGGCCTATAACTTACCTAATATCCATTCAACATAAAATACTATGGGAGTATTTTAGTCCGAACCAAATTCCTCATGGAAATCCGTTCCGAGTGTTACTACTCATTCCTCCCTTAGCGATAGTTTACTTACTTTAAGTAATTTTCCTGTCCTATCGCTTAGTGGAACACTCTAAAAATTATTATGAGGTATATCCTTGCTTCATATCTCTAAATCCCATCCTCCTCTTTCTTGGTCATTTCAGATCAAGATGCCTCCCCGAAGGAGATCTACCAGGAGAGACAACGACACTTCTCCACCACCGCCTCCTCCCCAATTTGATCCTGTCATGTTTCAGGCAGCTGTTACTGCTGCAGTGGCTGCTGCCATGTCGCAAATAAATTCCGGTGGATCTGGTGGTCAGGGAAGTGGAGTGCATCCTCAATTACAGGAAAGTGGTCAGGGACACCAAAAGGAGTGCTCCTATAAAGACTTCATGAACACAAAACCCACATCTTTCGACGGCAAAGGAGGTGTTATTGCTCTGACTCAATGGTTTGAAAAGATTGAGTCCATATTCGAGATTTGCGCAGTCTCAGAATCCAACAAAGTGAAGTACGCCGCTTGCACTTTCCTCAACAAAGCATTAACCTGGTGGAACGGCCGGGTCAAGTCCTTAACCCTGCCAGTGGCAAATGCCATGGGTTGGGACAAATTGAAGGAACTCATGATAGCCCAGTATTGCCCACGGGGCGAGATGCAGAAACTCGAACACGAACTCTGGACCCTAAAGATGAAGGGTTCTGACATTGCCTCCTACACTTCTAGGTTCGAGGACCTAGCACTCCTTTGTCCGGGAATGATATCCCCGGAAAGCAAAAAGATCGAACGATTCATTTGGGGGCTGACCCAGCCAACCAAGGGAAATGTTTTGTCTGCGGAGCCGGAAACCTTCGATAGCGCCAAGTGTTTGGCACAAATTCTGATTGATCATAGCGACGATCCCGAGGAGATAGCCACCGTCTCTGATCCGGCTAAAGGGAGCGGTGAAAACAGGAAGAAATCCTGGAACAAACGAAAGGGTCAGGGTTCGCAAGGATCCTCAAAGAAACAGCAAACTGTAGCGGTCCACGCTGCTACTACCCCTGTTGTTACTCCTGCCACCCAGGCTCCTACCAGCAGGTACACTGGCACCCTTCCTCGGTGTGACAAGTGTAACTACCACCATAATCCCGGCCCGTGCCGGGAGATGTCATGCACAAGCTGTGGCAAAAAGGGGCACACGATGCGATTTTGTAGAACCCCAGCCCAACCAACAATTCAAGCCTCTGGAGCAGGTGTTGGTCGAGCCTGCTACAACTGTGGGGAGGTCGGGCATTTCAAGAGGGACTGCCCCAAAGCAACAACCACCAACAACACCGGGAGAGTTCTAACCATGGGACAAGAAGAGGCAGTCGCTGACCCCAACGTTGTCACGGGTACGTTTCTCCTCGACAACTCTTATGCATGCATTCTTTTCGATTCTGGTGCTGAAAGGAGCTTTGTTAGTCATGCATTCAAACAATTTCTTAAGCAAAAATCCCAACCATTAACCGAAAAGTTTACCGGCGAAATGGCTAACGGTGAGAAAGAGAGCACTAACGAGATATACATAGGGTGTACCCTATCCTTAAACGACCGTTCATTTCTCATTGACCTTATGCCAGTCTCCATAAAAAGCTTTGATGTCATCATTGGCATGGATTGGTTGAGCCCCAATCGTGCAGACATCCTCTGTTTCGAAAAAGCTATCCGTCTCAATCTTCCTTCGGATGAAACTATTGTAATCTACGAAGATAAACTCAGTCCAAACCTTCGCATCATTTCGTGCATCAAAGCCCAGAAACTTCTGCGGAAGGAGTGTTATGCATTCTTAGCTCATGTCGTTAACGAAAAGCAGGGAGTTAAAGACCTCGAGAGCATCCCCGAAGTCTGCAACTTTCCTGATGTCTTTCCAGAGGATCTCCCCGGAATCCCTCCTGAACGCCAAGTGGAGTTTCGTATCGACTTAATCCCCGGAGCTACCCCCGTAGCCAAATCTCCTTATCGATTAGCTCCGGCAGAAATGCAGGAGTTATCTAGTCAGCTCAATGAGCTGCTCAGTAAAGGATTCATCAGACCGAGTTCCTCGCCGTGGGGAGCCCCGATCTTATTCGTGAAAAAGAAAGATGGATCTTTTCGAATGTGTATCGATTACCGAGAGCTGAACAAGCTCACGATCAAAAACCGCTATCCTCTTCCTCGAATAGACGACCTCTTCGATCAACTTCAAGGAGCTAGCTACTTTTCCAAAATCGATTTAAGATCAGGGTACCATCAGCTGCGAGTCCATGAGGGTGACATTCCCAAAACAGCCTTTCGGACTCGATATGGTCACTACGAATTCGTAGTTATGCCCTTCGGTCTAACCAACGCGCCGGCGGTGTTCATGGATTTGATGAACCGGGTGTGTCGTCCATTTCTGGACAAGTTTGTTATCGTGTTCATCGACGACATACTTGTCTATTCCAAAAGCGAAGAGGATCACAAACAACACTTGAGGCTAGTGTTGGAAACTCTTAGATCGGAACAACTGTACGCAAAATTCTCCAAATGTGAATTCTGGATCCGGAAGATTACTTTCCTTGGTCACGTGGTAAGCAAGGAGGGCATACACGTGGATCCTTCCAAGATCAAAGCGATAGAAAACTGGTCAGCACCGAAGACACCCACCGAAATCCGTCAATTCTTGGGTCTCGCTGGCTACTATCGCAGATTTATCCAAAATTTCTCCAAAATTGCCAAACCCTTAACCACTCTAACTCAGAAAGGTGTACCCTTTTGTTGGAGCGAAAAGCAAGACACTGCGTTCCAAACACTGAAGCGAGCCTTGTGCAGCGCACCTATCCTGTCCCTTCCCGATGGGACGGAAGACTTCGTTGTCTACTGCGATGCGTCCAATCAAGGTCTCGGTTGTGTCCTAATGCAACGAGGCAAGGTCATCGCCTATGCCTCCAGACAACTAAAAGTACACGAAGTCAACTACACGACTCACGACCTAGAACTGGGAGCCGTGGTCTTCGCATTAAAAATATGGAGACATTATCTCTACGGAACTAAGTGCACTATCTTTACTGACCATAAAAGTCTACAGCACATCCTCGACCAAAAGGAGCTGAACATGAGACAACGGCGATGGGTTGAACTACTCAACGACTACGAGTGTGAAATCCGCTACCATCCCGGCAAGGCCAATGTGGTGGCAGATGCCCTCAGCCGGAGAGAATACTCAGGTCGTAAGGTGAAGGCACTGACTATGACTATCCATTTCCACTTATCCACGCAAATCAAAGAGGCTCAGCTGGAAGCCTTAAGACCAGAAAACGTGTCAGGCGAAGCCCTGAGAGGAATGGATAAGAATCTTGAGATCAGAAACGACGGAGTCTATTGTTTCATGGACCGGATCTGGACCCCAAATTTCGGAGGCTTCAGAGAGGTTGTCATGAACGAAGCTCATAATACTAAATACTCCGTACACCCAGGTTCGGATAAGATGTACCTGGATCTCAAGAAACTGTACTGGTGGCCAAATATGAAGGCCGAAATCGCTACCTTCGTGGGCAAGTGCCTGACTTGCGCCAAGGTGAAGGTCGAATATCAAAAACCCTCCGGTCTACTCCAACAACCCGAAATACCTGAATGGAAATGGGAAATGATTACTATGGATTTCATTACCAAGTTACCCAAATCTCCGAGTGGGTACGACACCATTTGGGTAATTGTCGACCGACTGACCAAATCTGCTCACTTCCTTGCTATCAAGGAAAACTTCAAAATGGAAAGACTCACGCGAATCTACATCCAAGAGGTGGTCCGACTGCACGGTGTACCTGTGTCCATCATTTCCGATCGGGATAGCAGGTTCACTTCTAGGTTCTGGCAGTCACTACAGAAGGCTCTTGGAACTAAGCTGAATATGAGCACAGCTTACCATCCTCAAACAGATGGACAGAGTGAGAGAACCATCCAAACCTTGGAAGACATGTTGAGAGCCTGCGTCATCGACTTCGACGCGTCATGGGATACTCATCTTCCTTTGGTTGAATTTTCTTATAACAACAGCTACCATACCAGCATCAAGGCTGCGCCGTTCGAAGCCCTCTATGGCCGCAAGTGCAGATCCCCTCTGTGCTGGGCTGAGGTGGGTGACACGCAGCTGGTCAAGGGACAAGTCCCTGACAGCGCTCTCACTGGTCCAGAAATCATCCGCGAAACCACTGAAAAGATCGTACAAATCTGAGAACGACTTAAGGCCTCCCGAGATAGACAAAAGAGCTATACCGATAAACGACGAAAACCCTTGGAATTCCAGGTTGGAGACCGTGTCTTGTTGAAAGTCTCACCCTGGAAGGGAATGATACGCTTCGGAAAGCGTGGAAAACTTAACCCAAGGTACATAGGACCTTTCGAAATCCTAGCCAGGATGGGTCCCGTCGCTTACAAACTCCATTTACCTCATGAACTTAGCAATATTCACCCTGTCTTCCACGTCTCAAACCTTAAAAAGTGTCTTTCTGATGAGACCCTTGTGATTCCTCTGGATGAGATCGAAATCAACGAAAACCTGAACTTTGTGGAAGAGCCCATCGAAATCATGGATAGAGATATCAAACGAACGAAACAAAGCCGCATCCCGATAGTGAGGGTTCGCTTGAATGCCAAGCGGGGACCCGAATTCACTTGGGAACGCGAAGACTCGATGAAAACGAAATACCCGCATCTCTTTCCAATTCCATGATTTGTATCTAAATTCTAAATTTCGGGACGAAATTTCCTCTAACGGGGGGGGGGGGGATAATGTGACAACCCGAAAGATATTCCGTTAACATAACCCATGCCGTTAATAAAATTTATTTTATTTTGGGTTTTTCCGTTAACTTTCAAATTAAATAATTCATTTAGAATTATTATTATTATTTCCTATGTGTCGAAACGAAATATTTATTTGAGTGAAAACACTCTAAATAATCTTTTGAAAATTTCTAGACTACGACTAATACGGGTAATGGTTATTTACCCGGGTAAAATATTAAGCTCCGTTTAATGTCCGTATTGGGTGTATTCCCACCGGGTCACTAACTCTAGACATACAAAAGGGTGGAGTGACCACCATTTGAGCTTTTCCCACACTTGAACTTTCTCTCTCTACTCTCTCACTAGAAATCGAATCCTCTCAAGAAATCTTCACTTTCAAGCTCCAATTTGGTAAGTGATCCTTCCTAACTAGTTGTTTATCCTAACATGCATGCAAATCCATGTCTTAAACTCTCAAATGCATCAAAAACTCGTGTTTACGGTTTGGGGGAGCCTCCCAAAAACCGTAAACTCCTTCAATGGGGGTTTTGAAGCCCAAAAACCCTTCCAAACCTCTTCTAATGCTTAGATCCTTACATGCATGGAGCTATAACCACAAGATCATGAATTTTTGGCCATGAACATGAGTTTACGGTTCTTGAATGTTCAAGAACCGTAAACACCCTCTAATGGGGTTTTGATGCTCCTTAACCCTTCCAATGCATGTCTAATGGCCTTGAAACTTGCTTGGATGATCTTAGAACCCTAAAACGTGTCCAAAGAAGTGTAAACATGAGTTTACGGTTTGGGAACGTCTCCCAAAACCGTAAACACCTTCCAAGGGTGTTTTAATGCTCCAAACACTTTGCATGGCTTGTAATTGAGTCTAGAACTTGCATGAATGGCCTACAAACCACCAAAAAACATGGAAAATGAACAAACATGACAAAGGTGGGTTTACGGCCGTAAACCCATGAGTTTACGACCGTAAACTCCCTAAGGGTGGTCCAAGGACCGTAAACCCTAATTCCTAGGCCATTTCATGTCCCGATCACTTCCTAAGCCCTCGAATCAACCCTAGATCCTTCCTATGTGCAAGATGAGACCATGGATCACTCAAACCACCACACCCATGAGTTTACGGCCGTAAACTCATGGGGGATGTGGTCTTTGGACCGTAAACTCCCATAAGGGTTTACACTTGAAGAGTAAACACCTTATCTAGGCCCTACACTCCTTAGATGCAACCCGTACCATCCCTAACACTTGAATTGAAGTGTTTTCGTGCCTCGGAGTGTATTATCCTGCTATCTTAGTAAATCAAAGTCTAATTAGATACAATTATGTATCCCTTCATGTTACATAGGAACCTCACGCGTGTTCAAGCCCTAAACTGATACTTAGCATCTAAATCGGCACATTCTCGTCAGGTGAGTTCATACCCCTACACCATTTTCTGTGTTTTTCATGTTTTCAGGGGGGGAATACAAGCAAAAGTACAAGGAAACTTGTACTCAAATCTATTATTTCGTATAACATAACTGCAAGTTCAATATGTTTTAAACATTGAAATCCGTATTAACCAACCGTCTAACTCGTGGAGTTAGTTTTCAAAACCAATTGTGAAACTCATTATAAAATGCTACATTTTACATTTCACAAGGATTTCATGACATTTCATAAACCGGGATTTTCTATACTATTACTTGTAAAGTTCATTATTCTTATGATTGGAGACACGTCCTCGGTAACACTCCACATGGATACGAGAGTGGAGGACTACTCCCGTAACCAGAATCTCTTGGAGGGAGAGCGTGACTTGCGTGTATAGATCTATACGGGGCTGACTACCCCACACCCTGCTGCTAGCTACAGTTGGATCGTCAGGTCCATGGGTGACAAAAGACATAAAATGATGATGGACTTCTTATTGCCATATCTAGTCTATCGTATGGTTATGGAACTCGCAACTTAGATAATGGAGATTTACTGATAAAGTAATAACGAACCACGTGAACTAACCTCCTAGTAATAACTGTCTTTGATTACTACCAGTTCACTACTTACTTATTAGTTTTGTGTACGTGTCAAAACTAATATGCTTACTACGGGATAACTAGCCATTCAGTATGCTTCACTTAATCGATACAAGTATGGTAGATACTTGTACACATCATTTCAGAATCGATAACCAACGAATATTTTTCATAAGAAAACATAGGGTTTTCTTGGGATAACGTAACTTTTCATAAACAAGGTTGTGTGGTACATCTAACGAGAAATCAAATCATATTTTCATAAGGAAATTTGCAGGATTTTCTTAATTCAAATTGTGTAACAAAAGGGATAACCGAACTACTTTTATAAGAAAATACGGGATTTTCTTGGATATCAACTGTTCATGAAACTAAAGGAAACTGAATCTTTTTCCAGAAAACAAACCGCTTATGAACTCACCAGCTTTATGCTGATATTTTAAAACTGCTTGTATTCTCAGGGCATCCATAGACAGGTACTCCTACTAAATTTTTGAAGAAGACGGAGCATATAGAAGACTCGTCTTTACTTTTGTTCTAACCAATGTATTTAAGAAAACTTGTAGTACTTTATTTTCAAACAAATGTAAAACTTTCTTATGTAATGTAATGGTTGTGTTTACTATGCTTGCTATGTACATTGGTTGTGATACTCTACATGACGTCACCCCGCCCCGGAACGTTTCCGCCATCGGTTTCGGGGTGTGACACTAGAAGACTTGTTGAATACGGGATAAACACGAAGGTCACGATGTGATGGCCTTACCATGTCGTGGTGATCTGTGTTTGGGAAAAAAATAAATATAAGTCATTCTATCCCGAAAAGAGGACTTTGCCTGGAAGCTACTATCGATTTTTGAAGGCCAAGTATCCACTTTGAAGATAGGAAGTTGCAAAAGTCGATCATAGCTTGGACTCGAGAGCATTAAGGCAATAAAACCTTCTATTACGATTTTCTACTTTAGTTTAAGCATGTTTACTACAATGAATTTTGTTTTTCTACGTTTGATTGTTGAGATCATGAACTAAAACCCTGCGACTTTCGTTTAGTGTAGGTCGTTTGACTTGTTACGGCTTGATTTATGGTTAGGGTTAAGTTTAGTTGGTTATTTGTTAGTTTAGCTTATTAAAGAACCTTTTGTGCTTATGAGAACTACTTTTTCTATTTATTGCTGAGTTTAATTAAGTTTGCATGACCATCACTCTTGATTAAACTTGAATCATATGATCTTTGTGAATTGCAAAATTATAGGACTAGAGTTTTGACCAAAACCTAGGGTTAAATAGAAAAGTGGGTAAGTAATCGGAGGAGCTAATATATGACGACCAATCATATATTGAATTGATCTAATAAACTTGTTAGTATATTGAATTCAACCAATCATATATTGAATTCAGTATAAGTCTAATTTAACTCGAACTGAGCACTAGTAAACTTGTTAGTTTATCTGCCTGATCACCGTATGTATGAACTTGTTCGCTAAAGGATTAGGATTATGTAACGCCCGTAGATTCGGGCTAGTCAATTTAGAGACTATAAGCATCAAAATAACTTTTTTTGATATAATATTATTTAGAATAAATAATCTTCACCAAGTTATAGTATATGTCACAAGGGTTCCGTACATATAAAGAACGCTGAAATCCGAGTTATAACGAAGAAGTTATGACCCGTCGAAGTTTTACGGCAAAACCGGGACGACACCGGGAATCGTAGAAAGTGAATTTATGATAAAATACTTTCTAGCCTTAACGATCTAAACGAAAGTCGTAGTATATGTTAAAATGAGAGTGTGCATAAAAAGAACGTCCAAATCTGACTTCGTATGAGGAAGTTATGATTTTTCTAAGATTTAGCATAGCAGTGCAAAACCCGAAATTCGAATTCTAGATCGGTCGATTTTTAACCAAAACAGTCTAAACAAGAATTGAATATATCATTAATAGGAGCTCAACAATAAAAATACAGTCGAAAACGGAGCTCGTATGCGAAAGATATTGATGAAACTTAGTCCCTACTCTTCAAGCGCGGAGAATTCGATACAGATTTGTAAATCCGAGATAGAATGAGAATTAGCCAATGGAGTCTAAATGAAAGTTGTAGTACTAATAAATACCAACGCGTGGATATAAAGAACGTCGAGAATAGATCTCATATGTTAAAGATATGGACGAAACTTGGTCCCTACTCTTCGAGCGCGATAAATTCGATACAGTTTTGTAAATCTGAGATAGAATAGGAATTAGCCGACGGCGTCTAAATGAAAGTTGCAGTACTCATAACTACCAATGTGTGGATATAAAGAACGTAGAAAAAGGAACTCGTACGCGGAAGATACGGACGAAACTTAGGGCCTACTCTACGATAAAACCCCAATAAATAAAGGGTGAATCCTTCATATTTTCTTCACAACATAAACCTTTCTTTCGCCCTCTAACTTATCTCTAGACTCCCAAAAACCCTCTAAATCCCTAGTAACCTCAAGCTGCTATAGGAAAGACCCGGAGCGCCCGAAGGCTCCGAGAAAAAGAGATTTTCGGCTCAGAAGCTCTGCTCCAGCGGAACCCGGTTTTTAGCAAAACCCGCTGTAAGTGAGATACGCCAACCCTACTTTAAGTATAGCTTATATTTAAATATAATATCGTTATTATGAACCTATAAATAAGGTTTATCAGTGATTCAAAGTCGTTATACTGATTGATCTACTTACGGGGATGATGTCTAGGCTATGATTTAGTGAGGTGTTTAAAGTGGGATTTCCAAACAGTATACTTCGTATACCAAACGGACCCTACCTCCGATATGATCCTACCTGGTTGTTCCTTACTTGATAGATCATGAAGTAGACTCTGAGTTAATGACGAATCTAGACTAATAAGTAGTCGTAATAAATATTAGACTAAAATCTAGTGGTAATAATACTAGGTTTCATCGAAGGAAATTATATGTTAAGAAGCGAAGCGCTGTCCGAGTTTGGAATCATCACTTTAACAAGTGAGTGCATAGTTACTTTCATCTTACACATAGATATGAAGTATTTTATATAAATTGCGTTCTATGTGTGCATATTATCTGTATCCTTGTTATCTATGCTGGATGAACGATTTTAAACATGTTTTAAATGATTTAAACTGTATATTTATTTTATATCTACAAAATATGTTGGGTAAAACATGGGTAGATGAATGATGAGGGATGAAAGCTGATATAGAGGAACATTCGCAGTATGGACATAGTGCCCTATAGGTGAACATTGACAGCAATGGACCTAGTACCCTATAGATGAGCATTGGTAGCCACGCCACAATATGTAGATGTTTTTGATCTACTCTAAACATCCTAGCAGTTGCCCTCTAAGGATAGTATCGGCAGCTGCGCCTAATAGAGGACATTATAACCCTGGCAGCCGCGCCTAATAGAGAATGTCATAATTCTGGCAGCTGCGCCTAAATGATAATATTGGTAGATGTGCTTAATAGATAATATTGACAGCTGTGTCATTGGCAATGATGGATTGTGTGCCTACTCCTTAGGACTGAATTAGTGAATGATAAATGATTCTTAGGGGAGATCCTTAAGAAATAAGGAAGATAATGGGGATGGGTAATTGGGTTGATTGTTTAATGATTAAACATAATTATATTATTGTGGGTTGAAAACCCTATGTACTCACCATGTTTCCCAATCTGAACCACTCAAGTTTATTGTATCACAGGTATCGATATGAAGTTACATTACACTGAGAGATTAAGGAGATGTAAATCACTAGTGTTAATGAATGTAAGTTCTGTTTATGCTTATGTTTCTATATTGACGATGATATCCCAAAGTTTTAAAATGAATAAAATACATTTCTTCAAAAAATGCTTTGATAACGTATTTATCATGTTTTTCGGGGAACAAATTCCGCAACATTTTTATTAAAAGAAGTACTCTGATTTTTTTAAAGCATAAACAAAATCAGTCTTTTCTGGCCGTGAAAATGGGGATGTCACAGTTGGTATCAGAGCATTAGTTTAAGCAAACTAAGAATAAGGATTTATTTCTAGACTTAAACTTAGAATGATAAGCGATGATCGTGAGGAGTGTGTCTAATATATTTTAGGAAGTAAACCTGAATAGACACGAGCACTAGGTCATTTAGGGAAGATGCCTAAATTGGTTTAATGTGCTAAATGATTTATGATATGCATTATATGATCAGATCTATGGTCTGTTGCCGACCGGATCTGGAAACTTTATGTGTTCAGATTTCTTAACATTTAATTACGGTATTAGAAATGTCATGTAACTTTTTGGAGTGATAAGGAGATTTACACGTCGATCATGAATAAAATCTTTCCTATCTTAATTCTCGTCACTACACACCGAACGTTTAAATTGGTTTATAGATCGACATGGTGAGAACTCGAAGCGGATTAGGAAATGCTAATGGAAACCATCGGCCTGAGCCACAAGTAATTGAACTTGTGCCGGAAATAGCAGTTGCACCCGAGCTAATCACAATGGCAGGGGTCCAGGAAATGATTCGAGCTATGATGGCCGAACAAAGGGAGGAGATGAGGAAAATGTTGCTTGATAGGGATGAACCTACAATGCCTGTTGAACAGCCGAAATTGAATGATGGGCAGTCAAAGGAAGGGAGCTACAGTAGGACTGTTGGTCAAGCTGAACCACCAGTGGTTAGAAGGAACAACCAAGACGATGAAATCGAGAGGAACGACTGCATGTATAAGGACTTCATAAGTTGCAAGCCATCCACTTTCACTGGGAAAGAGGAACCAATTGGAGTTATGGACTGGATCACGGAGATGGAGTTGGCTTTCATAACATGTGGATGCAAAGGCAAGCTACAAACCACATATGCAGTGGGTTAGTTCAGGGGTGGCGTTGTTCGCTGGTGGAACACCTTGGGAAAGATAATGAGCCCCAATGAGCCACTACAACTGACTTGGGCAGAGTTCCTGGTGCATTTCAAACGAAAGTTCTGCTCAGCCCAAAATCTACTAGATCTAGAGAACCAATTCCTAACATTGAAGAAGGGCAACATGTCTACTGACGAATACGCCAATGCCTTCACCGACAAGATGAAATTTTCCTTGCGCATTGTCCCCGATGAACTAACGAAAGTTGATAAGTATACAAAGGGACTACCATAGGAATATACTGTGCCAGTACGCCAAACACCTACCCTTGAGGCGGCTATTTGGACTGCTAAGTCTGTTGAAGAGATGATCAAGAGTAGAGCCGCCAACAAGGTCGAAGTTGGCGAGAAGAGAAGGTTTGAAGGATCTTCAAGGTCCAACAAGAAGAGAAATTTTTTGAAGTCTGGAGGAGGAGGAAGCGAAGCAAGATGGTGCGAGAAGTGCAAAAAGAAACACTCTGTAAAATGCGGTGATGGGGTTACTTGTTTCAAGTGTAGGAAGCGTGGGCATTATGCCAACAAGTGTACATTCAACAAAAGGGTATGTTACGAATGTAATGAGGAAGGGAACTTCAAGCAATACTGCCCAAAGAGAGAAAGGGCTACAAAGCCAAATGTGACGCCAAAGATCGAGTAGCCATGTAGGTAGTACCACGTGATGTAGCCTATTAGAGACATAGTGTTGGGTGAACTTGAACACCTATGTAATCGTTTCAAGGAATAATATAAAACCTTCTTTTTGTTATCTGGTGTGTTAAGCTGTTATGTGATTTTCTTGTATGGTTAGTTGGAAAACTACGAGACAATACTTGGGACGAGTATGAGTAGGTGTGAATGGTAGTAGAGGCCTATACTACCGGAAACACATGACTCACACTTGGATCAAGGAAAGTCACAAGGTTACCAAGGCACTAGTAATTGGTTTCGTTTTGTTCATGTCTGTCGTTACCATCGTTTCGGTAATGACGAAGAAGATGATTGTTAATCTGACCCTAGTGGTCATATCAAATCGAGTTCGACTAAGATGAATATGTTATGTGGTTCAAAGTACCAAGATCGATGTAGCATCTGACTTAAGACAGAATATTGAAGTGAAAGATAATCGAAGCGATCAATAGAAGTATCGCAACCGTTGTTAAGGTAACAAGCTTGTAGCTAGATGTGCTACATGCTAGAATGTGATTATATCACGTTAGAACATGAAGGAAGGTATATTCGGTTATGGAATTTGACTCTAAAAGACCTGAGTCTAAGCGTTGCATCATACAATGAGAGGTCATTAGAACATAACCCATCGTTATGTTATGATAATCAAAGGAAAGAACCTATCTTAAGTTAAGTCTGTCAAGAAGGAGCAGGAGTCTCCAATAAGGATCAAATTTGTAACTCGAAGGATACAATTGAAAGTCCAACATAGTATGAAGAGCAGGTGCAAGATTGAGGACCGTCAGCAGTCAAGAAGTCCAATAGTTAGATACTCATTCAAAGGAACATAGAAGTTACAGTTATTACCTAGGATGAAGAGATAACATATGGAGTCATTATACAAGCCCTGTTTCGTTGATGATTCCGGGACGTAATCATCCTAAGGGGGAGATAATTTTAACGCCCACAGATTCGGGCTAGTCAATTTAGAGACAATAAGCGTCAAAAATAACCTTTTTGATATAATATTGTTTAGAATACATAATCTTCACCAAGTTATAGTATATGTCACAAGGGTTCCGTACATATAAAGAACGCTGAAATCCGAGTTATAACGAAGAAGTTATGACCTGTCGAAGTTTTACGGCAAAACCGGCACGACACCAGGAATCGTAAAAAGTGAATCTACGATAAAATAATTTCTAGCCTTAGCGATCTAAATGAAAGTCGTAGTATATGTTAAACCGAGAGTGTGCATAAAAAGAACGTCTAAATCTGACTTCGTATGAGAAAGTTATGATTTTTCTAAGATTTAGCATAACAGTGTACAACCCGAAATTCGAATTTTAGATCGGTCGATTTTTAACCAAAACAGTTTAAACAAGAATTGAAGATATCATTAATAGGAGTTCAACGATAAAAAGACAGTCGAAAACGGAGCTCGTATGCGAAAGATATGGATGAAACTTAGTCCCTACTCTTCAAGCGCGACGAATTCGATACAGATTTGTAAATCTGAGATTGCATGAGAATTAGCCAATGGAGTTTAAATGAAAGTTTTAGTACTCATAAATACCAACAGGTGGATATAAAGAACGTTGAGAATAGATCTCGTATGTTAAAGATATGGACGAAACTTTGTCCCTACTCTTCGAGCGCGATAAATTCGATACAGTTTTGTAAATGTGAGATAGAATAAGAAATAGCCGACGACTTCTAAATGAAAGTTGTAGTAGTCGTAATTAACAACGTGTGGATATAAAGAACGTAGAAAACGGAGCTCGTACGCGGAAGATACGGACGAAACTTAGGGCCTACTCTACGATAAAACCCCTATAAATAAAGGGTGAATCCTTCATATTTTCTTCACACCATAAGCCTTTCTTTCTCTCTCTAACTTCTCTATAGACTGCCAAAACCCCTCTAAAACCCTAGTAACCTCAAGTTGCTAGAGGAAAGACCCGGAGCGCCCGAAGGCTCTGAGAAGAAGAGCTTTTCGGCTCAGAAGCTCTGCTCCACCGGAACCCGGTTTTTAGCAAAACCCGCTGTAAGTGAGATATGCCTACCCTACTTTAAATATAGCTTATATTTAAATATAATATCGTTATTATGAACCTATAAATAAGATTTATCAGTGATTCAAAGTCGTTATACTGATTGATCTACTTATGGGGATGATGTCTAGGCTGTGATTTAGTGAGGTGTTTAAAGTGGGATTTCCAAACAGTATACTTCGTATACCAAACGGACCCTACCTCCGATATGATCCTACCTGGTTGTTCCTTACTTGATAGATCATGAAGTAGACTCTGAGTTAATGACGAATCTAGAATAACAATCAGTCGCAATAAATATTAGATTAAATCTAGTGGTAATAATACTAGGTTTCGTGGAAGGAAATTATATTGTTAAGAAGCGAAGCGCTGTCCGAGTTTGGAATCATCACTTTAACAAGTGAGTGCATAGTTACTTTCATCTTACACATAGATATGAAGTATTTTATATAAATTATGTTCTATGTGTGCATATTATATGTATACTTGTTATCTATGCTGGATGAATGATTTTATACATGTTTTAAATGATTTAAACTGTATATGTATTTTATATCTACAAAATATGTTGGGTAAAACATGGGTAGATGAATGATGAGGGATGAAAGCTGATATAGAGGAACATTCGCAGTATGGACATAGTGCCCTATAGATGAACATTGGCAGCAATGGACCTAGTACCCTATAGATGAGCATTGGCAGCGGCGCCACAATCTGTAGATGTTTTTGATATACTCTAAACATCCTAGCAGCTGCGCTCTATTGATAGTATCGGCAGCTGCGCCTAATAGAGGGCATTATAACCCTGGCATCCGCGCCCAAAGGACAATATCGGCAACTGCGCCTAATGGAGAATGTCATAATTCTGGCAGCTGCGCCTAAATGATAATATTGGCAGATGTGCTTTATAGATAATATTGACATCTGTGTCATTGGCAACGATGGACTTCGTGCCTACTCCTTAGGACTGAATGAGTGAATGATAAATGATTCTTAGGGGAGATCCTTAAGAAATAAAGAAGATAATTGGGATGGATAATTGGGTTGATTGTTTAATGATTAAAAATAATTGTATTATTGTGGGTTGAAAACCCTATGTACTCACCAGGTTTCCCAACCTGACCCACTCAAGTTTATTGTATCACAAGTATCGATATGAAGTTACATTACACTGAGAGATTAAGGATATGTAAATCACTAGTGTTAATGAATGTAAGTTCTGTTTATGCTTATGTTTCTATATTGACGATGACATCCCAAAGTTTTAAAATTAATAATTTACATTTCTTCAAAAAATGCTTTGATAACGTATTTATCATGTTTTTCTAGGAACAAATTCCGCAACATTTTTATTAAAAGAAGTACTCTGATTTTTATAAAGCATAAACAAAATCAGTCTTTTCTGGCCGTGAAAATGGGGATGTCACAGATTAGTGAACATTAACCTAGTCATCTTAGGAATCGGTAACCAACGAAACATTAATCCATTGCACTTCCATAAATCAACCATAACTGCAAGTAAATCGAAGCTAAACGAAAGTCTCTCAATTACCTTGATTTATATTGTCTTTTGTGTTTCTTTCTTTTAGTTTTAGTATTTGCTTCATTAGTTGATAGTTAGTTAGTTTGGTTAATTAAGTTTCTAGTCTTGCGAAACTAGAGAAAACCCCTTTTTCTAAATTTATTAGTAATTTAGTTAGTTAGTAGATATGAATTAGCTAATCATTTTGTTCCTTGTGATCAATACTTGTGTATTGTGCTATACTATTTTTAACAAGGTACACTGCCTTAGGTAATAATTTGTTACATTAGTAGGATTAACTAGTGCATAATTATTTATGCATCATATCTCATACTCTTGTGATCCATGTAGATGTTACACTGGACCCCATAAAGATAATGCCGCCAAATATTGTGGGCAAATATCATCACCCCAACTCCAGATCATGCGTCGGATACTGAACCTCATGTGGCTTCAGCTACCTGGAAGCATACACAATAACCCTCCCTCTCTGCATGAGTACTGTTCCCAAACCGGTGATAGAAGCATCACAATAAACAACAAAATCCTTCACACCTTCCGGGAGGGTCAACACCGAGGCCTCACATAACATCTGTCTCAGCGTCTCAAATGCATCCGGCTGCTCAGGGCCTAACGAAAATCCACACCCTTCCTCGTCAAACAAGTGAGAGGTACATCAACCTTGGAGAAATCCTAAATAGACCTCCAATAATACCCTGCTAAACCCAAAAAAACTCATGATTTCGGGACCTCCCACTACACAACTGCCTCAATCTTGGTCAGGTTGACCAGAATCCCATTCTGGTTAACGAGGTGCCCCAAGAACCAGACCTCCCGTAACCAGAACTAACACATCGATAACTTAGAATAAAGACTTTCCCTCCTCAAAACTCCCAACAGCTCTCGAAGGTAATCCTCATGCTGCACCCTAGCCTTGGAATAGACCATAATATCATCGATAAAAACAATGACCGGATGATCGAGCATTGGCTTGCATACCCGTTTCATCAAATCCTTAAATGTTGTCGGTGCATTGGTGAGCCCAGACGACATCACCACAAACTCGTAATGACCATAACGAGTTCGAAACGCTGTCTTCTCCACGTCCTCCTCTCTAACTCTCATCTAATGATACACTGACCTCAAATCGATCTTGGAGAACCAAGATGCACCCTGCAGCTGATCGAAGAGGTCATCAATAGGAGGAAGTGGGTGACTGTTCATCACCGTCAACTTGTTCAGCTCCCGGTAATCAATGCACATCTGGTGTGAACCATCATTCTTCGTTACAAAAAATAGTCGATGTTCCCCAGGGAAGACTGCTCGGTCTGATAAACTGCTTGCCCATCAGCTCCTAAAGCTGAGAGGATAAATCATGCATCTATAGTGGTGCTAATCAGTACGACACCTTAGAAATCGGCAGTGCACCGGGGATCAGATCGATCCCGAACTCCACTTGCCTCACGGGAGGAACGCCGGGTAATTCCTCCGGAAATACATCTGGAAACTCTCTAGCCACAGGCACATCCGAAACTGACACCCCCTTCTCCACCTGAGTCTCAACCACATAAGTGCGATAACCCATACACCCATGTTTTAGATACTATTGAGCCTTGGAAGTAAAACAAAAGGTTGATCCAACCCTGGTACCCTCACCATAAATAGTCAGTTCTCCCCCACTTGGGGCTCGAACAACTACCTGCTTCCCCTTGCAATCTATCATGGCACCAAACCTGCTTAACTAGTCCATTCCTACTATCATGCATACATCCCCCATAGGTGTAGGGATCAATCGATCAGGTAGCACACCTTAAAAATTTCCAAGGTACAATCCTGAAAAACACTCGCCACAGAAACCATGTGCTCGTTGGCGATGGAAACTCACCACGGGCACTCCAACTCTCCAAGAGACATATCAAAACTCCTACTGAAGGACTGAGACACAAAGGACCGACTTGCACCCGAGTCAAAAAGAACAAGAGCAGGGAAGGATTTCACTAAGAAGGTACCTAATAGAAATACAATTATAGGCATATAATAAAATAATTTGACAGAATCATTAATGAAAACATACCTGTAAGGATGTCCGGTGCCATCCTTTCTTCCTCTGTCGTGAGCTGAAAGGCATGACCCCTGGCCTTCGGGGCCTCAACTCTCCATGTCGTCTATTGGTAATCCTTAAAGTAGTACCGACAGCAAGCAAAGGACACTAGGCCTTCACGTGGCTCACCTGATCATAATGGTAACAAATCCTGTTACTCGGTATCGGGGCCTGCTGGCAACAATCCCTCACATAATTCCCCCTTTGCCACATTTTTGGCATCCAGTAGCTGATCAACAAAGACCCTCATGCGCCTTCCCGCACTTGCCACAAGTGCGGCCCCTCTGACCTCCAGATCGTGAAACAACAGGTTAAACCGCTTTGTTGCAGGCTGTGGATGCACCAAAGCCTGCCTCTCCTCCCTTTTCTAGGTCTCAATCTCAATCTCCTGCCTACGCACAACATCCTGAAGCTTAGAGAGGGTGTTTTTACGTTGGGCAGACACAAACTAGACATAAACTGCCGAATCTTATTCTTGAGCATGCTCCAGTATCGCACCATTTGGGCCTACTCCGAGGTAGAATACTTAGGATAGAAAAGAACCCTCTTAGTAAATATCTTGGTGATCTCAGTCACCAACTTTGTCGTTAGCCTCAGTGCTAGATACTCCTGAGCCAACCTTTCTCTTTCTCTCTTTCTCTCTCTCTCTCTATCTCTCTCTCTCTCTCTCTCTCTCTCTCTCTCTCTCCACCTGGCGAACATACTTTGTGCGAAGCATCTCTGAGAAATGCTCCCGAGTAATAGCAATCCTCTACTTAGGAGTATAGGAACCGGTCACCAGGTTCCATCGGTCCTTCACACCCAGTCGAAGAAGGTTCACGGAACACCTGACCATCCAGTCCTTTGGACAGAAATAGGTGAAGAAACAATCCTCCACGTCAAATCCATCTCATAGCCACGATCGGGTCCTTGACCCCCGTCGAACTTCGGGGGCTTCATATTGTTGAAGTATCAGTACTGGAATGAACCTCTCCCCTGAACCCCTACAACAACAGCAACCTTAGACACAACGGCGTACCGCTCATCGAACAACTCAATGATCGTGGCTATTATAGACCTAAAAACCTCTGGGATGGCACCTTAAATAGCCGCAACCACCTTAGCGGCGATCAAATCACAAATGTCATCATCTAACAATCCTAGCCTCTCCGGGCCGCCAACTCCTGATCCAGAACCTCTCGTGTACACCATATTGAAAATGAACCAGAATATATATATATATATATATATATATATATATATATATATATATATATATATATATATATATATATATATATATATATATATATATATATATATATATATATATGTATGAGACAACACAGATGGTTAGATGGAGTGAAGGATTACGACTGTGAGATTTTGTATCACCTGGAGAAGGCCAATGTTGTGGCTGATTCCTTGATCTGCAAGACAACAAGTGCACCTATTGAAGATGTGTTTCTGAGGATGGTTATTATATTACCACTGTTAGAGTTGATGAAGAAGGCGCAAGTAGAAGGGTTGAAGAGGGAAAATTGGAAATAATAGAGGATCAGGGGTTAGATTTCGTTACTTTCAGGGATAATCGTTGCTTATTGACTCAATGTGGCAGGTTTTAGGTTCCTGTTGCTGGTGGGGTTAGACAAACATTATTAAAGGAGGCTCATAACTTGAAGTTTTCGATCCATCTCGGAGCCACAAAAATGTACAGAGACTTGAGATTGAGATACTGGTGGCCCTGTATGAAGGGGGAGGTAGCATAGTTTGCCGAGAGGTGCTTGACTTGCCAAAAAGTCAAGGCCAAACATTAGATACCCTATGGAAAGATGCAACTGTTACATATCCCCGTGTGGAAATGGGAGGATATCACCATGGATTTTATCATGAAGTTACCAAGGACGGAACGTGGGGTTGATTCTATTTCGGTCATTGTTGATCGATTGACCAAAAGTTCTTATTTCATCCCTATCGCTGAGAGTATATCCTCCGAGAAGTTGGCTGACATCTACATCAAAGAAGTGGTGGTTCAGCACGGGGTTCCAATTTTGGTGGTTTCTGATCGAGACGTTCGCTCCACCTCCATATTTTTGAGGAAAATTCACGAGGAGTTGGGTACTCAGCTGCATTTCAGCACAACATACCACCCCCATACCGATTGATAGAGGGAGTGAACCATTCAAACACTCGAGGATATGCTTATAGCATGTGTGCTAGATTTTGGAGGAAGTTGGGATACTTACCTTCCATTGGTTGAGTTCTCCTACAACAACAGATATCATTCCAGTATCGATCGAACTCCCTGCGATATAGATGCTTTACAGGAGGAAATTTCGGACCCCCGTTTGTTGGGGTGAGGTCGGGCATCGGGTTATAGGGAGTAATGAGGTAGTACTCAGGACCACCGACTTGATTCAGCAAGTGCGATGTCGACAGCAGAACACACAGAGTCGGCAGAATAGTTATGCTAGCTGGCGATGATCAGCCCTCGAGTTTCAGGTGGGGAATTATGTGCTTATGAAGGTGTCACCTTAGAAAGGTGTCATATGATTCCGGAAGCAGGGCATTTTGGGCCCCCGATATATTTATCCCATCACGATTATTATCCGAGTGGGCAAGGTTGTGTACCGGTTGGACCTACCTGATGAGCTCAACCAGATACACAACAAATTTAACGTCTCTTAGTTATGGAAGTGTCTAACAGAAGATTACTCAATGGTCCATTTGGATGATATTTAGGTCGATGAGCGCCTGAACTATGTAGAGAGACTGATCACAATCCTCGATATGAAGACAAAGACCTAATGCAACAAGGTGGTGGGCTTAGATAAGGTGAAATGGTAGAACCGGAAGGGTTCAGAATAGACGTGGGAGCCTGAGGAGGATATGAGAGCATTACCCAAAATCATTTGCAGCAACGAACTTCGAGGACGAAGTCTAATTCAAGTGGGGGAGAGTTGTAACATCTGAATCCTGAGGCACATTTTATTTATTTAATTTGGTTGTTTGGAATTGCCACGACGTAGTGGAGGCAGCACGATGACGCGGCGAGGAACTTTTAGATGCGGACTTCATTTAAATCCGCCATGGCGTGGCAGTTTATGTTGGATTAGGTGTCTAAGCCAATAACTATAATTGGTACAAACTTGAGTTGACAGTAGCAATGTCCTTTTGGGTTGCCTTCAAACCTGACTATTGAATAGGATAATTGTTAGAGAGAGAAGAATGATTTATTAATTTATTACTTGGTTAAAAAATTAATTAGAAATCTAAATAAATGATTTATTAATGTATTATGGAAATAATATATTAATTACAAATCATAACGTTTAATTAATATTTAATCAGAAATTAATTTGGAATTAATTTTGGGATTAAAGGAATTAATTGAAACTGCAGGGACAATAGGTGACAACGTTCAATAGTTGAGCATTGAGCATTCTAGAACCTCCCTAAAGGGGGGGGGGATGAATTCTATGGTGTTCCTAGGGTTTCCTTGGGCTCTAAGGGTGCCTTAGATGCCTTAGGGAGGAAATTAAGGGATTAGGGTTATCTTGGATACACCTGCCTAATCCAATACCTTCCTAACACCTATATAAACCCTACACCAAAAGGAATTTCGGTTATGCACTCTTAGAAAAGGCTTAGAGCCGAAATTCTTCTTCCCTTCTCTCTCTTTCTCTCTCTCTCTTTCTCTCTCTCTCTCTCTCTCTCTCTCTCTCTCTCTCTCTCTTTCTCTCTCTCTTTCTATAGTAATCCTTGGTTGCTTGAGTTTGCTTGTGATCCATTAGAGGCGCGACACTTGTGGCGCTTGCTACCGAAGGTCTTTCAAGCAAGGTTTTTTAGATTGTTATTACAATATAACAATCAAGGTATGTATTTTAATCTTTATTATGTGAATTTCGATTATAATACATAGAACATAGGGTTTCTTCTTTTGTGTTCAAGTTTGCATGTTCAATTAGAGAAAACTTAGATCCAATCAATTTAGGGTTGCATGCACACATAGGAATGCATGTTTTACTCAAAACCCATCAGTGGTATCAGAGCCTAGGATGTTTTTCAGTTGAACTTGATGCAATTGTGAATCGTTCAGAGGAGAAGGGAGCAGAATCGTGATTATGTTCATAGAACTCGACGAGTTCATATTTGGAACTCGATGAGTTGGCCCAATGTGACAACCATCAAATTTCGGTCAAGTCAAAGTCAAACAAAGTCAACTAGTCAAACCGGTCAACTCCATTAACCCTTGTATGATAGGGTTTACGTTATGTAATCACTGTATAATTCGCTATTTTAATGAGAAAACATCATTTGGAAAGTTCATGTGTTTGATTTTCCTTAGCCTTAACAGTGCTAAACAATGAACCAAAGCGATAAAACACTATTGCACAATCATCGGGATTGTGTAGGACACTAAATCATGGCTTAACGGGGTCTATGGACCTTGCGTTGCGAAGCCGGACACTCAAAAAGATCACAAACGAAACCTCTCGCAATCTCATTCAAACCCTACTCAAGATTAGTTGACGCTAATAGGATCGAAACTCATACACTACGATATAAATTGACGTTAATAGCAACATAGTATAGTACAACGTTATAACTATAATCAAATTAAATTATGATACCTTATTAAAATCAAATCAAAGTATAATGCTCTAATTAAATTTAAAAGAATCAAACTTGAATGCTATAATTAAACTTCAAATCAAAGTAGATTGTTATAATCAAATAATAACTCATCTTTTATAAAACTCCATTTTTATAAACTTTACATTAAATTTTATAAAACTCTATTTTTATAAACTTTACATTAAATTTTATAAAACTCTTATATTAATTATGTAAAAGATGCTTGTGTTAGTGGGAAATTATGAAGACCACCAAAAGCAAAAAGATTATTCCCATGGTCTCCCACTCACACCTCCCATCCACTTTCCTTTCCTTTTTCTCCCAACACATTATTCTCTTCACCACTTAAACCTTCTCTATTCTTTCTCTCACTCTCAATCTCGAAATTTCCTCCAAGAATACTCATATTCCATCCAAGAACAATCTATTATACTCAAATCTTCATCCCTCTTGAAGCATTCATCAAGGTATGTTGTTAAAAGTTTCATATTCATACAAGAAACAAATTAAATCCACCAAAATAACTAAAACTCATTTTATGCATAAACCTGATTTTTCTCAGAATCTCATCAATAAAATAAGAAGTTATGGAAATTTTCAGAAAATAATTTATTTTTATTGAATTACTATAATTATTGCAATAAAGTAGGGCAATAATTCACATAAAATACTTTTTTCATTCAATAAATTATGAGAAAATTCTGGGATGACCTGTATACTGATTAAACATGATATATGAAGTTTTATGCATTTATATTACTTTTTACTATTATTTATGATTTTATTGATTAATTAATAATGAAATATATAAAAATACTTCCCATAGTCACAAATATCTGAACCTTATACACTGAGCTCTACATCATGTTATAAAACTATGGTTAATTTTACAGATTTTTTGAGAATCATTTACTATTTTTCCCGAATTTTGTGTTGTTTAATAATTAAAATATTAAATAAATACTAAAACAGTTCAGAAAAATATACAAATTTTACAGTAATTCATATTGTATGCAATAATGATTTCCTAATAATTTCATAATTTTTCAATACTGTTTACTATTTAAAACTATTTTCCTAAGTATTTAAGCATGTAAAAATGCATTTTAATGATTATTTCATATAAATAATTGTTAAAATCTGTAAATAATTATAATTGGGCAAGTTATTATTTTAATAAGAAATTATTAAAATATGGCCTAAATTGAAAATATAAATTAATTATGCAAAGTAAGTAATTCAATTTAAAATTCATTTAACAAATAAATACCTTAATATTATAATCAAAATGAATTATTGTTAATTCATCTAATATAAGAATATGTGTCTAATTATTTGTATTAATACTCCATTCTCGTTTAGCAGTTCCTAAACCAAAACTATTAATTATATTAGGTTCTACGCCATTTTGACCCGAATCGTCTATCGTACGACACACGCATTTCGTTTTGGGACTAATGTGAGTAATCTACCCCATACTTTATAATTTTCAATACTTTTGGGGTGTATCATGTGGTTCTAATATATTCCAACTTTATTTTATTGTTTTATCACAATTGAGACATTGTTGGGACATTTATACGTGAGTCATTAATTGTATAACTATTGTTTGTTTACGCTACATGTACTTGTAGTGCATTACCATTTTTAGTCTAATCTCTATGACTATGCCCGTATTCTTGAGGTACGTTATGGACAATAATAGCGCTATTGGGTTGACCACCCCGCCTTGGGACGCTAAGGTGATTGATCGCACGTGGTTGAGTGTGTATGATGATTAGATGCTCCATCCTATATATATTTATATATATATATATACATATGTATATATAGGGTGAGGACTTATTGTTGTTGTTATCATTTGTTAATCAATTTTTGATTTATAAACCGTTATCTCAAATACAATTGTTTGCCGACTTCAAAAGAAAACAAATTTCCAATTATAAAGGTTTCAACTTCACAATTTTCTCTACTAAAATTAGATTACTCACCAACTCTCGTAGTTGACCTGTTTTTACCCATGATGCAGATTTGAAGAATGAAGTTGATGAAAAATAGGTTGTGCCTTAGAAATCCACAAGACTATTTAAATTTGATGTAATAAATGTTGTTCATATTTGGATTTGTATTTGTATGTTGTGGATCTTGTTTGCATACTTAGTACTTAATTGAATCTAATTATATTATAACATAGTTGTCATGAGACTTTGAACAATATATCACGCCTCGATCGATTACGACAAGGATCGGGGTGTGACACCCAACTCGACGAGTGCATTGCACACACTCGACAAGTTGGCCTGTCAGATCCCTGATTTCGATTTAGATAATCTTGGCTTGATTAGGATTATTACCTTAATTCGTTTTTTCTGCCTAAAATTGAATTTTTTATTAAAGGTAATTGTATATCCTTATCAACTTTAATGATTTTGGTTTAATTTTTAATAAAGATATAATTAATGGTTAATTTAATTATTAAAAATTTAACCTAGTATTTTTGAAAAGTTTTAAAAATACCCCATTGGTTTCGGAATTTAAAATTTAATTAAATAGTTTAATTTTGAAATCTTAAATTTAAGAACCTTAGTATTTTCAAAGGTTTAAAGTATATCCTTATGGATGTTGTTAATAATTTAATTAAAAGATAATTAATAAATCCATAAAAACGTTTAAATTTAATCAAATTAAAAGTTTAATTTATTAAAAGATTAAACCCCTACTATTTTAAAAGATTAAAATACACCTTTATACTATATAAAATTAAAAGTTTAATTTATATATATATATATATATATATATATATATATATATATATATATATATATATATATATATATATATATATATATATATATATATATCTGTGTGTGTGTGTGTGTGTAAGAAAAGTTAGTCTTACCGATAGTAGCACTCATTCACGAAGCTGGTCTTTAATGAGAGTTTAAGGAAGCGGCCTATAAAATGACCGTTATTGGGTATCCACTCTTACCCACCGCTCTTTTGACTAGTGGATGGTCGTTGCCGAACGGGTTTGATAGGACACTTAACTCTCATTAAAATTAAAATGAATTATAAAGTAACTAAACCATTTTCTAAAATCTCATTCTTAGTTACTTTAGGAAAAATGTGAATTTGATGCTAACCATGAAATTGCACATTGCACCTTATTGGTCGTTAATGGTGCGTGTGTAGTTAACCGACACAGTAATATAGGACTAATATTGTTGGCAATGGCTATCTCGTAAATTATCATTTATCGATGGAGCATGTGTGGTTAACCAACAAATCGATTGGGTGATAAATGACATCGAGAGTACCAAGCTAATTTGCATGGTTATTCACATCTCGTTTGTGATCCTTGGCATCATAGTCACAAAGTGAGAGCATAATTGAGATTAAACATGCCATTGAATAGTTCAATGAATCTCAGAGATCTAGAAGTTTCATTAGATTGAAACTGGTAAATGCTTACCTACCTAAAATAGATTCGAATTTGATTACGGCATCCCTCTTCAGAATTCGAATAGAAAATATGGATCCTAACCTTAATTTAAATTTTGGGTTAATAATTAAGGATTAAATATATCAACTAACTTGAATTCTTATCTCCCTTTATAGATTTCGAGTTCCGACAACAATGGTCTTCATCATCCTTGTGGAAATGGTTTTCCTTCTCATTCTGAAGATGATCTTCCACAAGTTGATCAAGGTGAAAGAATGTTCCCTTATTCAAATGGTGGAACTGGAAATCATGCTTCCCTAACTCTTCCTCCACACCCTCCAGTGATTCTCCCCGACCCACGTTTTCTTCAACTTGAAAAAGTTCAAGGTTACTCAAGTCCTGTTGGCATGCAAACACCTAGATGAAAATTCTGTGTGTGCACTTGTTCTAAACATGAAGTCGCACGTTGACAGATTGGGAATGTTAGGTGTCGTTTTCCCGAAGGAGCTGGCTGTTGACTTGGTTCTTCACTCGCTTCCTGAATCATATAGTCAGTTCATTAAGAACTACTATATGACTGAAAACGATGTGACCCTAATTGATCTAGCATATTTTTTAATTGCTACTGAAGTAGAAATGTGGAAGAGCGCTGGTCAAGAAAATGTGTTTGAAGGATCTGTCTCCCAAAACTCCATGGACAATAGCAATAATGGTAGTCCGGAAAAGGTTTCTCTTCCCAATGGAAAGGGATCGGCCAAGGTCAAACCGTTTGACCATAATAAGGTAAAGAGAAAAAACTAATTCTGAGATAGTTCCATGTGCCATTCCTAAAGAGTCCATATGATTCTATTGCCAATTGAAGGTACATTGGATGCGAAGCTGTCCTGTGTACCTGAAAGATCGCAAGGATAAGAAAGTCAACCTGTATGACTCTACTTCAGGTACATCCACTATCTAACTCTATTTTATTAAGTTCCTATTCATAGATTCTTAATACATGATGTGATAGTCACATTTTGATGTTTTGTAGAATCTAAGAGAAAGAAGGAAACTTAAGAAGAGTAAGCTGAATCTGATCGTGAGGGATGGATTTTTGTCGCATGGTTCGATGATCAGATTTTTGAGCAATTTCTTAGCAGTTATGATAGATTGCTTAGGAAATATCTAGATACATAGTTTTCATATATATTTTCATTTTAAGGACAATTTTTTCCGCACATTATCAATAAAGTAAATTTTTCGTTGTATCTTATTTACTTTATATTTCCTTGCAATGGTATTTATGAAAATTGGTGGTTATATTTCCATTATTAGCAATGTTAAATATGGATTTGATTGTTTGTTATATCATTTGTGGTAATGTCATAATTGACCAAGTGAAAAGGAATTCTCATCACCCAAGGTTCAATTGGATAGAAACTTGGAGTCATGCAATTCGAATTGTGTGATGTATGAGAATCTTGATCTTTGGAAAATTAAGACTAATTCCTTGTTCACATGTTTATGTGAGACAAGTGAAGGACTAAATGATCTAGTACACATTGATGTGGACTAGTCAGATCCACCACATTGATGTGGACTAGTCAGTACACACTGATGGTTCACTAATATGGTTGTGTTTATAATATTAAGCATAATTCTAACACTTTGAAAAGTTTCAAATAGTAGTGGAACGAATAAGAAGAATCTATTAGGCAGAAGATAAAGGTTTCTACAATCTGAAAGGAAAGGAGGGTACTTTAGTATCATGTTTTATGATCATCTTAATGATTATGGAACTATGTCACAATTTATCCTCTAAGGACATGTTAGTGAAATTGTCCTAACTAAGAAGAGGAATCAGATATTGTTGAATTGGTTTAATCGATAGATGAGTCATACTTCGTATCAAATCAAGTTTTAGAGTCACACTCTAGTAACTAAGAATCCCATCTCAAACTAATAGGTTTATGACACTTCATGAAATGTGGAGTAGAAATGTTTTCTTGCTCTAGCACATTTGAAATTGGTAGTTGTGATGTTTTGGTTAAAACAAAGATAAACTAATACCAATTAAATGAAGTGTTGTCTTGCAAAGAAGCCACACTAACTTTTTAATGTTTGTCAAGGAATGTTCCTTAACTGAAAAACTTATATGTCAAGAAGTCAGTGGGAGTCTTAATGATCTTGAAAAGTTTCAGGAGTCAATAAAGAATAAGCCTGTTAGTTAACACTAGCGCACAACCTGAGGTTGATTACTTATCGTGTTAAGTTGACACATTCTTGTTTCTGTGCACCTTCCAGTTAAGTTGACTATGCATGTGAGTTCTATAGTTCTCATTTGGCTGCAAAAGGCAGAGCATGTTGGTCAATGATAGTACATTGGTCAATAGGAGTGAGCTGCTTCGCAACTTGGAAGGGCTGGTAGGCGCTTGTGCTACCAGAAGGCAAGAAATTAAGAACAAGCAAAGTTCAGTCCATGAAAGGAAAACAAAATTTGATTTTGGGTTTTGTCCTCAACCTTATCTTATGATTGTGGGTTGGAAATGACAACTTCACATGGATAGGAACATATACACCATAAAATCTAAGTGGCAAAAGGTTTCTCTCTAATTCATGAAAATGATTATGAGGATACAGTTTCATTAGTAGATTTTAAATCTGGTTGATATCATTATGGGTAGCAGTTGTGATAATTGCATTCTCAAATTCGTATATGATTACGACATCCCTCTTCATAGTTCAAGAAATAGTTTGAGCGTTCATGACTTATAACTATAAGTTCTAAAAAGGTTTAAACACACACATATGCTATCTAATGAAGGTGTATGAGCTAGAGAAGTCTGGATGAAGACTTATCAAAACATCACGTGTCAGAAATCTGAACTTTAGTAAGAAAGTCAATAGATTTGATTTCTAGAAGTCCAGTTGATTTCTAGACACATGTCAAAGCTAGTAGGAGCATAATTGTTATGCTAGCAAGAATATAATTGTTATGCTAAGTGGGAGCATAATTGTTATATTAAGTATTACTGTCTGGCAATACTAGTTTTAGGAAACAAAGATTTAAAATTTGCAAAGTTTGGGAATTGTTTTGCTATAAAAAGATTTAGGGGAGATGACACTCATACTTCATTTCAAATCTAAAAGTTTAGATTGAAGGATTTTAATGGAACTTAGTCATGAACATATATGAATATCATGATAAAGTTATTCAACATAGGAAAATTCGATATATGGAAATATTATAGCAAGAGATTGATCAAGTGTCATGTCTTTATGTAATACATTATGTGTCGAATCCCATATGCTTCAGATATAGGATTGATTACATATGCTATAATATTCACCTGGTCTGATTTTTCAAATGCCTAGGGCATAGAGAGAGAAAAGGGACTAGAACAAGATATGACTAAAGTTGTTAAACAATTGTCAAGAACAATCTGAGGTTCGCTGAAGATTGGTTGTTTGTCGACAATTCGAAGTATAGTAATATTTGGACAGACCATATTGACATGTTTCTGATTGGGATAATTCTTGTTCAAAATTGATAGTCATGAGAATATGGAATTGGGATAATTAGAAGTATTATACTCTACTCCTACTTATGATGCCATCATCAATCATACGAGCACACATATAGCATAACCATCAAAATCATACAACTCGTGCCTATTCAACAACACATCCAAAACAATATCTAGATAAGGACTCGGCATGACTGACTTCGGTCCACCAACTCAGCGTCTCCGCCTTCGGTCAGTCTGACTCGGCACGAGGCCTTCAATCAATCGACTTGGCCTTTCGTATAACATCTCGATTTCTAGGTATTTACATTTTTTTACCCTTATTAGGAGATTGTTTGCAAAATGGTCCCATGTGGCACTTAAATAAAACACGTGGAGCTGATGGCATACGTTGGGCGTACGTGGCTAAAGTCCAAACCCTATTTTTTCAGGTTTGGACCCTATTTAAACATCATTAAACCTCCAAGGCTCTTTCCCCCATCAACCTCCAGCATCATTTCATGTTTTACAAACCCTACTCTCTAGTGTGAGTATTTTTGACCTTGAGTGTGTATTTTGGTGATCTTGAAGGAAGGAGAACGCAACATCCTGTCTCAGATCATCCGTGATTTAGGGTTTGTGGGCTGCAACCCAGGCATGAGGAAGCCTCAGGGCTGCGACGAATTGCAAGAAGCGTAGGGCTTCTCGCCACCTTTCCGTGGATATAAGGTTCATTGGAAACAGACTTATAATGAGGAAGCTGTGATATTTTGAAGTGTTGGCAAGATAGGTCCCTTATTTGAGAAAAGTGACAGCTGAGTATGCTGGGCGTACGTGTGTGTACGCTTAACGTACTCATGTGCGTGAATTTTAAGCGGAGCCACCTAGTACGTTGGGCATACCAGAGGGTACGCTGGGTGTACTAGGCCCAGAGTGAAAACCCTAAATGAGGGATGTGTCCCTATTTAAAGAGCATGATGGCCTCATTTTTGGCCACCATTTCTAGACCTCAACCTTATCCAAACCCTAATTTCCATCCCTTGAGCTTGAGTGTCCATTTGTGAGATTCTAAGTATTCTTGTGGTATTCTTGGAGTAAAGAAGGAGCATTGAAGAGAATGGAGTTGGAGTCCAGGCTTTGGATCTGAGCTTTTCTGTGGTTGGAGCATCATTTGAAGGTATAAACCTCATAGCTTTCTCATCCCTTTTGATTTGAGCATATTATGGTCCATATTAGGGTTTTTGGTCCCAAATCTTGAAGCTTTATGAGTTGTTGAACTCCACAGCCTAATATTTGTCCCTTTGAGTGTTTTTAATGGAGTGGATTTATAAAAATGGAGTCTTGGACGTCAAAACCACCCCATGCATGAGATATGAGCATTTTCGGGATTAAAGAGTTAGATTTTTTGTGTTTGGGACTTCCTCAGCCATGAAAAGGCTTAAAGACATGAACTTTATGGAGTATGAGCCTTTAGGGGGTCCAGATTTGAGAGTATAGCTATGGTCTTATCGGGTTAAGACCAAGAGAGTGGATTATGCAAAACTGAGCGTACGCCCAACGTAATTCCAGTACGCCCCGCGTATTGAGCTAGTGTCCCCGATCAGGATTCGCGTGTACGCTTGCAAACGCTGAGCGTACATAGAGAGGTACGCCCCGTGGAATCTAGCTGTGGGCTTTTTGGGCTAAATCTCTTATTAGGCCTTTAGTGTTGGGCCTGGATTTTGGGCTTGTTGTGCTGGAGATGTTAATCAGAGAAATATATGTATATGTATTGGGCCCTTATGTTGGGCTTTCCATTTGGACCTAAGCTTAAGAGTTGGGCCTTGGGAGAGCCCATTTAGTATTGGCCTTGATGGGCCCAATGCGCTTGAGTTAATTGTGGGCTGGGTAGTGAGCTATCTTTAGACCTAATGAGTGAGGTTTGGTATTAGATCTTAGTTGAGTAATTGTGGGTTTTGGTTCAGTGTTATAGGCCGGTGTGCAGCAACAACATCTATAGGAGCTGTTCGTCATCCGAGGTGAGTTTTCTCACTATACTTACTTAGAGTGGTAATCATTGTATGACCGGAGGGTCTTATGTGTTTATATTGAGTATTGTGATATCCTGCATACTGTCATTGTGATTTATGCTATGTATTATTCTGAGTTTGCTGAGTTAGGACCGGAGGGTCCACCCGAGTTGTGAGACCGGAGGGTCCCACTGAGACACATTGACTGGAGGGTCTTATTTGAGTATAGCCATGAGAGGCTATTGGGATATGTGTGGTATTTTAGGGAACTCACTAAGCGTCGTGTTTACCGTGTTATGTGTTATGTGTTTCAGGTACATCTCAAGATCACGGGATGACGCCGACTTGATTGTACACACGAGGCAGAGTTATGTTTTGAGGATCCTGGATTGTGTTTAAACAATTTGATGAACATGTGTTTTGATAAATTATCATTTTGGAGATTTGTGAACTATTTTATAGAATTATGTGATTTTTAAAATGAAAAAATTTGTTTGAAAATTTACGGTGTTACAAGTTGGCATCAGAGCCTTGGTTTGAGGGATTCGGATGTACCTTTGGGTGTTTCTGGACTCAAACTGAGGATTTGAGAAAATTTTTCAAAAGAAATGATTTTTTCAAAATGAGACAGAGTTTTAAGAGAAAAACGAGTTGGAGTAGTGTGTACAATCAGCCAGAGCCCGAACGATGATTTCCCAAAATACCCTTACTTATTTGTGTTATGAGATATTCATGAGATATTAGGATGCAGGCTAGAGGATAGGCTAGGTATTTCATATCTTAGGGCTAGATTTGCCTGATTTGTGATGACTTAGCCTAGGGAATGCTATTGATTGATATTATCTGCTATTTTCTTAGTGTATGTGTTGAGTAAGAGTACTTATCAAGAATCTTTTAGAGAGAGGTTTGAGCAGAGGAGTAATCTAGGAGAGATACCTAGACGTGCATTTGAGGAGCCTACGGAGAGAGTAGTGAGATACCCACAGGAGGTAGTGTTGCCTGAGTACGGTAGTGCCTTTTAGAGTGCGGATAGAGCAAATTGAGTTGTATGCTCGAGTGGTTTTACGTGTTGATGGAGGTGATTCGATGCCCGAATGCTGCTTGCTTTGTGCTTTGTGTAACTCTTGATGATGGGAGACAACTACTAAGTGAATATGACGATATTCAGGTGGTAGATGGCTTGCATCATGAGGAGTTCTTCAACAGCTGATGGCAGAGAAGTGTGAGCACCTAGGAAGAGCCTATGGAGTGATTTTAGTCAGATGAGTGCTCTGATAGAGGAGAGTATTCACTGGAGAGAGAACATGTGTATCAGGATTGGTGATAGAGAAGGTTGAACAGCTACTTAGGAAATCTTGGATGATCCATGTGGAAAGTATGGGTAGATATGGCAGGTAGTATGGGCCCGCACTACTGAAAGCAGAAGACCTATACTCGAAACAGGGAGAATTCCAGATGTTCTAAGTAGCAGGTTAAGGGGAGATAACATGGCTCGGGTACCATGATTCGTAGCAGAGTGTGTTTCCATATTACCAGCTATCCAGCAATGGGTATGCATTCAGAGATTGGATGTGGTAATCTGTGGGGCCAGAGGGCCATGTCGGTTGAGCTTTGACAAATTGTACCTTACGAGGAAAGTTGAGTTTAGATCTCAATGAGGTTGACTGGTGAGTTGCCAGTTGGAGTCACGAGACTCGAGGAAAAGTGGATATGATACGTTATGGAGGATTGCGGTCTAGGTTGAGTGATCGGTAGGTTTTCATCAGAGATGAGGGATACTTAGAGTTATGTGGTCACGATCTGGAAGATCTTCGAGTGCTGCGTATTACATTCCATGAGTCGGAAATGGTACATCTGGCGAGCCAGTCTGTAGTGTGGTTTGTTTGGTATGTCAAATGTGCGATGGTTCGAACCCTAAGTGGGGGAGAATTGGGAATTCTGTGGGGAAGGATCCTTACTCTGATGTGGAACAGAAGTTTGGGTTATGGGGATCTGTGGTTCGAGTATATGAGACGGGAGTCATGTGGTAGTCGAAATAGTATACAACGCGGGGTGATACATGTCGCATATTCTCAGGATAAAACGAGCGACTTCACGGCAGGTGGCCGGTAGTCAGGAATCTGATTATGGTTTGTGTTTCGGGTATTACAATGTTTGAGTTTCGAGATGGTTGGGTTGCCAAGGTCAAGATTCGATATTGGAAGGACAAATAGTTCGACGTATGGATGGTTATTTGTACTCCGGGAGGGGCAACAGTTGATTTGTCAATCAACTATAGGGTCGATATGAGTAGTTCGCATGGGTTTGAACAGTATCAGATGGGGATTTGAATTGATGTCAATGTGTTCTCAGTCGTGACGATTACTTCGTGCTTCCAATTGTGAGTTGGAATACTTCAAGGCTTCAAGTTGTGGGAGTGGAAGACCAGTGGTCGTGACATGACATTGTGAGATTCCGTAATGGTGTATCGAGGTATCCGAGTATGATGCCCTAGGTTGGTGGATTATTATGAGACTTGGGTGTGTCTGACGGCAAGTGGACCATCAAGCGACTATGTTTCCAGATGTGAGTTCATCAGCTAATAGTCGCCATGCGGGAATTGTTCAAGAGTGGGAATGTACTGAGGGAAGTGCCCTGTCTACGAGAACTTAAGTCAAGAGCAGTGATGCATGATCTGGGTAGGTGTGAGCACCTAACTATGTTGGACCGTGGAGTATTCGATAGTGGACTTAGTGTGGTGACGACTTGAGGATGAGATTATGGGGTGATGAGAGAGTAAACAGATCCGAGTGGGAGTAATCACTTAGGACTGTCAGGGGAGACAGTTGAGAGAGACCTTGGAGAGTGAGAGAGAGTATCGTATGATTACGGGGAGCCATAACATACGTGAGTTAGAGAGAGAGAGAGTATCGTGTGACTGCGGGGAGCCGTAGCATACATTAGTCAGAGAGAGAGGTATCGTGTGACTGCGGGGAGCTGTAACATACGTGAGTCAGAGAGAGAGAGAGTATCGTGTGACTGCGGGGAGCCGTAGCATACACGAGTCAGAGAGAGAGAGAGGTATCGTGTGACGTCTAGGAGCCGTAGCATACGTGAGCCAGAGAGATAGTATCGTAAGACTACGTGGAGCCGTAGCATTCGTGAGTCAGAGAAAGAGAGAGAGAGAGTATCATAAGACTGCGGGGAGTTGTAGCCTTACTAGTCGGGGTGTGACGCAGAGGGGCTATTAGGCATGGGTAGCCTTGGCAAATGAGTCCGTGGGAACCTGGTGGCCGAACCAGGGGCGAGACTGGGGTCTCAGCAATGGTCGAAACCTGTTGTGTTTTGAGTTAGAGAGGGGTTGTCGCAAGTCGGAAGGATCGAGGTGTAATGCATGCGTATATCCGTGGAACATGGTCATGAGTTGAGTACTGGGTTGGGACGAATGATTCCAACTCTGTGTCGGGCCAGACTCTGCTGGGTGAGTTTGGCTCTATTTGTGAGGAGAACGAGCAGGTGGAGATTTCGGGTGGATTACATTCTTAGAGGGGTATGTTTTCGCATTTGATGTTTTAGACTTGGGTGAACCTGTTCTTTGGTTTGGGAAGAACCACGACGCATATCAGGTAACATGTAGTAAACGACCGAGGTCGTGTGTGAGGTGCGATTTCAAATCGAGTGTGGAAATCGCTTGGGGTAAAACGAGCTTCGTGTTTGTGGAGTTCAGTGTGATTGGATGAGTCAGCTTGGTTGAATAGGACTACTATGAAGTCCTATTACCGAATGGGCTAGGGTGGCCTCATAGATTCAACTGCTGGGTTGGGAGTCGATATCGTATTCGGATTTGGTGTCTAGCATTGAGAGGCAGCTGGAGTTATGTTTCCGACTACCAGTGGATAGTTCGGTCAGGCATGTACGTTGATTTTGGGGCCGGAGCTGAATCATCATGGGGTAGGCAGTGAAATGATTCTGTCTGATGGGAGGTTGGACCTAGAGTAGAGTTTCAATTCCCATTTGGGTTGGCAGGTCTTCATTTAGTGTTGAGGACCGGGTATTGAGGTTTGCTTTTCAGACGGATTCTGATAGCATTATCGGAGGTTGGTCATTAGTGCGAGATGACCCTGTTTCTTTGGGTTTCGGTCGGAGTCGACTGGTGTGTTGGGCATAAGTGTTCAGCAGCTATTTATGGTTAGCGACTCGTTCCATCAGTCGCGACAAGTAATCAAAGTTGGAGATGTTTTATCGAGTCTGTTATTTGATGAGCGAATGACATGGGGATATACTGCATGGACGGTCAGTCGGGGGGACATACCGCTACAGATTACAAGTGTCGGAGAGGCAGAGGGGGTTCTGCAACAGCGAATGGTTCGTTCTTCTTCGAGTTGGAGGTTTCAGTTTGATTTCGGTTGTATTGAAGGAGATCGGTTATGTTCCGAATAATCGGTTGCGCTTCTCGGGCTAATTGTTGGCATCTAAGTAATGATAAGGAGTGATTTCGAGGGCGAAATCAAATTCATGAATGTAAGGGCGAAATCAAATTCATGAATGTAAGGTTTGTTTATGCTTATGTTTCTGTATTGACGATGACATCCCAACGTTTTAAAAGGAATAAAATACATTTCTTCGGAAATGATTTGATAACGTATTTATCATGTTTTTTTGGGAACAAATTCCGCAATATATTTCTTTAAAAGATACTCTGATTTTCAAAAATAAAGCATAAACAAATCGGTCTTTTCTGGCCGTAAAAATGGGGATGTCACAGTTGGTATCAGAGCATTAGTTTAAGCGAACTGGGAATAAGGATTTATTTCTAGACTTAAACTTAGAATGCTAAGCCATGATCGTGAGGAGTGTGTCTAACTTATTTTAGGTAGTATACCTGAATAGACACAAGCACTAGCTTATTTAAGGAAGATGCCTAAAATGCTTTTATGTGCTAAATGATTTGGGATGCTTTATGATGCCATTGGTTGATCGGATCTATGGTCTATTGCCGACCGGATCTGGAAACTTTATGTGTTCAGATTTCTAAACGTTTAATTACGATATTCGACCTGACATGTAACTTTTCGGAGTGATAAGGAGATTTACACATCGATCGTAAATAAAATCTTTCATAATTCTCGTCATTACACACCAAACGTCTAATTTGGTGTATAGATTAACATGGTGAGAACTCGAAGTGGATTAGGAAACGCTAATGGAAATATTGATCAGCGGCCTATGATTGAACGTGCACAAGAGGTAGCAGCTGCACCCTAGCCAATCACAATGGTAGGAGTCCAAGAAATGATTAGGGCTATGATGGTCGAACAAAGGGAGGAGATGAGGAAAATATTGCTTAACAGGGATAAACCTACTATGCCTATTGAACAACCTGAACTGAATGAAGGCCAGTCAGAAGAAGGTAACTATAGTAGAACCGTTGGTCCAGATGAACCGTCAGTGGTTAGGAGAAATAACCAAGAAGAAGGAATTGAAAGAAATGGATGCAAGTACAAAGACTTCACGACTTGCAAACCATCGACTTTTACTGGGAAACAAGATCCACTGGAGTTATGGATTGGATCTCAGAAATGGAGTTGGCCTTTATGACATGTGGTTGCAGAGGCAAGTTACAAACCACATTTGTAGTGCGTCAGTTCAGAGGGGGTGCTGTTCGCTGGTGGTGCATTTCAAGCACAAGTATTGCTCAGCCCAAAATTTGCTCGAGCTAGAAAACCTATTCCTGACTTTGAAGAAAGAAAGCATGTCCATCGATGAATACACCAACAACTTCACAGACAAAGTGGAGTTTGCTTTGCGCCTTGTCCCAGGCGAGCTGACAAAAATCGATAAGTACACAAAGGGAATTCCCTAGGAATATGCGGTGCCAGTACGTCAGGCACCTACTCTAGTGGCAACTATCTGGGCCGCCAACTCTGTTGACGATATGATCAAGGGAAGAGCCACCAGCAAGGTTGAAGTTGGCGAGAAGAGAAAGTTTAGAGGATCCTCAAGGTCCGACGAGAAGAGAAAATTCTCGAAGTCTGGTTTGAAGAAGTTCTAAGAAGGAGCACAATGGTGTGACAAGTGCAGAAGGAAGCACATTGGGAGATGTTCTAAAGTGATGACCCGCTTCAAATGCGAGAAGACTGGTCATTACGCTAGCGTATGCACAACCAAGAGAGAAGTCTGATTTAAGTGTGGTGAAGAAGGAGACTTCAAGCAATACTGAACAAGAAGAGAAGAAGCTACAAAGTCAAATGTGTCGTCAAATATGAAAGCAAGAGCATTCCATATGATCCTTGATGAGGCAGCTGACAATGCAAGGAATCAGGAGTGACGACTGATATCCAAAGATCAAGCAACGAAGTAGCCATGTGGATAGTAACATATGATATAACCTATTAGAGGCATAGTCTAAGGTGAACTTGAACACCTATGTAATCGTTTCAGGGAATAATATAAAGCTCCGTTATGTTATCCGTTGTGTTAAATGATTATGTGAAATTCTTGCATGGTGACTTGGAAAACTGGGAGACAATACTTGGGACGGGTATGAGTAGGTGTGAATGGTAGTAGAGGCCTATACTAATGGAAGCACGAGACTCACACTTGGATCAGGGAAAGTCACAAGGTTACAAAGAAGCTAGTAATTGATTTCGTTTGTTCATGTATGTCATTACCATTGTTTCGGTAATGATTAAGAAGATGATTGATATTTCGACCCTAATGGTCATATCAAATCGAGTCCGACTAAGACGAGTATGTTATGTGGTTCAGAGAACCAATTTCGATGTAGCATCTGACTTAAACCAGAAGAATGAAATCAAAGCGATCAATAAAAGTATCACACTCGTTGTTAAAGAAGTTGGTAGCTAGAAATGATACTTGTTAAAATGTGATTATATCACATTAGAACATGAAGGAAATTATATTCCATTCCGGAATTTGACTCTAAGAGACCTGAGTCTAAGTGTTACGACACACGATGAAAGGTCATTAGAATATGACCCAGTGGTCTATTATGGAAATCAAATAACTTAAGTTGTTAAGAAGAAGAAGGAGTCTCCAATAAGGATCGAGATTGTGATTTGAAGGTCATAATATGGAGTCTAACATGGGATAGAGAGTGGGTGCAAGATCGAGCACTGCCTGCAGTCAAGAAGTCCAAGAGTTAGATACTCGTTCGAAGAAACATAGAAGTTACGGTTATTACCTAGGATGAAGAGATAAAATATGGGATCATTATAGAGCCCTATTTCGTTGATGATTCCAGGACGTAATCATCCTAAGGGGGAGATAATTGTAACGCCTGCAGTTTCGGCATAGTCAATTTAGAGACAATGAGCATAAAAAATGAGTTTTTGATAGAAGATTATTTAGAAAGATTAATCTTAAGCAAGTTATAATATATGTTACAAGGGTTCCGTACAGATAAAGAACCCCGAAATCCGAGTTATAACGAAGAAATTATGGCACGTCGAAGTTTTAAGGCAAAACTGGCACGACACTGGGAAACGTAAATAGTGAATTTACGATAGAGGACTTTTCCGCCTTAGTGATCTAAACTAAAGTTGTACTATATGTTAAACCGAGAGCGTGCATAAAAAGAACGCCAAATCTGACTTCGTATGAGGAAGTTATGATTTTTCTAAGATATTTCAAAAACCGAGAGCGTGCATAAAAAGAACGCACAAATCTGACATCGTATGAGGAAGTTAAAATTTTTCTAAGATTTGACATGACAGTGCACAACCCGAAATTCGAATTTTAAATCGAGCGGTTTTTGGCCGACACACCCTAAATGATAATTGAAGATCTCGTTATTAGTAGCGCAAAGCTAAAAAGACAGACGAAAATGGACGTTGGATGAAGAATTTATGAACTTTTAACGTACTTTTCCTGTCCCGACCTATTAAAAATATAACTTCAAAAATAAAGTCAAGAGTAGCCAACGAAGTCTAAACGAAAGTTGTAGATCATGTTTCCGCCTACGCGTGGATATAAAGAACTTAAAAAACGGAGCTCGTATGCGAAAGTTACGGATTTTAGAAGATAATTAGTTTTTGGAGTAATCTGCGAGTGACACGTGGCGCAATCTGGGCCACACCTTCTTCCCCACGGCTTGGAACGAGATGGCGACACGTGGCAACGAACGCGCTGCATTTGTCTAGGGAACGTTCTGCGTTCGCACCAAACTCAGCCTATAAATAGAGGCACAAATCTCCCATATTCTTCACACCTCTCAACTTCTTTTCTCCCAAACACCCCCAAACCCTCAAGGTATTTCCCTAGCACCTCCAACGTGTTAGAAGCAAGTCCCGGAGCACTAGAAGGCTCCTAGAAGAAGAGCTTTCGGCTCGAAAGTTCTGCCCCCGCAGAGCCCGGTTCCTAACCAAACCCCCTAGTAAGTGAGTTATGCTTACCCTACTTTTAGTATAACTTATGTTTAATTTCATTATCGTTATTATGAGCATATAAACAAGATTTATCAGTGATTCCAAGTCGTTATACTGATTGATCTAGTTATGGGAATGATGTCTAGGCTGTGATTTAGTGAGGTGTTTAAAGTGGGATTTCCAAACAGTATACTTCGTATACCAAACGGACCCTACCTCCGATATGATCCTACCTGGTTGTTCCTTACTTGATAGATCATGAAAGTAAACTTTGAGTTAATGATAAATATAGAGTAATAATTATTCGCAATAATGATTAGACTAAAAATTAGCGATAATAATGCTAGGTTTCCTTGAAGGAAAATAGAATCGTTAGAAGCGAAGCGGTGCTCGAGTTTGGAATCATCACTTTAACAAGTGAGTGTATAGTCCCTTTCATGAACATGATTTTAATACAATTAATTATTGAAGTATTAAATATATGTTTATGTGCGAATTATTTGATTTTGCCTGAAATACGTGCTAAAGAACATACCTGATAATATATGATGATTTTGTATAAAGAGTAAACCTAAAATTAATTATGACGCATATTGGGGAGTATCTTCTTATGAGTACGAGTGAGATATACAAGGAGAATAGAACTTTCAAATATGTCATTGATCCGGGAGCATGGATTAGACATGGTCATTTGTCCTTAGTCCGAGAGTATGGATAGGACATAGTTATTTGTCATTAATCCGGGAGTATGGATTTAGACATAGACAATTGTCCTTAGTCCGAGAGTATGGATAGGACATAGTTATTTGTCATTAATCTGGGAGTATGGATTGAGGCATAGTCAATTGTAACTAGTCCAAGAGTATGGAATGGGCACATTTATTAATCCGAGAGCATGGATTAGACATACTTGATCCGAGAGTATGGAATAAGTAAAAAGGTAAATTTTAGATCCGAGAGTATGGACAGTGTCGTTGAAAGGATTGACGGGATGGGGTACGAGTTGTTTATACATGGTGAAATTATATACTTGTGAATTCTAAACTATATATATATATATATATATATACACATATATATATATATATATATATATATATATATATATATATATATATATATATGATATAACATTGTGGATATGAAATCCCTATGTACTCACCAGGTTTCCCAACCTGACCCACTCAGTTCATTTGTATCACAGATGTCGATATGAAGCTACAATACACTGAGAGATTAAAGAGACGTAGATCACTAGTGTAAATGAATGTAAGGTCTGTTGATGCTTATGTTTCTGTATTGAAGATGACATCCCAACATTTTGAAAGGAATAAAATACATTTCTTCTGAAATGATTTGATAACGTATTTATCATGTTTCTCTGGGAACAAATTCCGTAATATATTTCTTTAAAAGATACTATGATTTTCAAAATAAAGCATGAACAAATCGGTCTTTTCTGGCCTTAAAAATGGGGATGTCACAGTTGGTATCAGAGCATTATTTTAAGCAAACTGGGAATAAGGATTTATTTCTAGACCTAAACTTAGAATGCTAAGCCATGATTGTGAGGAGTGTGTCTAACTTATTTTAGGTAGTATACCTGAATAGACACAAACACTAGCTTATTTAAGAAAGATGCCTAAAATGCTTTTATGGGCTAAATGATTTGGAATGCTTTATGATGCCATTGGTTGATCGGATCTATGGTCTATTGCCGACCGGATCTGGAAACTTTATGTGTTCAGATTTCTAAACGTTTAATTACGGTATTCGACCTGGGATGTAACTTTTCGGAGTGATCAGGAGATTTACATATCGATCGTAAATAAAATCTTTCCTAATTCTCGTCATTACACACCAAACGTCTAATCTGGTGTATAGATTAACATGGTGAGAACTCGAAGCGGATTAGGAAACGCTAATGGAAATATTGATCAGCGGCCTATGATTGAACGTGCACAAGAGGTAGCAGCTGCACCCGAGCCAATCACAATGGTAGGAGTCCAAGAAATGATTAGGGCTATGATGGTCGAACAAAGGGAGGAGACGAGGCAAATGTTGCTTAACAGGGATAAACCTACTATGCCTATTGAACAACCTGAACTGAATGAAGGCCAGTCAGAAGAAGGTAACTATAGTAGAACCGTTGGTCCAGATGAACCGTCAGTGGTTAGGAGAAATAACCAAGACGAAGGAATTGAAAGAAATGGATGCAAGTACAAAGACTTCACGACTTGCAAACATCGAATTTTACTGGGAAAGAAGATCCGCTAAAGTTTCACAAATGGAGTTGGCCTTTATGACATGTGGTTGCATAGGCAAGTTACAAACCACATTTGTAGTGTATCAGTTCAGAGGAGGTGCTACTCGCTGGTGGAACACCCTAGAGAAGACTCTAAGTCCCAATGAGCCCCTACAACTGACCTGGGCACAGTTTTTGGTGCATTTCAAGTGCAAGTACTGCTCAGCCCAAAATCTGCTCGAGCTAGAAAACATATTCCTAACTTTGAAGAAAGAAAGCATATCCATCGATGAATACACCAACAACTTCACAGACAAAATGGAGTTTGCTTTGTGCCTTGTCCCAGACGTGCTGACAAAAATCGACAAGTACGCAAAGGGACTTCCCTGGGAGTATGCGGTGCCAGTACGTCAGGCACCTACTCTTATGGCAACTACCTGGGCCACCAAGTCTGTTGAAGATATGATCAAGGGAAGAGCCGCCAGCAAGGTTAAAGTTTGCGAGAAGAGAAAGTTTGAAGGATCCTAAAGGTCCGACGAGAAGAGAAAATTCTCGAATTCTGGTTCGAGGAAGTTCTAAGAAGGAGCACAATGGTGTGACAAGTCCAGAAGGAAGCACATTGGGAGATGCTCTAAAGTGATGACCTGCTTCAAATGCGGGAATAATTGTCATTATGCCAACGAATGCACAACCAAGAGAGAAGTCTACTTTAAGTGCGGTGAAGAAGGACACTTCAAGCAAGACTGCCCAAGAAGAGAAGAAGCTACAAAGTCAAATGTACTGTCAAATCCGAAAGCAAGAGCATTCCATATGATCCTTGATGAGGCAGCTGACAATGCAAGGAATCAGGAGTGAGGACTGATATCCAAAGATCAAGCCATGAAGTAGCCATGTGGATAGTAACATATGATGTAACCTATTAGAGGCATTGTCTAAGGTGAACTTGAACACCTATGTAATCGTTTCAGGGAATAATATAAAGCTCCGTTATGTTATTCGTTGTGTTAAATGATTATGTGAAATTCTTGCATGGTGACTTGGAAAACTATGAGACAATACTTGGGACGCGTATGAGTAGGTGTGAATGGTACTAGAGGCCTATACTACTGGAAGCACATGACTCACACTTGGATCAGGGAAAGTCACAAGGTTACCAAGAAGCTAGTAATTGATTCTGTTTGTTCATGTATGTCATTACCATTGTTTCGGTAATGACTAAGAAGATGATTGTTATTTCAACCCTAATGGTCATATCAAATCGAGTCCGACTAAGACGAGTATGTTACGTGGTTCAGAGAACCAATTTCGATGTAGCATCTGACTTAAACCAGAAGAATGAAATCAAAGCGATAAATAAAGGTATTGCGCTCGTTGTTCAAGAAGTTGGTAGCTAGAAATGCTACTTGTTAAAATGTGATTATATCACATTAGAACATGAATGAAAGTATATTGCATTCCGGAATTTGACTCTAATAGACCTGAGTCTAAGCGTTACGACACACGATGAAAGGTCATTAGAATGTGACCTAGTGGTCTATTATGGAAATCAAATAACTTAAGTTGTTAAGAAGAAGAACTAGTCTCCAATAACGATCGAGATTGTGATTTGAAGGTCATAATTTGGAGTCTAACATGGGATAAAGAGCGGGTGCAAAATCGAGCACCGCCTGCAGTCAAGAAGTCCAAGAGTTAGATACTCGTTCGAAGAAACATAGAAGTTACGTTTATTACCTAGGATGAAGAGATAACATATGGAATCATTATAGAGCCCTGTTTTGTTGATGATTCTGGGACGTAATCATCCTAAGGGGGATATAATTGTAATGCCCGCAGTTTCGGGATAGTCAATTTAGAGACAATGAGCATAAAAGATGAGTTTTTGATGGAAGATTATTTAGAAGGATTAATCTTAACCAAGTTATAGTATATGTTACAAGGGTTCCGTACATATAAAGAACGCCGAAATCTGAGTTATAACGCAGAAATTATGGCCCGTCGAAGTTTTACGGCAAAACGGCCACGACACCGGGAAACGTAAATAGTGAATTTATGATAGAGGACTTTTTGGCCTTAGTGATCTAAACTAAAGTTGTAGTATACGTTAAACCGAGAGTGTGCATAAAAAGAACGCCCAAATCTGACTTCGTATGAGGAAGTTATGATTTTTCTAAAATTTGACATGACAGTGCACAACCCGAAATTCGAATTTTAAATCGAGCGGTTTTTGGCCGACGCAACCTAAATGATAATTGAAGATTTCATTATTAGTAGCGCAATAGTAAAAATACAGACGAAAACGGACGTTGGATGAAGAATTTATGAATTTTTAACGGACTTTTCCTGTCCCGACCTATTAAAAATATAACTTTAAAAATAAGGTCAAAATTAGCCAACAAAGTCTAAACGAAAGTTATAGATCATGTTTCTGCCTACGCGTAGATACAAAGAACGTAAAAAACGGAGCTCGTATGCGAATGTTACGGATTTTAGATGATAATTAGTTTTTGGGGTAATCTGCGAGTGACACGTGGAGCAATCTGGGCTACACGTTCTTCCCCACGACTTGGAATGAGATGGCGACACGTGGCAACGAACGCGCTGCGTTTTTCTAGGGAACTCGCTGCGTTCGCACCAAACTTAGCCTATAAATAGAGGTGGAAATCTCCCATATTCTTCACACCTCTCCACTTCTTTTCTCCCAAACACCCCCAAACCCTCAAGGTTTTACCCAAGCACCTCCAAGGTGTTAGAAGCAAGTCTCGGAGTGCTAGAAGGATCCAAGAAGAAGAGCTTTCGGCTCGGAAGTTCTGACCCCGCAGAGCCCGGTTCCTAACCAAACCCCCTAGTAAGTGAGTTATTCTTACCGTACTTTTAGTATAACTTATGTTTAAGTTCATTATCGTTATATAAACAAGATTTATCAGTGATTCCAAGTCGTTATACTGATTAATCTACTTATGGGAATGATGTCTACGCTGTGATTTAGTGAGGTGTTTAAAGTGGGATTTCCAAACAGTATACTTCGTATACCAAACGGACCCTACCTCCGATATGATCCCACCTGGTTGTTCCTTACTTGATAGATCATAAAAGTAGACTTTGAGTTAATGATGAATCTACACTAATAATTAGTCACAATTAAGATTAGACTAAAACTTAGCGATAATAATGCTAGGTTTCCTTGAAGGAAAATAGAATCGTTAGAAGCAAAGCGGTGCTCGAGTTTGGAATCATCACTTTAACAAGTGAGTGTATAGTCCCTTTCATGAACATGATTTTAATACAATTAATTATTGAAGTATTAAATATATGTTTATGTGCGAATTATTTGATTTTGCCTGAAATACGTGCTAAAGAACATACCCGATAATATATAATGATTTTGTATAAAGAGTAAACCTAAATTAATTATGACGCATATTGGGGAGTATCTTCTTATGAGTACGAGTGAGATATACAAGGAGAATAGAACTTTAAAATATGTCATTGATCCGGGAGCATGGATTAGACATGGTCATTTGTCCTTAGTCCGAGAGTATGGATAGGACATAGTTATTTGTCATTAATCCGGGAGTATGGATTTAGACATAGACAATTGTCCTTAGTCCGAGAGTATGGATAGGACATAGTTATTTGTCATTAATCCGGGAGTATGGATTAAGGCATAGTCAATTGTCCCTAGTCCGAGAGAATGGAATGGGCACACAGTTATTAATCCGAGAGCATGGATTAGACATACTTGATCCGAGAGTATGGAATAAGTAAAAAGGTAAATTTTAGATACGAGGGTATGGACAGTGTCGTTGAAAGGATTGATGGGGTGGGGTAAGAGTTGTTTATACATGGTGAAATTATATACTTTTGAATTCTAAACTATATATATATATATATATATATATATATATATATATATATATATATATATGATATAACATTGTGGGTATGAAATCCCTATGTACTCACCAGGTTTCCCAACCTGACCCACTCAGTTAATTTGTATCCCAGGTGTCGATATGAAGCTACATTACACTGAGAGATTAAAGAGACGTAGATCACTAGTGTAAATGAATGTAAGGTCTGTTGATGCTTATGTTTCTGTATTGAAGATGATATCCCAACGTTTTGAAAGGAATAAAATACATTTATTCTAAAATGCTTTGATAACGTATTTAACATGTTTTTCTGGGAACAAATTCCGTAATATATTTCTTTAAAAGATACTCTGATTTTCAAAATAAAGCATAAACAAATCGGTCTTTTCTGGCCGTAAAAATGGGGATGTCACAGTTGGTATCAGAGCATTAGTTTAAGCGAACTGGGAATAAGGGTTTATTTCTAGACTTAAACTTAGAATGCTAAGCGATGATTGTGAGGAGTATGTCTAACTTATTTAAGGAAGATGTCTAAAATGCTTTTATGTGCTAAATGATTTGTGATGCTTTATGATGCCATTGATTGATCGGATCTATGGTCTATTGCTGACCGGATCTGGATACTTTATGTGTTCATATTTCTAAACGTTTAATTAGGGTATTAGAACTGGCATGTAACTTTTCGGAGTGATAAGGAGATTTACACGTCGATCGTAAATAAAATCTTTCCTAATTCTCGTCATTACACACCAAACGTCTAATTTGGTGTATAGATTAACATGGTGAGAACTCGAAGCGGATTAGGAAACGCTAATGAAAATATTGATCAGCGGCCTATGATTGAACGTGCACCAGAGGTAGCAGCTGCACCCGAGCCAATCACAATGGAAGGAGTCCAAGCAATGATTCGGGCTATGATGGTCGAACAAAGGGAGGAGATGAGGCAATTGTTGCTTAGCAGGGATAAACCTACTATGCCTATTGAACAACATGAACTGAATGAAGGTCAGTCAGAAGAAGGGAACTATAGTAGAACCGTTGGTCCAGATAAACCGTCAGTGGTTAGGAGAAATAGCCAAAACAAAGGAATTGAAAGAAATGGATGCAAGTAGAACGACTTCACGACTTGCAAACCATCGACTTTTACTGGGAAAGAAGATCCGATTGGAGTTATGGATTGGATCTTAGAAATGGAGTTGGCCTTTATGACATGTGGTTGCAGAAGCAAGTTACAAACCACATTTGTAGCGCGTCAGTTCAAAAGAGGTGCTGTTCACTGGTGGAACACCCTGGGGAAGACTCTAAGCCCCACGGAGCCCCTATAACTGACTTGGGCAGAGTTTTTGGTGCATTTCAAGCGCAAGTAATGCTCAGCCCAAAATCTGCTCGAGCTAGAAAACCTATTCCTGACTTTGAAGAAAGAAAGCATGTCCATCGATGAATACACCAACAACTTCACAGACAAAATGGAGTTTGATTTGCGCCTTGTCCCAGACGAGCTGAAAAAAATCGACAAGTACGGAAAGGGACTTCCCTGGGAGTATGCGGTGCCAGTACGTTAGGCACCTACTCTAGTGGCAGCTATCTGGGCCGTTAAGTATGTTGAAGATATGATCAAGGGAAGAGCCGCTAGCAAGGTTGAAGTTGGCGAGAAGATAAAGTTTGAAGGATCCTCAAGGTCCGACGAGAAGAGAAAATTCTCGAAGTCTGGTTCGAAGAAGTTCGTAGAAGGAGCACAATGGTGTGATAAGTGCAGAAGGAAGCACATTGGGAGATTCTCTAAAGTGATGACGTGCTTCAAATGTGGGAAGACTGGTCATTACGCCAGCGAATGCACAACCAAGAGAGAAGTATGATTTAAGTGTGGTGAAGAAGGACACTTCAAGCAAGACTGCCCAAGAAGAGAAGAAGCTACAAATTCAAATGTGCCGCCAAAGCCGAAAGCAAGAGCATTCCATATGATCCTTGATGAGGCAGTTGACAATGCAAGGAACTAGGAGTGAGGACTGATATCCAAAGTGTTGGATTAGTGTCTAAGTCCATAACTATAATTGGTACGTACATGACCCGATTTGGCATGGTCTATTTGGGTTGCATGGCATCAGAACAATTTGGATAGATTTTTGTGAGAAAAGGATATTTATGATTTATTAATATATTATAAGTTCTAATATATTAATATGAAATCATATTATTTAATTAGTACTGATCAAGAATTAATTTGGAATTAATTATGTGATCAAAAGAGACTAACTAAATATATGGGGATTGATTATGTAAATCATTCATTCTTATATATATGGCCTTATGATCCATAGTTCTTCATGTTGGGCTAAACCCATGGGGTAAACCATGGATACTGCATGGAGGTTAAAACCCATGGATAATGAGGAAGGTGGAAAGTCATGAGTTACATGGTGTAACCCTAATAACTACAATATATAAAGACCCCGTAACTCAAGAAATCGGCCCTAAGGATTCATATGAGAGGGCTAGCCGATTTTGAGCATAAGAAATTTTCTCTCAAGTTATTCCAAGTTGTTGGTGGTGTTGTGTGAGCCATTTGAGGTGTCACACTTAGGGCACTAGGCTCTTAAGCTCCATGGAATCAAGCTACAACAAAGAGGTATGTTATTCTATTAGATTCTTGTATTATATATACTTTATATTATGCTAGTTAGGATGAAACCTTGGAATATTGAATATTTGCATGTATAATAGAGAAAACATAGATCCAAGGTTTATAGGGTTGCATGTACACCATAGGAGTGTTAGATTGCTCAAAACCCAACAGTGGTATCAGAGCCAATGCTTGTTTTCTTTTATACTTGATGCAAATTGCTGAAAAAAAAACGATTTTCAGGCTATCTGGACTGTGGACTCGCCGAATCCACTGGGGGACTCGCCGAGTCCATGAACCAAATCATCCCACTCGACGAGTAGGAGGCCCAAAGTACATATTTTCAACTTTTAAGGCTGGAATTGGACTAGAATCATTACCCTAAGTTGTTTTTGAAGTTATAAACCTGTTTTTGATGTGGTAATGATCATTCTAATCCAATTCAAAAGATAATTGTCAATAGATTCATGCTTTGTATTAGTTTAATGGTTAGGCTAATTACATGAAAAATTGTTTGATTTGAATTGTCTTGTTCATATGAGTTTAATCTAGATCATAGTTTCTCTTGACATGTTTGTTTGTTTATTAAATGATCTAAATGGCCTTTAATGGATTCCATAACTTGTCCTCAAGTTATGGAAAACCAAAAGTTTTTCTTTAAAAGAGGTTTTAAAACCATAGGTAATAGAAACTTGATGAGTCTTTTTCCATAAATTGTTTTATAACATCCATAACTTGTCCTCAAGTTATGGATTTTCAAGAGTCTGGTCATTAAAAGCCATATTAAACTCATATGTTATGGGTTCCAAAAGTTTTTTTGAATTGTTCAAAACTTGCCCTCAAGTTTTGGATTTGTAAAGTTACCCCCCATGTATACTTTAGTTCCAAACCCTAGAATTTTAAATAGTTTAAAATTCAACCCTTATACTATTATAATATTGTAGGTTTAATATATATATATATATATATATATATATATATATATATATATATATATATATATATATATATATATATATAAGAAAGAGTAATTCAGTGTTACCGTTAGTAGGCCTCATTCACGAAGTCGGTCTATAAGGGGGGGGGGGGGTATAAGGTTGTTGCCTATAAAATGGCACCTTAATAGGTGTCCACTCTCACCCACCGCTTCCTTGACTCGTGGAGGGTCGTTAGCCGAACGGGTAGGACAAGGACTATAATTCTCATCAAAAGTATAATGATAATTATAAAGTAACTAAACCTTTTATAAATTCCCAATCCTAGTTACTTTAGGAAAATGTGAAATTGGTGCTAACCCATGAAATTACACTTTATACCTTACCAGGTCGTTGGTGGAGCGTGTGCGGGTAACCGACACACTAACATGGACTAGTAATAGTGGCAAAAGGGTGACTTAATGTTTATCATAGATCGGTGGAGCGCGTGTGGGTAACCGGCACATCTATTAGGTGATAAAATTAAGGGTACCAAGTTAATTTTCATGGTTATTCACACCTTGTTTATGATCCTCGGCGTCCCAGTCACAAACTTGAGAGGGCACAATCGAGATTTAAACATGCCATTGAAAAGTTTAATGAATCTCAAAAGATCTAGGAGTTTCAATCCAATAAAAACCTAATACCTATTTCGTTTTTCAGGGTGGAAATTGGTGAATCGTCATTCGCCTACCTTCAAATATTTTATAGCTTGGATTACGACATCCCTCTTCCAAGTTATAAAATATTGTGTTGGGTCCTAGCCTTAATATTTCAGATTTGGTGTTATATTAAGGACTTAAATCAACTAACTTGAATTTCTCCCATTGTAGTTGTCTAGATCAGACAACTATGATCTTCCCAAATCTCTTGGAACAAGCTTTCCTAATGAAGACGATGTCCCGCGATTGGATCATGGAAATCATACTTCTCTTCTTCTACCTCCTCCAATTATTCTCCCTAACCCACAAGTTCAAGGTCACTCAAGCCCTATTGGCAAGCAAAGTCTGTGTGTGCTCACATCTTGGACATGAAGTCATATGTATAGACAGGTCGGGAGATTTGGGTGTCAAAGTCTTGAGGAAGTTGGTTGTTGACTAGATTCTTCAATCACTTCGTAAGTCACATAGTGAGTTCCTTTGGGACTACTATATGACAGACCATGACACGAACCTTAATGATCTTACCTATTTGCTTGATGCTGCGGAATCAGCAATGATTTGGAGCACCGGTAAAGCAAATTTGATTGAAAGATCGACTTCCCAAACTTCCATGGATATTGACAATGGTGACATTGGAAATCCAGAAAAACTTTCTCTTCCCAATGGAAAGGGATCGGCCATGGTCAACCCGGTTGACTAAATGGTAAAGAAAAAGGCTAAGTCTGAGATAGTCCCTTGTGTCGTTCCTAAAGAATCCATATGTTCCTTTTGCCAAAAGAAGGGGCATTGGTTGCGAAGCTGCCCTATTTACCTTAAAGACCATAAGGATGGTAAAGTCAAAAGTTTGACTCTACTTCGGGTAAATTCCACTATCTAAATCTATTAAGTTCCTATTTAGAGATTCTTATTACATGATGTGACTAGGTCACATTTTGATGTTTTGTAGAATCAAAGGAAAAGAGAGGAAGCTTAAAAGAAGAGTAAGCTGATTCTGATCGCGAAGATGGATTTCGATCGTATGGTTCGAAGATCAGAATTTGAGCTGTTGTTATGATAAATTGATTAGGAATAGATAACAACATGTTTTCATTTGTAAATACCTTGTAAGGATAAGTTTTTTCTGCAAGTTTTAAAATAAAAGAATTTTTTTTTGATTTTTTTGATTTTAAGTTTCCTTACAATGGCATTTATGAAAAAATGTTGTTTATATGATTCCATTAATAGCAATATTGGAGAATGAATTTGATTCCTTCGTTGTAGTGTCATATTTTACCAAATAAGAAAGGATTCTCATCACCCAAGCTTCAGTTGGATAGAAACTTGGAATCATGCAACTGGTATTGTATGATGAATGAGAACCTTTCATCTTTGGAAACTTCAGACTAATTCCTTGTTCACATGTATATGTGAGTAAAGTGAAGGACTAAGGGACCGAGTACACATTCTTATGCACTGGTCAAGTCCACCACAAAGATCAATATGACTATTCGTCAGGATTTACTAAAGTTTAGTAAATATGGTTATACTTGCAAGTTTAAGTGTAATTCTGAAACATTGGAAAAGTTTCAATGTATGGCAGAACGAATGAAAAGAATCAAATTAGGCAGAAAGATAAAAGTTTCTCAAATCTGAACAGATGGGAGAGTACTTTTGTATCATGTTTTATGATCATCTCAATGATTAAGAAACCATATCACAATTTGATCCTCTAAGGACATGTTAGTGCATTCCTATGGATAAGAAGAGGAAACATGAATTGTTGAAATGGTTAAATCAAGAAGATGAGTCGTACTTCGTTCCAAAACAACTTTTAGAGTCATACTCAAAGATTGTAACTTGAGTGACATATCTTAAAGAAGGTTTATAACACTTGTCAAATGTAGAGTAAAATGTTTTCTACTCTTGTACATTTGAAATTGGTAAGTTGTGATGTTTTGGATAAAACAAAGACCAACTAAGGCCAATTGTGTGAAGTGTTTGTCCTGATAAGAATCCGCACTATCTCTTGAATATGTGTTTGTCTAGGAATGGTTCTTGGCAAGAGAGTCTTATATGTCAAGAGGACAGTGGGAGTCTTAAAGATCCTGAAAGAGTTTCAAGAACTAATCAAGAATAAAACCTGTGGTTTATCACTAGCACACGAGTTGAGGTTTATAACATATTGTACTAACATAATTCTTGTTTCTATGCCCATTCTGGTTAAAGTTGACTATGCATGTGAGTTTTATGAGCTCTCGGTTGCTTGCATAACAACTTGGAAGACATGGTAGGCCCGTGTGCTTCCCGGTGGCAATAAATTAAGATTGAACAAGTTCAGTCCATATGAGCTTGAATTTGTCACTAACCTTGTCTTGTGATTATGGTTTTGACAAATTCACATGGATAGGAACACATACACCATCAAAATCTAAGTGTCATAAGATTTCTCTCCGATTCATGAAAATGATGGTGAGGAAATGCTTTCGCTAAATAGATTTTAAGTAGATAGCAATTGTAATATTTTCATTCTCAAAGTCGTTCGTGGAGCGTGTGTGGTTAACCGACACACTAACATGGACTTGTGAGAAATGGAAAAGGTCTAAACATCTGAGAATATGACTACAACATCCCTTTTCATATTTCTAAAATTGTTTAGACACACATGTGAGCTATTTAAGGAAAGGTGTATGATTTTGATAAAGTCTTATCAAAGCATCTCGTATCAGAAATCTGAACTTTGGTAAGAAATTTAATAAAGTATTGATTTCTAAAAGTCCAGCTGAATTCTGGATACATGTCAAAGCTAGTGGGAGCATAAGTGTTATGCTAATAATTATCATGTTAGTGGGAACATGATTATTATGTTAAGTGTTAATTATAGAAAACAATATTCTTAATTCGTGACTCTGCAGGGTTTGAAAAGTTGTTTTTGCTATAATTAAGGGAGAGGAAATTATACTTCATTTCAATTCTAAAAGTTTAGATTGAGATTTTAATCATCTTTAGTCAAGGATATATGTATGAATTTTATGTTGGAATGGTTCAACATAAGGAAATTCTATATATATTGCGTTCTCAAAATTCGATTATGATTATGGCATCCCTCTTCATAGTCGAATTATGAAAACATGGCAAATAAAAAATATTGTAGCAATAGACTGGTCTAGGATCATGTCTTTATGTGAGACATCATGGATCGTGTCCCATATGCTTCGGGTATAGGATCGATCACATGTGCCATAATATTTATCCTTTCTAAATTTTCCAAATGCTTAGGGCATTAAGACGGGAAAAGGTCTAGAATTGGATATGACTAAAATGATTAAACAATTGTCTAGGACAATCTGAGGGTTACCAAAGGATGATTTCTCATGGACAGTTGGAAGTATGATGTAAATTTTTGGAAAGGACCATATTGACATATTCTGAAAAAAGAGGCAACTCTTATTCAGAAGTGATGGTCATAATTGGAATATGGAAATGTTTCATAGGTGGAAGTTATTCATTAAATTTGTGTAAGATTAGAAAACTTAATGCGAGAAGGATGTTCAAAGGAATGTACTTTGAATTTGAGACTTCGTTTCCATGGAATTGATCTCCATTGGAATACTCTGTAATGTCTGTTGACAAGTCTTTGTGACTTTGTGCATAGTCATTACAAGAGGATCAATGCATATAAGTTTAGAATCTAACAGATTTCTGTGAAAGGCAGGAATTTGGAATTCTTAAATTTACGATAAGGATTTGGGATTGTGAAATGAGCATCATTGGAATCATGTTCAATTGGTTTATTTCACAAAGTAAGTATCATAGACAAACGTAGTGTGCATACTTGGAATATGGCATAACTATTGTTTGGACAAACACAATGTGCATGCTTGGAGCATGGCATGACTATTGTTTCAGTTCAAGTATTAAGTTGATTATTCGAAACATTATACAATGAATAATGTGTAATCAATATGGTGATAAATAAAAGGTGTTTTGTTTATATTTATAAGATCTGAGACCATATTGGATTCGATTATTCTTGTGTTTCACTTTGCATGTTTTGACTTCCCGAATAACTAGGTTATTCAAACTCTCCACAGTCAATCATACTTTGGAGGTAGGTATGAATGAAGACTGTCATGAATTGGGCTTGTAGATGTCTAAAGTGTTTAGACATAGCAAAAGTTGCTGCATCATTCTTGAGTGCTCCTGGAATGAGATTCGAGTATTGGATTAAACCCACACTCATTTGAATCACTTCTTGGATTTTATCACGAGTGAGCACGAGACGATACTATCTTATATTCTTCAAATGGAGACGTGTGAGTTGTAGTTGCGCATCAGTTGCACATTGTCATATGTAAACGCAACCAGTAACTTGTTTGTTATAAAACATATCGTTGTGTGTAATTTTATGAGTAAGTACAAGCGAACATTTGGGTCGAAGTTTATCCATTCCTTTTACCCTTGGAGGGATAAAAGCGATATTTGTGGGCCCTCGATGATTTAATGATGACACCCTAAGTGCTTGGCCAAGCCTAGACTGATTTGATTTGTTCAATTAGTCGGTCATCATAAATCGGAAATCAGGAAACAACAGATGGACAGAGATATCTAGAATGGAGGAATATATGATCCCTTATCTAATGGACGCGTCAATGATTGTTAAGAGTTTGACATCGGCTTTAAGAGCTACGATTGCTAGTCAAGTTGCAGAGTCATATTTGCAATAATACTAATTAGACTTATCCAAGTGGGAGACTGTTGGATTAGTGTCTAAGTCCATAACTATATTTGGTATGTACTTGACCCGATTTGGCATGGTCCATTTGGGTTGCATGGCATCAGAACAATTTGGATAGACTTTTCTGAGAAAAGGATATTTATGATTTATTAATATATTATAAGTTGTAATATATTAATATGAAATCATATTATTTAATTAGTATCGATCAGGAATTAATTTGGAATTAATTCTGTGATCAAAAGAGACTAACTAAATATATGGGGATTGATTATGTAAATCATTCATTCTTATATATGTGGGCTTATGATCCATAGTTCTTCATGTTGGGCTAAACCCATGGGGTAACCCATGGATACTCCATGCAGGCTAAAACCCATGGATCATGAGGAATATGTAAAGTCATGAGTTACATGGTGTAACCCTAATAGCCACAATATATAAAGACCCCATAGCTCAAGAAATCGACCCTAAGGATTCATATGAGAGGGCTAGCCGATTTGGAGCATAAGAACTGTTGATTCTAAGAGATTGCGTCATTGGGCTTAGCTTTCGGTCCATTAGTGTACTCGGTCTGGGCCTGTCCAGCCGTGTTATGTTTTAGGTTTCAGTATATATATATATAGTGCATGCATGCATTATATTAGATGACGCTTCTTGTTTATTACGTTAGGAGATATTGTATTGTAACCCTAGCACACCTCTACAGTAGCAATTCACGTTGAATTCTTCTGAGGTGGAGCATATAAATAATTCGACACTCGTTTGATTCATCTTGGTGTTTATCATTTTCTATTACTTGTTATCTTTTCATTGATATCTGATTGAATCTATCGATCTTAGAGAATATAATTCTCATCAATTGGTATCAGAGCAGGAGACTGTGTAATTCATACGCATCTCTTCTGTTGGAAGAATAGTTTTAGGGTTTCCGCTTTTATCGAATCTGTAGGAGCTGTCATCTATTCATTGACGCTGTTTCTTGCTTTTGATAAAACCCTAATTCAATCTTTACAAGTCTGATTATTAGCAGATATCCGAAAAAGGTTATCGTGTCTCTCGACGATTCACAAACCAATCCGATCAATAACTCCAACAACATTGGAACCACAACTAGAATTCCGATTCTATACACTCAAGATTATGAAGTTTGGACGCATCACTTTGAAGACTACGTCGTTGGTTCTGAAGACAACGGTTATCTTATCTGGGAGGCAATAACATTGGGTCCTTTTGTTCATTCTAGAATAAATAGAACCATTAAGACTCAAAAAGAGTACAACAAACTTTTAACTGACATGGAGAAGATTCCTCAAGGCGAAAAAGAAAAGTTGTTGTGTAATGTTAAAGCCATGACAATGATTAGATTTGCTTTGCAGTCCGATACTTTTCGTCTGGTAAGCCCATGCACCACAGCAAAAGAGATCTGGGATAGACTCAAAGAGCTGTATTCCACTGATGAGGAGCTAGAACATTCTATCCAAACTCTATTGCTCTCTGAGTTCGGTGCTTTCCAACAAAAGTCGGATGAAAAACTTATTCATGAATTCGATCAGTTCAACCATCTTTTGAGCAAGATGATCAAGCACGATATTGGAAGAGAAGTGATCGAACAGAAGGTCACTTTTCTGAATGGTTTAAGACCCGAATGGATGGCTGTGGCATCCACTGTGAAGGCCCACGAGCAGTTTAAAACCTATTCATTGGAGAAGATGGTGGGTATTCTCAAGTCTCATGAAAGTGTTGAGACAAAGGAAGTGAAAGTAGTGTCTGGTATGGGATCCTTGGCCCTTCTCTCTAAGGCAAAGAATGTGGCAGAAGATGAAGAAGAGCCAGAAATGTCGGAATGTGATCTGACAAGCGAAGAGTATGCAATGATGGTTTCCAACCCGAAGCAGTTTGCTCGCAAAAAGTTCCCCATTGCCAAGAACCGAAACTGGCATGGAAGCTACAGCTCAGAAAAGGCGAAAGAAGATATCAAAATTAATTCTCCAAAAGAAGAAGAGAAGAAGGAGAGCAAGCTGGTGGGAGATTCCGGATATGATTGTAACTTCTGCCAAGGCAAAAACCACATTGCCAAAGATTGCTCAAAACCCAACAGTGGTATCAGAGTGAAGGCTTGTTTTCTTTTATACTTGATGCAAATTGCTGAAAAAATCGATTTTCTGGCTGTTTGGACTGTGGACTCGCCGAGTCCATGAACAAAATCATCCTACTCGACGAGTAGTAGGCCCAGAGTGCAGATTTTCGACTTTTAAGACTGGAACTGGACTAGAATCATTACCCTAAGCTGGTTTTGAAGTTATAAACCTGTTTTTGATGTGGTAATGATCATTCTAATCTAATTCAAAAGATAATTGTCAATAAATTCATGCTTTGTATTAGTTTAATGGTTAGGCTAATTACATGAAAAATTGTTTGATTTGAATTGTCTTGTTCATATGAGTTTAATCTATATCATAGTTTCTCTTGACATGTTTGTTTGTTTATTAAATGATCTAAATGGCCTTTAATGGATTCCATAACTTGTCCTCAAGTTGAGGAAAACCAAAAGTTTTTCTTTAAAAGAGGTTTTAAAGCCATATGTTATAGAAACTTGATGAGTCTTTTTCCATAAATTGTTTTATAACATCCATAACTTCTCCTCAAGTTATGGATTTTCAAGTGTCTGGTCATTAAAAGCCATATTAAACTCATATGTTATGGGTTCCAAAAGTTTTTTTGAATTGTTCAAAACTTGCCCTCAAGTTTTGGAATTTGTAAAGTTACCCCCCCCATGTATACTTTAGTTCCAAACCCTAGAATTTTAAATAGTTTAAAATTCAACCCTTATACTATTATAATATTATAGGGTTAATATATATATATATATATATATATATATATATATATATATATATATATATATATATATATATATATATATATATATATATAAGAGTAATTCAGTCTTACCGTTTGTAGGCCTCATTCACGAAGCCGGTCTATAAGGGGTGTATAAGGTTGTTGCCTATAAAATAGCAGCTTAATGGGTGTCCACTCTCACTCACCGCTTCCTTGACTGGTGGAGGGCCGTTAGCCGAACGGGTAGGAGAAGGACTAAAATTCTCATTAAAAGTATAATGATAAATATAAAGTAACTAAACCTTTTATAAATTCCCAATCTTAGTTACTTTAGGAAAATGTGAAATTGGTGCTAACCCATGAAATTACACTTTGTACCTTACCAAGTCGTTGGTGAAGCGTGTGTGGGTAACCGACACACTAACATGGACTAGTAATAGTGGCAAAGGGTGACTTAATGTTTATCATAGATCGGTGGAGCGCGTGTGGGTAACCGGCACATCGATTAGGTGATAAAATTAAGAGTACCAAGTTAATTTTCATGGTTATTCACACCTTGTTTATGATCCTCGGCGTCCTAGTCACAAACTTGAGAGGGCACAATCGAGATTTAAACATTCCATTGAAAAGTTCAATGAATCTCAAAAGATTTAGGAGTTTCAATCCAATAAAAACCTAATACCTATTTCGTTTTTCATGGTGGAAATTGGTGAATCGTCATTCGCCTGCCTTCAAATATTTTATAGCTTGGATTACGACATCCCTCTTCCAAGTTATAAAATATTGTGTTGGGTCCTAGCCTTAATATTTCAGATTTGGTGTTATATTAAGGACTTAAATCAACTAACTTGAATTTCTCCCATTGTAGATGTCTAGATCAGACAACTATGATCTTCCCAAATCTCTTGGAACAAGCTTTCCTAATGAAGATGACGTCTCGCGATTGGATCATGGAAATCATACTTCTCTTCTTCTACCTCCTCCAATTATTCTCCGTAACCCACAAGTTCAAGGTCACTTAAGCCCTATTGGCAAGCAAAGTCTGTGTGTGCTCACATCTTAGACATGAAGTCATATGTATAGACAGGTCAGGATATTTGGGTGTCAAAGTCTTGAGGAAGTTGGTTGTTGACTAGATTCTTTAATCACTTCGTAAGTCACATAGTGAGTTCCTTTGGGACTACTATATGACAGACCATGACACGAACCTTAATGATCTTACCTATTTGCTTGATGTTGCTGAATCAGCATTGATTTCGAGCACTGGTAAAGCAAATTTGATTGGAAGATCGACTTCCCAAACTTCCATGGACATTGACAACGGTAACATTGGAAATCCAGAAAAACTTTCTCTTCCCAATGGAAAGGAATCGGCCATGGTCAACCCGATTGACCAACTGGTAAAGAGAAAGGCTAAGTCTGAGATAGTCCCATGTGTCGTTCCTAAAGAATCCATATGTTCCTTTTGCCAAAAGAAGGGGCATTGGTTGTGAAGCTGCCCTATTTACCTTAAAGATCATAAGGATGGTAAAGTCAAAAGTTTGACTCTACTTCGGGTAAAGTCCACTATCTAACTCTATTAAGTTCCTATTTAGAGATTCTTATTACATGATGTGACTAGGTCACATTTTGATGTTTTGTAGAATCAAAGGAAAAGAGAGGAAGCTTAAAAGAAGAGTAAGCTGATTCTGATCGCGAAGATGGATTTCGATCGCATGGTTCGAAGATCAGAATTTGAGCTGCTGTTATGATAAATTGCTTAGGAATAGATAACAACATGTTTTCATTTGTAAATACCTTGTAAGGATAAGTTTTTTCCGCAAGTTTTAAAATAAAAGAAATTTTTTTTGATTTTATTTATTTTAAGTTTCCTTACAATGGCATTTATGAAAAAATGTTGTTTATATGATTCCATTAATAGCAATATTGGAGAATGAATTTGATTCCTTTGTTGTAGTGTCATAATTTACCAAATAAGAAAGGATTCTCATTACCCAAGCTTCAGTTGTATAGAAACTTGGAATCATGCAACTGGTATTGTATGATGAAAGAGAACCTTTCATCTTTGGAAACTTCAGACTAATTCCTTGTTCACATGTATATGTGAGTAAAGTGAAGGACTAAGGGACCGAGTACACATTCTTGTGCACTGGTCAAGTCCACCACAAAGATCAATAAGACTATTCGTCGGGATTTACTAAAGTTTAGTAAATATGGTTATACTTGCAAGTTTAAGTGTCATTCTGAAACATTGGAAAAGTTTCAATGTATGGCAGAACGAATGAAAAGAATCAAATTAGGCAGAAAGATAAAAGTTTCTCAAATCTGAAAAGATGGGAGAGTACTTTTGTATCATGTTTTATGATCATCTCAATGATTAAGAAACCATATCACAATTTGATCCTCTAAGGACATGTTAGTGCATTCCTATGGATAAGAAGAGGAAACATGAATTGTTGAAATGGTTAAATCAAGAAGATGAGTCATACTTCGTTCCAAAACAACTTTTAGAGTCATACTCAAAGATTGTAACTTGAGTGACATATCTTAAAGAAGGTTTATAACACTTGTCAAATGTAGAGTAAAATGTTTTCTACTCTTGTACATTTGAAATTGGTATGTTGTGATGTTTTGGATAAAACAAAGACCAACTAAGGCCAATTGTGTGAAGTGTTTGTCCTGATAAGAATCCGCACTATCTCTTGAATATGTGTTTGTCTAGGAATGGTTCTTGGCAAGAGAGTCTTATATGTCAAGAGGACAGTGGGAGTCTTAAAGATCCTGAAAGAGTTTCAAGAACTAATCAAGAATAAAACCTGTGGTTTATCACTAGCACACGAGTTGAGGTTTATAACATATCGTACTAACATAATTCTTGTTTCTATGCCCATTCTGGTTAAAGTTGACTATGCATGTGAGTTCTATGAGCTCTCGGTTGCTTGCATAACAACTTGGAAGACATGGTAGGCCCGTGTGCTTCCTGGTGGCAATAAATTAAGATTGAACAAGTTCAGTCCATATGAGCTTGAATTTGTCACTAACCTTGTCTTGTGATTATGGTTTTGACAAATTCAGATGGATAGGAACACATACACCATCAAAATCAAAGTGTTATAAGGTTTCTCTCCGATTCATGAAAATGATGGTGAGTAAATGCTTTCGCTAAATAGATTTTAAGTAGATAGCAATTGTAATATTTTCATTCTCAAAGTCGTTCGTGGAGCGTGTGTGGTTAACCGGCACACTAACATGGACTTGTGAGAAATGGAAAAGGTCTAAACATCTGAGAATAAGACTACGACATCCCTTTTCATATTTATAAAATTGTTTAGACACACATGTGAGCTATCTAAGGAAAGGTGTATGATTTTGATAAAGTCTTATCAAAGCATCTCGTATCAGAAATTTGAACTTTGGTAAGAAAGTCAATAAAGTATTGATTTCTAGAAGTCCAGCTGAATTCTGGATACATGTCAAATCTAGTGGGAGCATAAGTGTTATGCTAATAATTATCATGTTAGTGGGAACATGATTATTATGTTAAGTGTTAATTATAGAAAACAATATTCTTAATTCGTGACTCTGCAGGGTTTGAAAAGTTGTTTTGCTATAATTAAGGGAGAGGAAATTATACTTCATTTCAATTCTAAAAGTTTAGATTGAGATTTTAATCATCTTTAGTCAAGGATATATGTATAAATTTTATGTTGGAATGGTTCAACATAAGGAAATTTTATATATATTGCGTTCTCAAAATTCGATTATGATTATGGCATCCCTCTTCATAGTCGAATTATGAAAACATGGCAAATAAAAATATTTGTAGCAAAAGACTGGTCTAGGATCATGTCTTTATGTGAGACATCACGGATCGTGTCCCATATGCTTCGGGTATAGGATCGATCACATGTGCCATAATATTTATCCTTTCTAAATTTTCCAAATGCCTAGGGCATTAAGAGGGGAAAAGGTCTAGAATTGGATATGACTAAAATGATTAAACAATTGTCTAGGACAATCTGAGGGTTACCAAAGAATGGTTGCTCATGGACAGTTGGAAGTATGATGTAAATTTTTGGAAAGGACCATATTGACATATTCTGAAAAAGAGGCAACTCTTATTCAGAAGTGATGGTTAGAATGTGTAACATCCGGATTCCCAGGTATCTTATTGTAATTATTTATCTTGAGTTTTATGGAGGGACTCGGCGAGTAGACGCTCTGACTCGCCGAGTGGGATCGCGAGTTCTTGTCTGGATTAATGACCGGACTCGACGAGTCGATGAGTGGACTCGGCGAGTCCACGCTGTAAAGTGAAACCCTAAATCTCAGGGCCTGAGCCCTATTTAAAGGCCCTTATGGCCGTTATTTGCGGCCACTAGTCCCCTGTGAAAACCCTAGAGAGCAAAGAGAGCTTAGAGAGCAATTTGGAGGCCAATTCTTCATCCTTGGTGTGATCTTGCAAGAAGGAGTGGGAAAATCCAAGCTAGATCGATTGTGGAGCTTGGATCTATGTTGCTCACACTGAGATTCACGTTTTGAGGTACAAGTTCCTTCCCATTTCATGTATTTGATAGATTCCTTGAATCTAGAGTTTCCTTTGCACAATTGTGAGTTAGATTGTGAAGCATATGAGGTCCCTTTGGGTATAGATGATAGATCTGGACCTTGAGAGGTCCAAAACGTCCCAGGTTTCCAACTTTATGAGGTTTCATGATAGCCTTGAGAGTAGAACCCCATTTTAAAGGTTATTTCTCCATTTTTGGTCTTATAAGCATTGCATGAACGTAAAGTTTGAACCTTTACGTGACTTTCGAGTGTTAGAAGGTTAGATCTACTGGTTGGTGAAACAGATCTGACCTGAAAAGATTGTTTGAATGTTTTCATGGGAGGAACTCGCCGAGTCCATAAGGGACTCGACGAGTCGACTCGGGTTGTCCAGCGATTCGCGACCTGTGATAACCCATTAAGCGTAAGACTGACTTAGCGAGTTGAGTAAGGACCAGGGGCGAAGAGGACATGCATGGACTCGCCGAGTCACACGAGTGCACTCGACGAGTCTGGTCAAAGTTGACCGTTGACTTTTGTTGACTTTTAGGGTTTGGTCAACAATTGGACTCGTGGACCATTTGAAGGTTAAAATGGTCTTTTAGCCTTCTTAGAGGACATGGAAGAGACTAGTCTAGCCTGGAGAGCCGTTATTGATTTGAGATAATTGTTTATGTGTTTAGGCGGAGGCTAGATCAGTGTATACGTGTGCGAGATTATCCGAGATAGCTGAGGTGAGTCTTCTCACTATACATTACCTAGAGTGGTATTTATGTGTAGACCGGAGGGTCTTGTATGCTATGTGTATATATGAGATTATGTGCATTGTGTTATATGTATGGTATGTTTTGTATAGACCGGACCGGAGGGTCCAACGATATAGACCGGACCAAAGGGTCCAACGATATAGACCGGACCGAAGGGTCCAACGATACAGACCGGACCGAAAGGTCCAACGATACAGACCGGACCGAATGGTCCAACGATATAGACCGGACCGAATGGTCCAACGAGCTACGGGACTGGAGGGTTCCGCTGAGACACATCGACCGGAGGATCGTACTATAGCCTCGAGTGGCGTATGTGTTGTATGTGGTATTTTGGGGAACTGACTAAGCTTCGTGCTTACCGTGTTATGTGTTATGTGTTTCAGGTTGTTCTCAGGAATCGCGGGAAGGCACCGGTTTGATTGTACACACCAGAGAAAGAGTTATGTTTTGAGGATCCTGGATTTTTAATGGAGTTGTGTTTTGTAATTTGAATAAACTAGATTTCCATACAATATGCTATGAAAAGTATGTGGTGTTAAAATGAAAAATCTGTTTGAAAAAATACGGTGTTACAAGTTGGTATCAGAGCCTTGGTTTAAGGGATTCGGATGCACCTTCGGGCGTATCTGAACTCAAACTGAGGATTTGAGGAAATTTTTCATAAAAGAAACAATTTTTCTATAAAGAGTAAAAGATTTTTGAGAAAATCAGAACGGAGCAGTGTGTACAATCAGCCAGCGCCCGTATGGTGATTTCCCAAAATACCGTTACATTATGTGTTATGAGATATTATGTTATATGCTATGCATGCTAGAGACAGGCTAGGTATTTCATATTTTAGGACTAGAGTGCCCTGATTTGTGATGCCTTAGCCTAGAAGTTGCTGTTATATGTGATGTGCCTCGAGTATGTGTTGAGTATGAGTATCCAGCCGGAATCCTTTTAGAGAGGGATCTAAGTGGAGGAGTAATCTAGGAGAGATACCTAGATGAGCATTTGAGTAGCCTACTGAGAGAGTAGTCAGATGCCCGCGTGGGGTAAAGTTGCTTGAGTTCGGTGATATCCTTTGAGTATGAGGAGAGCAAGTGGGTAATAACCTAGAGTGGTTTCACATGTTGGTAGAGATTATTCGATGCCCGAATGCTGCTTGCTTCGTGCTTTGTGGAACTCTTGATGAGGGGAGTCACCTACTAAGTGAATATGACGATATTCAGGAGGTAGATGGCTGGCATCATAAGGAGTTCTTCAGCAGCTGATGGCGGAGAAGTGTGAGAACCTAGGAAGAGCCTAGGAAAGGGTGACCCTAGTCAGATGAGTACGCTGACAGAGTAAAGCATTTCGCAGAGGAGCGAACACACCTGACATGATTGGTAATCGAGAAGGTTGAGCATCTACTTAGGAACTCGGGGATGGTCCGTGCAGAAAGTATGGGTAGATATGGCAGGTAGTATGGGCCCATACTACTAAAAGTAGAGGACCCATACTCGATACAGGGAACATACCGGAGGATCTAAGTAGCAGATCGAGTGGTGATTTCATGGTTCGAGTATCATGATTCGTAGCGGATTGAGAAGGGAGAACATGGTTCGAGTACCATGATTCGTAACGGATTGAGAAGAGACAACGTGGTTCGGGTACCATGATTCATAGCAGATCAAAAGGTGGCCACATGGTTCGAGTACCCTGACTCGTGGTGGTTAGTGCTTCTGGTTTACCGGTTATTCTGTGGTGATTGTCTAGACTGAGATCAGATGTGAAAGAGTATGGGGCCAGAGGGCCATGATGAACGAGTTTTAGTGGAGCATCCCTTGAAAGGGGAATCGAGTTAGCTCCGAGGGATTTTTGGTGAGATGCCAGTTGGAGTCGCAAGACTCAGGGATGAGTAGGGATGGTGCGTTATTGGAGAATACGGTCTGGGCTGAGCGACCGGACGATAGTGGAGATGTCATTTTCTGTGACCTGAGCGCTGCTATTTCTATTCCAGTGGGAAACAAGAGAGATATTGAGATTTTCGGTTTCCGAGGTTGGGGGTGAGCCCTGTGGGGTAGTTTTGGTTACGATCTTTCATCACAGTATCTGGGCAGTATGTATGCCGCGAGGAAAGGATATAGCAAGAGTAGGTTGTCAGTGGGGACTGAGATAGTCAAGGACCAGGATACACCCTATTTTAGCATAGTAGGGCATGTGTTAGCTGCAGCAATGGACGGTCAAGAGGAGTATATCGGAGCGGTGGCTCTTATTGTCTATGATGGGTATCGAGTATGGAAATGAGGTCTCTGTTCTTATGATAATTCACGTGATGGGACGTCAGTTGAGGAGCAAGTTAGTTCATTATTTTCAGACTGAGGGTCATGGTTACTACTGGACAGTTGAGATGTCCGGTAGTAGGATGGTGCGAGATTCTGAATGACTAGAGGCAGTCATGATGCGAAGTTTCTGAGGATTTTATCTGAGATTCGGGGTAGTTGGAGTTGTTTGATCTCCATGGGGGAGATCATCGAGCATTGTGTATCACCTTCCAAGGGTAGGTGCCATGTTACTGGTAAAAACAGTCTGTAGGATAGATTGTTGGTGAACCAATTGGTGATGGTTTGAACCCTGAGTGGGGGAGAACCGGGTACCTTTGAGGAGATTATAGGTTGTTCAAGAGTGGTTGGAGAACTGGATATAGAGACCTGCGGTGCGGATTCCTGAGACCAGGGTTATTGGTGGTCAAGGCGAAGTGCAGAGTGAGATAGTGCATGTGGTATGTATTAAGGAAAGGATGAGTGTCTCCACGGCAGGTGGCTGTCGATCGAAGACCGTGTGTGGCATGAAGATTAGTGGTAAATCCTGAAGGAACGCATTGTTGTATCTGTGTATGATGCGGTAAGTAGGAGATCAGTGGTTGAGACAGGACATCATGAGGTTCTGTGATGGTGTACCGAGGTATCCGAGTATGATGTTCTTGTTGGGTTATGAGCATTCTAACACTCCTAAGTGTACATGCAACCCTAAATACCTTGGATCTATGTTTTCTCTATTATACATACAATTATGAACATCAAAGGTATTATCCTAATCTAGCATACAAAATAATAAATATAACAACATAGAATACATACCTCTTTGATGTAGAATGTCTTCATGAAGCTTGAGTGCCTAGTGCCCCAAGTGTGACACCTCAAATGGTTCACACAACACCAAATACACTTGGAATAACTTGAGAGAAACTTGAACACTCCTTGAAATCGTCTAGCCCTCACACTCACACATTAGTGCACGATTTCTTGAGCCATGGGATTCTTTTATATGGTGGCTATTAGGGTTACACCATGTAACTCATAACTTTACCCATTCCTTATGCTCCATGGATTTTAACCTCCATGGAGTATCCATGGGTCACCCCATGGACTTAGTCCAACATAAGGAATCTTGGATCACAAGCCCACATATATAAGAATGAATGATTTACACAATCAACCCACATATTTAATTAGTCTCCTTTTGATCACTTAATTAATTCCAAATTAATTCTTGATCAATACTAATTAAATAACCTTATTAATATATTAGAACTTATAATATATTAACCAACCTTAAGTGTTATTTCTCTCATTATAGTCTATCCAAATGCATGATGCCATGCAACCCAAATGGACCATGCCGGGTCGGGTCAAGTCTTACCAATTATAGTTATGGACTTAGACATTAATCCAACAGTCTCCCACTTGGATAAGTCTAAAACTATTATTGTGTATGACTTCAGGAACCGATCAGCAATCGTAGCTCTCAAAAGCTTCTGTCGAACTCTGACCTTGTCTATGAACTCTGACCTTTGTCAATGACTTGTCCATTAGATAAGGGATCATATATTCCTCCATTCTAGATATCATATGGACTGAGACATGGATTATCAATCATTCTCTCTGTCCATTTGTTGTTTCCTGATTTCCGATTCATGATGACTGACTGATTGAACAAATCAAATCAGTCCTGGCTTGGCCAAGCACTCACATGTATCATCTTTAAATCATCTAGGGGCCCACAGATATGGCTTTTATCCCGAAGGTAAAAGGAATGGATAAACTTCGACTAATATGGCTTGTTCTACTACTTGTTGAATCATACACAAAGGAACGTTTTATAACATCGAGTGACCAATGCGTTTTCGTGCAATCAATGTATAACCAACTCATAGTAACAACTCATATCTCTAGGTTTGAAGAATATAAGATATTATCGTCTCGTGATCACTCGTGATAAAATGCATGAAGTGATTCAAATGAGCGCGGGTTGAATCCAATACTCAGAACTTATGAGCACTCATGAGTGTTGTAGCACCACTTTGTCCACCAACTTGGACCTCTACAAACCAACCCATGACAGTCTTGATTCATATCTACTTCCAACATATGACCGACTGTGGATGGTTTGAATAACTTAATCATTCAGGAAGAGCGACTTAGTTATTCTGGAAGTCAAAACATGCAAAGTGAAAAACAAGAATAAATGAATCAAATATGGTATCAAACCCTATGAATATAAATAAACACTTTTATTTATCACCATACTGATTACTCATTATTCAATGTTTCGGTTTTATCAACTTTATACTTGAATTAAAAACAGTAGTTGTCCCATGCTCCAAGCATGTACACTATGTTTTTCTTAAACAATAGCTTTGCCATACACCAAGTATGCACTCTATGTTTGTCTATGATCCTTACTTTGTGAAATAAACCAATTGAACATAATTTCAATGATTCTAATTTCACACTCCCAAATCCTTATCGAAAAATGTGAGAATTTCAAATTCCTATCATTTATCGAAATCTATTTAGATTTTAAACTTATATGCACTGACCCTCCTATAATGAATATGTACAAACTCACAAAGACTTGTCAATAGTCATTATAAGGTATTCCAATGGAGATCAACTCCATGGAAACTAAGTCTCATATTCAAAGTACATTGCTTTGGACATGCTTCTTGCATTAAGTTTTCTAATCTTACACATATAACTTCCACCTATGGAGACAACTTCATATTCTCATTTTGACTATTACTTCTGAATAAGAGATGCCTCTTTTCAGAATATGTCAATATGGTCCTTCCAAAATTAGCACTATACTTCCAACTGTCCCTGAGCAACCAATCTTTGGTAAACCTCAGATTGTCCTCGACAATTGCTTAATCATTTTAGTCATATCCAATTCTAGACCTTTTCCCTTCTTAATGCCTCTGGGCATTTGGAAAAATTTAGAAATGAAAAATATTATAGCACATGCAATCGATCCTGTACCCAAAGCAAATGGTACACGATTCATGATGTCTCACATAAAGACATGATTCTAGACCAGTCTTTTGCTACAATATTTTTATTTGCCATGTTTTCAAAATTTGTCTATGAAGAGGGATGCCGTAATCATAATCAAATTTTGAGAACGCTATATATAGAATTTCCTTAAGTTGAACCAATCCAACATGAAATTCATATATATATTCTTGACTAAAGATGATTAAGGTCTCAATCTAAGCCTTTAGAACTGAAATGAAGTATATCCTCTCCCTTAATTATATCAAAACAACTTTTTCAATCGCTGCAGCCTCACGAATTGAAACTTTTGTTTTCTATAATTAACATTGCTAACTTGCAACACTAACAATAATTATCATGCTCCCACTAACATGATGATTATTAGCATAACACTTATGCTCCCACTAGCTTTGACATGTACTCAGAAATCAGCTGGACTTCTAGAAATCAATACTTTATTGACTTTCTTACCAAAGTTCAGATTTCTGATACGAGATTCTTTGATAAAACTTTATCAAAATCATACACCTTTCCTTAGATAGCATGCATGTGTGTCTAAACAATTTCATAACTCTGAAAAGGGATGCCGTAATCATAGTCTCAATGGTTTAGATCTTTTGCCATTATCTTCAAATCTACTTGGTGGAAGTGTTTCCTCACCATCATTTTCATGAATCGGAGAGAAACCTTATGACCCTTAGATTTTATGGTGTATGTGTTCTTATCCATGTGAATCGTCAAAACCATAGTCACAAGACAAGGATAATGAAAAATCCAAACTCATATGGACTGAACTTATGCAATCTTAACTTCTTGCCACCTGGCAGTATAGGGCCTGCCATTGCTTCCAAGTTGTTATGCAACCAATTGAGAACTTTCAGAACTCCTATGCAAAGCCAACTTTAACTGGAATGGGCACAGAATATGTCAACACGATAGGTTATAAACCTCAAGTTGTGTGCTAGTAAAGAACCTCAGGTTTTATTCTTGATTAGTTCTTGAAATTCTTTTTAGGATCTTTAGGACTCCCACTATCCTCTTGACATATAAGACTATCTTGCCAAATATTTAAGAGATAGTGCGGATTCTTTATCAAGACAAACACTTCACACAATTGGCCTTAGTTGGTCTTTGTTTTATCCAAAACATCACAACTTACCAATTTCAAATGTACAAGAGTAGGACACTTTTACTCTTACATTTGACAAGTGTTTTAAGCCTTTCTTTAAGATATGTCACTCAAGTTACAATCTTGGAGTATGACTCTAAGAATTGTTTTGGAACGAAGTATGACTCATCTTCCTGATCTAACCATTTCAACAATTCATGACTCCTCTTCTTAGTCATAAGAATGCACTAAGATGACCTTTAGAGGACTAATTGTGATATAATTTCTAAATCATTAAGATGATCACAAACATGATAGTAAAGTACTCTCCTATCTTTTCAGATTTGAGAAACTTTTATCTTTCTGCCTAATTTGATTCTTCCCATTCGTTTTGCCATACATTGAGACTTTTCCAATGTTTCAGAATTATACTTAAACTTGTAAGTATAACCATATTTACTAACCTTTAGTAAATTATGACGCATAGTCTTCTTGATCTTTTGTGGTGGACTTGACCAATGCACAAGAATGTGTACTCGATCCCTTACTCCTTTCCTTATTCACATAAGGAATTAGTCTTAATTTTCCAAGCTGAAAGTTCTCATTCATCATACTATACAACTTGCATGATTCCAAGTTTCGGTCCAGTTGAACCTTGGGTGATGAGAATCTTTCCTTATTTGGTAATATTAGACACTACCACAACCGAAAGAATCAAATCCATTTTCCAATATTGCTATCAATGGAATCTTATAAGAAACAACTTTTCACAAATGCCATTATAAGGATACTTAAAATAAATAAAATCAAAACCTTTTTCTTTTATTTTAAAACTTTGCGGAAAAACTTATCCTTACAATCCATATGAAAACCTTGTTGTTATCTATTCCTAAGCAATATAAATATCATAACTCTTAAGTAATAGCCAAAAATTCTGATCACCGAACCATGCGATTGAAATCCATCTTCGTGATCAGAATCAGCATGTACTTAATAGAGTTAGACAATGGACTTTACCTGAAGTAGAGCCAAACTTATTGACTTTAACATCCTTAGGTAAATTTGGCACCTTCGTAACCAATGCCCCTTCCTTTGGCAATAGTTACCTATGGACCCTTGATAATGGGACTATCTCAGACTTCGCCTCTCTCTTTACCATTGGGTCAACCGAGTTGACTATGGCCGATCCCTTTCCATTGGGAAGAGAGAGCTTTACTGGATATCCAATGTCATCATTGTCAATGTCCATAGCGTTTTAGGAAGTTGATCTTAGCAAATAGATAAGATCATTAAGGGTCTTGTCTTAGTCTGTTTCATAGGATTCCCAAAAGAACTCACTATGTGACTTAGAAAGTAGTTGAGCCACCAACTTTCTCAAGACTTTGACACCCAACTCTCCCGGCTTGTCAATATGTGACTACATCTCCAAGATGTGATCACACCTAGACCTTGCCTTGCCAATAGGGCTTGAGTGACCTTAAACTTTTTAGGAATTTGTGGGTTAGGGAGAATAATTGGAGGAGGTCAAAGAAGTATGATATCCATTGGACATCATCTTCATTTAGGAAAGCTTGTTTTAAGAGATTTGGGAAGATCATAAATGTCTAGACCAGGCATCTTTTGGGAGATATTCAAGATAGTTGATTTAAAGTCCTTAATATGACACCCAATATGAAATATTAAGGCTAGGACCCAACAAACTATTTTATAACTTAGAAGAGGGATGCCGTAATCCAAGCTATAAAATATTTGAAGGCAGGTGAATGACGATTCACTAATTTCCACCATGAAAAACGAAATAATTTATTAGGTTTTAATTGGATTTGAAAGTCCTAGATCTTTGAGATTCATTGAACTGTTCAAAGGTATGTTTCAATCTCGAGTGTGCCCTTCAGGTTTTGTGACTGGGATGCCAAGGATCACAAAACAAGGTGTGAATAACCATGCAAATATACTTGGTACCCTTAATATTTACCCCTTAATCAGTGTGCCGGTTAACCACACATGCTCCACCGATACTATGATAAATATTAAGTTACCCTTTGCCTACCTTGTTAAGTCCAGGTTAGTGTGCCGGTTAACCACACACGCTCCACTAACGACTTAAGCAAAGTGCAAAGTGTAATATCATGGGTTAGCACCAAATTCACATTTTCCTAAGTAACTAAGATTGGGTATTAATAAGAGTTTAGTTACTTAGTATTTATCATTAATACTTTTAATGAAAGGAGAATTATAGTCCTTGTCCTACCCGTTCGGCTAACGACCCTCCACCAGTCAAGGAAGCGGTGCGTGAGAGTGGACACCTATTAAACTGCCATTTTATAGGCAGTAACCTTATACCCCCCTTATAGATCGGCTTCGTGAATGAGGCCTACCAACGGTAAGACTGACTTTACTTATACATATATATAAATATTATTAACTTATAATATTATAAAGTATAAGGGTTGAATTTTAACTTTTAAAATTCTAAGGGCTAACTTGGAATTAAAGTATTCATAAGTGAAAACTTTTCAAATTCCAAAACTTGAGGGCAAGTTTTGAAACTATTCAAAACTAATTAATTCCATAATTTATGAGTTTAAAGTAGTTTCAATTAAAAAAAAATAAACTCTTCAAGTTCCATAACTTGAGGAGAAGTTATGGAAGACTTTAAACTAATTAATAAAAGAAAATAACTTTTTTTTATTGTAACTTATGGAACTAATTAAGGTTACACTTTTTTTTTAATTTAATGAAGAGACTCTTGAACCTCCATAACTTGAGGACAAGTTATGGAGTCATAAAACCATTTAATTAGAACTAGACTCTTCATTTTGTAACCTTTGCCAACTTTTATGAGTTTTATGATTCTTAAATGTGACTTTTCATATAACTTGAGGACAAGTTACAAAAACACACTTTGGAATCAACTCTTAGATTAAAATGGATTGAAAACAACTATTTCACACAACTTTTCTATTAATCTAAGAACCTCATAAGAACAAGATAATTCAAATCATCAATCTTCAAGAAATTAGCATGAACATACAAACTAATACAAATCTTGAAATTATGACAATTATCTTAGAAATTGAATTAGCATGAACATTACCACATCAAAAACAAGTTTATAAGTCCAAAAACATCTTAGGGTAATGTTCCTAGTCCAATTCCAGCCAAAACAATCGAATATATGCATCCAACTCGATTTTTTCAGCTACTTTTGCAAGTATAACAAGAAAAAAAACCAGTCTCTGATACCACTGTTGGGTTATGAGCATTCTAACACTCCTAAGTGTACATGCAACCCTAAATACCTTGGATCTAAGTTTTCTCTATTATACATACAATTATGAACATCCAAGGTATTATCCTAATCTAGCATACAAAATAATAAATATAACAACATAGAATACATACCTCTTTGATGTATAATGTCTTCATGAAGCTTGAGTGCCTAGTGCCCCAAGTGTCACACCTCAAATGGTTCACACAACACCAAATACACTTGGAATAACTTGAGTGAAACTTGAACACTCCTTGAAATCGTCTAGCCCTCACACTCACATATTAGTGCACGATTTCTTGAGCCATGGGATTCTTTTATATGGTGGCTATTAGGGTTACACCATGTAACTCATAACTTTACCCATTCCTTATGCTCCATGGATTTTAACCTCCATGGAGTATCCATGGGTCACCCCATGGACTTAGTCCAACATAAGGAATCTTGGATCACAAGCCCACATATATAAGAATGAATGATTTAGTTTTGAGAGGGGAGCTGAGGTTTATGTTTGTTAGATGTCGGAGGACGCTTCAGAACAAGCATGATCATTATCTGTGTTTGAGGTCAGGGTGTCGAGGATTCATTGTTCAGATGGGTTTGATTGAAGTACAGTGGATGAGTCCCTGGTGTGATGTGATCCTTTCATTCCTCGGTATATGATCTGGGTTGTTTATCATGTCTAGTACGAGTGATTGATAGCCAGTTTTGGGCGTGGAATTGTTTTTATCAGTCCCCACCAGAGAATCAGAGGTGCAGTGAGCTATCGGGGTTTATTAATCGAGGAGCGAATAACGAGGTGACACCTGAAGAGAGCGGTCTGGCTGTGTATCGAGATACTAGAGTTTCCAGATTCTTGAGAGTCAGGAGGGGTAGTGTAGTAGCAGTGAGTCTGTCCTTTTCCAGGGAGGAGTTCCTGTTTGGATTCAAGTGCCCAGAGAAAAAGATAGTTGTGTGGTATGAGATCCTTTCGATGGTGCTGTTCGATTATTTGATTAGAGTTATATGTTGTTGAGAAGCGATTTCGAGGGCGAAATCTAATTCAAGTGGGGGAGAACTGTAACATCCGGATTCCCAGGTATCTTATTGTAATTATTTATCTTGAGTTTTATGGAGGGACTCAGTGAGTAGACGCTAAGACTCGCTTAGTAGATCCCCATTTTAAAGGTCCCAGGTTTCCAGCTTTATGAGGTTTCATGTGAGCCTTGAGAGTAGATCCCCATTTTTAAAGGTTATTTCTCCGTTTTTGGTCTTATAAGCATTGCATGAACGTAAAGTTTGAACCTTTACGTGACTTTTGAGTGTTAGAAGGTTAGATCAACTGGTTGGTGAAGCAGATCTGACCTCAAAAGATTGTTTGAATGTTTTCATGGGAGGAACTCGCCGAGTCCATAAGGGACTCGACGAGTCGAGTCGGGTTGCCTAACGATTCGCGACCTGTGATAACCTGTTGAGCGTAAGGCTGACTCAGCGAGTCGAGTAAGGACCAGGGGCGAAGAGGACATGCATGGACTCGCCGAGTCACACGAGTGCACTCGACGAGTCTGGTCAAAGTTGACCGTTGACTTTTGTTGACTTTTAGGGTTTGGTCAACAATTGGACTCGTGGACCATTTGAAGGGTAAAATGGTCTATTAGCCTTCTTAAAGGACATGGAAGAGACTAGTCTAGCCTAGAGAGCCGTTATTGATTTGAGATAATTGTTTATGTGTTTAGGTGGAGGCTAGATCAGTGTATACATGTGCGAGATTATCCGAGATAGCCGAGGTGAGTCTTCTCACTATACATTCCCTAGAGTGGTATTTATGTGTAGACCGGATGGTCTTGTATGCTATGTGTACATATGAGATTATGTGCATTGTGTTATATGTATGCTATGTGTTGTATAGACCGGACCGGAGGGTCCAACGATATAGGTCGGACCGAATGGTCCAACAATATAGACCAGACCGAAGGGTCCAACGATACAGACCGGACCGAAGGGTCCAACGATACAGACCGGACCGAAGGGTCCAACGGGCTACGGGACTGGAGGGTTCCGCTGAGACACATCGACCGGAGGGTCGTACTATAGCCTCGAGTGGCGTATATGTTGTATGTGGTATTTTGGGTAACTCACTAAGCTTCGTGCTTACCGTGTTATGTGTTATGTGTTTCAGGTTGTTCTCAGGAATCGCGGGAAGGCACCGGTTTGATTGTACACACCAGAGAAAGAGTTATGTTTTGAGGATCCTGGATTTTTAATGGAGTTGTGTTTTGTAATTTGAATAAACAAGATTTCCATACAATATGTTATGAAAAGTATGCGATTTTAAAATGAAAAATTTGTTTGAAAAATTACGGTGTTACAGAATGGGAATATGGAAATGTTTCATCGGTGGAAGTTATTCATTAAATTTGTGTAAGATTAGAAAACTTTATCAGAAATCTGAACTTTGGTAAGAAAGTCAATAAAGTATTGATTTCTAGAAGTCCAGCTGAATTCTGGATACATGTCAAAGCTAGTGGGAGCATAAGTGTTATGCTAATAATTATCATGTTAGTGGGAACATGATTATTATGTTAAGTGTTAATTATAGAAAACAATATTCTTAATTCGTGACTCTGCAGGGTTTGAAAAGTTGTTTTGCTATAATTAAGGGAGAGGAAATTATACTTCATTTCAATTCTAAAAGTTTAGATTGAGATTTTAATCATCTTTAGTCAAGGATATATGTATGAATTTTATGTTGGAATGGTTCAACATAAGGAAATTCTATATATATTGCGTTCTCAAAATTCGATTATGATTATGGCATCCCTCTTCATAGTCGAATTATGAAAACATGGCAAATAAAAAATATTGTAGCAATAGACTGGTCTAGGATCATGTCTTTATGTGAGACATCATGGATCGTGTCCCATATGCTTCGGGTATAGGATCGATCACATGTGCCATAATATTTATCCTTTCTAAATTTTCCAAATGCCTAGGGCATTAAGAGGGGAAAAGGTCTAGAATTGGATATGACTAAAATGATTAAACAATTGTCTAGGACAATCTGAGGGTTACCAAAGAATGGTTGCTCATGGACAGTTGGAAGTATGATGTAAATTTTTGGAAAGGACCATATTGACATATTCTGAAAAAAGAGGCAACTCTTATTCAGAATTGATGGTCAGAATTGGAATATGGAAATGTTTCATAGGTGGAAGTTATTCATTAAATTTGTGTAAGATTAGAAAACTTAAAGCGAGAAGGCTGTTCAAATGAATGTACTTTGAATTTGAGACTTCGTTTCCATGGAATTGATCTCCATTAGAATACTCTATAATGTCTATTGACAAGTCTTTGTGACTTTGTGCATAGTCATTACAAGAGGATCAATGCATATAAGTTTATAATCTAACAGATTTCGGTAAATGGTAGGAATTTGGAATTCTTAAATTTACGATAAGGATTTGGGATTGTGAAATGAGCATCATTGGAATCATGTTCAATTGGTCTATTTCACAAAGTAAGTATCATAGACAAACGTAGTGTGCATACTTGGAATATGGCATAACTATTTTTTGGACAAACACAATGTACATGCTTGGAGCATGGCATGACTATTGTTTCAGTTCAAGTATTAAGTTGATTATTCGAAACATTATATAATAAATAATGTGTAATAAATATGGTGATAAATAAAAGGTGTTTTGTTTATATTTATAAGATCTGAGACCATATTGGATTCGATTATTCTTGTGTTTCACTTTGCATGTTTTGACTTCCCGAATAACTAGGTTATTCAAACTCTCCACAGTCAATCATACTTTGGAGGTAGGTATGAATGAAGACTGTCATGAATTGGGCTTGTAGATGTCTAAAGTGTTTAGACATAGCAAAAGTTGTTGCATCATTCTTGAGTGCTCCTGGAATGAGATTCGAGTATTGGATTAAACCCACACTCATTTGAATCACTTCTTGGATTTTATCACGAGTGATCACGAGACGATACTATCTTATATTCTTCAAATGGAGACGTGTGAGTTGTAGTTGCGCGTCAGTTGCACATTGACATATGTAAACACAACCAGTAACTTGGTTCTTATAAAACATATCGTTGTGTGTAATTTTATGAGTAAGTACAAGCGAACATTTGGGTCGAAATTTATCCATTCCTTTTACCCTTGGAGGGATTAAAGCGATATATGTGGGCCCTCGATGATTTAATGATGACACCCTAAGTGCTTGGCTAAGCCTGGACTGATTTGATTTGTTCAATTAGTCGGTCATCATAAATCTGAAATCGGGAAACAACAGATGGACAGAGAGAATGATTATAATCCATGTCTCAGTCCATATGATATCTAGAATGGAGGAATATATGATCCCTTATCTAATGGACGCGTCAATGATTGTTAAGAGTTCGACATCGGCTTTAAGAGCTACGATTGCTAGTCAAGTTGCAGAGTCATACTTGCAATAATAGTAATTAGACTTATCCAAGTGGGAGGCTATTGGATTAGTGTCTAAGTCCATAACTATAATTGGTAAGTACTTGACCCGATTTGGCATGGTTCATTTGGGTTGCATGGCATCGGAACAATTTGGATAGACTTTTGTGAGAAAAGGATATTTATGATTTATTAATATATTATAAGTTCTAATATATTAATATGAAATCATATTATTTAATTAGTATCGATCAAGAATTAATTTGGAATTAATTATGTGATCAAAAGAGACTAACTAAATATATGGGGATTGATTATGTATATCATTCATTCTTATATATGTGGGCTTATGATCCATAGTTCTTCATGTTGGGCTAAACCCATGGGGTAACCCATGGATACTCCATGGAGGTTAAAACCCATGGATCATGAGGAATATGGAAAGTCATGAGTTACATGGTGTAACCCTAATAGCCACAATATATAAAGACCCCATAGCTCAAGAAATCGGCCCTAAGGATTCATATGAGGGGGCTAGCCGATTTTGAGCATAAGAACTGTTGATTCTAAGAGATTGCGTCATTGGGCTTAGCTTTCGGTCCATTAGTGTACTCGGTCTGGGCCTGTCCAGCTGTGTTATGTTTTAGGGTTCAGTATATATATATAGTGCATGCATGCATTATATTAGATGACGCTTCTTGTTTATTACTTTAGGAGATATTGTATTGTAACCCTAGCACACCTCTACAGTAGCAATTCACGTTGAATTCTTCTGAGGTGGAGCATATTAATCATTCGACACTCGTTTGATTCATCTTGGTGTTTATCATTTTCTATTACTTGTTACCTTTTAATTGATATCTGATTGAATCTATCGATCTTAGAGAATAGAATTCTCATCAATTGGTATTAGAGTAGGAGACTATGTAATTAATACACATCTCTTCTGTTGGAAGAATAATTTTAGGGTTTCCGCTTTTATCGAATCTGTAGAAGCCGTCATCTATTCATTGACGCTGTTTCTTGCTTTTGATAAAACCCTAATTCAATCTTTACAAGTCTGATTATTAGCAACTAGAATTCCATCTCGACGATTCAAGCTTTTGATAAAACCCTAATTCAAGCTTTTGATAAAACCCTAATTCAATCTCGACGATTCACAAACCAATCCGATCAATATCTCCAACAACATTGGATCCACAACTAGAATCCCGATTCTATACACTCAAGATTATGAAGTTTGGACGCATCACTTTGAAGACTACGTCGTTGGTTCTGAAGACAACGGTTATCTTATCTGGGAGGCAATATGGTCCTTTTGTTCATTCTGGAACAAATAGAACCATTAAGACTCAAAAAGAGTACAACAAACTCTTAACTGACATGGAGAAGATTCCTCAAGACGAAAAAGAAAAGTTGTTGTGTAATGTTAAAGCCATGAGAATGATTAGATTTGCTTTGCAGTCTGATACTTTTCGTCTGGTAAGCCCATGCACCGCAGCAAAAGAGATATGGGATAGACTCAAAGAGTTGTATTCTACTGATGAGGACCTAGAACATTCTATCCAAACTCTATTGCTCTCTGAGTTTGGTGCTTTCCAACAAAAGCCGGATGAAAAACTTATTCAGGCATTCGATCGTTTCAACTATCTTTTGAGCAAGATGATCAAGCACGGTATTGGAAGAGAAGTGATTGAACAGAAGGTCACTTTTCTGAATGGTTTAAGACCCGAATGGATGGCTGTGGCATCCACTGTGAAGGCTCACGAGCAGTTTAAAACTTATTCATTGGCAAAGATGGTGGGTATTCTCAAGTCGCATGAAAGTGTTGTGACAAAGGAAGTGAAAGTAGTGTCTGGTATGGGATCCTTGGCCCTTCTCTCTAAGGCGAAGAATGTGGCAGAAGATGAAGAAGAGTCAGAAATGTCGGAATGTGATCTGAAAAGCGAAGAGTATGCAATGATGGTTTCCAACCCGAAGCGGTTTGCTCGCAAAAAGTTCCCCATTGCCAAGAACCAAAACTGGCAGGGAAGCTACAGCTCAGAAAAGGCGAAATAAGATATCAAAATTAATCCTCCAAAAGAAGAAGAGAAGAAGGAGAGCAAACTGGTGGGAGATTCCGGATATGATTGTAACTTCTGCCATGGCAAAAACCACTTTGCCAAAGATTGCTCAAAACCCAACAGTGGTATCAGAGCTAAGACTTGTTTTCTTTTATACTTGATGCAAATTGCTGAAAAAATCGATTTTTTGGCTGTTTGGACTGTGGACTCACCGAGTCCACTGGGGGACTCGCCGGGTCCATGAACAAAATCATCCTACTCGACGAGTAGGAGGCCCAGATTTCAGATTTTCGACTTTTAAGGCTGGAATTGGACTAGAATCATTACCCTAAGCTATTTTTGAAGTTATAAACCTGTTTTTGATGTGGTAATGATCATTCTAATCCAATTCAAAAGATAATTGTCAATAGATTCATGGTTTGTATTAGTTTAATGGTTAGGCTAATTACATGCAAAATTGTTTGATTTGAATTGTCTTGTTCATATGAGTTTAATCTAGATCATAGTTTCTCTTGACATGTTTGTTTGTTTAATAAATGATCTAAATGGCCTTTAATGGATTCCATAACTTGTCCTCAAGTTATGTAAAACCAAAAGTTTTTCTTTAAAAGAGGTTTTAAAGCCATAGGTTATAGAAACTTGATGAGTCTTTTTCCATAAATTGTTTTATGACATCCATAACTTTTCCTCAAGTTATGGATTTTCAAGAGTCTGGTCATTAAAAGCCATATTAAACTCATATGTTATGGGTTCCAAAAGGTTTTTTGAATTGTTCAAAACTTGCCCTCAAGTTTTGGAATTTGTAAAGTTACCCCCCTCATGTATACTTTACTTCCAGACCCTAGAATTTTTAATAGTTTAAAATTCAACCCTTATACTATTATAATATATATATATATATATATATATATATATATATATATATATATATATATATATATATATATATATATATATATATATATATATATATATATATAAGAGTAATTCAGTCTTACCGTTAGTAGGCCTCATTCACGAAGCCGGTCTATAAGGGGGGTATAAGGTTGTTGCCTTTAAAATGGCAGCTTAATGGGTGTCCACTCTCACCCACCGCTTCCTTGGCTGGTGGAGGGTCGTTCGCCGAACGGGTAGGACAAGGACTATAATTCTCATTAAAAGTATAATGATAAATATAAAGTAACTAAACCTTTTATAAATTCCCAATCTTAGTTACTTTAGGAAAATGTGAAATTGGTGCTAACCCATGAAATTGCACTTTGTACCTTACCAAGTCATTGGTGGAGCGTGTATGGGTAACCGGCACACTAACATGGACTAGTAATAGTGGCAAAGGGTGACTTAATGTTTATCATAGATCGGTGGAGCGTGTGTGGGTAACCGACACATCGATTAGGTGATAAAATTAAGGGTACCAAGTTAATTTTCATGGTTATTCATATCTTGTTTATGATCCTCGGCGTCCCAGTCACAAACTTGAGAGGGCACAATCGAGATTTAAACATGCCATTGAAAAGTTTAATGAATCTCAAATGATCTAGGAGTTTCAATCCAATAAAAACCTAATACCTATTTCGTTTTTCATGGTGGAAATTGGTGAATCGTCATTCGCCTACCTTCAAATATTTTATAGCTTGGATTACGGCATCCCTCTTGCATGTTATAAAATATTGTGTTGGGTCCTAGCCTTAATATTTCAGATTGGGTGTTATATTAAGGACTTAAATCAACTAACTTGAATTTCTCCCATTGTAGATGTCTAGATCAGACAACTATGATCTTCCCAAATCTCTTGGAACAAGCTTTCCTAATGAAGATGATGTCCCGCGATTGGATCATGGAAATCATATTTCTCTTCTTCTACCTCCTCCAATTATTCTCCCTAACCCACAAGTTCAAGGTCACTCATGCCCTATTGGCAAGCAAAGTCTGTGTGTGCTCACATCTTGGACATGATGTCATATGTATAGACAGGCCGGGAGATTTGGGTGTCAAAGTCTTGAGGAAGTTGGTTGTTGATTAGATTCTTCAATCACTTCCTATATCACATAGTGAGTTCCTTTGGGACTACTATATGACAGACCATGACACGACCCTGAATGATCTTACCTATTTGCTTGATGCTGCTGAATCATCAATGATTTGGAGCATTGGTAAAGCAAATTTGATTGGAAGATCGACTTCCCAAACTTCCATGGACATTGACAATGGTAACATTAGAAATCCAGAAAAACTTTCTCTTCCCAATGGAAAGGGATCGACCATGGTCCACCCGGTTGACCAAATGGTAAAGAAAAAGGCTAAGTCTGAGATAGTCAAAAGTTGGACTCTACTTCGGGTAAACTCCACTATCTAACTCTATTAAGTTCCTATTTAGAGATTCTTATTACATGATGCGACTAGGTCACATTTTGATGTTTTGTAGAATCGAAGGAAAAGAGAGGAATCTTAAAAGAAGAGTAAGTTGATTCTAATCGCGAAGATGGATTTCGATCGCATGGTTCGAAGATCAGAATTTGAGCTGCTATTATGATAAATTGCTTAGGAATAGATAACAACATGTTTTCATTTGTAAATACCTTGTAAGGATAAGTTTTTTCCGCAAGTTTTAAAATAAAAGATATTTTTTTGATTTTATTTATTTTATTTATTTTAAGTTTCCTTACAATGGCATTTATGAAAAAATGTTGTTTATATGATTCCATTAATAGCAATATTGGAGAATGAATTTGATTCCTTCATTGTAGTGTCATAATTTACCAAATAAGAAAGGATTCTCATCACCCAAGCTTCAGTTGGATAGAAACTTGGAATCATGCAACTGGTATTGTATGATGAATGAGAACCTTTCATCTTTGGAAATTTAAGACTAATTCCTTGTTCACATGTATACGTGAGTAAACTGAAGGAATAAGGGACTAAGTACACATTCTTGTACACTGGTCAAGTCCACCACAAAGATCAATAAGACTATTCGTCAGGATTTACTAAAGATGGGAGAGTACTTTAGTATCATGTTTTATGATCATCTCAATGATCAAGAAACATATCACAATTTGATCCTCTAAGGACATCTTAGTACATTCCTATGGCTAAGAAGAGGAAACATGAATTGTTGAAATGGTTAAATCAAGAATATGAGTCATACTTCGTTCCAAAACAATTCTTAGAGTCATACTCAAAGATTGTAAATTGAGTGCCATATCTTAAAGAAGGTTTATAACACTTGTCAAATGTAGAGTAAAATGTTTTCTACTCTTGTACATTTGAAATTGGTAAGTTGTGATGTTTTGGATAAAACAAAGACCAACTAAGGTCAATTGTGTGAAGTGTTTGTCTTGATAAGAATCCGCACTATCTCTTGAATATGTGTTTGTCAAGGAATGGTACTTGGCAAGAGAGTCTTATATGTCAAGAGGACAGTGGGAGTCTTAAAGATCCTCAAAGAGTTTCAAGAACTAATCAAGAATAAAACCTGTGGTTTATCACTAGCACACGAGTTGAGGTTTATAACATATCGTACTAACATAATTCTTGTTTCTATGCCCATTCTGGTTAAAGTTGACTATTCATGTGAGTTCTATGAGCTCTCGGTTGCTTGCATAACAACTTGGAAGACATGGTAGGCCCTTGTGCTTCCCGGTGGCAAGAAATTAAGATTGAACAAGTTCAGTCCATATGAGCTTGAATTTGTCACTAACATTGTCTTGTGATTATGGTTTTGACAAATTCACGTGGATAGGAACACGTACACCATAAAATCTAAGTGTCATAAGGTTTCTCTCCGATTCATGAAAATGATGGTGAGGAAATGCTTTCGCTAAATAGATTTTAAGTAGATAACAATTGTGATATTTGAATTCTTAAAGTCGTTAGTGGAGCGTGTGTGGTTAACCGGCACACTAACATGGACTTGTGCGAAATGGCAAAGGTCTAAATAATTGAGACTATGATTACGACATCCCTTTTCATAGTTCTAAAATTTTTTAGACACACATGTGAGCTATCTAAGGAAAGGTGTATGATTTTGATAAAGTCTTATCAAAGCATCTCGTATCAGAAATCTGAACTTTGGTAAGAAAGTCAATAGACTAATGATTTCTAGAAGTCCAGCTGAATTCTGGATACATGTCAAAGCTAGTGGGAGCATAAGTGTTATGCTAATAATTATCATGTTAGTGGGAGCATGATTATTATGTTAAGTGTTAATTATAGAAAACAAAAGTCTCAATTCGTGACTCTGCGGGGTTTGAAAAGTTGTTTTGCTATAATTAAGGGAGAGGAAATTATACTTCATTTCAATTCTAAAAGCTTAGATAGAGATTTTAATCATCTTTAGTCAAGGATATATATATATATATATATATATATATATATATATATATATATATATATATATATATATATATATATATATATATATATAAATTTTATGTTGGAATGGTTCAACATAAGGAAATTCTATATATATTGCGTTCTCAAAATTCGATTATGATTATGACATCCCACTTCATAGTCGAATTATGAAAACATGGCAAATAAAAAATATTGTAGCAAAAGACTGGTCCAGGATCATGTCTTTATGTGAGACATCATGGATCGTGTCCCACATGCTTCAGGTTTAGGATCGATCACATGTGACATAATATTTATCCTTTCTAAATTTTCCAAATGCCTAGGGCATTAAGAGGGGAAAAGGTCTAGAATTGGATATGACTAAAATGATTAAACAATTGTCGAGGACAATTGTTTAATCATGAACAGTTGGAGGTTTACCAAAGATTGGTTGCTCATGGACAGTTGGAAGTATGATGTAAATTTTTGGAAAGGACCATATTGACATATTCTGAAAAAGAGGCAACTCTTATTGAGAAGTGATGATCAGAATGGGAATATGGAAATGTATCATAGGTGGAAGTTATTCATTAAATTTATGTAATATTAGAAAACTTAATGCGAGAAGGATGTTCAAAGGAATGTACTTTGAATTTGAGACTTCGTTAAATTGGAATTGATCTCCATTGGAATACTCTGTAATGTCTGTTGACAAGTCTTTGTGACTTTGTGCATAGTCATTACAAGAGGTTCAATGCATATAAGTTTAGAATCTATCAGATTTCGGTAAATGGCAGGAATTTGGAATTCTTAAATTTACGATAAGGATTTGGGATTGTGAAATGAGCATCATTGGAATCATGTTCAATTGGTCTATTTCACAAGGTAAGTATCATAGACAAACGTAGTGTGCATACTTGGAATATGGCATAACTATTGTTTGGACAAACACAATGTGCATGCTTGGAGCATGGCATGACTATTGTTTCAGTTCAAGTATTAAGTTGATTATTCGAAACATTATACAATGAATAATGTGTAATCAATATGGTGATAAATAAAAGGTGTTTTGTTTATATTCATAAGTTCCGAGACCATATTGGATTCGATTATTCTTGTGTTTCACTTTGCATGTTTTGACTTCCCGAATAAATAGGTTATTCAAACTCTCCACAGTCAATCATACTTTGGAGGTAGGTATGAATCAAGACTGTTATGAATTGGGCCTGTAGATGTCTAAAGTGTTTAGACATAGCAAAAGTTGTTGCAACATTCGTGAGTGCTCCTTGAATGAGATTCGAGTATTAGATTAAACCCACACTCATTTGAATCAATTCTAGGATTTTATCATGAGTGATCATGAGACGATACTATCTTATATTCTTCAAATGGAGACGTGTGAGTTGTAGTTGCGCGTCAGTTGCACATTGACATATGTAAACACAACCAGTAACTTGGTTGTTATAAAACATATCGTTGTACAAGCGAACATTTGGGTCGAAGTTTATCCATTCCTTTTACCCTTGGAGGGATTAAAGCGATATATGTGGGTCCTCAGTGATTTAATGATGACACCCTAAGTGCTTGGCCAAGCCTGGACTGATTGATTTGTTCAATTAGTCGGTCATCATAAATCGGAAATCGGGAAACAACAGATGGACAGAGAGAATGATTATAACCCATGTCTCAGTCCATATGATATCTGGAATGGAGGAATATATGATCCCTTATCTAATGGACGCGTCATTGATTGTTCAGAGTTCGACATCGGCTTTAAGAGCTACGATTGCTAGTCAAGTTGCAGAGTCATACTTGTAATAATAGTAATTAGACTTATCCAAGTGGGAGACTGTTGGATTAGTGTCTAAGTCCATAACTATAATTGGTATGTACTTGACCCGATTTGGCATGGTCGATTTGGGTTGCATGGCATCGGTACAATCTGGATAGACTTTTGTGAGAAAAGGATATTTATGATTTATTAATATATTATAAGTTCTAATATATTAATATGAAATCATATTATTTAATTAGTATTGATCAAGAATTAATTTGGAATTAATTATGTGATCAAAAGAGACTAACTAAATATATGGGGATTGATTATGTAAATCATTCATTCTTATATATGTGGGCTTATGATCCATAGTTCTTCATGTTGGGCTAAACCCATGGGGTAACCCATGGATACTCCATGGAGGTTAGAACCCATGGATCATGAGGAATATGGAAAGTCATGAGTTACATGGTGTAACCCTAATAGCCACAATATATAAAGACCCCACAGCTCAAGAAATCGGCCCTAAGGATTCATATGAGAGGGCTAGCCGATTTTGAGCATAAGAACTATTGAGTCTAAGAGATTGCGTCATTGGTCTTAGCTTTCGGTCCATTAGTGTACTCAGTCTGGGCCTGTCCAGCAGTGTTATGTTTTAGGGTTCAGTATATATATAGTGCATGCATGCATTATATTAGATGACGCTTCTTGTTTATTACTTTAGGAGATATTGTATTGTAACCCTATCACACCTCTACAGTAGCAATTCACGTTGAATTCTTATGAGGTGGAGCATATTAATCATTCGACACTCGTTTGATTCATCTTGTTTATAAGGGTAAAAAATGTTGTAATTGGTTATAAAGGTTATAAGGCGCTTTATTCGAAGCTTAAGTGTCTATGCCTTAGTATATTTTTTGTACGCTTTCTGATTCCTATAAATAGGGATATTTACTAGAGTTAGATAAGAGTTTTTATATACCTGTCTTTGTACTCTGTAAACATTCGAAAGCGTAATAGAGCTGAAACAAGATCATATTTACATCAGTTGTTCAATCTCGCATTCTTACTTCAATTTTAACTCTCATTCATTTTATACTCGATTCATTGATTCTTCAATTGGTATCAGAGCAGGAATCACATATGTGATCTGATTTTCATCTATTCAAAAAGTTTTTGAATCAACTTTTTGATTCAAAAGTTTCCGCACTTTTTGATAGTGAAAATTTTGTCTAGATTTTAGGTTGTGATTTGATTCTGCATTTGAATTGTTGAATCGAGTGTTCTTCTTCTAATTCCGATTTGATTCAACTAGTTTGTTTTCAAATTTCCAAATTTTCTTCAAAATTTTCAAAATCATCTTCCGTACAACAATGGCGAGCTTCAATCTTAATTCGATGGCTTCGTTTTCTCATCTGTTAGGATCATCGACCAAAATACCAATGCTAATCCCTGAATATTATGATCAGTGGGTTGATCGTATGCAGGATTATCTGAATGGTCTTGATGAAGAATTATGGTCATGTATCACTGGAAATGTCAATGCTCCGGTGAATGTTCAAGCAATTGGATCATCTTCTGCAAGTTCTGGTGTTGAAAATCAAACTGATCGTCTGAAGACACTGGAGAAGAGATGTATGAGGGAATTGCGAGGAGCTTTACCTCCAGCTGTGTACAATTACTTAAGGAGGTGTACAACTGCTAAGGAGATATGGAACAATCTGAAAGAAAAGTTTCAAGGAAGGGAGAAGACGAAAATCAATTCAGTCAAACAGTGCTTGGTTGAGCTGAAATATTTCAGAAAAAAAGAAGGTGAAACAATTGAAGTGTACTAAGATCATCTGAATGAGTTAATCTACCATTGCAATCGCTATGGAATCACCAGGACTTCAATGGAATTCAATCTCATCTTTGTGATGGGTCTTCGAAAAGAATGGAGAAGCGTGAGTATGATGGTGAAGAATCAGCAAAGTTTTGATACATCATCTCTCAATGATCTGTACAATCAGTTGAAGACACACGAAAGTGAGGTTAATGAAATGGCTGAGGAATCGATGCTGAGTTTGGGAGGTCCATTGGCACTTGTGTCCAAGATATCTGAGAAAGAAGCTGAAAAAGGTGATTCAGAGGAAGAAGAGGGATTCATCATGAATTCGGATGATGAGGCAATAACATTTTACTCGAATAATCGTGTTAAGAAGTTTTTCAAAAAGCCGTTCAATCCGAAGGCTAAGCTTGCTGAGGTAAAAGGAAGTGCTCTGAGTAAAGTTGTTGTTGAGGAGAAAAAGAAGGTTGAGAAGAAAGATTCGAAGGTGTCTGAAGGAAAAAGTGAGAAGATGCTGAAAGGTGATGCTGAAATAGATTGTCATTATTGCAATGGAGCCAATCATCTTGCGAATGATTGTATGCTTCGGAAGAAGGATGAGAGGAAGAATAAAGTAAAAGATGAGGTTTATTATGCAAAGAAGCTTGAGGAGTTTCGTGCGAAAGCTAAGAATTTATCGCTAGTCGCAAGGGGTGAACAGGAGGAAGATGGAACTTATCAAATCTGGTCATCTGGATCAGATGATGAAGAAATGAGGAATCCAACACATGGAGCAATGTATACGAAGATGGAGGAGGACTCAGATGAAGAGGAATTCGAAGATAAAGGTAGATGCTTCGTATCCAAGGCAGCAGACAAATCTCCAATGACAACAAAGGTACGTAATATTCTCGAATCTTTTAATATTCGTACACATGCTTATGACTCTGAACTAATATCTTTTGATGAGACTGTTACTTATTTTGATTCACTTGTTGTGTCTGCTAGCAATGAGGCCAACAAGTTGTCCATGGAGTGATTAGAGACCAAAAAGCGATTAGACATGAAAATAAGTAAAGTTAATTGCTTAGAATTACAGATAACGAATATTATGTGTGATAGGGATACTTTATCAAATGAAGTCAAACTTTTGCTAGCACAAAGAAACATATACTGTAATTCTGCTAAGAGACTATATGGAAAATTAACTGATTTACATCATTCATGTGAAATAAGTAAAGAGCAACATAGAAAATTACTGCCTTTTCTAGCATACGAAAGAGTTATGGCAGATAATGTATCTTATGATTGTGAGAAGATAATAGCTGAATTTGACAAAGTTCTTGATGATAGATATAAATATGGAATTGTCAAAATTGATGAATGTCTTGATGAGAATGAATTAGTTAACATAGTGAATGATACTTTGACTAAATCTGAACAAATCAAAATTTTGAAAAAGACTGAGAATTCAACATCTGATTCTCAATCTAATTTTGCTGCTATTGAAGATAATTCTGACAATATTAGTGAAATTAGTGATCTTGAGGATGTTGATTGTTCCCGGTTGTCTATTGTTAATGTTGCATCAACATCTAAAGGGAAAGAAAAAGTTAAGGACTTGATGGTTAAGATAGAAACTTATAAACCCTCAACTTCGAAAGTTTGTGATTTAGACTTCGTGGACATCAGAGATAGCCAAACTGATGATAGCGATGATGAAAATGAAGAGAAAATTTCGAAGAAAAAAAAATCTTCAAAGGAAGACGAAATTCCTTGAATTGTGGTCGATCAAGTGTATGGTGATACACAAAAGTTTGAAAAAGTGATAAATGAACAAGGTGCTCACTTTCTTGAAACAAATACTGTGGTTTATCCAAATTTCAAGTGTACAGATGATGTCATTTTTCCAAATCAAGTATTCGTAACTACTAGAAATGTTGAGAATATCAAACCAAAATTCAAGAAGTTAGTTGAAGAAGATAATTTGAAAACAACTGATGAAGGTTTCTTCGCAAATCAAAGCACAGTTGAAAACAACCTAACAAAGAATTCGTATGTTTTTCAACGTCAAAAACCACAAAGAAAATGGGTTGAAAAATCAAAAATTGAAAAAGAGATTTCAAAACCAGTTGTAGTGGAAAATAAAAATGTTGTCAAACTAAACTCCAATGAATTCAAAGATCAAATTGACAAATTTTCGAAAGAAAATAACATTGCAAAAAGACAAGCTAGGAAGAAAATATTTTGGCAGACTATTGAGTCTCAAAAGATGTCAGATGAAACGACAAAAACTGATTCAACATTTTTTCAGACAAAAAGAAAAAACCCGCTCAAACAAATAAATATGTGTCTGAATCACATTCACTCAAAAATATTTTCAAAGCAAAAAATTCATCTTTTTCAACAAATAAACAACCTTCATCTCAATCAAATCATTCAAGGTCTATAGTGAATAAACAACCAAAGTTTTCGAAAGTTTCAAAAACTACTATTCCAAGGAAATTTTCAAATGAATCAAATCCACCACAAATATTCTCTCAACGTCAACATTTTAAATCGACTGTTGATACATCCTATGCTCAATCTTTTTTAACAAAACCAAAAGTTGATTTCATTCCTCAAAAGCCAAATTTTCCTAATCACACGAAGAAACAAAATTTGAAAATTTCACATGAAAAAGGGATAACTTCAAGGAAGAATATTGATCATTGCCTTGAAGGCAAAGGAAAAATGTATCAGTCGAGTACATTTTCAAAGGAGCAAATTCACGAAGCCTATGAGAAGTATGTGAATACTTCATCAAACGGAAGTTCATCTTCTAAGGATTCGAACATATCAGTCAAAGCATGGAAACCAGTAATGAAAGCAAAGAATGTACAATCACAAACTCAGAATACAAAGGATAATGTCAGTGAACATCCGAAACCATCAAAATCTTATGTTTCGGTTCCTTTAAATGATGATGTGAACTTAATTGATAGTCTCAAAACCAAAGTTTGTGATTGGATTAAAATTTATTCATTAAATTCAACATTGAAATCTAATTTCCAAGGACCCAAAAAGTCTTGGGTACCCAAATTTTTTCACTGATTGCAGGTACTATGTGACGAGCAATACGATAACAAGTGGTATATTTGATAGTGGTTGCTCTCGTCACATGACTGGGAAAAAGGAGAATTTCCGAGATTTTCGAAGCCTAAAGAATGTTGGAGTTGTGAAATTTGGTAACAATAAAAAATGCCAAGTCAAAGGATATGGGAAGATCACGAACGGACAATTCACAGTGAATCGTGTTGCTTATGTTGAAGGTCTTCAACATAACTTGATAAGTGTTTCACAACTTGTTGTGGGCACTGGCAATCAAGTTCTTTTCAACGAAGAGGGAAGCATCATTTCGAATGTCAACACAAAAGAAGTTTTGCTAACATCAAAAAGGAAAGGTGACATGTTCACTTTGGACATCAATCCGATAATAGGCAAACCTGCTGTATGTCTTCTTTCAAAAGCTTCATCAGACATAAGTTGGCTTTGGCATCGAAGACTTTCACATCTCAACTTTCGAAACATCAACAAACTTGTTGTACAAGATCTGGTAAGAGGTTTACCTGTACTTAAATTTGATAATGATTCTTTCTGTGCAGTGTCACACCCCGAAACCAAGGATGGCGGAAATGTCCGGGGTGGTGGACTTCATGTATAGTATCATAACAACAATTGTAATAGTAATTCAAGCAAACACAACCAACATATATATAATTGAAAAAGTTACATCATTGTATGAATTACATGTTTACGAATCAATTACAATATGTTGACAAAATATGAAATAGTAGACGCCTTAGCGTCCCATCCTCAAAAGCACTTGGTTACCTGTTTAATGATTTCCTGAGAATACAAGTTGTTTGACAAAGTGTCAACACAAAGGTTGGTGAGTTCATAAGCTTTTGTTTGGTATTATTAAAAGCCTTTCGTTTGTAAAAGTAGTATTTGTTTTAGAAAATCCAATATTTTCCTTAAAATGTATATGTAGTCTTAAATTCAAAGACCGAAATGTATAAGTAACTTTTCTTACTTATAATAAATAATGTAAGTTTAAATCGACATAAACTCGTTTAATTTTAATGAAGTTCCCATAAATTCCAATATTTATTAATACTTTGTGTGAGTTTATTATAACCATGCTATGACCAAGGTTGCCTAAAACGACGTTCTTCGGGCGTCGGAAATGTTATGACATTTGTCACCCCAGACCTATCGGTCTAACTGTTGCATGCAGTTTAGGTGTGGGTTTGTCAAACCCAATATAGATCTATACACAACTATCACGCTCTCCCTCAAGAAGACTCTGGTTACAATACAGGACTTAATGGTAATTTGAAGTAAATTTCTCACAAAGTCATTAACGGAATTACGTGTTATGAAAACTTGGTACCGTATGGTCGTACCTTGCTTAATGAAAATATCCTTTGTATAAATGTACCCTTTTTAAATGTATGTGTTATGTAATGTATCATAAACTATACCTATTATAGTTTATCAACCAAGGGTAGTACGTAGTAATGTATGCAAACTATATTCAAAATAGTTTATTAAATGTTTGAATGTATCGGTTGTACTTTGATTATAATCACTTGTTATTCTTTATATTTTATATGTCCAAATCCATTTGTAAACTGATGTGTGTCTAAATATTAAGATAAAATGTCATATATTGCAATAACATATAATCACAAAAAGATATACACCTTGCTCAACATGTTACAAGGTGAAATGAAATTGACAGCAACTTTTCGTTGAATACAGTTTTTGTTACTCTTTTTAGAAAATTTATAGAAAAATCATCAAAGCTCCAAATCCAAATCCACAAATTATGAGAGTTTGGAATATGAGTCTAGTTTGTTCATAAATTTTATCATGATTTTTAGTGATCTCTAACAGAGGTCAAAATGTCCATAATCACAGGCTGGTCCGGGTTTGCCTCTGAAATGATAGGCAGTTTATAAAAATCACCATAAATTGTAGAAACATCATATGGAGATGTGCAAGTAGCCATTTTAAAGCTAAGAGTTTGAACTACTTGCACCTGGAACAGTTTTGAAAACTAAAATATTTAAGTTGACCAAAACAGTCCGTGATTAAAGTCCATCTTTTCTGATGTAATCTGTTAGAAAAAGTTTAATTGTGTTCTTGATGATTTTACTTGTATTCCCCCCTTAAAACTTAAGAAAACATGTAAATGTAGGGGTATGAACTCACCCTATGTGGTTTCAGTAGATTAAAGTGAGGGAGAGGAAGTGTTCAACCCAAGAACACTAAGAAGATGTCTTGATGATTCGAGAATCTAACATCGAATAAGATGGAATTTGTGTAAGATATCAATGATTTGAGTAGAATGGAGTGTAATAATTATATGAATGATGAAGATACTTACTAATTGAAGAAAGAAATCCCTGAAGAAAGCCTTGAAGTTCTTGAAGTTGAGAGAAAAGATGAGAGAATTTTGGAGAGTGTCCTTTGGTTGCTAAGTGTAGAATGAAAGAACTTTATGGAGAATGAGGAGAGAGGATCAATCCTCCAGCTCTTAGAACGTGGGAAGAGCTGGAGATTGGGTGTAAAGGTCCACTAAGGTGACAAGGAGTAGTGGGAAAGAGTGGCTGATCATAGAGTGAGGTGGTGGTGGTTTGCTTTTGCCATAAATTAAGGAAAAGCAAATATTCCCTCAATAATTAGTTCAACCACTAATTCTTTTAATATATTTTTATAAAAGCCCTGGGGATTTATATATTTTGGGGCCTTAGTTTATAAAATAAAGTTTTGGGTGAAAATCCTACGTTAAAATAATGAAAAACGGAGTTAAAACGAAGTCGTTGTCGAAAACCGGGTGAAATGGGGCTGTCTGCGAGACCTCTCGCATGGAGCCGAACCTGAGAGGCTTCGCATGCGAGGCTTCGGTCCTGAGAGGCTTCTCATGAGAGGCTTCGGTCTTGAGAGGCTTCTCATGAGAGGCTTCGGTCATGAGAGGCTTCTAAGAGGCTTCGCTTCTAATAGGAGGGTTTTGATTCCTTAAGGTTATTTTACCCGTTTTTACCCCGTTTCAAGTGGTTTTTGACCCGGTTAAGGGTCGGGATGGCCCGAATGATTCCAAAAAGTTATGGGAACTTTTGAGAGAGATTTGGGAGAGATTTCAAATCGAAAGAGATAGAGTGAAAACGATTTAGAGAGGTTTCGTTTGTGATTAATTTGAGTGTCCGGCTTCACAACGCAAGGTTCGTAAACCCCGTTAAACCGTGTTTTAGTGTCGTACACACTCCCGATGAGTGTGAAATAATGTTTTATCGTTTTGGTTCAGTGTTTACTGCATTTGAGACTTAGGAAATTCAACACACGAACTTTCCAAATGATGTTTCTCTCATTAAAATATTGCATTGTACAGTAATTACATAGTGTAAACCCTAATATACAAAGGGTTAATTGAATTGATTGGTTTTGACTTGTTGACTTTGTTTGACTTTGACTTGACTCAATTTTTGACGGTTGTCACATCATCCCCCCGTTAGAAGGAATTTCGTCCCGAAATTTGCATTTGACTGGGACATCAAGAGTTTGGGAAAAGATGTGGGTATTTTTGTTTCATTTGATCTTCGCGTTCCCAGGTGAACTCAGGTCCTCGTTTAACGTTCCAACGGACCTTCACGATGGGAATATGACTTTGTTTCGTTCGTTTGATTTCCCGATCCATGATTTCGACTGGTTCCTCCACGAAGTGGAGATTTTCGTTAACTTCGATTTCGTCGAGTGGTATTACGAGTCTCTCATCAGACAAACACTTCTTTAGGTTCGACACGTGAAATGTGGGATGTACTTTGTCGAGTTCCTGAGGTAATCGAAGTTTTTATGCTACTGGCCCAATCCTAGCAAGGATTTCGAATGGCCCGATGTACCTTGGATTTAGTTTCCCGCGTTTGCCGAATCGTATCATTCCTTTCCAAGGGGAAACTTTTAGTAGTACACGATCACCCACCTGGAATTCCAAGGGTTTGCGTCGTTTGTATGCGTAACTCTTTTGCCGATCGCGAGACGCTTTCAGTCTTTCTCGAATTTGAACGATCTTTTCTGTGGTTTCCCTTATGATTTCAGGGCCAGTGAGGGTGTTATTAGAGACTTGCCCTCTAGCTAGCTGTGTATCCCCCACCTCAGCCCACCACAGGGGTGATCTGCATTTGCGACCGTAAAGAGCTTCGAATGGAGCGACTTTGATGCTAGTATGATAGTTGTTATTGTAGGAGAATTCGATAAGCGGTAGATGGGTATCCCATGCTTTACCGAAGTCTATCACACAAGCTCTTAACATGTCTTCCAACGTTTGAATGGTTTGTTCGCTCTGTCCGTCGGTTTGTGGATGGTAGGTCGTACTCATGTCAAGCCTAGTTCCCAATGATTTTTGTAGAGACTGCCAAAACCGTGAGGTAAATCTACTATCTCTATCGGAGATAATGGATATCGGCACACCATGGAGTCGTACAATCTCTTTGATGTACGTTCTAGTCAGCTTCTCCATCTTTTCGGTTTCTTTTATCGGTAGGAAGTGTGCTGATTTGGTTAATCTGTCTACGATTAACCATATGGTGTCAAGCCCGCCCGATGTCTTAGGCAGCTTGGTTATGAAGTCCATGGTTATTCGTTCCCACTTCCACTCAGGTATATCCGGCTGTTGTAATAGCCCGGATGGTTTCTGGTATTCGATTTTGAACTTGGCGCAAGTCAGACACTTGCTCACATGGGTAGCAATCTCAGCTTTCATGTTCGGCCACCAGTATAATTTCTTGAGGTCCAGATATATCTTATCTGACCCGGGATGGATGGAGTATCGACTCTTGTGTGCTTCATTCATGACAACGTCTCGGAGTCCACCGAACTTCGGTGTCCAGATTCGGTTCATGAGATAACATACTCCATCATCCTTGACTTCTAAGTTTTTATCCATTCCCCTTAATGTCTCTCCTGCCACCTTTTCTGGTTTCAAAGCTTCTAGTTGAGCTTCCTTGATTTGTATGGTCGTGTGGGAATGGATCGTCATTGTTAAGGATTTTACTCGGCGGACCGAGTACTCCTTCCTGCTTAGAGCATCAGCCACTACATTGGCCTTGCCCGGATGATAACGAATTTCACATCGTAGTCATTCAGCAACTCTACCCATCTCCTCTGTCGCATGTTGAGCTCTTTCTGATTGAGGATATGCTGAAGACTTTTGTGATCAGTGAAGATAGTGCATTTCATGCCGTAGAGGTAGTGTCTCCAGATCTTCAAAGCGAATACCACTGCTCCTAAAATCCAGGTCGTGCGTAGTATAATTAACCTTGTGCGTCTTAAGCTGTCTTGATGCATACGCGATAACCTTCCCTCTCTGCATGAGCACACATCCGAGGCCTTGATTCGAAGCATCACAGTACACTACGAAGTCTTCGGTTCCCTCTGGGAGAGACAAGATCGGTGCGCTGCATAGGGCTTGTTTTAATGTCTGGAAAGCAGTTTCTTGTTTATTTTCCCACTTGAATATCACACCTTTCTGCGTCAAGGTGGTGAGTGGTTTCGCAATCTTGGAGAAGTTTTGTATAAATCTTCGGTAGTAGCCAGCAAGCCCAAGGAATTGTCGAATTTCGGTTGGCGTCTTGGGTGCTGACCAATTCTCGATTGCCTTGATCTTGGAGGGATCCACATGTATGCCTTTCTCACTTACCACATGGCCAAGGAAATCCACTTCTCTAATCCAGAATTCACACTTAGAGAACTTAGCATAAAGCTTCTCCGCTCTTAGTGTCTCTAACACTTGGCGTAGATGTAGGCAATGCTCTTCTTCGCTTCACGAGTAGATCAAGATATCGTCGATGAATACGATTACAAACTTGTCTAGGTAGGGTCGACACACTCTATTCATTAGGTCCATGAATACCACAGGTGCGTTCGTTAAACCGAAGGAAATCACCACAAACTCGTAGTGCCCATAGCGAGTTCTGAATGCAGTTTTGGGAATATCTTCTTCTTGAACTCGTAGCTGATGGTAACCTGACCTTAGGTCGATCTTTGAGAAGAAATTTGCTCCTTGGAGTTGGTCGAAAAGGTCGTCAATTCGGGGTAGAGGATATCGGTTCATGATGGTGAGTTTGTTTAGTTCCCGATAGTCGATGCACATGCGAAAGGATACGTCCTTCTTCTTTACAAAAAGGACTAGTGCTCCCCAAGGTGAGAAGCTTGGTCTGATGAACCCTTTGCTCAAAAGCTCGTTCAACTGACTGGACAACTCTTGCATTTCTGTTGGTGCGAGGCGGTATGGAGCTCTGGCTGCGGGGGTAGCTCCGGGTATTAAGTCAATTTTGAAATCAACTTGTCGTGCGAGTGGTACACCAGGAAGATCTTCTGGGAACACATCCGGGAAGTTACACACTTCGTGGATGTCTTTGATGTCTTTTACGTCTTGTTTCTTGTCTACTACGTGGGCCAAGAAGGCGTGGTACTCCTTCTGGAGGTACTTTTGGGCTTTGATGCATGAGATGATTTGTAAATTCGCACTAGGTTTATCACCATAGATGAGAAGGGTTTCGCCAATTGGTAGATTGAGGCGAACGGCCCTTTCGTAACATAGAATGTCGGCACGGTGAGGAACTAACCAATCCATCCCGATGATTACGTCGAAGCTTTTTATGGTGACCGGCATCAGGTCAATTTTAAATGTATGGTTGTCTAGAGTGAGAGTACACTCTGAGTATATATCGCTAGTGCGTTCTACTTTCCCATTTGTCATTTCTACTACATAAGTATCCTTTAGTGATTGGGGATTTTGTTCAAGTAATTGTTTATATTGGTGGCTCACGAAACTCCTCTCCGCTCCACTATCGAATAGTATGCATGCATAAGAGTTATTGAGAAGAAACGAACCGGTAACCACCGCGGGATCCTCGACTGCTTCCCCATGTCCTATTGCCAGGACTCTTCCTACTCCACCAGCATTAGGGGCTTGTGCTTTGGGGCAGTTTCTTTTTAAGTGACCTGCTTCTCCACAGTTGTAGCAGGTTCGGGTTGCCCCTGTACTGGCGACTTGGTTGATTGGTCGAGCCGGCGCTTTACAGAAACGAGCAGTGTGCCCCTTCATGTCGCAGTTGTTACAGTGCATCTCCCTACAAGTACCATTGTGGTGAAAGTTGCACTTGTTGCACTTGGGTAGGGTTCCAGCATATGGCTTCGGTGGTGCTGGAGTGGTAGCAGTAGTGGCAGCATAGACAGCAACAGTTTGTTGCTTCTTAGCGGGGTCGTGTGCTGGTTGGCTCTTCTTTTGGTTCCAAAACTTCCTTTTGTTGTTTCCCCCTTTTGATTGATCAGTGGTGATCGCTATAGTGCCGTGGCTGGCTCTATGGTCGATAAGTTGTTGTGCCAATTCTTTGGCACTTGCAAAAGTAGTGGGTTTCGAGGCTAGCACGCTATCGTGAATCCGGGATGTTAGTCCCCAGAGGTATCGTTCCACCTTCTTATCATCTGGAGTGACCATTGTTGGGCAGAGGAGGGCCAATTCATTTAATCGGGTGGTCTAGGTTTCAAGGTCGGAGCCCGTCATCCTGAGGTCCCAAAGTTCTTGTTCCAGCTTTTGAATTTCACCTCTCGGGCAGTACTCATTCGTCATCAAGGTTTTTAGTTCTGCCCAGGTTATGGAGCTAGCCACTTCGAGAGTAAGTGAATTAATCCGGCAGTTCCACCAAGTAAGGGCCCGGCCGGTGAAAGTGAAGGCTGCGAACTTAACTTTGCTCGCTTCGGGGCAAGAGCACACCTGAAAGACTACTTCGGCCTTTTCAAACCATTGCATTAAAGTGATGACTCCCCCGCTCCCATTGAAGTTGTCGGGTTTGCTATTGGTGAAGTCTTTGTAGGTGCACTCTCTTGTGCGCACCCATCTGTCGCCCTGGTTAGAGGGTGTAACACCTGGTCCAGATCCACCATTTCCATTAGACACAATTTGGGACACAGCTGCCGCTACTGCTGCTGCTATTGCAGCTTGGAGTATTGTTGGATCAAATTGTGGAAGTGGCGGCAGAGGTGTTGGTGATGGTGGTGGAGGTGTCGGTGATGGTGATGGTGGTGGAGGTGTCGGTAGTGGTGGTGGAAGTGTCGGTGATGGTGATGGTGGTGGAGGTGTCGGTAGTGGTGGTGGAGGTGGTGCTGCGCTGCTAGATGGTCTAGTCTCCTTCCTTGGCGGCATGGTTCTGTCATAAGTTGTAAACCAATGTACTTTTAGTACAAGTATATTTTGTAGGAAGAGGAATCTTTTATACATAAAGTATATTATTACGTTGTTTTCCGGTATGTTTACGATACACATGATTTTATACTTTTAATTGACCCAATACATTGGGCTATGAGGTAAAATGAAAGTCTAAAATATTTTATTTGTGTTTCCTTGTTTCCAAGTATATGACCATTTGCAAGAGTTTCCCACATACTAATTTAGTCGGGAGATAATTAATATATTTATTATAGTAACACAAAATACTCCTATAGTATTTGTAAATATTTAGTTTTGAGTTCTTAAAGTATCACTTGTAGTGTGATATTAGGTTGTTAGATTTGTTGCCCATCCTGACCATCCCCCGGTATATGCAAGTCAATTCTCGGACATATATAGTTGATCAGGCTATATCCTTCGCATAATTAATCCACATATACTAAGGCATACTCAAAATGTTCAACTCTTCTTCTTTTGCTTTATGTTTTCTCTAGTCATGATACCATGCGAGCATGTAATGTATGTATGTATACTTTAATCAAGAAAGTCGTTTATTTTCTAAAAGTATATTTATTTGAAAAATGCACAAATCAGAGACTATTAGTCCCAATTGTGTTTATAGTTTGTATATCTTATGTGGTTTGATATACTTAATTCACTATAAACTGTGCTCTGATACCAATCTGTCACACCCCCAAACCAAGGATGGCGGAAATGTCCGGGGTGGAGGACTTCATGTATAGTATCATAACAACAATTGTAATAGTAATTCAATCAAACACAACCAACATATATATAATTGAAAAAGTTACATCATTTTATGAATTACATGTTTACGAATCAATTACAATATGTTAACAAAATATGAAATAGTAGACGCCTTAGCGTCCCATCCTTAAAAGCACTTGGTTACCTGTTTAATGATTTCCTGAGAATACAAGTTGTTTGAAAAAGTGTCCACACAAAGGTTGGTGAGTTCATAAGCTTTTGTTTGGTATTATTAAAAGCCTTTCGTTTGTAAAAGTAGTATTTGTTTTAGAAAATCCAATATTTTCCTTAAAATGTATATGTAGTCTTAAATTCAAAGACCGAAATGTATAAGTAACTTTTCTTACTTATAATAAATAATGTAAGTTTAAATCGACATAAACTCGTTTAATTTTAATGAAGTTCCCGTAAATTCCAATATTTATTAATACTTTGTGTGAGTTTATTATAACCATGCTATGACTAAGGTTGCCTAAAACGACGTTCTTCGGGCGTCGGAAATGTTATGACATTTGTCACCCCAGACCTATCGGTCTAACTGTTGCATGCAGTTTAGGTGTGGGTTTGTCAAACCCAATATAGATCTATACACAACTATCACGCTCTCCCTCAAGGAGACTCTGGTTACAATACAGGACTTAATGGTAATTTGAAGTAAATGTCTCACAAAGTCATTAACGGAATTACATGTTATGAAAACTTGGTACCGTATGGACGTACCTTGCTTAATGAAAATAACCTTTGTATAAATGTACCCTTTTTAAATGTATGTGTTATGTAATGTATCGTAAACTATACCTATTATAGTTTATCAACCAAGGGTAGTACGTAGTAATGTATGCAAACTATATTCAAAATAGTTTATTAAATGTTTGAATGTATCGGTTGTACTTTGATTATAATCAATTGTTATTCTTTATATTTTATATGTCCAAATCCATTTGTAAACTGATGTGTGTCTAAATATTAAGATAAAATGTCATATATTGCAATAACATATAATCACATAAAGATATACACCTTGCTCAACATGTTACAAGGTGAAATGAAATTGACAGCAACTTTTCGTTGAATACAGTATCTGTTACTGTTCTTAGAAAATTTATAGAAATATCATCAAAGCTCCAAATCCAAATCCACAAATTATGAGAGTTTGAAATATGAGTCTAGTTTGTTCATAAATTTTATCATGATTTTTAGTGATCTCTAACAGAGGTCAAAATGTCCATAATCACAGGCTGGTCCGGGTTTGCCTCTGAAATGATAGGCAGTTTTGTAAAAATCACCATAAATTGTAGAAACGTCATATGGAGATGTGCAAGTAGCCATTTTAAAGCTAAGAGTTTGAACTACTTGCACCTGGAACAGTTTTGAAAACTAAAATATTTAAGTTGACGAAAACAGTGTGTGATTAAAGTCCATCTTTTCTGGCGTAATCTGTTAGAAAAAGTTTAATTGTGTTCTTGATGATTTACTTGTATTCCCCCCTTAAAACTTAAGAAAACATGTAAATGTAGGGGTATAAACTCACCCTATGTGGTTTCAGTAGATGAAAGTGAGAGAGAGGAAGTGCTCAACCCAAGAACACTAAGAAGATGTCTTGATGATTCGAGAATCTAACATCGAATAAGATGGAATTTGTGTAAGATATCAATGATTTGAGTAGAATGGAGTGTAATAATTATATGAATGATGAAGATACTTACTAATTGAAGAAAGAAATCCCTGAAGAAAGCCTTGAAGTTCTTGAAGTTGAGAGAAAAGATGAGAGAATTTTGGAGAGTGTCCTTTGGTTGCTAAGTGTAGAATGAAAGAACTTTATGGAGAATGAGGAGAGAGGATCAATCCTCCAGCTCTTAGAACGTGGGAAGAGCTAGAGATTGGGTGTAAAGGTCCACTAAGGTGACAAGGAGTAGTGGGAAAGAGTGGCTGATCATAGAGTGAGGTGGTGGTGGTTTGCTTTTGCCATAAATTAAGGAAAAGCAAATATTCCCTCAATAATTAGTTCAACCACTAATTCTTTTAATATATTTTTATAAAAGCCCTGGGGATTTATATATTTTGGGGCCTTAGTTTATAAAATAAAGTTTTGGGTGAAAATCCTACGTTAAAATAATGAAAAACGGAGTTAAAACGAAGTCGTAGTCGAAAACCGGGTGAAATGGGGCTGTCTGCGAGACCTCTCGCATGGAGCCGAACCTGAGAGGCTTCGCATGCGAGGCTTCGGTCCTGAGAGGCTTCTCATGAGAGGCTTCGGTCCTGAGAGGCTTCTCATGAGAGGCTTCGGTCATGAGAGGCTTCTAAGAGGCTTCGCTTCTAATAGGAGGGTTTTGGTTCCTTAAGGTTATTTTACCCGTTTTTACCCCGTTTCAAGTGGTTTTTGACCCGGTTAAGGGTCGGGATGGCCCGAATGATTCCAAAAAGTTATGAGAACTTTTGAGAGAAATTTGGGAGAGATTTCAAATTGAAAGAGATAGAGTGAAAACGATTTAGAGAGGTTTCGTTTGTGATTAATTTGAGTGTCCGGCTTCACAACTCAAGGTTCGTAAACTCCGTTAAACCGTGTTTTAGTGTCGTGCACACTCCCGATGAGTGTGCAATAATGTTTTATCATTTTGGTTCAGTGTTTACTGCATTTGAGACTTAGGAAATTCAACACACGAACTTTCCAAATGATGTTTCTCTCATTAAAATATTGCATTGTACAGTAATTACATAGTGTATACCCTAATATGCAAGGGTTAATTGAATTGATTGGTTTTGACTTGTTGACTTTGTTTGACTTTGACTTGACTCAATTTTTGACGGTTGTCACATGCAGCATGTGAAGTTGGCAAGTACGATATATTCGAAAATTGTCAAACCACTGGAGCTCTTACATATTAATTTGTGTGGTCCATCGACAGTTTCAATACTCAACAAGAAACGATACATTTTAGTAATTGTTGATGATTTTTCAAGATTCGCGTGGGTTTATTTTCTCAGGATTAAATTTGAAGTAGCACAAATCATGATTGACTTTATCAAAAAGATGGAAACAACGTTGAAGAAGACTGTTTGAAAAATTAAGAGTGATCATGGAACTGAATTTAAGAACAATGTTCTTGATTCATTTTTGGTGGACAAAGGAATTTCGCATAATTTTTCATCTCCATACACACCACAACAAAATGGTGTCGTTGAACGAAGAAATAGATCTCTATGCAAAGCAAGAAGGACTATGTTGGCTTATGCGAATCTTCCACAATACCTTTGGGCTGAAGCAGTATCCACCACATGTTTTACTCAAAACAGATCTTTCATCCATCGACGTTTTAATATCACTCCATATGAAATTCTCAACAATTGAAAACCTAACGTGAAATTTTTCCATGTTTTCGGATGCAGGTGCTTTATTATGAATCTCAAGGATAATCTTACAAAATTTCAAGCTAAAGTAGATGAAGGGATTTTCTTGGGATATTCGCATAATTCAGTTGCATATCGTGTGTTGAACAAAAGAACACAAAAAGTGGAAGAAACTTTTAATCTTACATTTGATGATTACTATATTAAACAAACTGAAACGCATTTTGAAAATCATCCTATTCTAAAAGAAATACAAGATGAAGCTGAACCTTCACAAACGTTGGATATTGATTATGATTTAATTTTTGGTATTTCAGATCATGTTGTTGATGCTGAAATTAATGCAAATGATAATCATCTCCCTGAATTAACGAAGCTTACTGATGATTCAACATCAACTTCTCAAGAAATAGGCGAAAGTATGCAAAATAATCTAGTGGAGGGGGAGCACTTGGATTCGAACACTCTAGTTGAGGGAGATCATTCTTTCGAGGGGGAGAATGAGAGATTGAATGTTGATGTTGAGGGTGAGCATAATGTTGAGGGGGAGCATTTAGAAAACAATGAAAATAATAATGATTTTGATGATGTTTGTTTGATTACAGGTTCAAAGAATGATGATTTATATGAAGATGCACCTTTGGACTTTGATCCAGCTTATCCGCCAATGGAAAAGTGGACAAGAGATCATCCGAAGGATCAAGTAATTGGGAATCCGCAAGAGGATGTTTTAACAAGATCTCAAATTCGTGCAAAGAATGAGGTATTGAATACTCATCAAGAATTTTTCATGTTCAATGTTTTCATCTCTAAAATTGAACCAAAGACAGTTAAGGTTGCAATGGAACACTCAGATTGGGTTGTTGCGATGCAATCTAAATTGTCTGAATTTAAACGAAACAAGGTTTGGAGATTAATTCCTAAACCTGAAAATGTTTCGATTGTCGGGTTAAAATGGATTTTCAAAAACAAAACCGACAAAGATGGAAATATCGTTTGAAACAAAGCCAGACTTGTTGTTAAAGGATATTCACAACAAGAAGGAATTGACTATGAAGAAACTTTTGCCCCTGACGCAAGACTCGAAGCTGTTCGTATATTTCTGGCTTATGCAGCTCACAAAGACTTTGATGTTTATCAAATGGACGTGAAGTGTGCATTTTTAAATGGAGAGCTTGAAGAAATAGTTTACGTGGAACAAGCCCCAGGTTTTATTAACGAAGAACATCCTGATCATGTTTATATTTTAGATAAGGCAGTTTATGGATTAAAACAAGCATCACGAGCATGGTATGCAAATCTTACTTCATTTTTGAAGCGATCTAAATTTAAACAAGTTTCTGTTGACCCCACATTATTTCGAAAGAAAGTTGGGAATCATCTAATGCTTGTTCAAATTTATGTTGATGATATTATTTTTGGCTCAACTGACCCTGCCTTGTCTAGAGAATTCGAAGATCTGATGAAAAGTAAGTTCGAAATGAGCATGATGGGAAAAATCAATAATTTTCTTGGACTGAATATTCGTCAAAGCAGAGAAGGAATTTTTATTAATTAAGAAAAATATACGAAGAATCTGCTTGAGAAGTTTGGATTGACGAATAGCACAAAGTTACGAGTTCCTATGGCAACTGGCATAAAGTTGACACCTTCGTTAGATAAACCTGCAGTTGACCTAACTCTTTACAGAAGCATGATTGGTTCATTACTTTATCTTACAACTAGTAGACCTGATATCATGTTCTCTGTGTGTAATTGTGCTAGGTATCAGTCAAATCCACGAGAACCACATCTCACTGCTGTGAAGAATATCTTTCGTTATCTTAAGGGAACAATTTCGTTAGGATTGTGGTATCCTTCGAAAACTGGCTTCTTTGTACAAGCTTATTCGGATGCAGACTTGGGTGGTTGTAATCTTGATAGAAAAAGCACAAGTGGCGGATGTCAATTTCTCGATGGCAAATTGGTGAGCTGGCAGTCGAAAAAGCAAACATGTGTATCAATTTCAACAGCTGAAGCAGAATATGTGGTTGCTGCTGCTTGCACATCACAAATTATATGGATCCAAAGTCAATTGCGTGATTATGCAATTAATATGAAAAAGATTCCATTATATTGTGATTCTCAAAGTGCAATAAGAATTTGTCATAATCCTGTGCAGCATTCGAAGACTAAACATATAGCTCTTCGTTATCATTTCGTCAAGGATCACGTGGAGGATGGAAATATTGAAGTACATTTCGTGAAAACAACTGATCAGTTAGCTGATATTTTCACGAAACCTTTAGATGAAAAATCCTTTGTAAAAATTTTAGAAGGACTTGGAATGATCGATGAAAATTCTGTTCCATGCGAAAAAGAAGAATGATGGTTGACAAGGAATGATTCAAAGCCACTGAATAAAAGACAAAGCAAAGTCATTCAGCGTTCAGAGGTTACTATTCATAGTCAACGCTTCAACCCCTTCGAATTCGTAGATTTATCACTTTTCAAGGGTTGATAAAATTTCGTGTATTTGCAACAAGTTCATTTCGTTTGTCATTTATTTTCGAAAAACAAAAAAAAATACAAAAAGATTTTCTTTTGTTTTGTCATTTAATTTTCGAAAAATTAAAAATCCAAAAAAGATTTTCCTTTGTTTTGTCATTTTATTTACGAAAATTTCAAAATTCCAAAACTATTTTTGTTTGTTCTGTCTTTATTTTCGAAAAATCAAAAACATCAAAAAGATTTTCTCTTTATTTCGTTCTTTATTTTTGAAAAATCAAAACAACAAAAATATTTATTTTTTATTTTTTTAGTACTTTCTTGCAGATATTCATGATGCTACACAGTGGATAATGCTTGCAGTTCTAGGGTTAGGTAAATCTATCATATGAATCTTTAAATTTTTGAATATTTTGAACTAGTTAAGTTGTCCCTAGAAGCATGTTGCAGCATGTTGTCGAAAGCCTCTATTGACTCAATGTGTGTGTACGAAAGCCTTAATGAAATATTTCATACGAAAATTTCTTCCCAATCAGGCTTGTATTCACATTAGTCTCCTGAGCTACCTGACTCTTCTCACAATGAGTTAAGAGTTTACTGTTTTGTCCAAATATAACAGAGGTACATTTCGTGTCTTTCATCCATCTTTTTCATCTAAAAAGGTCTTACACGATCACACACGAAGACATATGTCCGAGAGGTCTCTGAACTCACCAATCGAGACTTAGACATATCAAAAATTTGTGTTCATGATCTGACATCATGAGACCGTGATGAAAGTGAAACCCAATTTTCTAAACTTTTAAGGAATTGATGAGGAACTATGTTCCTGATTTTCACGAAACCTTTGTTTTAGTACCCAAATTCGAAACTCCAAATCATATTCATTTCGTATGAGTGGTCTTGATCAAACATTCGAAACCCATGATGTTTGTTACCCAACAAGATCCAGTACAAATTTTTTTCATGAAAATGCTTTCCGTGTGAGTTTCATTCGAAATCCAAAGTCACTTAAAATTTTTCAAAGAAAACTTGTCACTGACTACACTGGTCAAACAAGTAATTTTTGTTACAATTTATCACCTTATGTTTAGGATGTTATGTAAGGAAATTTTTATAGATACCCATGAAACCTTATAAAAGAAGCCCTTCGATACTTCTCTTCAAGTATTCGATTGTATTTCACGGGAACATACACAAGCTGTTGATCATCTCTCTTGGTGATTAACGAAGCAATCTTTGCCCCGGGTTTTATCTGCATTCGTGTCAAATTGATATTTTGACATCACAGTATCCCAAAATTTTCTTATTATTGCTTCTTGTCTAAATTCTTTGGAACACTACACTCACGAAATCCTTGAGGTTCTAAGTAATACCAACTCAGGCTGATCATTTCAAACATCTGGCATATGACTTCGCTTTTCATCCTAAAAGTGAAAGAGCCTTTCTTCCATCTGAAGGATGCTGACGGTTACTATTCCTTGACGAGACACGAAAAAACTGTGGGAGGAGACGTTTCCTTGTTTCAAGGAGATGTGACAGTTACTTTTTGACACCTGGAAATTTTTTGGCAGACTGATGCGACTTTTTAGATGCCACGTCGGATATCATTAATTGCACATCCCGCTTCAAATTCAAATTCTAGGGTTACATATAAAAGGGGATTCAAAGGTCTATTATCAGTTTACGCATTCAAAGTAAAAATTCACAATTCTCTCTGATCTTCAAAACTTTCAAACCCTAACAATGGCGACTTTAGTTCATGTCGATGCTGACCCTTCTCAAACCACTAAAGATGTGACTTCATTACCGATTATGAAAATTCAAGGAACTAACTATCAATTGGAGGTCGATGTTTCTCAATACCCTGAAGAATTAAAGATGTCAATTGTCGCTTTAAAAAGTTCTGTTCTGTCAAAGGCTATGTTCAGTTCGTTTTCAGTTCCGATGTCATGGCTTTCTCAAGCAGGATCAACGGCTACATACAACAAAGCTTTTGATCCCATTACTTTTAATTTGGTTAATGACAAAAAAGTCAGATTGTCCAAGAAACTCTTTTGCCAAATTCTTGAAATTCCAAATTCAACACCGTATATTGATTTCTCATTCCCTCAAATTGTCCATATGTTCAATGAGATGGGTTATCAACCACAACTAACTAAGATTAGTGAGTTTAAGAAATCTGGTCTTCCTAGTATCTGGAATTTTCTATTTTGTATTTTTCTGAGGTGTTTAACTGGTAGAACTGTTGGTCTCGATAAAGGACGAATGGAGGTATATGCCATGGTTGCTGAGCTATACTATGACCTTCAAGTGGATTACTCTACACAGTTATGGAAGAAATTTCAAAAGAGTGTAGAACACACGAATTATCTTCATGGTATTTCATGTGCAAGGTACTGGAGCTTGATTCTACAATATTTCTACAACAACAAGGGGATTTTGGTACCCAATGATGAAGAAAAAGCTGTTGTTCAGACATACCACTGTCCGAAGGCTGTCACAGATAATGTTCAAGATTTTCCCTTTGTGGCTCGTATTCCTGATGCTATGCTAAAACGAGTTGTTCCTACGACTTCAGTCTTGGTGGCCTATTTGAAAAACATTGATTCTACTGTAGAAACTGGGAAATTATTGCCAAGTGAAGAGAAGAAATCCAAGCGTTCGAAGAAGAATGAACCTGGTTCTTCTGAAACGAAAGTCCAGGAGATGAAATTTACGAAATCTTCAAAGAATAAGCCAATTACAATTGAAGAGCATGTGGTACACGAAGTGTCTGTTGCTGAGACTAAATCGATTGAGCCTGTTGTTGAAGATACTCAAGAGAAAGTGGTCCTTCCTTCGAAGACTGGTATTTTTCGGAAGAATCAAAATGAAATCTAAGCATATACGCAACTCTCCAACACCTAATGTGGTACAAAAACCTCAGGTTACTCATCAAGGTGTCTTAATTCGTCAAGTACTAGCACCTGTTTCTCCATCGTCAAAGAAACGAAGGGCTGAGGATATGGCCAAACATCTTTCACAGAAGAAGAAGAAGAAGACACGAAAGCTTATGCTCTCCACTGAATCTACAGAAGATGAAGATGAACAAATTCCTGAAACACCAGAAGTAACTCTTCACAAAGAAGGTTCAACTCCTGAGCAGACAATAGTCATACCACCCGAAGATTCGGTTGCCAAATCAGTTTCTGAGGAGGTACGAACTTTAGGCATCACTGCAAACGTATCTGATACGGATGCAAATGTCAATATGGGTGAAGGAGATTCGAAGAAAGAAGATCAAGGTCATCCTACTTCTATTGTCTTCAAAAATATTGTTTCTTTACCTCCACCAATCACTCCGATTACTTCAACCACTGATTCACCTACATTCAAAAATATCATCAATCAACCCTTTACTTCCATTTTTTCTTCTCAGTCTACTAATACACCCAAACTTAATTCGCCTGTTCAAGAAACCATTCTTATGGAAACCGACACTGACAATGAAGGTTTTGGAGGCACGTTTGATGAATTAAAGTTTGATGACGAAGAAGAAGATTTTCCAGATCATATGTTGATGACGATGAAACAGTTATTAATTTGGAATACGAAGTTGAATTCCATAATTCAATCTCAAGCTGATCTGGGGGTGGTTCGTCGGTTTCAAGTTTGGAAGTTGATACGATGTTGCAAATGTTCGAAGCCAAGGTTGTGAGTAAAGTCTCTGGGATGGTTAGAGACTCGGAGTCGAGAATTTTGGAGAAGGTTGATCATATTGATCAAAACAATGAGCTACGCATAAACTCTCAAAATTCGAAGTTTGTAGGAGACTTGAAAGAATTCAAGACAGTTGCCAAGGAAAGACATGTTTTCTATGTTCAGGAAGTTAAGAAAGTCAGGGAGGATGTTAATTTTCAGATTCGTGAACTTCGCGAAGACATGCAAAAAGAGATTGCTAGTGTCCAACAAGATTATGCGTCTTTGAGTCAGAAGATTGACATTATTTGTGATGCTGTCACAAAATTTGTCAAATTGTACGAAAGTATGAGTCCTCAACTTACTCAACTTTCTACAATGGAAAGTAAAAACTTTGTGGAAGTGATTACGTTGCTGAAGGAGTTAAAAGATCTATCTGTCAAGCCAGTTTCGTCTTCTCTGATTACTCCAGAATTCTTATCTCAGAAGTTCACATAATTCGAAGCTATTCTCCACAAGCAACTGGCCCCTCTTTCTCGTATTTCAAGCCTTCTACCAACAACAGATGCCCCACCTGTTTTCACAGGGGTGCAAGGGGGAGAAAGAAATATTGAAGATATGAAGGCTGGTGGTGAAGATGCGAATGTTGTGGGAAAGGAGTTTTCTTCGAAGATCCCAACAACAAAGCCAATTGTAGCATCTGCTGTGCCAGTTACATCAACAATTGTAACAACTATGCCAATTACAAGACCAATTTCGAAAGGAATTATGATTGGTAAATCTGTTGATACTAGTGGGAGTGGTTCGAAAACAAAAGAAGTAATATATGATTCAGCTTTGAAAGATAAAGGGAAAACGATAGTTGTGGAAAAGTCAAAAGAAGAAAAGAAAGTTGAATCAGAAGCTGAAATTGAAACGCTAAGGTTGATTCAAAGCATCCGTCCAAACACTACAATTACGAAAGAATTAAAGCCAAGGTTGCATATAATCATATGTATTCGTTTGAGAAGAAACCAAAGCAGGGTTACATGGTTACGAATACTGATACAAGTCAGCTTGACTTTCCAGTGAATGAGATGATGTTCATCATGCCACAATTTAAAGCAGAAGGAAATTTCAAAGAAAAGGATGATGGTACTCACATGAAAATTAGATTTCATGCTGTTCTTGCAAAAGCCCCTGAGGAAGTTTGGTCTTTGGTGAAGATCAAGAAAGTTATCAGTATGAAAAAGGATGTGTTGTTCGAAAACACAGTCCAAAATATCAAGTACGTGGTGGCCAGGGCAAATGGAAGTATTTGCGAATTTACTATTGCAGATTTTCCATTAATGAACTTGTATGATCTTATACAAGTTGCATTGATTCTGAAAGGCAAATCTTTTTCATATCTTCAAAACACTGAACCTAATGAATTTAAGCTTGGGGTTTCTCACATCAAGATTTTCATTGAAAATTATTATGAGTGCTTGGCTCTAACTGATGTGGAGTTAGCTACAGCTAAAGGTATAGAAATAAAAGCTCCAATGGCACCTACGAAGACTCAAGCATAATTGAAAAAGTATGTTGATGGTGAAATCTGCTTGAAGCCTTTTGGGTTAGTCTTCACAGGAAAGGACAAGGCTAGAAAAGCAAAACGTTTCTTATTCCAGGCATGCGAAGTGGAGAGATATTCAAGGTCTCAATATACAAACTTAATTGTTTGTATGCATCATTGTAAAAAGAACAATGAAGGAGCTAAGAAAGAGCTAAAGAAGATAATTTCCTGGTACACGAAAATTCGAAGAGTGATGCTGTATTCCATCCAGCTTCTTACAAATTAAGAAGTTCGACTATGATTACAAAGGGGGAGATTATAAGGGTCAAAAATGTTGTAATTAGTCGAAGTATATTTTGCACTCTTCGAATGTTTTGTAATCTATTTTACTAAGGCGCTTTTATTCGAAGCTTAAGTGTCTATGCCTTAGTATATTTTTTGTACGCTTTCTTATTCCTATAAATAGGGATATTTACTAGAGTTAGATAAGAGTTTTTACAGACCTGTCTTTGTACTCTGTAAACATTCGAAAGCATAATAGAGCTGAAACAAGATCATATTTACATCCGTTGTTCAATCTCGCATTCTTACTTCAATTTTAACTCTGATTCATTTTATACTCGATTCATTGATTCTTCATTGGTGGTTATCATTTTCTATTACTTGTTATCTTTTCATTGATATCTGATTGAATCTATTGATCATAGAGAATATAATTCTCATCAATTGGTCTCAGAGCAGGAGACTGTGTAATTAATACGCATCTCTTCTGTTGGAAGAATAATTTTAGGGTTTCCGCTTTTATCGAATATGTAGGAGTCGTCATCTATTCATTGACGATGTTTCTTGCTTTTGATAAAACCCTAATTCAATCTTTACAAGTCTGATTATTAGCAGATATGTGAAAAAGGTCATCATGTCTCTCGACGATTCACAAACCAATGCGATCAATATCTCCAACAGCATTGGATCCACAACTAGAATGCCAATTCTATACACTCAAGATTATGAAGTTTGGACGCATCACTTTGAAGACTACGTCGTTGGTTCTGAAGACAATGGTTATCTTATCTGGGAGGCAATAACATTGGGTCCTTTTGTTCATTCTAGAACAAATAGAACCATTAAGACTCAAAAAGAGTACAACAAACTCTTAACTGACATGGAGAAGATTCCTCAAGACGAAAAAGAAAAGTTGTTGTGTAATGTTAAAGCCATGAGAATGATTAGATTTGCTTTGCAGCCCGATACTTTTCGTCTGGTAAGCCCATGCACCATAGCAAAAGAGATCTGGGATAGACTCAAAGAGTTGTATTCCACTGATGAGGACCTAGAACATTCTATCCAAACTCTATTGCTATCTGAGTTCGGTGCTTTCCAACAAAAGACGGATGAAAAACTTATTTAGGCATTCGATCGTTTCAACCATCTTTTGAGCAAGATGATCAAGCACGGTATTGGAAGAGAAGTGATCGAACAGAAGGTCGCTTTTCTGAATGGTTTAAGACCTGAATGGATGGCTGTGGCATCCACTGTGAAGGCTCACGAGCAGTTTAAAACCTATTCATTGGCGAAGATGGTGGGTATTCTCAAGTCTCATGAAAGTGTTGTGACAAAGGAAGTGAAAGTAGTGTCTGGTATGGGATCCTTGGCCCTTCTCTCTAAGGCGAAGAATGAGGCAGAAGATGAAGAAGAGTCAGAAATGTCGGAATGTGATCTGACAAGGGAATAGTATGCAATGATGGTTTCCAACCCGAAGCGGTTTGCTCGCAAAAAGTTCCCCATTGCAAATAACCAAAACTGGCAGGGAAGCTACAGCTCAGAAAAGGCGAAAGAAGATATCAAAATTAATCCTCCAAAAGAAGAAGAGAAGAAGGAGAGCAAACTGGTGGGAGATTCCGGATATGATTGTAACTTTTGCCATGGCAAAAACTACTTTGCCAAAGGTTGCATGTTAAGGAAGCTATTGGAGAAGAAGGAGGATGAAGATTATGAAGAATACTATATGCGCAAACTGGAAGTGATAAAGAAGAAGAAAGTCTCTAACAGTTCTATGTATGCTTTGATTGTGTAGGAGAACGATGTTGATGATGAGTTCGGTGGCATGGAGGTCTGGTCTACAGACTCTGAAGATGAAGAGGTACGTAAACCTACGCATGGCAGGGCATTTGTGGCAAAGGAAGATAGTGCTGAGTTTGCTGGGAGATGCTTGATGGTGACAGCTGGAGTGTCACAAATGAGGGGTTACACAACCAAAGGTGAGTATGATGAGGCGAATCATAAGGAAGATAAGTGTTTTGCTGCCAAACCTGTGAGTGAAAGGATCAACGACTGCGATCAGTTGATCAAGAAGGTACAATCCATTCTCGAATCACTTAAAATACCAATAACAAACTATGAAAAGGAATTAAATGAATTAAAATTCAAATTTTCTAGTTTAAGTGGAAGTCTAATGCAAACACGCCTCACAAATGCTAACTTAACCGATCAACTTAGCAGGGTGACATCCAAGAGTGAGGAGCGAAGGATGTGGATCGAGGAGACGGAGTTAGACTTAGTTAGTAAAAGAGATGAGTTGATATATTTACAACGTGACAATTTGAAGTTTCTAAAACAAAGGGAATATTTTTTGTTTAATTGCTAAACATCTTTACACTAATATTACTCAGTTACATTTGAACTGTGACATTGGCAAAAAGGTTCACAAAATGATTTTGCCGTTTCTTGAATTTAAGGAGGATGAAGTTGATGTAGATTGCTACAATTGTGAATCTATTGTATCATCAGATGAGGTTTCAGATGCTTACAGGATCGTTCTGGACAAAAATGAGTCCTTTATTAAGTCCAAAGACCATAAGGACATGCTTAGGAATTTATTGGACGAAAATGACAAATTGTAAATAAAGACCGAAACCATGCAAAAATTTGACTCATTGAGTACCAAATTAAATTCAGAAAATAAGATGAATGTGGAAAATACTTCTGAATTTAATAAGTACAGTGAAATGAGTGAAATTTCTGAATGCGATGAGGTTGACTGCTCTGAATTCCTTAAAAGCGAACCCAAATCGGCAAAACCACTCATATCTGAAAACTCAGTTGCATTCGCTCGTATGTCCAAGGACAAGACGAAATTCCTTAAAGAAAAGACAGTGGTATATAAAAAGGTACAAACAGTACCGAATCAAGTATATGGCACCACTGGAGTTACTAAGAAGCAAACAGTTGAGCTAACTTCTTTGGTAGATGAAGACAATGTTGATGGGTGTGATAACTTTTTCTGGTCAGCTCCCATTGACAATGTAGACGAAACAGTAGGTCTGTCGGAGCAAACCTCATGGAGAGTCAAAGGCAGATATGTGGCTGAACCTCTTAACAAGCCTTCAAGCTTTGATAAGCCAAGTACAAGAGGTACTAAAGAAATTCATGGAGAACCGGTAAAGGCGTCTAGATAATCATCTCCAAGTGAAGCTTGTGAAGATGAACCGAAACCAAAAGTAAAAATTCACAAATCTCAAAAACAGCTTGCTGGGCAAACACGTCAAAGGAACAGAAGGTACTAGAAGAATCTCAAAGAGAGAAAGCAGTTTTGGAATTCTCAAAACGCTAATCACGTTCACAAGGTATCGAATCCATAAGAAAAAGTAGGCCCTCATACAAACAAAGGTCTATGCACTCACTGTCAGTCTTGCAGCCAAACAAACCGAAGAAACAGTTTCGGTACCGAATCAAGCAGTAATAAGAAGCGAAAGACTAGCTTCGGTCTTAAAGTCCATTATTCTCATCAACAACTAAAGCCAAACCCAGTCAAGGATATCAAAGGAAAGGGAAAGCAAGTATTACACTCCGAAGTTCATACCAAGAATACGTTAGCTAACCCTAGGAATCTAAAGACAAGTTTAAATGAGAATCAAAACAAAAATAAACAGTCAGCTTCAAACAAACCAAAATAAGAAAACAATAAAATCAAGGTTTTTACCATCAAAACAAAAGATGAAACCACATTAATAAAAAGAACATACCTGGTTGATCTTTTTGTTGCAATTCTGTGTCCTGTAAAAGGCTCACGAGGACCCAAGAAACTTTGGGTTCCTAAATCTGCTTAAATTTTGCAGGTTATTAGTGACGATCAGTTCGACGACGAATGGTACATTGATAGTAGCTGCTCACGTCACATGACAGGAAGGAGGGAAGAGCTAAGGGAGTTTCGGTCTCTTAAGGATGGTGGATGTGTCAAATACGGGAATAATTCATATGGCACGATCAAAGGTTATGGAATGATCACAAACGGTGAATTCTCAATCCGGAAGGTAGCATATGTAGAGGGATTGCAACACAATCTCATTAGCGTCTCTCAACTGGTCGTGGGCACTGGCTTGAAAGTTTCATTCGATGATGAAGGTTTTGAGATTGTTGAAAAGAAGACAAAGATTGTCCTGTTAAAATCCAAGCAAAAAGGAGAGCTGTATCCTCTGAATCTTAACCCAATTCGAGGAAAACCAGCTATATGCCTTTTATCAAAAGCACACTCTGACGAAAGTTGACTCTGGCACCGAATGCTCTCACATCTCAACTTTAAGGATATCAATAAGTTGGTTACCGGTGATCATTTACGAGGACTTCCAGTTCTCAAATTTGATAAGGAACACTTGTGTGTTGCATGCGAAATGGGAAAGGAAAGCCGAAAGAGTCATCCCACACATGTTAACACAAAGATCATTGTGTTGGATTAATGTCTAAGTCCATAACTATAATTGGTAAGACTTGACCCGACCCGGCATGGTCCATTTGGGTTGCATGGCATCATACATTTGGATAGACTATAATGAGAGAAATAACACTTAAGGTTGGTTAATATATTATAAGTTCTAATATATTAATAAGGTTATTTAATTAGTATTGATCAAGAATTAATTTGGAATTAATTAAGTGATCAAAAGGAGACTAATTAAATATATAGGTTGATTGTGTAAATCATTCATTCTTATATATGTGGGCTTGTGATCCAAGATTCCTTATATTGGACTAAGTCCATGGGGTGACCCATGTATACTCCATGGAGGTTAAAATCCATGGAGCATAAGGAATGGGTAAAGTTATGAGTTACATGGTGTAACCCTAATAGCCACCATATAAAAGAATCCCATGGCTCAAGAAATCGTGCACTAATGTGTGAGTGTGAGGGCTAGACGATTTCAAGGAGTGTTCCATTTCTCTCAAGTCATTCCATGTGCATTTGGTGTTGTGTGAACCATTTGAGGTGTCACACTTGGGGCACTAGGCACTCAAGCTTCATGGAGACAAGCTACATCAAACAAAGGTATGTATTCTATCCATTTGATTACCCAAGTATCAAGTATTGTATGCTAGATAGGGTAATACCTTGGAAAGTTCATAATTGCATGTATAATAGAGAAAACATAGATCCAAGGTATTTAGGGTTGCATGTACACTTAGGAGTGTTAGAATGCTCATAACCCAACAGTGGTGTCAGATCCTAGGCTTGTTTTCTTGTTATACTTACAAAAGTAGCTGAAAAATCGAGTTGGATGCATATATTCGATTGTTTTGGCTGGAATTGGACTAGGAACATTACCCTAAGATGTTTTTGGACTTATAAACTTGTTTTTGATGTGGTAATGTTCATGCTAATCCAATTTCTAAGATAATTGTCATAATTTCAAGATTTGTATTAGTTTGTATGTTCATGCTAATTTCTTGAATATTGATGATTTGAATTATCTTGTTATTATGAGGTTCTTAGATTAATAGAAAAGTTGTGTGAAATAGTTTTTTTCAATCCATTTTAATCTAAGAGTTGATTCCAAAGTGTGTTTTTGTAACTTGTCCTCAAGTTATATGAAAAGTCACATTTAAGAATCATAAAACTCATAAAAGTTGGCAAAGGTTACAAAATGAAGAGTCTAGTTCTAATTAAATGGTTTTATGACTCCATAACTTGTCCTCAAGTTATGGAGGTTCAAGAGTCTCTTCATTAAATTAAAAAAAAAGTGTAACCTTAATTAGTTCCATAAGTTACAATAAAAAAAAGTTATTTTTTTTATTAATTAGTTTGAAGTCTTCCATAACTTGTCCTCAAGTTATGGAACTTGAAGAGTTTTTTTTTTAATTAAAACTACTTTAAACTCATAAGTTATGGAATTAATTAGTTTTGAATAGTTTCAAAACTTGCCCTCAAGTTTTGGAATTTGAAAAGTTTTCACTTATGAATACTTTAATTCCAAGTTAGCCCTTAGAATTTTAAAAGTTAAAATTCAACCCTTATACTTTATAATATTATAAGTTAATAATATTTATATATATGTATAAGAGTAAAGTCAGTCTTACCGTTAGTAGGCCTCATTCACGAAGCCGGTCTATAAGGGGGGTATAAGGTTACTGCCTATAAAATGGCAGTTTAATGGGTGTCGACTCTCACCCACCGCTTCCTTGACTGGTGGAGGGTCGTTAGCCGAACGGGTAGGACAAGGACTATAATTCTCCTTTCATTAAAAGTATTAATGATAAATACTAAGTAACTAAACTCTTATTAATACCCAATCTTAGTTACTTAGGAAAATGTGAATTTGGTGCTAACCCATGAAATTACACTTTGCACTTTGCTTAAGTCGTTAGTGGAGCGTGTGTGGTTAACCGGCACACTAACCTGGACTTAACAAGGTAGGCAAAGGGTAACTTAATATTTATCATAGTATCGGTGGAGCGTGTGTGGTTAACCGGCACACTGATTAAGGGGTAAATATTAAGGGTACCAAGTATATTTGCATGGTTATTCACACCTTGTTTTGTGATCCTCGGTATTCCAGTCACAAAACCTGAAGGGCACACTCGAGATTGAAACATGCCTTTGAACAGTTCAATGAATCTCAAAGATCTAGGCCTTTCAAATCCAATTAAAACCTAATAAATTATTTCGTTTTTCATGGTGGAAATTGGTGAATCGTCATTCACCTACCTTCAAATATTTTATAGCTTGGATTACGACATCCCTCTTCTAAGTTATAAAATAGTTTGTTGGGTCCTAGCCTTAATATTTCATATTAGGTGTCATATTAAGGACTTTAAATCAACTATCTTGAATATCTCCCAAAAGGATGTCTGGTCTAGACATTTATGATCTTCCCAAATCTCTTGAAACAAGCTTTCCTAAATGAAGATGATGTCCCATGGATATCATACTTCTTTCACCTCCTCCAATTATTCTCCCTAACCCACAAGTTCCTAAAAAGTTTAAGGTCACTCAAGCCCTATTGGCAAGGCAAGGTCTAGGTGTGATCACATCTTGGAGATGTAGTCACATATTGACAAGCCGGGAGAGTTGGGTGTCAAAGTCTTGAGAAAGTTGGTGGCTCAACTACTTTCTAAGTCACATAGTGAGTTCTTTTGGGAATCCTATGAAACAGACTAAGACAAGACCCTTAATGATCTTATCTATTTGCTAACATCAACTTCCTAAAACGCTATGGACATTGACAATGATGACATTGGATATCTAGTAAAGCTCTCTCTTCCCAATGGAAAGGGTTCGGCCATAGTCAACTCGGTTGACCCAATGGAAAAGAGAGAGGCGAAGTCTGAGATAGTCCCATTATCAAGGGTCCATAGGTAACTATTGCCAGAGAAAATTTATATTGTGTGAATTCTAAAATATATATATGTTATAACATTGTGGGATTGAAATCCCTATGTACTCACCAGGCTCGCAAGCCTGACCCACTCAGTTTATTTGTATCACATGTATCGATACGAAGTTGATTTGCACTGAGAGATTAAATGGGACGTGAATCACTAGTGTAAATGAATGTATGTTCTGTTTATGCTTTTGGGCTATGGAAAGAGACGCTTCCCCATCACGAAAACCTTGAACTTCGACACCCCCCCCCCCCCAAGGAAGGGGCATTGGTTACGAAGCTGCCAAATTTACCTAAGGATGTTAAAGTCAATAAGTTTGGCTCTACTTCAGGTAAAGTCCATTGTCTAACTCTATTAAGTACATGCTAATTCTGATCGCGAAGATGGATTTCAATCGCATGGTTCGGTGATCAGAATTTTGGGCTATTACTTAAGAGTTATGATATTTATATTGCTTAGGAATAGATAACAACAAGGTTTTCATATGGATTGTAAGGATAAGGTTTTTCCGCAAAGTTTTAAAATAAAAGAAAAAGGTTTTGATTTTATTTATTTTAAGTATCCTTACAATGGCATTTGTGAAAAGTTGTTGCTTATAAGATTCCTTTGATAGCAATATTGGAAAAATGGATTTGATTCTTTCGGTTGTGGTAGAGTCTAATATTACCAAATAAGGAAAGATTCTCATCACCCAAGGTTCAATTGGACCGAAACTTGGAATCATGCAAGTTGTATAGTATGATGAATGAGAACTTTCAGCTTGGAAAATTAAGACTAATTCCTTATGTGAATAAGGAAAGGACTAAGGGATCGAGTACACATTCTTGTGAACTGTTCAAGTCAACCACAAAAGATCAAGAAGACTATTCGTCATGATTTACTTAAGTTCAGTAAATATGGTTATACTTATAAGTTTAAGTATAAGTCTGTAGCATTGGAGAAGTTTCAATGTGAGACAGAACGAATAAGAAGAATCAAAGTATGGCAGAAAGATAAAAGTTTCTCAAATCTGAAAAGATAGGAGAGTACTTTAGTATCATGTTTATGATCATCTTAATGATTAAGATACCATATCACAATTGGTCGTCTAAAGTCATCTTAGTGCATTCTTATGACTAAGAAGAGGAGTCATGAATTTTTGAAATGGTTAGATCAAAAAGATGAGTCATACTTCGTTCCAAAACAATTCGTAGAGTCATACTCCAAGATTGTAACTTGAGTGACATATCTTAAAGAAAGGTTTATAACACTTGTCAAATGTAAGAGTAAAAGTGTCATACTCTTGTACATTTGAAGTTGGTAAGTTGTGATGTTTTGGATTAAACAAAGACCAACTAAGGCTAATTGTGTGAAGTGTTTGTCTTGATAAAGAATCCGCACTATCTCTTGAATATTTTGCAAGATAGTCTTATATGTCAAGAAGACAGTGGGAGTCTTAAAGATCCTAAAAAGAATTTCAAGAACTAATCAAGAATGAAACCTGAGGTTCTTCACTAGCACACGACTTGAGGTTTATAACCTATCGTGTTGACATATTCTGTGCCCATTCCAGTTAAAGTTGGCTTTGCATAGGAGTTCTGAAAGTTCTCAATTGGTTGCATAACAACTTGGAAGCAATGACAGGCCCTGTACTGCCAGGTGGCAAGAAGTTAAGATTGCATAAGTTCAGTCCATATGAGTTTGGATTTGTCATTATCCTTGTCTTGTGACTATGGTTTTGATGATTCACATGGATAAGAACACATACACCATAAAATCTAAGGGTCATAAGGTTTCTCTCCGATTCATGAAAATGATGGTGAGGAAACCCTTCCACCAAGTAGATTTGAAGCAGATGGCAAAAGGTCTAAACAATTGAGACTATGATTACGGCATCCCTTTTCATAGTTCTGAAATTGTTTAGACACACATGCATGCTATCTAAGGAAAGGTGTATGATTTTGATAAAGTTTTATCAAAGCATCTCGTATCAGAAATCTGAACTTTGGTAAGGAAGTCAATAAAGTATTGATTTCTAGAAGTCCAGCTGATTTCTGAGTACATGTCAAAGCTAGTGGGAGCATAAGTGTTATGCTAATAATCATCATGTTAGTGGGAGCATGATAATTATTGTTAGTGTTGCAAGTTAGCAATGTTAATTATAGAAAACAAAAGTTTCAATTCGTGAGGCTGCAGGGATTGAAAAAGTTGTTTTGCTATAATTAAGGGAGAGGATATACTTCATTTCAGTTCTAAAGGCTTAGATTGAGACCTTAATCATCTTTAGTCAAGAATATATATATGAATTTCATGTTGGATTGGTTCAACTTAAGGAAATTCTATATATTGCGTTCTCAAAATTCGATTATGATTACGGCATCCTTCTTCATAGTCAAATTTTGAAAACATGGCAAATAAAAATATTGTAGCAAAAGACTGGTCTAGAATCATGTCTTTATGTGAGACATCATGAATCGGGTACCATTTGCTTTGGGTACAGGATCGATTGCATGTGCTATAATATTTGTCATTTCAAAATTTTTCCAAATGCCTAGAGGCATTAAGAAGGGAAAAGGTCTAGAATTGGATATGCCTAAATTGATTAAGCAATTGTCGAGGACAATCTGAGGTTTACCAAAGATTGGTTGCTCAGGGACAGTTGGAAGTATAGTGCTAATTTTGGAAGGACCATATTGACATATTTTGAAAAGAGGCATCTCTTATTCAGAAGTGATAGTCAAAATGAGAATATGGAGTTGTCTCCATAGGTGGAAGTTATATGTGTAAGATTAGAAAACTTAATGCAAGAAGCATGTCCAAAGCAATGTACTTTGAATATGAGACTTAGTTTCCATGGAGTTGATCTCCATTGGAATACCTTATAATGATTGTTGACAAGTCTTTGTGACTTTGTACATATTCATTACAGGAGGGTCAGTGCATATAACTTTAAAAATCTAAACAGATTTCGATAAATGATAGGAATTTGAAATTGTCACATTTTTCGATAAGGATTTGGGAGTGTGAAATTAGAATCATTGAAATTATGTTCAATTGGTTTATTTCACAAAGTAAGGATCATAGACAAACATAGAGTGCATACTTGGTGTATGGCAAAGCTATTGTTTAAGAAAAACATAGTGTACATGCTTGGAGCATGGGACAACTAGTGTTTTTAATTCAAGTATAAAGTTGATAAAACCGAAACAATGAATAATGAGTAATCAGTATGGTGATAAATAAAAGTGTTTATTTATATTCATAGGGTTTGATACCATATTTGATTCATTTATTCTTGTGTTTCACTTTGCATGTTTTGACTTCCAGAATAACTAAGTCGCTCTTCCTGAATGATTAAGTTATTCAAACCATCCACAGTCGGTCATATGTTGGAAGTAGATATGAATCACGACTGTCATGGGTTGGTTTGTGGAGGTCCAAGTTGGTGGACAAAGTGGTGCTACAACACTCATGAGTGCTCATAAGTTCTGAGTATTGGATTCAACCCGCGCTCATTTGAATCACTTCATAGATTTTATCACGAGTGATCATGAGACGATAATATCTTATATTCTTCAAACCTAGAGATATGAGTTGTTACTATGAGTTGGTTGTACATTGATTGCACGAAAACGCATTCGGTAACTCGATGTTATAAAACGTGCCTTTGTGTATGATTCAACAAGTAGTAGAACAAGCCATATGAGTCGAAGTTTATCCATTCCTTTTACCTTCGGGATAAAAGCGATATCTGTGGGCCCCTCGATGATTTAAAGATGATATATGTGAGTGCTTGGCCAAGCCAGGACTGATTTGATTTGTTCAATCAGTCAGTCATCATGAATCGGAAATCGGGAAACAACAAATGGATAGAGAGAATGATTGATAATCCATGTCTCAGTCCATATGATATCTAGAATGGAGGAATATATGATCCCTTATCTAATGGACAAGTCATTGATAAATGTCAGAGTTCATCGACAAGGTCAGAGTTCGACAGAAGCTTTTGAGAGCTACGATTGCTGATCGGTTCCTGAAGTCATACGCAATAATAGTTTTAGACTTATCCAAGTGGGAGACTGTTGGATTAATGTCTAAGTCCATAACTATAATTGGTAAGACTTGACCCGGCCCGGCATGGTCCATTTGGGTTGCATGGCATCATGCATTTGGATAGACTATAATGAGAGAAATAACACTTAAGGTTGGTTAATATATTATAAGTTCTAATATATTAATAAGGTTATTTAATTAGTATTGATCAAGAATTAATTTGGAATTAATTAAGTGATCAAAAGGAGACTAATTAAATATATGGGTTGATTGTGTAAATCATTCATTCTTATATATGTGGGCTTGTGATCCAAGATTCCTTATGTTGGACTAAGTCCATGGGGTGACCCATGGATACTCCATGGAGGTTAAAATCCATGGAGCATACGGAATGGGTAAAGTTATGAGTTACATGGTGTAACCCTAATAGCCACCATATAAAAGAATCCCATGGTTCAAGAAATCGTGCACTAATGTGTGAGTGTGCGGGCTAGACGATTTCAAGGAGTGTTCCATTTCTCTCAAGTCATTCCATGTGCATTTGGTGTTATGTGAACCATTTGAGGTGTCACACTTGGGGCACTAGGCACTCAAGCTTCATGGAGACAAGATACATCAAACAAAGGTATGTATTCTATCCATTTGATTACCCAAGTATCAAGTATTGTATGCTAGATAGGGTAATACCTTGGAAAGTTCATAATTGCATGTATAATAGAGAAAACATAGATTCAAGGTATTTAGGGTTGCATGTACACTTAGGAGTGTTAGAATGCGCAAAACCCATCACATTGAACCACTCGAACTTCTACACATCGACTTGTGTGATCCTTCAGCAATCGAAAGCATCGGTGGTAGTAAGTACATTTTAGTAGTTGTTGATGACTTTTCACGTTTCACCTGGGTTTTCTTTCTTAAACAGAAATCGGAGGCGACTCCAAAGCTCAAAGCATTTATAAATCAAGTGGAACTTCAACTACGAAAAGTGGTTAGAAATGTACGAAGTGACAATGGGTTGGAATTCAAAAATCAAGAGTTCGAAGAATTTCTTGTTGATAAGGGAGTGTCTCACAATTTTTCTGCTCCCTACACTCGACAACAGAACGAAATAGTTGAAAGGCGAAACCGCTCTTTGTGTGAAGCAGCCCGAACCATGCTTAGCTTCGCTTCCTTACCTTTGTACTTCTAGGCTGATGCAATAGCTGCGGCTTGCCATACCCAGAACCGATCCTTCCTCAATAAGCGATTTTCCATCACTCCATATGAAATCTTGAATAATCGCAAGCCAAATGTCAAGTTCTTCCATGTGTTCGGTTTGAGGTGCTTTGTTTTCAACTCTAAAGAGAACCGAAACAAGTTCGATGTAAAGGCAGATGAAGGGATTTTTCTTGGTTACTCGCTAACTTCAAAGGCATATAGGGTTCTGAATAAGCTTTCAAAGAAAATTAAAGAAACCTATTATGTCACCTTTGATGATGATTATATGAAGAAACTTCAATCAAGTAAAGGACCAACGGAGGAAATCTTTCCAGCATCAGGTCAAGTCTCGGTCCCAATTTCCAATCTATTTGAAGAATACATGTTGTTCTTTGATGAACCGGAGAGAGCAATTAATTCTAAGACAAAGGCAGCTGACAACAAGATCGACAACTTGAAGAAAATTATCGATGAAGCAGCAAAAGAAATGGAAAGCAAACATCAACGACCAACCGAACAGCCAGGTCCAAGCGAACCTCCAAAAGGAAGTTGTATATTCCAGGGGGAGGGTTCATCCACATTAGATAACCCTGATTCGTCTTTCCAGGGAGAAAATCCATCACCAGAAAAGACCCATGAAGCTCCATTCGAGGGGGAGCATTCTGAACCTGATGTTGAAATTGTCTCATCATTCGAGGGGGAGAATCATAATACGAATGTTGATTCGGATTTTCAATCAGAATTGCAAGAGGAAATCAATGCCGAATTGGATCCTGCCTATGATCCAAACTACCCTCCTCTCACAAAATGGACAAGAGATCATCCAAAAACTCAAGTAATTGGTAAATCATCTGAGAGAGTTCTTACTCGGTCTCAAATAAAAGCGAAACAAACTGCTCTATTCTCTTAAGTAGAATTTTGCATGTTTAATTCGTTCGTCTCTAAAGTAGAACCGAAAACGGTTAATGTTGCACTCGATCACTCCGATTGGGTACAAGTAATGCAAGACGAACTCTACGAGTTTGAGCGAAATCGAGTTTGGAGATTAATTCCTACACCAAAGGATGCATCTGTAGTTGGCTTAAAATGGGTTTTTAGAAACAAAATGGACAAGAAGGGAATGTGATTCATAATAAAGCAAGGTTGGTTGTGAAAGGATATTGTCAGGAAGAAGGTATAGACTATGAAGAAACCTTTGCTCCTATATCACGTTTAGAATCAGTACGAATCTTTCTGCCATATGCTGCACACAAAAACTTTGAAGTATTTCAAATGGATGTCAAGTGCGCCTTCCTGAATGGAGAACTAGAGGAGACTGTGTATGTTGAGCAACCACCAGGATTCGTGAACAAAAAGTATCCAGACCATTGCTATATTCTGGATAAAGCCGTCTAGGGTTTGAAGCAAGCTCCTAGAGCCTGGTATGAAACTCTTACTCGATATCTAAAATGTCCAAGTTTAAACAAGGTTCGGTTGACCCAACCTTCTTTCGCAAGAAAGAGGGTGACCACTTAATGATCGTCCAAATTTACGTTGATGACATCATCTTCGGTTCCACGAATCCCATCCTAACAGCTGAATTTAGGAAGTTGATGGAGACTAAGTTTGAAATGAGCTCAATGGGTCCAATTAACGTTTTCCTTCGCTTGAATATTAGACAGGGGCCTGAAGGCATATTTATCAATCAGGAAGCTTACACGAAGACCCTACTGCCTAAGTTTGGCATGATGGGAGATTCCAAAGTGAAGGTTCTTATGGCATTTGGAACAAAGTTAACACCATCTTTGGAGAAACAGGCGGTTGATATGACTCTCTATAGGCAAATGATAGGGTCTCTGATGTATCTAACAGCTAGTAGACCAGACATTATGTTTTCGGTTTGTTACTGTGCCAGGTTCCAAGCTAATCCACGCGAACCTCATATGGTGGCTGTTAAGAACATCTTCAGATATTTGAAGCGAACATCTTCTCTCGGTCTGTGGTATTCTGCTAAATCAGGATTTTTCGTTCAAGCATTCTCTAATGCTGATCTTGGAGGATGCGGTTTGGACCGAAAAAGCACTACAGGTGGATGTCAATTCCTAGATGGTAAACTCGTCAGGTGGAAGTCCAAGAAACAAACATGTGTTTCACTCTCCACAGCCGAAGCTGAATATATTGATGCAGCATCTTGCACTTCTCAGGTCATTTGGATCCAAAGCCAATTAAGAGATTATGGCCTGAATATGAAGAATATTCTTCTTTATTCCGACTCTGAAAGCGCCATCAGGGTCTGTCATAATCCAGTGCAGCATTCCAAAACAAAACACATAGCACTGAGATATCACTTCATCAAGGATCACGTAGAAGATGGGAATGTTGAAATTCACTTCGTTCGGTCCTCTGATCAATTAGCTGACATCTTTACTAAGGCCTTGCCTGAAGCATCGTTTAATAAAATACTACAAGGCTTAGAAATGATGGAAGCTGAGTCAGTTCCAAAACCACACTCATTTCATTAAGTATATCTTTCGCTTTCGCTTTCTTAAAATTCTCTAACAACCGAAATGAGCCAAACGCTCGGTCTATTTCGGCTCCTGACTTTTCGGGAACCGAAATGAACCGAAGGCTCGGTCTATTTCGGCTCCTGATTTTCCGGGAACCGAAATGAACCGAAGGCTCGGTCTATTTCGGCTCCTTATTTTTCGGGAGTCGAAATGAACCGAAGGCTCGGTCTATTTCGCCTCATATAATTTTTCAAAGCGAGCGATTGTTTCATCTTATGGTTTGGAACTTACATATCCTTTGTATACTATGTATATCTTTTGCTTACTTTCCTTTATGTCTTCAATTCATTTCATAAAACTCAAAAATATTTTCTTTTCTGTTTTTATTTTTTTTTCAGAAAATTCATAAAACTAAAAAATATTTTCTTTTCTGTTTTTATTTCTTTTTCAGAAAATTCATAAAACTCAAAAATATTTTCTTTTCTGTTTTTAATTCTTTTTCAAAAAATTCATAAAACTCAAAAATATTTTCTTTTCAATTTTTATTTCTTTTTCAGAAAATTCATAAAATCAATAAATATTTCTTTTTTGCCTTATATCAAAATCAAAAATACCAAAAGAATCACAGATGTACTTACGTGATGGAGCTGGGGCAGATATAACACTTTTTATCTATGTACTAGCTAAGTGTCCCTAGAAGCATGTTGTTGCATGTCGACCGAAGCCTCCAAGACTTTCAGTGAATCCTTACTGATTCGATATATACAAATCGTTTCTTCCCAATTAGGCTGATAAAATCACTCAAGTCATGAGTTACCTTACTCTTCTCACATTGAGTTAAGAGTTATCTGATTGGTCCATCTTAATAGCAGAGGTACTTTCGGTTCTTTAAACCCCTCTTCTTATTTCTCCATCTCATTTCGGTTCATAATTGTAACCCTTGAGACTCTCAGCATTCATCACTGAGGTTTATGGTTACACAACATCTGTGTTGATGATCTTAGTTTCGTTTCACCACGTGCTACGTGAGACCCAAAATTCAATACCTATAACGAATTGACGGTGAACAATCAAACGTTCTAGTTTTCACCAAAGTATCAACGAAACCACTTTAGTGGAAGGTACCAAGAAATCCCCTTTTAATTTTTGAGCGATCTTTATGAAATTGGCTATCACCAAGGCATTTCTTCCCATAAGATCCAGTTTATATTTGTTTTTGAGATTTCTACATATATCACCAAGTCACTGAATATATTATCTAACCTACTAGTTTAATACGCTACACTAGTCTCACAAGTAGTTCATCCAACTTTCGGTCTTATGTCAAGTATTGATTTTCGGTTGAAGCTTAGCCAACCCCTTATAGCTTAAATTTGAAAAGATGCCTTTCAATGTTTCTTAATAAACATTTGATCGTAATTCAACGGGAAACCAATTCTAAGTCTCTCTTGACTTTGAAAGAAGCGATTCGTGCCCGGGATCCATAGTTTTATGTCTAAATAGACATCACTTAAATCCCACAAATACTTTTCTTTCTTTCTTTTCTATTGGCACACTCTTGCACGAAGATCTTTACGATTTTCCCAATTCTCGTTTGTGGTACTAATGGCAATTTTTCAGATTTGATGCTTCGGTTGTAAATGCTAGGGTGGTACACTATGTTTAGGAGCAAACATTGCCAGCCTTATATGAAGCGAAAGGGTTTGTCTCAGTCTGAAAAAGGATTTGAAACGTTTTCGAAGTTGGAAAGGCGGTAACAAGATAATATTTCAAACCGAGTCATTGGATAAGAATCGCAACGGGCGCGTGAATTTGAAACAGTTCCTATCATCACGCCTGATGACGTCTTCCTAGGGAAACACAGCTGTCAAATCGCACTTTTACAGGCGCCTATTCAGAAGATCGTATCATCATTACGATGGATTCTTTCTCTCTCCTGGGAATGGTATATAAGGTTTTCTCACACCTCTTGTACCACTTTACCACTTCTGAATTCTCTCAAGAACACACCGGCAAATTTATACTATTCATCTTCTTCTTCATACCTGCAACAATGGCTGAATCATCATATGTTCATGAACAAACTGCCTCACCTTCTCTGTTGACCATCAAACCCAACCAGAACTTGATTATCGATCTGGATCCTTTTCTATATGATTCCTATATGCTCCAAGTGGTTGAATGCCTCAAATATTCACCACTCGTGGTCGCTATGACTCAGGTGGAATCGGTTCCCATGTCTTTGCTCTCTCAAGTCTATACAACGACTTCTTATGACAAGAGTAAGGAACGCATTTTCTTTGAAATTTTCAACCATAAAACTTATGTGTCCAGAGTACGATTTTGCTCCCTGCTGAAGCTGCCTTCTGATGATTCCTTGGTTAATCCTGATTAATGTTTTACGATATGGAGTATACTGATCTTCTTACAACGGTGACTAAGTTCAAGAAATATTTCCTCCCACCACACTGGAACGGGTTATTTACCCTTCTTTTCAAGGCATTTGTTGAAAGGGGTGCTGGGTCAAATGGGGCTAGCAAGGCATTCATGGTATTGCTCTATGGTCTTTATCACGACATCAATTTGGACTATGGCTCCATTTTATGGTCGCAACTGGTACAAAGCCTCAACTCTTCTTCAAGAAACTCTGAAATCTACTCTAGCAGGTTGTGGACCCTTATCACTCATCGAGCAATTGACAAGTTTAATGTTCCTATCATGGCTGATGCACTGAGATCGTCCGTTGGTACCTTCAATACCACCAAGATCGTTGTCTCAGATCCAACCAAGTTTGCGTTTGTTGGTTCCATTCCAGAATCAATGTATCGGTGTGTCTCTGCCGAAAGCAAGCTTATCCGGGAGTACATAAAGCTTCCTTCTTCAGGACCGAGACAATTAACTCCTGAGATGCAAAGCGCGCTGGATGCAGTTGATAAACCAGCAAAACATGGGAAGAAGCTTGATCAAAAGAAGCAGGAGAAAGAGGGTCAATCTTCCAAACCTTCTACGCCCAAAAAGCGTAAGGCCGATCCAGCAGCTCCTTCTGCTCCAAAGAAGTGAAAGGTGAAGAAGATGGCAAGGAAACCGAAGGGCACTGATTCAGATTTCATTCTTCTGATCACAATCAAGAACAATCAGATGAAGGCGAAGGTGCTCACCTTGAAGAATCACCGAGAGTAAAACACCTCCACGTTCTCCATCTCCTGAGGTACAACTTAATGACTCAATTCCAACTCCTCCTCCTTCTCCATCTCATACTTCAGTACCTATTTCAATTGCACCACTTCCACCACCAGCCTCTTCTCAACCTACTTCCATTATGCCTTTTCCTCCACCAATCTTCACTCAAACAACTTCCACAACAATCACCACACCCGAACCTACGGTTCCTGTCAACGTATATGATACGGGGGCACCTACCTCAGAAACCGATACTCCTATCATTTCCAAACCCATTTCCCCATCTCCTTCATCAGACTCTTTCCCAGTTGTTGGTGGAGAGGAACTTGAATTCGAATCTTATTACTACAGCCCTTATAGAGTTCAAAGTGAGGATGATGATGATGCTCCCCTTACAAAGCAACACTTAAGTGATCTCAATGAAAACCTTGACAAGTTGCTCGCTTCATCTTCCTCCACATCTGCTTACTCAGATACTGCTATTCGAGCCTTAATTGAAACAACCCTCAAACAACATGATGAGTCTATCCAGAAGGCAACCAAGGCTGTGGATGCCTCCTCTTTGTCTTGTAAGAAAGCATCCGAAGCTGTAGCTACTTTAATTTCAGATGCCAAGCTTCTTTTGGAATCTCTTAAAGAAGCTGTAGAGTCTAACACCAACAAGGTTAACACTGCCATTGAGTCGCTTTCCAACTCTCTTCAGGCTGAGAAAGATAAATTTGATTCGGTGCGAACCAGTCTTCAAGCCGATCAAACCACTCTTCTGTCCTCTATATCCTCTCGCCTTGACAATCCTCAAGCTGATCTTGCCATGGAGAACAAGATTATGGATGATCTTGCTCGCAAAACTACTTTGCTTGAAGTTCAGTCTGTTCAGCTAAATCAGGTGCATAAAGAGATTGATTCTCTAAAGTCGGAGCAGGTTGTCATCAAATGCTGTGTTTCTGATGTCTTCGCCATTCTCTCTAATTTGGTTAATGCTCATGATTCGGTTCTAACTCTCTCGGTTCGAAACCACTTAACTGAGAAGTTACTTCCTGCTCTTGAAATTTTGAGCCGAATTGAAGGTGTTACGGAGCCGGTTGTTACTCCGAAACAAGGGGGATAAGATCTACAAAATCCTCCCAAGCAACCTTCTACAAAAGTCACCACTAAACCGAAGGATAGTGAAGCTTCAGTTCTTAGTGTGAAGGACAAAGTGAAGGGTATCATGGGTCAAAGTGATGATAAAGAAGATACTGAAGTAGAAAGGGAGAAAAGAGGGAAAGATGCTCATGACACTTTGGTATGTAGACAAGCTCTCTTTCCACTGTGGTCATTGGAGAAATTGATAAAGGAAGCAATTGAGTCCCCTGGCACTCATTGGCTTGAACCAGCCATTTCTTTTTACTGTGAGAGTACAAGGGATTCTCAGTTTGACATGCCTATCACCCGAAAGGCCTTTATGTTTCACTGTTTTCATTCAACTGTCAACATTCCCTCTTTTGATCTAAAGGTTGATCGAGAACTAATCAATTACTATCTTGAATTCTCTCAACCACAACACCTGACGTGGAGCGCTCAAAAGATTACATCAGTTAAGGTATTAAAACCGACTCATGCGGGTTTGTTTATAAATGTCAAGTTCAAAGTAACCAGAGGATCGGACAGTTCGGTCCATGTGATCTCATTGGCTGATCTACCGAATCTGAATCCACTTGATATGGATCATTCTCAATAACATTTTGCTGATTGAGCAGCAGCAATATGAGCCGATTATTTCTCACATCAAGAGAATGTTATCCTCTTACATCATGGAGGTTGCAAAGATGGATCAAGATATTGCAAGCGTATTAAGAAAGAAGCCTACTGTCAAACCGATTGGGAAAACTAGCGATGTGAACAAAATGCATATGGGATGTATTGATTCGAAATATAACATCGTCATGTTCACTAGAGGCGAAGGTCAAAGATTTGTTTTCGCTCTCAATGATAAACACATGTTCTCCACTTCGTGTTTTGATCATATTATTGATATCATACACATGTGCAAACTGAATAATGAAAGTGATAAGAAGAATTTCACAGATATGCTTTGGTGGCACATTTCGTTTCGACAAAATATCCTTGCTATTATACCGATGTTATTCAAGATGGTGAAGAAACGCAATCTTGCTAAACCAACCTGATCTTTCGCCCTAATTGATGCAAATGGGGAGATTGTTGACTCTAAGAGATTGTGTCATTGGGCTTAGCTTTCGGTCCATTAGTGTACTCGGTCTGGGCCTGTCCAGCCGTGTTATGTTTTAGGGTTCAGTATATATATATATATATAGTGTATGCATGCATTATATTAGATGAAGCTTCTTGTTTATTACTTTTGGAGATATTGTATTGTAACCCTAGCACACCTCTACAGTAGCAATTCACGTTGAATTCTTCTGAGTTGGAGCATATTAATCATTCGACACTCGTTTGATTCATCTTGGTGTTTATCATTTTCTATTACTTGTTATCTTTTCATTGATATCTGATTGAATATATCGATCTTAGAGAATATAATTCTCATTCAGTACTTTTCTCTCAAGTTATTCCAAGTTGTTGGTGGTGTTGTGTGAGCAATTTGAGGGGTCACACTTGGGGCACTAAGCTCTTAAGCTCCATGGAATGAAGCTACAACAAAGAGTGTAAGTCCCCAAATTCGCTTGTGTATCGATCAGATCCGTTTGATGGTGCAGAATCTCAATCAAACGAATGATGTCAGATCAAAATAGAAGAGAAGGAGAAGAAGAATAATATGAATCTTGAATGTATTGATGATATGAATGATGCTCCTTTACATGAGATTCACACACACACACACACACACACTTAAGCTCCTTTCTCTCTCTCTTGGTCGTACACTCTATCACGTTCATCAAATCACTCCTCACCAACCTAACATATATATATATATATATATATATATATATATATATATATATATATATATATACTTGGGGAACATGGGCCATAGATGGGTTCACGACTGTGAACAGGTTTACGGTCGTGAGTTGGTTTACGGCCGTAAACACTCACTTGGCCGTGAACGCAGCCGCAAATGTATACATTACAGAAAAACCAATTGCCTAGAAAAGCAAAGTATAAACCAATATTTTAGACCCAACAATCTTCCCCTTGGTTTATAGCTTTCTTTTCTAATTGACCCAACAAGCTCCCCCTAAAAAGTAGCTGGCTTTTCTTGTCAATCTTCATTTGGAGTTTGGCTTCAGCTTTAATCTTCGATATCTTCACGAATTCAAGATGAACATATGAATCTTCAATGAATGACTTCATCTTGAGCAGTTGGGATTTTCTTCAGAATTTGGCTTTGAACGCACATTGGGTGAGGAGGCTTCTTCAAAAAGATTCTTGAAAGATGGCGCTTTCAGCTTGAGAATCTTCAAAGAGAAGTAATCTTCTGGATCACTTCAGTAGGTTCATAGATAGCAGCAAATTGATTGAGGATGCTTCATTGCAATCTGTCACATAATCTTCAACTGCAGCTTCACCTTGCTTCTGGGGTTGAAGGATTGAATGTTGAAAGAATAGTCTTCATTTCTTGCTCCTTCGAATGAGAATTCTTCGATGATCACGGATGAAGCTTTGGCTCAGAAATTTTCGATTCAGTCTCCATGAGTCTCATCTACATCTGAATTCACTTTTCAAGACAAAACAAAACTAAAAGAAAACGTAGCACACAATATATTTGTATTTTTCATATTTTCTGAAAATTAAAACAGAAACAAAAATATTTTTGGATTTTTGATATTTTCTTAACAATAAATAAAACAGAAATAATACTATTTTTGGATTTTTAATTTTCTGATTTTTGTTTGATTTTTGAATTTTCTGATTTTTGATTTTTTTTTTTTTTTTGGATTCTCCCCCTAAATTTGTGCATAGAGGAAAAATATGAACAAATTTAATAAAAACAAAAATAATTGGGATCAAAGTTGTGAGACAGTCTTAACTTTTTTTATCAGTACCTTCACCTTCATGAATAGATCTGGTCAATTGTCGGTATTGTGGTCCACTTAAAAACGAAGAATATTGACAAACTTTTCTAAATAAACCATTTAGCTGACGACGACCACGGGTATTGTTGTCCACTTAAATTAAGCAGCGAGATCTACAGACAACCTCTAAATGGTTCAATTTTATTTGCACTAGAACGTGTTCCCCACTTCCCGATATACCCTGGTTATCAAGAACTTCCAAAGAACTCCTTACTTTAGGTGAGTAAACAATTATTAAGGAGGAAGACAGATTTTGAGATAGGTGCATATGTTGTGTCCCAGGTCAGATCTCTTTCAATCACGCAGAGGGGACAACATATGACTAACAGAGATAGAGGGATTGAGATGTAGAATGTTGCATATGTTATGTCCCAGGTCGGATCTTCCGATCACGCAGAGGGGACAACATATGGCTAACAGATAGAGATAATTTCATAGATAAAGAGGTGCGTAGAAATAGAGTTGCATATGTTGCAATCCAGGTCGGATCTCTTCCAATCACGCATAAGAAGCTATTGGATTAGACGTCTAAGCTCATAACTATTATTGGTATGTACTTGACCCGAGAGTAGCATCGTCCATTTGGGTTGCATATCATCAGGACAATTTGTTAGGATGGACTTTTGAGAGAAGGTTATTTATGGTTTATTAATATATTATAAGTTATAATATATTAATATGAAATCATATGTTTTAATTAGTATCGATCAAGAATTAATTTGGAATTAATTTAGTGATCAAAAGAGACTAATTAAATCTATGGGGACTAATTATGATAATTAGTTATATTTATATGTGTTGGGCTTATGATCCATGTTGGACCAAGTTTATGTATGGATACATAAACAGTTGGGCCACATGAACCATGGATCATAAAACCCATGGGTATGGATTATGGGTTATACTCATGACCCTTGGAATCCTATATATAAATAGGTTACTCCATAGCCAAAATCACCACTTCTTTTCTTAGAGAAATATGGAGGTGTTTTGGTGCATGGAATTCTCTCTCAAGAGCCACCTTTGTCCTAGGTGTGTTGTGATTCCATTTAAGGCATTTCATACTATTGGTGCTAAGCTCTTAAGGCCAAATACATCAAGACTTCAAGCCACATAAAAGGTATGTTTCCCTAACAAGTATATTATATGGTTTATGTCAAATGCATGCTAGTTATAGATTTAATGCCTTGGAAACCATTTGCATGTATAATAGAGAAAACATAGATCCAAGATATTTAGGGTTGTATGTGCACCATAGGATGTTGTAGTATACTAAAACCCAACAGTGGTATCAGAGCCATGGGTTGTTTTCTATTATATTTGATGCAAATGTATTTTTTTTTTCAAGTTGAAGGAAAAAAAAAAGAAAAAAAAACATGAAGTTTGTCAAATTTTATGATAATTACTTGATTTTATGAAAAACTAATTATTTATAAAATTTGAGTCACTTTACTACAAGAGTTGGATGAGGTCAATTTATTAAAAGATAGAATGATACGATTATTTTATTTGTTTTAAAAGTTTGATCTAAATGGTTTTAAGGAGTTATAAATTTTGTCATAAAATTTTGGAACTCAAAAGTTTTTTTTTTTTTAAGTTATGATCTTAAGAGTTTTGAAACTTCCATAAGTTATGGATGTGAAATGTCTCATTTATTAACTCTTTAGGTTATGAATTCCAAAAGTCTTCAAAGGATAATTGTCAAAGTTTCAAGATTTGTATTAGTTTATATGATTATCTAATTTCTTGAAAATTGTTGATGTGAATTATCTTTACTTATGAGTTTAATCTAGATCATAGAAAAATTACTTGATTATTGTGTTAATTGGAATATTTGATCTTAATGGTTTTTATGAACTCCATAACTTGTCCTCAAGTTATGGAAAGTGAAGAGTTTTTCTTTTTAAAGTGTCATTAAGTCTCATAGGTTATGAAAATAGAAGAGTCACTATTTTTAATGTCATCATTAAATGATTTAATGTCTTCCATAACTTGTCCTCAAGTTATGGAACTTGAATTTTTTTTTTCATTAAACTTTAATTAAACTCATAAGTTATGAAAAATCCAAGAGTTTTGAAAGGTTTCAAAACTTGTCCTCAAGTTTTGGAATTTGTAAAGTTACCCCCCATGTATACTTTAATTCCAAACTAGACCTTAGAATTTTAAAAGTTTAAAATTCAACCCTTATACTATCATTATAATTTTAATTATATAGATATGTATAAGATAAAGTCATCTTACCATTAGTAGGCCTCATTCACGAAGCCGGTTTATAAGGGGGGTATAAGGTTACTGCCTATAAAATGGCAGTTTAATGGGTGTCCACTCTCACTCACCGCTTCCTTGACCGGTGGAGGGTCGTTAGCCGAACAGGTAGGACAAGGACTATAATTCTCCCTTCATTATAAGTATAATGACAAATACTAAGTAACTAAACACTTATAAATTCCCAATCTTAGTTACTTAGGAAAATGTGAATAAGGTGCTAATCCATGAAATTACACTTTGCACTTTGTTTAAGCTGTTAGTGGAGCGTGTGTGGTTAACCGGCACACTAACCTGGACTTAACAAGGTAGGCAAAGGGTAACTTAATGTTTATCATAGTATCGTTGGAGCGTGTGTGGTTAACCGGCACATCGATTGATGGGTAAATATTAAGGGTACCAAGTATATTTGCATGGTTACTTCACACCTTGTTTTGTGATCCTCGGCATCCCAGTCACAAAACCTAAAGGTCACACTCGAGATTGAAACATGCCATTGAAAAGTTCAATGAATCTCAAAAGAATCTAGGAGTTTCAAAACCAATTAAAACCTAATAATACATTTCGTTTATCTTGGTGGAAATTGGTGAATCGCCATTCACCTACCTTCAAATATTTTATAGCTTGGATTACAGCATCCCTCTCCCAAGTTATAAAATAGTTTGTTGGGTCCTAGCCTTAATATATCATATTGGGTGTTATATTAAGGACTTAAATCAACTTTACGTCAATTTCTCCTATTGTTGATCTCTGGTTTAGACAACAATGATCTTCCCAAACCAAGCTTTCCTAATGAATATGACTTCCCGAGTTTGGCTCATGGAAGTCATACTTCTCTTCCTCCACCTCAACCAATTATTCTCCCTAACCCACAAGTTCAAGGTCACTCAAGCCCTAATGGCAAGCAAGGTCTATGTGTGATCACATCTTAGAGATGAAGTCACATATTGACAAGCCGGGAGAGTTGGGTGTCAAAGTCTTGAGAAAGTTGGATGTTCAATCACTTTCTAAGTCACATAGTGAGTTCCTTTGGGACTACTATGAAACAGACTATGACATGAACCTTAATGATCATATCTATTTGTTTGGTGCTGCTGAATCAGCAATGATTTGGAATGATAGTAAAGCAAATTTGATTAGAAGATCAACTTCCCAAAAACTTTATGGACAGTGACAATGGTGACACTGGAAATCCAGAAAAAGCATTATCTTCCCAATGGAAAGGGATTGCCCATAGTCAACCCGGTTGACCAAATGGTAAAGAAAAAGGCTAAGTCTGAGATAGTCCCATTACCAAAGGGTCCATATGTTTATTTTGCCAAAGGAAGGGGCGTTGATTGCAAAGCTGCCAAATTTACCTAAGGATGTTAAAGTCAATAAGTTTGACTCTACATCAGGTAGAGCTCATTATCTAACTCTGTTAAGTTCTATTCTGAGATCCTCATTACATGATGTGACTGGATCACATGTTGATGTTTTAAGAATCAAAGAATAGAGAGAAATCTTAAAGGAAGTATATGATGATTCTGATCTTGAAGGTGGATTTTGATCGCATCAGAATTTTGAGCAGTTGCTTAAGAAGTTATGATATATTGCTAAGGAATAGATAACAACAATTTTCCATGTGGATTGTAAGGATAAGTTTTTCCGCAAAGTTTTAAAATAAAAGAAAATTGTTTAATTTTATTTATTTGAAGTATCCTTACAATGGCATTTGTGGAAAATTGTTGCTTATATGATTCCACTGACAGCAATATTGGAAAATGGATTTGATTCTTTCATTTATGGTAGTGTCTAAATTTACCAAATCAGGAAAGTTCCTCATCACCCAAGTTTCAATTGGACCGAAACTTGGAATCATGCAAGTTGAATAGTATGATGAATGAGAACTTTCAAGCATTGGAAAATCAAGACTAATTACTTGTTCACATGGATGTATGAGTCAAGTGAATGACTAAAGGGATCGAGTAGACATTCTTTTGCATTGGTCATGTCCACCACAAAGCTCGTTAAGACTATTTGATTTACTAAAGTTTAGTAAATATGATTATACTTACAAGTTTAAGTATAATTCTGAAACATTGGAAAAGTCTCAATGTATGGCAGAACGAATGGGAAGAATCAAATTAGGCAGAAAGATAAAAGTTTCTCAAATCTGAAAAGATGGGAGAGTACTTTAGTATCATGTTTGTGATCATCTTAATGATATAGAAATCATATCACAATTAGTCCTCTAAAGGTCATCTTAGTGCATTCTTATGACTAAGAAGAGGAGTCATGAATTGTTGAAATGGTTAGATCAGGAAGATGAGTCATACTGCGTTTCAAAACAATTCTTAGAGTCATACTCCAAGATTGTAACTTGAGTGACATATCTTAAAGAAAAGTTTAAAACACTTGTAAAATGTAAGAGTAAAAGTGTCCTACTCTTGTACATTTGAAATTGGTAAGTTGTGATGTTTTGGATAAAACAAAGACCAACTAAGGCCAATTGAGTGAAGTGTTTGTCTTGATAAACAATCCGCACTATCTCTTGAATATTTGGCAAGATAGTCTTATATGTCAAGAGGATAGTGGGAGTCTTAAAGATCCTAAAAAGAATTTCAAGAACTAATCAAGAATAAAACCTGAGGTTCTTCACTAGTACACGACTTAAGGTTTATAACCTATCGTGTTGACATATTCTGTGCCCATTCCAGTTAAAGTTGGCTTTGCATAGGAGTTCTGAAAGTTCTCAATTGGTTGCATAACAACTTGGAAGCAATGGCAGGCCCTGTACTGCCAGGTGGCAAGAAGTTAAGATTGCATAAGTTCAGTCCATATGAGTTTGGATTTGTCATTATCCTTGTCTTGTGACTATGGTTTTGACGATTCACATGGATAAGAACACATACACCATAAAATCTAAGGGTCATAAGGTTTCTCTTCGATTCATGAAAATGATGGTGAGGAAACACTTCCACCAAGTAGATTTGAAGCAGATGGCAAAAGGTCTAAACAATTGAGACTATGATTACGGCATCCCTTTTCATAGTTTTGAAATTGTTTAGACACACATGCATGCTATCTAAGGAAAGGTGTATGATTTTGATAGAGTTTTATCAAAGCATCTCGTATCATAAATCTAAACTTTGGTAAGAAAGTCAATAAAGTATTGATTTCTAGAAGTCCAGCTGATTTCTGAGTACATGTCAAAGCTAGTGGGAGCATAAGTGTTATGCTAATAATCATCATGTTATTGGGAGCATGATAATTATTGTTAGTGTTGCAAGTTAGCAATGTTAATTATAGAAAACAAAAGTTTCAATTCGTGAGGCTGCAGGGATTGAAAAAGTTGTTTTGCTATAATTAAGGGAGAGGATATACTTCATTTCAGTTCTAAAGGCTTAGATTGAGACCTTAATCATCTTTAGTCAAGAATATATATATATGAATTTCATGTTGGATTGGTTCAACTTAAGGAAATTCTATATATTGCGTTCTCAAAATTCGATTATGATTACGGCATCCCTCTTCTTAGTCAAATTTTGAAAACATGGCAAATAAAAATATTGTAGCAAAAGACTGGTCTAGAATCATGTCTTTATGTGAGACATCATGAATCGTGTACCATTTTCTTTGGGTACAGGATCGATTGCATGTGCTATAATATTTGTCATTTCTAAATTTTTCCAAATGCCCAGAGGCATTAAGAAGGGAAAAGGTCTAGAATTGGATATGACTAAAATGATTAAGCAATTGTCGAGGACAATCTGAGGTTTACCAAAGATTGGTTGCTCAGGGACAGTTGGAAGTATAGTGCTAATTTTGGAAGGACCATATTGACATATTCTGAAAAGAGGCATCTCTTATTCAGAAGTGATAGTCAAAATGAGAATATGGAGTTGTCTCCATAGGTGGAAGTTATATGTGTAAGATTAGAAAACTTAATGCAAGAAGCATGTCCAAAGCAATGTACTTTGAATATGAGACTTAGTTTCCATGGAGTTGATCTCCATTGGAATACCTTATAATGACTGTTGACAAGTCTTTGTGACTTTGTACATATTCATTACAGGAGGGTCAGTGCATATAAGTTTAAAATCTAAACAGATTTCGATAAATGATAGGAATTTGAAATTGTCACATTTTTCGATAAGGATTTGGGAGTGTGAAATTAGAATCATTGAAATTATGTTCAATTGGTTTATTTCACAAAGTAAGGATCATAGACAAACATAGAGTGCATACTTGGTGTATGGCAAAGCTATTGTTTAAGAAAAACATAGTGTACATGCTTGGAGCATGGGACAACTAGTGTTTTTAATTCAAGTATCAAGTTGATAAAACCGAAACAATGAATAATGAGTAATCAGTATGGTGATAAATAAAAGTGTTTATTTATATTCATAGGGTTTGATACCATATTTGATTCATTTATTTTTGTGTTTCACTTTGCATGTTTTGACTTCCAGAATAACTAAGTCGTTCTTCCTGAATGATTAAGTTATTCAAACCATCCACAGTCGGTCATATGTTGGAAGTATATATGAATCAAGACTGTCATGGGTTGGTTTGTAGAGGTCCAAGTTGGTGGACAAAGTGGTGCTACAACACTCATGAGTCCTCATAAGTTCTGAGTATTGGATTCAACCCACGCTCATTTGAATCACTTCATGGATTTTATCACGAGTGATCATGAGACGATAATATCTTATATTCTTCAAACCTAGATATATGAGTTGTTACTATGAGTTGGTTATACATTGTTTGCACGAAAACGCATTTGGTAACTCGATGTTATAAAACGTGCCTTTGTGTATGATTCAACAAGTAGTAAAACAAGCCATATGAGTCGAAGTTTATCCATTCCTTTTACCTTCGGGATAAAAGCGATATATGTGGGCCCCTCGATGATTTAGCGATGACACATGTGCGTGCTTGGCCAAGCCAGGACTGATTTGATTTGTTCAATCAGTCAGTCATCATAAATCGAAAATCGGGAAACAACAAATGGATAGAGAGAATGATTATAATCCATGTCTCAGTCCATATGATATCTAGAATGGAGGAATATATGATTCCTTATCTAATTGACGCATCATTGATTTGTTCAGAGTTCGACAGCGGCTTTAAGAGCTACGATTGCTAGTCGGGTTATGAAGTCGTACTTGCAATAATAGTTTTAGACTTATCCAAGTGGGAGACTGTTGGATTAGATGTCTAAGCCCATAACTATTATTGGTATGTACTTGACCCGAGAGTAGCATGGTCTATTTGGGTTGCATATCATCAGGACAATTTGTTAGGATGGACTTTTGAGAGAAGGTTATTTATGGTTTATTAATATATTATAAGTTATAATATATTAATATGAAATCATATGTTTTAATTAGTATCGATCAAGAATAAATTTGGAATTAATTTAGTGATCAAAAGAGACTAATTAAATCTATGGGGACTAATTATGATAATTAGTTATATTTATATGTGTTGGGCTTATGATCCATGTTGGACCAAGTTTATGTATGGATACATAAACAGTTGGGCCACATGAACCATGGATCATAAAACTCATGGGTATGGATTATGGGTTATACCCATGACCCTTGGAATCCTACATATAAATAGGTTACTCCATAGCCAAAATCACCACTTCTTTTCTTAGAGAAATATGGAGGTGTTTTGGTGCATGGAATTCTCTCTCAATAGTCACCTTTGTCCTAGGTGTGTTGTGATTCCATTTGAGGCATTTCATACTATTGGTGCTAAGCTCTTAAGGCCAAATACATCAAGACTTCAAGCCACATAAAAGGTATGTTTCCCTAACTAGTATATTATATGGTTTATGTCAAATGCATGCTAGTTATAGGTTTAATGCCTTGGAAACCATTTGCATGTATAATAGAGAAAACATAGATCCAAGGTATTTAGGGTTGTATGTGCACCATAGGATGTTGTAGTATACTAAAACCCAACAGAAGCAACATATGACTGACAGATAGAAAGCAAGAAAATAATTTATACAGACCTACATTATCAGAACCTCCAATCGCCCTATCAGAACCAAAATTAAGGACATAAGTCCGTACATCAAGGAAAAGTTAAGCCACAGTTCTAGATGCGTATTAATTTAGTGTGTCCCGTGGGTTCCTATCAAAATCCACACTGTCAAATCCTTCATTCCTACTAACACATTGAACACAGAGTCTAGACAATTCAGATTCAGTCCCTTACACATGTTTTAGACTGCCTGTTATAACTCTCTTGATATCACTTCCTGAACAATACCTACTAAACAAAAACCATAAGAAAGAAAATAATTGTCTTCAAAACGAAAGAGTGTAAGATAAACTCAGGAGTATCGAGAAGAAAACTCAAACTGTAAGTCACCGATTGAATTTGCATCCAGAAGGTCTAAGAACAGCACGTATAATCTCATAACAGATCCAAAAATTCTTCACGTCGTTAAGCACAAACCCCATGTGTGATCCTCTCCTTTCTTCCCTTTCCCGCAAAGGACACGTACTCAGAAAAAAATTCTTAGTGTTGTACAATTGAGAGATGCCTCTTATCATGTACCTGGAACAGCCACTATCCACAAACCGAAGTCTGATGATATGCCTCCATAGCTGCTCCGATACAGAGCGGGATTAGTTGGTCTTTGGAACCCCGTCCATTTTGAAACTGGGTCGACCTTTGTCATCTTTGCAAGGTACTCTCTCCCATGACATATCCTGCTTATCACAAATAGAAGATGAAGAATTATTAGAGTCATTAGAAGATTTGGGAGATTGAACCTTCGGTACCCATCGGTAGTTGGGTTTAACCCATTTCTTGTTCGATCCAATGGGTGCCTTGTCACTTGATTTTGAACTTGAAGCCGATCGCCGAGATGACTTTGATCTGACTGATCTTGATTTCGCTGGAGCATCTCTTTGATTGGACTTCTTGGCCAGCATTCCCTTCTTGTTCTTGGGAGTTGGATTCTTGGCCTTGTGGGTTTGATTCTTAGCCTTCTGCGCGTTCCAGTCACCATTGTGCGATTGTGACCACGAATGATTTCTTTTGAAGAATCTCCCACTTTACGCGTTCTGCCAGCCTTATGCGTAGTATGGAACGTATGCATGATTAGGACAATATCTGGCAATGTGTCCAGGTGTTCCACAGTGAAAGCAAGTCTTTTTCTTCACTGGGAAGTTGTTTCTTCCTACCCCTGGTGGCATACCATTGCCTTGCTTCTGGTTGTTCCCACATGCACACTTGCAACAGGCACTCTGTTTAGCTTGAATTGGTGGCTTGTATTTACCAACAGCAGGTTGATTAATAGCAACTGAGTTCGAAGCAACAGATTCAGAGTTCAAGGAGACATTGGTTTGTTCAATAGTGTTCTCCTTGTTCTCATCTTCCGCTACTTTACCTGCACAGGAAGTAGAAACATCAGTATTCTTCACCTCAACACCCTCAGTTGGCCCTGATTGTTCAGTCTTAACTGGAGCTGGTTCAGCGAGTGGGCCAAACTGAGCAGTTGTCTCTTCCTCATTGGTTTCAAGGGGTGGGTTATATTTGTCATTAAAGGGAGGTGGAACACTATGGTACCCTAGACCCTTGTTTTGATTATCTTTAAATTTTAGTTGTTTTTCTATCATAGAAGCAACTACCTCACTTGATACATCGAATTTCTTAAAGTTAAATTCAGCATCTTTATATTTAGCTTTCATGCATCAAGTTCGACAGTTAATTCAGCAAGTTGTCTCTTAACATAGTCATAGTTTTCACATTTGTTGCTATATTCCTCTTCAAGTTTTCGAAAATCCTTAGTTTTGGCCTCTAGTTGCGTTTTTAAGGGTTTTTGACATTTCCTAAGTGTATGTCCTTCATATTTAAGGTCCTCATTTTCTCTTTTTAGCAAATCAATTTGTTCACGAAGAAATTTAATTGTAGTTTCACAGGATTAAGAGCATGAAACTTCATTGACAGGAATGTTTGAGGAACTCATTGTTTATCAAAAATTCCCTTTGACTTAAAAACTCAAAAGTCAACCTTAAAAGTCAAATTTAAAAAGTCAAACTTAAAAAGTCAAATCGAAAAGCTAAATTTGAAAATTTGAAAGTCAAACGAGAAAGTCAAAGGTCAAACTTTAAAGTCAAAAGTCAAATTTTTAAGGAAAAAGTCAAAAAAAATAAAAGTCAAAAATTAAAAACTAAAATTTTTGGTTGAAAATTGATTTTAAAATTAAAAGAAATTGATTTTTGGGCTGAAAGTGTTAAAATTGCGAAATTAGGAACCGAAAACGACTCCTTTTAAATTAAATCCGGAAGGAGTGTAACATCTAGCAGGTTAGATGAGTTGGAAGAGGTGCTGGGGTGAGGAATCAGGGGACCCAGGTTCGAAACCTGGCAACCCCAAAAAAAACTTTTGATTATAGATGAAAAGGTGCTCGAACACTTCACATGAATCATGCGTGGTTTTCCTTTGTTCTTTGTTCTATTCTGGATGGTAATGATTTGTTCTCTCCTGGTATCTATAGGGTGTCCTTCTCCTCTGTAGGTATATTGAATTCCCGAGCTATCTTACTTCCGATTCTGACACAGACCCCCATTACTTCGTAATGAAGATTTTGAATCTTGGAAGTTCATGCGAATATCTCATTGGTGTCCTTAATAGGGTAAAGGCACTAAATGATTTCTATAGTTTATGTACTTCTCATATGTTTCTTTCTTAGGATTCCCCTAATGAAATTCTGTTGGATCCTCCTTGACTCTTCTATTGATTGCTGGAGTAACTATGTTTATATAACGGGTTTATACGAGAATGGGAATGTCTAAAGAATCTATGAGAAAATTTTTACAAAGGTGATTCTTTCTGGTCCTTCTATAATCACATGGTGTGTACCGATTATATATAATCCAAATCAAATAGACCTTTGAATAAGTAATCCTACTCTAAAACCACATCCAAACAAGGAAAAGGAAGTAGAGTGAAAATCACATATTCTAAGTCTATAAAATCTCGGCTATATATAACCTTAACGTATCTACTTAGTAATTATAGACCTATCAGAACAGATCTTGTTAACATTTTCCCAAAGGTATGAAACATACCTCCATGTTATTTTAGTTATGAGTTTGATTCTTGGACTCCTAGATACAAGAACTTAACAAGTTCTCAGTTTTCTTATTATAGCATCCAAAAATACTCCCATAGTATTTTAGTCTTTATGTTTGGTTCTAGAATTCATCTGGTACTTAGGTAAGTTTTAGACCAGTTGCAACACTACAATCACTCCCCTAAACACCTGGTGGTCATATCTCAGATGAATATAGTTGATCAGGCTATATTGATCCCATATATGATTATATCACTGTCTAGGTTTAACTGCAATGTCCAACATCTAAATACTTTTAGTTTTGTTCTTCTTGTGATACTCATTCTGGTATATGTACTCTGCATGTACTTATACTTTTATAAAATATTGATATATTTTTAAAGTATAACTCTTGGTCAGAGTGTTTTTATCCCAATGGGTTTATAGTTTTATATCTTTTATGACTGATACACTGAGTTCACTATAAACACTGCTCTGATACCAATTTGTCGCACCCCCAAACCAGAACGGCGGAAACGTTCGGGGGTGGATGACTTTTAGGTAAGTATCACAACACATGCAATATAGTAATCAAAGTACAAACAACCATTGCATTAATAAGTATAAGTTTTACATAAGTGTTTAAACATTGCATATTCAAACACTAAAGTAGGTACAATAGAAGACAAGAGTCGCGGTACGGTACTAGGTAGTCTTCTCAAAAGCTTCTGGAGTGTACCTGTCTACTGGATTCCTAAGAATACAAGTTATTTGAAAAGAGTAGATCAGCATTTAAGCTGGTGAGTTCATAAGTTTTTAGTTCTGTTAAGTATACCCTAAGTTCTTTGAATGAGTTCACGGGTTTCTCCAGGAAATCCTATATCTCCTGAGGTGATTAATTGATAACCTCAATAGTTTCCCTCTGTAATTACTTAGTTTATACTGTTTATACATAACATAATATTGAATTGATAGTTAAATGGGTGTATCTGCCCTAAGCCCACAACCAAACAAGGAACAGGAAGTAAGGCGGAAGTCACACATTTCACTGTCAATCGGACATTACTTATGTACGACTATGATGTAATAACTAAGGAATTATAGAATTAACCACTAAAGGTCTTTTATGTTATACTAGTTTACAAATATTGAGTGACTAAGTTTCATTTGATAAGTGGTTTAATTCCATAAAACGTTTCCTTTGTATCAGTGGTTTAATCCCATAACCGTTTCATTTTTAAAAGTGGTTTAATCCCATAAACCGTTTCATTGGTAAAAGTGTTCTTAGTTATATTTGTTCTACAGTAACAACCTTAGTATTAATCATGGAGAGTATTCTATTATTGATAATACTGCCTTGTGGTTTTAAATGTTCAAAACTAGAAGTACAATACTTGATTTCATGATATATAGCTCTTACTGTAAGTAAAAGCTACTGAAGGTATATCTGGTCGGGATGTAATTAACTTTTCTTATTGTTATAAGAAAAGTATATTACTTTGTAATTCACTCTATGTTTTATCCATGTGAGTCCTATTAACCATACTAATATGACGGAAATGCCTGCAGCGACGTTCTTCAGGCGTCAGAACGGTATGATATTTCACACCCTAGGCCTGCCGACCAAACTGTAGCGAACAGTAAAGGTGCGGGATTGTCAGTCCCATATAGATCTAGACACAAATTCACGCTCTCCCTACAAGAGATTCTGGCTAATAGTTCAGGACTTAAAAAAGGTCGTACTTAGATAAGTACACCGTGAAGGGTCTCACAAATTTATTGTTTCAACGAGATTTCCGATGTATTATTATTATTACCCGATGAATGCTAACTCTGGTACTTTGTATCGTACCCTTGGTTAATGAAAACCCGGTAAGATGTATTATTACCTCGAGTTTGCTAACTCGGGTACTGTGTATAGTACCTTTGCTAATGCCAACCCGGCAGAATGTATTAGTACCCGTGATTGCTAACTCTGGTACTCTGTATATCGTACCTTTGTTAATGCAAACCCGGTATGATGTATTATTACCCGTGATTGCTAACTCTGGTACTATGTATATTGTACCTTTGTTAATGCATACCCGGCATTACCACGTGTTTGCTAACCCTGGTACTCTGTATCGTACCTTTGTTAATGCAAACTAGGTATGATGTATCTTTACTTCTTTAATATGTTGTTCGTATATTAAAGGTATTATACATATCTTGGTATAGTTGAATGAATTTGGGTAATTTCCTTGGAAAGTATACAGTTGTAAATCGTACTTGTATCTTTAGTTTTGAATGATAAATTATACCTATTATAATTTATATGTTCTATCTGATTAGCATGGTTTCTCATGGATGAACACCTTTGCTCAGCCTGATACAAAGGTGGTGATACCAAAAGGAGTAACCTTTTGTACTCATATATGATTAATATATATATATATATATATATATATATATATATATATATATATATATATATAACTAAGAAGGTAACGACCTTCGGACAAATAATACAACCCTAATTCCACATCCAAACAAGGAAAAGGATATAGCATAATTCATTAGTCTTGAGCCCTTCAAGTCTTATTTATATATTTATACATATATAAACATGATTTTGGCATTTATAATTTGAAATAGTTTATAAAACATTTTTCAAAGAATTTAACATCACTTTACGTTATTTTGGAAGTATTTGGTAATTCTTAAAAGCATACGGAATCATTTTGTGTGATTATTATCACATACAGTTATTAACACAATTTAATATTGTGTTAAACTTGTATTCCCCCCCCCCCCCTAAAAAGCATTTAAAAACCATTGTAAAGGTAAATTATAGGGGTATGAACTCACCTTGATAAGCGGTGATTCGGGCAGCGTTTCGTTTCCTGTAAAGAGTTTATTTAACGAGAAACCGGCTCAAATTGGGCAGAGTTTCGACAGGAGAGAGGTTACGTCTTGGGAATATCGGGGCTTCGAGCCTTGCTTAGGGTTCGAGACTTGATACCGTGGCTTTAGGGGTTGTATATGAGCTTATGGGAGTGGAAAATGTGAAAGAGGATGAAAATTGGGGTGAAAAAGTGTAAAAATTCGGAAGCCCTCGCATGCATATATATAGTGCGAAGGTTCGGAACCGGAGCTATGCGAAGCTGACACGCATCGGACAGGTGGCTTACTTGGGACCGAAGGCTCGCAAGGTGCTAGGCTCGGATTGGACCAAACCTCGATCCAATGGGAAGGGGCCACGTGCGAATGAGGGTGTCCGAGGGGTGTCTACGGGGCATCTCATGCGAAGTTGTTCGCTTCTAAGTGGACCTCGGTTGCGGTCCAATCAGGAGATGCCATGCATGCGTTCGGTCCACTCAGCAGCTGTCACGAGCGAGGTGACGTGTCACATGCGAAATTGCCCGGTTTTTCTTATTTTTCTTTATTTTTGTGCCAAAACTTGCGAAAATCATAACTTTCGCATACGAGCTCCGTTTTTGACGTTATTTATATGTACGCGTAGGTAAAATCATACTCTACGACTTTCGTTTAGGCTTCGTCGGCTGGTTTTGAATTTATTTTTAATATTATTATTTTAAACAGACCGGGACGGGAATCCGTTAAAAATTCATAACTTCTTCATCTGATGTCCGTTTTCGTCTGTCTTTTTACTGTTGTGCTACTTTTGACGAGGCCTTCGATTCTCGTTTAAGTTTCATCGGCTAAATATCGATCGATTTATATTTCGAATTTTTAGCTGTCTACTGTTAAACCGAAACTTCGAAAAATCATAACTTCCTCATACAAAGTCGGATTTTCACGTTCTTTTTATGAACGTTCTCGGTTTAACATATTCTACAAGTTTCATTTAGATTGTTAAGGCTAAATACCCTTTTATCGAAAATTCGCTTTTTACACTGAACAATGTTTTGATGGTTTTACCGCAGATTTTCGATTGGTCATAACTTCTTCGTTATAACTCGGATTTCAGTGTTCTTTATGTTTTTGGAAACCTTGTTACAAACTCTACCACTTGGTTCATCCCAATTATGATTATTAATCAATTAATTTTTGACCAAAATTTGACTGGTGTCACAGAATGGTAGTAGAAGCCTATACTACCGGAAGCACAAGACTCACACTTGGATCAAGGAAAGTCACAAGGTTACCAAGAAGCTAGTAATTGATTCTGTTTGTTCATGTATGTCATTACCATTGTTTCGGTAATGATTAAGAAGATGATTGCTATTTCGACCCTAATGGTCATATCAAATCGAGTCCGACTAAGACTAGTATGTTACGTAGTTCAGAGAACCAAGTTCGATGTAGCATCTGACTTAAACCAAAAGAATGAAATCAAAGCGATCAAGAAAAGTATCGTGCTCGTTGTTAAAGAAGTTGGTAGCTAGAAATGCTACTTGTTAAAATGTGATTATATCACATTAGAACATGAAGGAAAGTATATTCCATTCCGGAATTTGACTCTAAGAGACCTGAGTCTAAGCGTTACGACACACGATGAAAGGTCATTAGAATGTGACCCAATAGTCTATTATGGAAATCAAATAACTTAAGTTGTTAAGAAGAAGAAGGAGTCGCCAATATGGATCGAGATTGTGACTTGAAGGTCATAATTTGGAGTCTAACATGGGATAGAGAGCGGGTGCAAGATCGAGCACCGCCTCCAGTCAAGAAGTCCAAGAGTTAGATACTCGTTCGAAGAAACATAGAAGTTACGGTTATTACCTAGGATGAAGATATAACATATGGAATCATTATAGAGCCCTGTTTCGTTGATGATTCCGGGACCTAAACATCCGAATGGGAGATAATTGTAACGCCTGCAGTTTCGGCATAGTCAATTTAGAGACAATGAGCATAAAAAATGAGTTTTTTATGGAAGATTATTTAGAAGGATTAATCTTAACCAAGTTATAGTATATGTTACAAGGGTTTCGTACATATAAAGAACGCCAAAATCCGAGTTATAACGAAGAAATTATGGCTCGTCGAAGTTTTATGGCAAAACCGGCACGACACCGGGAAACGTAAATAGTCCATCTATGATAGAGGACTTTTTGGCCTTAGTGATCTAAACTAAAGTTGTAATATTTGTGAAACCGGGAGCATGCATAAAAAGAACGCCCAAATCTGACTTCGTATGAAGAAGTTACGATTTTTCTAAGATTTGGCATGACAGTGCACAACCCGAAATTCAAATTTTAGATCGAGTGGTTTTTGGCCGACACAACCTAAATTAGAATTGAAGATCTCAATATTAGTAGCGCAACGATAAAAAGACAGACGAAAACGGACATCGGATGAAGAATTTCAGAATTTTTAACGGACTTTTCCTGTCCCGGCGTGTTAAAAATATAACTTTAAAAATAAAATCAAAATTAGCCAACGAAGTCTAAACTAAAGTTGTAGATCATGTTTCCGCCTACGCGTGGATATAAACAACGTCAAAAACGGAGCTCGTATGCGAAAGTTATAGATTTTAGAAGATAATTAGTTTTTAGGGTAATCTGTGAGTGACATGTAGCGCAATCTGGGCCACACCTTCTTCCCCACGGCTTGGAACGAGATGGAGACATGTGGCAACGAACGCGCTGAGTTCGTATAGGGAACGCGCTGTGTTCGCACCAAACTCAGCCTATAAATAGAGGCGCAAATCTCCCATATTCTTCACATCTCTCCACTTTTTTTCTCCCAAACACCCCCAAACCCTCAAGGTTTTTCCCTTGCACCTCCAAGGTGTTAGAAGCAAGTCCCGGAGCACTAGAAGGCTCCAAGAAGAAGAGCTTTCGGCTCGGAAATTTTTCCCCTGTAGAGCCCAGTTCCTAACCAAACCCCCTTGTAAGTGAGTTATGCTTACCCTACTTTTAGTATAACTTATGTTTACCTTCATTATTGTTATTATGAGCATATAAACAAGATTTATCAGTGATTCCAAGTCGTTATACTGATTGATCTACTTACGGGAATGATGTCTAGGCTATGATTGAGTGAGGTGTTTAAAGTGGGATTTCCAAACAGTATACTTCGTATACCAAACAGACCCTACCTCCGATATGATCCTACCTGGTTGTTCCTTACTTGATAGATCATGAAAGTAGACTTTGAGTTAATGATGAATCTAGACTAATAATTAGTCGCAATTAAGATTAGACTAAAACATAGCGATAATAATGCTAGGTTTCCTTGAAGGAAAATAGAATCGTTAGAAGCGAAGCGGTGCTCGAGTTTGGAATCATCACTTTAACAAGTGAGTGCATAGTCCCTTTCATGAACATGATTTTAATACAAGTAATGATTGAAGTATTAAATATATGTTTATGTGTGAATTATTTGATGTTGCCTAAAATACATGTTAAAGAACATACCTGATAATATATGATGATTTAGGATAAAGAGTAAACCTAAATTAATTATGAGGAATATTGGGTAGTATCTTCTTATGAGTACGAGTGAGATATACACGGAGAATAGAACTTTAAAATATGTCATTGATCCGGGAGCATGGATTAGACATGGTCATTTGTCCTTAATCCGAGAGTATGGATAGGACATAGTTATTTGTCATTAATCTGGGAGTATGGATTTAGACATAGACAATTGTCCTTAGTCCGAGAGTATGGATAGGACATAGTTATTTGTCATTAATCCGGGAGTATGGATTGAGGCATAGTCAATTGTCCCTAGTCCGAGAGTATGGAATGGGCACAGTTATTAATCCGAGAGCATGGATTAGACATACTTTATCTGAGAGTATGGAATAAGTAAAAAGGTAAATTTTAGATCCGAGAGTATGGACAGTGTCGTTGAAAGGATTGACGGGGTGGGGTAAGAGTTGTTTATACGTGGTGAAATTGTATACTTGTGAGTTCTAAACTATACATATATATATATATATATATATATATATATATATATATATATATATATATATATATATATATATATATATATATATATAACATTGTGGGATTGAAATCCCTATGTACTCACCAGGTTTCCCAACCTGACCCACTCATTTTATTTGTATCACAGGTGTCGATATGAAGCTACATTACACTGAGAGATTAAGGAGACATAGATCACTAGTGTAAATGAATGTAAGGTCTGTTTATGCTTATGTTTCTGTATTGACGATGACATCCCAACGTTTTAAAAGGAATAAAATACATTTCTTCGGAAATGCTTTGATAACATTTTTATCATGTTTTTCTGGGAACAAATTCCGCAATATATTTCTTTAAAAGATACTCTGATTTTCAAAAAAAAGCATAAAGGAATCAGTCTTTTCTGGCAGTAAAAATGGGGATGTCACAGTACCAGAGGGTACGCTGGGCATACTAGGCCCAGAGTGAAAACCCTAAATAAGGGATGTGTCCCTATTTAAAGAACATGATGGCCTCATTTCTGGCCACCATTTCCAGACCTCAACCTTATCCAAACCCTAATTTGCATCCCTTGAGCTTGAGTGTCCATTTGTGAGATTCTAAGTGTTCTTGTCGTATTCTTGGAGTGAAGAAGGAGCATTGAAGAAAATGGAGTTGGAGTCCAGGCTTTGGATCTGATCTTTTCTATGGTTGGAGCATCATTTGAAGGTATAAAGCTCAAAGCTTTCTCATACCTTTTGATTTGAGCATATTATGGTCCATATTAGGGTTTTTGGTCCCAAAGCTTGAAGCTTTATGAGTTGTTGAACTCCAGAGCCTAATATATGTCCCTTGGAGTGTTTTTAATGGAGTGGATTCATAAAAATGTAGTCTTGGACGTCAAAACCACCCCATGCATGAGATATGAGCATTTTTGGGATTAAAGAGTGAGAGTTCTTGTGTTTGGGACTTCCTCAGTCATGCAAAGGCTTAAAGTCATGAACTTTATGGAGTATGAGCCTTTAGGGGGTCCAGATCTGAGAGTATAGCTATGGTCTTATCGGTTTAAGACCAAGAGAGTGGATTAAGCAAAACTGAGTGTACGCCCAGCGTAATTCCAATACGCCCTGTGTACTGATCTAGTGTCTCCGATCAGGATTCGCGTGTACGCTTGTGTACGCTGAGCGTACCAAGGGAGGTACGCCCTACGTAATCTAGTTGTGGGCTTTTTGGGCTAAATCTCTTATTGGGCCTTTAGTGTTGGGCCTTGATTTTGGGCTTATTGTGCTGGAGATGTTGATCAGAGAAATATTTGTATATGTCTTGGGCCCTTGTGTTGGGCTTGCCATTTGGACCTAAGCTTAAGAGTTGGGCCTTGGGAGAGCCCATTCAGTATTGGGCCTTGGTGAGATGGTGAGCCTAATGAGCTTGAGTTAATTGTGGGCCGGGTAGTGAGCTATCTTTAGACCTAATGTTTGAGGTTTGGTCTTAGATCTTAATTGAGTAATTATGCGTTTTGGCTCAGTGTTAGAGGCCGTTGTGCAGCAGCAGCATCTATAGGAGCTGTTCATCATCCGAGGTGAGTCTTCTCACTATACTTACTTAGAGTGGTAATCATTGTGTGACCAGAGGGTCTTATGTGTTTATATTGAGTATTGTGATATCTTGCATACTGTCTTTGTGATTTATGTTGTGTATTATTCTGAGCTTGCTGAGTTAGGACCGGAGGGCCCACCCGAGTTGTGGGACCGGAGGCTCCCACTGAGACACATTGACCAGAGGGTCTTATTTGATTATAGCCATGAGAGGCTATTGGGATATGTGCGGTATTTTGGGGAACTCACTAATCTTCGTGCTTACCGTGTTATGTGTTATGTGTTTCAGGTACTTCTCAGGATCACGGGAAGGCACCGACTTGATTGTACACACGAGGCGGAGTTATGTTTTGAAGATCCTGGATTGTGTTTAAACAATTTGATGAACATGTGTTTTGATAAATTTTCATTTTGGAGATTTGTGAACTATTTTTGAGAATTATGTGATTTTTAAATTGAAACAAAAATGTTTGAAAATTTACGTCGTTACAGAGAAGGGAGTGGAATTACCTAGGGAGCTCAAAGACAAACTAGATCCAAAAGCACATCATCATTTTACACCACTTGGAGGTAAAAAGCTTTGATCTTGATGAAATTTTGCTTAGATCTTGTTAGCCGTGGATTTGTATTCATTTTGGTCCCATAAGCTTGGTGTTTGTGAGTATGGTATACTCTAAATCATATGAGTTAACCTTTTAAGCATTTTGGAGTGTGTAGACTCATAAAAATGTAATCTTGGTCCTTAGTTTCCTTCCATGCATGGCCAATGATGTATTAATGAGTTAAGAAGTTAGGTTTTTTGGTATTGGGCACTTTCTAGGCATGCAAAGTCATAAAGTTGGAAACTTTAGGACTTAGAATGTTATTTTGGGACTAGATCCTTATTTGGACGAAAGGAATTAATGTATTAAGCCCTGGTTAGAAAGAAAAGTTGGAAACGGAGTACACTGGGCATACTCCTGAGTACGTTGTGTGTACTCCCTTAAGCCTCCGATCTGGATGACAAGTACGTCGTGCGTACATGCTGAGTACAATGGGCGTATACAACAGAGTTGACTCGGTTGACTTTTGATCTTTGACCTTGACCAGGATTTTGACAAAGTTTGACCTAGTGGTATTTTGGGTATTTTGAACAATGGTTTGAGACAGGGTCATTGTTTGTTGTACAGGTGACCTGTAGAGTTGGTATACAAAGCGGTGTTGTATCCAAATATGTTTTTAGACTGAGATGTGAGTTTTCCCTCATTGTACTTGTGGGTCGAAGGCACCAATGACGACCTACTAGATTATGTATCCTAGTATATAGAATGTTGTTATGTGGTATTGATATGTTAGACATGTATCCCAGTATATAGGATGTTGTTATGCGATAGTGATATGTAGATCTGCCTGTTAGTCTGGCGACTGGTTATATAAATATATGTTTGATGAATATATGTTATCTATTATATGTCGACATAGTGTGGCTGGGTTGAGATTATACTGCTTTATGCAGTCTGTTAACAAAACCAGGGAGGGAAATCCAAATGGGAGGTTGTGGGCTAGGGAAATCCAATCGAGAGGTTGTGGGCCAGGGTAGTCCAACCAAGAGGTTGTGGACCCAGTATGCAATACGCGTGGCAATCCAACCGGTAGGTTGTGGTCCATGGCATTCCAACCGAGAGGTTGAGGGCAAGGGTAATCCAAGCGGGAGGTTGTGGACCCAGCATGCATTATAATTATATGTTTGGTTGTGAGTGGTACTTTTTCGGAACTCACTAAGCTTTGGCTTATAGTTTAAATTTATTGTTTCAGGTACTTCAGACGATTGTGGGAAAGCATAGGCGTGACCATGCACATTCTCTTGGTTTTATGATTTTGGATTTTAGGATACTCTGATTGTGACTATTACTCTTGGAAATAATGTTTTGTAAACAATTATGGTCGTTGGTTGTTTTTGCAAAAATGAAAATTTTACTCTAATTTTTAGGATGTTATATTTCGTCCTTCGTCCCCAAACATATCATATATATATATATATACAATCCACATAAAAATTAAGAACACCAAACATAATTCACATAGCGAGTATCACATTAACTATTAATCATATAGTTCCTAGTCTCACTCGACCTAACAGTAGGCATATAATACCCTAAGGTTACGAAATGAAGAACTCACCTCCAATAAAAACACTCCCCAATGTAGCCTGATACACCGTCTACACCAGGTCAATCTTCAATCTTCCTAATAATAGAAAACATAGTTAATTTATGGCTACTTTGATACCCCAAAACTACAAATGGCTTATGGCCTAAATTTTAAAATTTTCATCAAAATTATGGTATGTTCGGGACCTGGTTTTCCCTCCTTAAACTCCTAATTTTTCAAAACTGCCTTATATGTATGTATTCAGGTGCATACCTTTTCAGGGACAACTCACATGCCTTCCTAAGGTTTTTCTATGATTTTTGGCGAATTTTACAAAATTGCCTCGTATAGCAGCTCATTCCGGACCAGTCTGGGTAAATTGTCGATTTCACCCTAGTTAGAGGCATTTATAATATTTGGTCAACCCTAATGAAATGGAGTAGACTCCTATACAAAAATTTGGGCACTGTTCTTGTCCCAAAATGATGTCCCATGGGTTTTCTACAACGTTTACAAGACAGAGACAGATTGGTAAATTTCTAATATTTCTAGTTTTGTTCGAGTTAGGTTTAAATGGCTTATTAACCCATTAAGCCACAGTAAAATCGACTTGTAATCTAAAATTAAGCTTTTAACAGTAGACATATAATCTTTAGTTTAAATGATAATCACCACTTCAAATCCAACTCAAAGTAAAATGGTTTAAAGTGCAAAACCAAAGTATAATGCTATAAGTGAATTAATGGACTTACAGTTTATAAATTTCAATAACACCACACCAAACCTTTACTAGAAACTCGAAATTGAAGCTGGAAACATCACCACCCATCGCCATCATGGCATTGGTGGCCGGAGGTGGCTGCCACCAACCTAATAGTGGTGGTCGTAGTTTTTGACTAGAAAGAAGGAAGAAATCAAAGGAATAGTGGAATTAAGGAACCTTTAAGGAAGAATCTGATCCTAATCATCCCTAGGTCGAGTTCCCTTCACTACTTCCAATTTCTAGCAGCTACAAGGAGAGCAATGGCGGCATGTGGTGGTTTTTCAACGGGACTTCAATGGTGGCGGCTTGATCGGTGCTTAAAGGAGAGGAGGATGGGAGAGATCATAGCTAGGGTTTCTTGGGGATTTCTTGGTTTCCAAGTCGACGCAAAGAATGAGGGAAGAAAGAAATCTCATCAATCCTCTATAAAACAAGCACACACAAGCACATTTTCCAATATTTGGCGAGAATAGTCCTTCCTCCATGAACTCTGTTTAAAGAAAGTTTCAAATTGTCAAGTTCAGTCCTTAAGCTCCATAATCTTCCTAAACAAGGTTCTATATGACATCTTTTAACTCCTCCACAAATTGCTTAATTTATTTTAGGTTATCAACCTAATCCGTTCTTTTTATTACCATTATTGTAATTAATTTATTATTATTATTATTATTATTATTATTATTATTATTATTATTACTTTACTTATACCTACAATCTTAAATCAAATAATTAATTGGAAAATGGGGTATTACAACTATCCCCAGCTTGAATCAGACTTCATCCCTAAAGTCACCTTCAACAACTACTTTGGAGAACAAATCCGCAACTCCGCCTTTACCATTCAAGTCCCTTCATAACTTTTCTGGTACAGATAATAGACTTTTTCCATCCCAATCATCCTGTTGAACGACTTCCTCATCCTCTCCTTGATAAAAATAATCAACCCCTCCATGAAATCGAGTCTCTAATCAATTTAAATGTGCTCGAGTGAAAGTATTGTTTTCTCATCCACCAACACTTCCAAAATCGAGACACGTGAATAGTGTTATGAATCAAGCCCAACTCATCTTGCAGCTCTATGCGATAAACTACCTCACCTACTCGAGAACTAACCCTGTCGAATCCCATGCACTGAGGCCCCAACTTACCCTTAACGTCTAAATCGTTCGCTCATTTTGATCATCTACTTGTGGTTGGAACGTTGTCGTAAAACCGCAACTAAGAACCCATTACCTCCTGAAATCCCTCCTAAAATCGAGATGTGAATTGCATATCTCTATCCAATATAATAGATACTGGCACCCCGTGTCTGGCTTTGACCTTAATAATGTAGATATCTTCTTGCTAGCTCCAATGGAGGAACACATGTTGACCATATAATTATAAATAACTTCGATAATCCCGATCAACAGTCAAAATCTCACCTGAAACTCTATCACATTTTGTGTTCTCTTCCAAAATGTCACTTCCTATACCCTTTCCAACAACTCTAACAGAGGAGTAAACGATGCCATTCACAAACATAACACCGAAAGCGACCTACTATTTGACTTCCGACTAAGAGCATCAACAGCTACATTTACTTTACCGGGATAGTAAAGTATCTCGTCATCAAAATTCGTAACCAGATATAGCGACATAGACCAATTCCTTTCAAAACTCCTATAATTCAAAAAGTTATGGAGTAAATTACACGAATCGTCCCTCGGTTAGGTACCAAAAATCACGTTTAGTCCCTATTTTTAAAAATTAACTCGGACCGTCCTTGTGTTTCCATTTCCTTGCACGGTTAGTCCCTATCGTCGTTATCCGTTAGTGGTTTCTGTTTAATTGCCCCAAAAACATGTTTAGTCCCTCGTTTCTTTTAAATTTATAATTTTAGTCCCTCGTTTCTTTTTAAAAGACTATATTGCCATTTTTTTCACTTATTTATAACTTATCAATTAAATTAGATTAATTATAAATTTTAAAAACTTATATCATTTTCATCTCTCTCTCTCTCTCTATCTTTCTCTCTCATTGTCTCTTTATTCTCTATTCTCCTTCTCAATCCGGGCAACTATCTCCTATCATCATCGACAACCATCTCCTTTCACTGTAGGCACCTTCACCAACCAGCACCTATCAACACCAAATTTGATACTATAACCAAAATCTAAAAATCAAACCCAAATTTGATACTAAAACCAGAATCTAGAGCTTATAAGTTGGTTCTAGTATCAGATTTGGATTTGAGTTTTGGATTTTGGTTATAGTATCAAATTTAGTGTTGGCGGGCGGTGGTTGGTGAAGGTGATGATGGTGAAAGGAGATGGTTGTCGACGATGATAGAGATAGTTGCCTGAATTGAGAAAGAGGACAGTGAATAGAGAGAAAATGAGTGAGAGAGAGAGAGAGAAATGATATAAGTTTTTAATATTTATAATTAATCTAATTTAATTGATAAATTATAAATAAGTGAAAAAAATAAAATAGAAAATCGCAATATAGTCTTTCAAAATGAAACGAGGGAGTAAAATGATAAATTTAAAAGAATTGGGGGGGGGGCTAAACAAGCTTTTGGGGCACCTAAACGGAAACCACTAACGACTAACAGCGATAGGGACTAAACATGCAAGGAAGTTGAAACATAGGGATGGTCCGAGTTAATTTTTAAAAATAGGGACTAAACATGCTTTTTGGCACCTAATCGAGGGATGATTCGTGTAATTTACTCAAAGTTATGACCTGAAGTTTCTGATACCAACCCTCTAAGCCTGACGATCATTCCTACTCCTTCAGGCACAAACCTGACTAATCCTTTAGCAAGGAACCCCACCACTCCCAAATGAAGCAATATCTTAATCAACACCTCCCCAACAGCTCGATAGGGACCATCGTGGTATATTACACGCACCTACCCATTCTCACCTTAAAAAGCTTCTAACAAAGAAGTTGATGGTTCACTATATTAGCCATACACTGATATAACTTCAACACTCTATGAAGATGGATACATGTCGTAACAGAATGTATTACACACATCATTCAACTCTCACACTTTTTCTTCTAATAAAAGTGGTGTCACACTCTCCCCGGCCGATAACGGAAATGTCGAGTGGTTACGGTATAAATATTTCCCAAATTACAGAGCGCCAATCATTTACCCTTTCTAAATGAAATCTACAAGTCTTCATGTCGATAATCCTTTTCTGACTTGATCTTAATATTTCCTAGGAACACATGAGATTTTTGAAAACGTCAACATAATGTTGGTGAGTGCACGTATTTTTATAGTTTCGACTTTTATTGGGCTATATTATTTTAAGAATCATTTTTCTTTTAGAAAAACCTTTCCTAAAGTATTTTATTAACCATAGCTTACTATCTTTTAGGATATCTAACGATCATATCTTATTATCTTCCAGGATATTTGACGATCCTATCTTAGTATCTTTTAGGATATATTTATTAATCCAAATTTACTATCTTTGTAGGATATCTAACGATCCTAACGTATTTTATCTACCATTCTAAGGCGCCCCTAATGGTAGTCATACCCTAAGGTGATATAATGTATTAGCATGAGCCCCCATAATCGACGTTGTTTGACTAATAATTATGCTCCGCCGCGACACTTCATCGGATATCGAATAGTGAATAATAAGAAAGTTATCTACCCGTGATTGTAGCTAGCAATCGTAGGTGGGGTCGTCAGACCCCGTATAGATCTACACATATCTTTCTAGCTCTTGCACGATAAACGATTATAAGTATATAGGGAATGTCAAATTTAATCAAGGCCTTTGGATGAATTAACAGCTCACTAATGCATTGACCTTAGGTATTTATCTTTTATCCTTTATCTTTTATCTTTTATATTTTATCTAAATCCTTCCTAGGGAGTTCCTATAAATATCGCAATATAAATATCTTATCTTATATTTGATAGTTATAATCTTTATCTTAATCCTTCCTAGGGATTTTCTATAACTATCACAATATAAATCTTTTATCTTATATTTGCTAATTGTAATCTTTGATCTCATAATTATTTTGTATATATTATGGTTATTTGAAAACAAGATATTTGGGCAAAGTAAAAACTAAGTACATTGCATATCCTTGTATTTGACCAACATAACTTCTAGGTACTACATTATCCTAGGAAATTTGGCCATTATAACATCTATGTATTATCTCTTCCAAGACCATCGGGCATCATCTCTCTTAGGCATAATATAATAGCTTAACACTAGGCATAGTATCTACAGCTACGTTATCCTAAGGCTTAAGCTTTACAAAATGATTTGACATTTATAACGATAAATATAATTTAATAAAACCATTTGATAAGGGTCGTGCACTCACTCTATCGGTGTATTCTGAAGCATCCAAGCCATTGCATCCGAAGCTTCACGTCATCGAGAGGATTTACTAAACGACTTGAGAGGTATAGAGAGAGTGTTTGAGACGAGGAATATCAGAAAGTGAACACCTCTATTTATAGGGGTTGTGCGCGCGACACACTTCTTGCGCGGCGTGCACTCGCTTCGAGGCTCCATTTAGAGATCGCCACCTGTCACACTTCTGATGGTCCACGTCACCCAAATCTTCGACGAATATGGGTGTCAGGTGTGCGTACCGGGCATGATGCGTACTCCTAAATCTTTTACAAAAATTCATATCTTCCTTATATCAATCTTGTTTCTTACCCTCTTTATATATTTGTGTCGTTATCTTCTAGTACTACAACTTTCCTTAAGGTCGCATTGTCAAATTTTGACTTTCGTTTTCAACCCGTATTTTATATTTTTCTAAAAATCAAATTTCCTTCATACGAAATCCATTTTTCGCCTTTTCCTTTCAAAGTCCTTATCTCTCAGGTTACTACGATTTTCCTCTTAGTGAGATTAGTCTTAACTCAACCGATCTCTACACGTTATTTTGACGCTAATAGCATTATTAACGCGGTTGGTTCTTATCTTTATAAAATCATAACTCCTCCAATCAGAGTCAGATTTTTGCAACACTTATCTCCTTGGAATCACTTTGTTGTGTACTTTCCAAATATGCTAACCATCATATGACTTTTTGGTCACTCGTTTTTGACCATATTATCATTATCTAACTGAAAAGTTCTATCACTATCATCTAACTGATCATATTTTTCTTTAATATGAAAAGTTCTATCATTATCATCGGTTGATGCTAATATTTAGTAACAATTAGTGATGGGAATTTCCCAATTGTTACAAATAGTCAATGATTTAACGTATCAGACCATACGCTGATGAGACTCTACAATTTAGTGTAAATGATCTACTATTGCAACAACACAATAGTGTGATAACCAAATCCTCTCCCATCCTTTAACTTTATTTGGTGTTTTATTTTCTTTCAGGTTACTTGCTGTCCTCTTAAAAAAACAAAAAACCAAAAAAACAAAACAAAACAAAAAAAGGAGGCAGTGTGTATTGATGTTGTCAAAAAGGGGGATAAAAGTTACTAGTTCTGCTATGTTCTTACTTGGTCATTCAAAGAATAGCCGACACTCTTGAAAGAAAGAGGTTACTTATCCGAGGGGGAGCAGAAATCAACATTTTACTTTAGATGTAGTTAGTTCATTTATTGTTTCATTCTTTATTAGTTTGGTTTTGACATCAACAAATAGGGGGAGATTATTGGGATACATATTTGTATAGATTTGATGATGCAAAATATATGCATTATAGTTATAGTTTATCTACTCATTGTAGACAGACAGTCTTACCTAACTAAATGTAAATAATATAACTTAGATAAGTTGATCTTATTAGACCGTATATATATGTTATTTATTGTTGTATATCCTTTCCTATTTATCCTCTTGTAATTTAGGTAGTTTCTTGAGATTATTGTGTATATATTCGATTATTCAAAGGTAATGAAGACAAATTGCATTTTCCAAACTATTATGGTATCAGAGCCCTGATTTCTTGGGTTCTTTCTCTCTCTCTCAGCCACGACTGATTATTCTTCTTCTTCTCCTCCTTCCGATCAAAATTTCGACGAACCTTTTCCCCCCATCTCGATGACAAAGGAAGATCAAGCTACACAGAAGAATACCCCCTTCATCCGGCGTACACAGTTACGAACATTCAGAACAAAGTCAGAATTTTGGATGGTGTTAAAGTCACGTATTCCTCCTGGGTAAAGCTATTCCGGATTGATGCTCGTGCATATAAAGTTTTGAACCATATTGATGGTACAAAGCCCCCAGTAGCCACCGATGAAGCCTATGACCAATGGGCTGAAATCGACGTCATTGTCTCACAATGGATTTACGGATCGCTGTCTGATGATCTCTTGATCCGAGTTCTTGAACCGGACTCAACCGCGTGTGAAGCCTGGGAGAAGATCAAAAACATTTTTCTCTGTAATAAGGGATCCCGATCCGCTGCCCTTGAACATGAATTTACCAACCTCACTCTTCAATCCCCAGCTTCCCTCGATGACTATTGCCAGAAGCTTAAAGATCTAGCCGACCAACTGAATGATGTTGACAACCCTGTTAACGAACAACGCTTGGTTCTACAGCTGGTTCGTGGTCTTCCAACGGAGTATGACACTGTTGCTGCCTACATCAATCAAACTCTGCCAGATTGGGATACCGCCAGAAGCATGCTACAGTTAGAACACAATTGCCAACTTGCTCGTGAGAAAGTCAATACTGGTTCCTCTACTGGAGAAGCCAATGTAGCTGCAGATCATCGTCAACAACCTCGGACCATTCGTGGTCCGCCACCCTCTCGATAGCCACCCTCTCGACAGAATCATAGTCGCTCAAACCCTTAGGGTGCCACCCGGCCAAACCAAAACGGGCAGTGCTCAAGCAGAAATTTTCGCACACCGGATCCCTCTTTTGGCTCGTCAACAGCCCCACCATGGTGGACCATGATGCCTCCACCATGTCCTTACCCTACTCAACAGGGTTGGACCTACCCTTGGTTCCCTCAACCACGTCAACAACCCTCACAGCGCAGTCCATCCAATCGATCCTTTGAACCATCTCACCGAACCACTGATTTCCCTCAAGCTCATGCTGCTGGGTCGTTTAATGCAGTTGAACCTACTGATATTGGCACAGCTTTTCAAACCTTGAAAATGGACCCACCGGATGACTCTCAATGGTACATGGACACGGGTGCATCGTCTCACCTTACAGGTGACTCATGTATTCTCAATCAATTCTCTACTCATAGTCATATTAAATCTATATTTGTTGGCAATGGCAATTGTATTCCAGTTATGGGCTCAGGTAAACATACCATGCTAATTACACCAGCAGCCCTTAACCTTGATAATGTCTAATATTGTATATCCTTTCCTATGACCATCTTCGGGTGTTTGGATGTGCTTGCTATCCCAACCTATCCGCCACCCGCGATCACAAACTTAGACCCCGTTCCATTCGGTGTGTCTTCCTCGGATACCCGGCCAACTATCGTGGCTATCGGTGTCTAGACCCCGTCTCCGGTAAAATCCATCTCTCTCGCCATGTCACGTGTGATGAAAATGTGTTTCCCTTTGACACTCCTAGTTCTCCTACCTCTCATGACTACTGCTTCCTCTCCACCGACACCAACCTTCCTTCCATCATTCACCACTTTACACCACCAACCCCCTCCCCGTCGCTCCCACCATCGCCGACCCACCCCTCTCGCTCAAACAGCTCCTCCTCCTCCACCAATCTGCCCACTACCACCCCACCCACATCCCCCACCATCGTTCCTCCTACCCGTACACCTCCTCCTGTTTCCTCTCACCCGATGACCACTCGGTCTCGACTTGGCATTCTCAAGCCAACTCAGCGTCTCAACTTACACACCACCAATCTTTCTCCCATTCCTAAAAACCCTCACCTAGCCCTGCTCGACCATAACTGGAAAAATGCTATGAACGATGAATATAAAGCATTATGTGACAATGACACATGGGAATTGGTCCCGAGACCGCCTGATGCCCATATCATTTGATGCTTGTGGCTCTACCGCCACAAATTTCACTCCGATGGCACTTTAGCCCGCTACAAATCCCGACTAGTAGTTAATGGAAAGTCTCAGCAGGTTGGTGTTGATTGTGATGAAACGTTCAGTCCGATCGTCAAGCTTACTACTATACGGACGGTCATCACACTTGCAGTTTCCCGTTCATGGTCAATTCATCAACTGGATGTTAAAAATACTTTCTTACACGAGGACTTGGCTGAAACTGTCTATATGCATCAACCCCCCGGTTTTGTTGATCGTACTCACCCTGATTTTGTGTGCAGATTAAGAAAATCATTGTACGGCCGTAAACAGGCCCCTCTTGCTTGGTACCATCGCTTTGCAGAGTTCATTTCCTCTAAAGGTTTCCAAAGTGCAGCTTCAGATCAATCTTTGTTTGTGTACCGTAGCGGCAACAACATCGCTTACCTGCTACTCTACGTTAATGACATCGTTCTCACGGCTTCTAATGATACATTCTTAAAGTCCATCATCCAAACTTTGTCAGCAGAATTTGCCATCACCGACTTGGGTCGCCTACATCATTTTCTGGGTATACAGGTTCTACACAGAAAAAGGGGTCTCTTTTTATCTCAGTCGTAGTACGTTAACACCATTCTCAAACGAGCTAATATGACAGATTGCAACCCAGTGGCCATACCCGTCGACACCACCTCCAAACTTAGTGCCACTGTCGGGGAGCCGTTGAAAGATGGTACTCTTTATCGAAGCCTAGCGGGTGCACTTCAATATCTCACCTTCACACGCCCGGACATTACATATGTCGTTCAACAAGTGTGCTTATTCATGCATGCCCCCAGAGAACCACATTTTAATTTTCTTAAACGGATTCTTCGGTACATTAAAGGAACATCAGATCATGGCTTGCATATTCTAAAGTCTCCCAACCTTCGTATTACTGCTTATTCAGATGCTGATTGGGGGGGTGTCCTGATACTCGCAGATCAACCTCGGGATATTGTGTATTTTTAGGAGACAATCTGGTCTCCTGGTCGTCCAAGAGACAACCTACAGTTTCCAGATCAAGCACGCATGCGGAATACAAAGGTGTGGCTAATGCTACTACAGAAACTAGCTGGCTTCAAAATTTACTTCTTGAGCTTCATGTACCGGTTACTAAAGCAATGCTCGTTTATTGTGATAATATATCCGCTGTATACCTCTCTGAGAATCCAGTACAACATCAGCGAACCAAACATGTTGAGATTGATATTCATTTTGTTCGTGATCTTGTTAAGATAGGACGTATTCGTGTTATTCATGTGTCGACTGATCACCAATATGCCGACATCTTCACTAAAGGTCTCCCACGCCAGCTGTTTCAACGTTTTCGGTCCAGTTTATGCATTCGTTCCCCTCCTGCTGCAACTGCCTCGGAGTATTAGACCGTATATATATGTTATTTATTGTTGTATATCCTTTCCTATTTATCCTCTTGTAATTTAGGTAGTTTGTTGAGATTATTGTGTATATATTCGATTATTCAAAGGTAATATTTTGCAAACTATTAGATCTGTCAGAGTTTGTTTAATTAGTTAATCTGAAGATATGCTGATGGAAGTTCATATGTTGAAGACTGAAGATCATCCCCTAATGACGAAAAGACACTGAAGACACTATCAACACCAAATACACAAAGACACCATTCACCGAAGAATGATCAGTGTGTACATACGTTGAAGGTCCTACATTGATGACATACTGATCATGTGATACAATGATGACACACACTGATGGTTATTCACTCTAACTGAAGCTGAAGCTGATTAGCATAACTCCTTGATGCTGATGCTGAAGCTAAAGCTGATCAGTGTGACTCCCAGATGTTGATGCTCTGATGTGCTGGTGCTGATGTCCGAATCTGGAGCAGATCAGAATTAATTGGTGAAGAAGTGTTCTGAAGATCTCATCTGATTTGTTCCTTAAAATACCCGATCCACATTTATCATTGAAATTTCAATCCCAAAAAATCAAGGATTTGATATAACCGAAGATCTAGTGAATTTGTAGAAATTTGATTTCCCAGGTCTATATTAGTATTTATACAAGCCTCTCTCTTTAGTTGAGAGTTTGTGCTTTGTGCACCGCTTTGTGCGATCGTCTTTTGTGACTTGATTTGTGCATCCGTTCTCTTTATGAGAACTTTTCTTAGTGAAAATCATCGTTGTGATAATCTTTTGTTTTTTTGCTTTTCATTATAACTTATTTTTATCCGATCTATGAACATACAAAAGTTGCTACTACTGGTTCTGAATGGCGACAAAACTGTCGAAGGGGGTAGTGGTGGCTTCTGCTGATGGTTAATATTGATCCAATGATGACTGGAATTGATATAATCAACTTAAATACCATGTAATTCGCCAATGTGACATAAACCAAAGGTAATTTATAAACCTAAGTTAAAATTAGTAATAGGAAACATCAAATTAACTTCTTCGATTTCTTGAGTGCATATTGAAATTTAGATGTGTATACGGATTACTTCAAGGAATATTACAAGAAAATGGATGAAACAAGTGAAATTAAGTAACTAGTTTAACAATTTTAGATTTTAACTCTTATATTTGGTTAAAGACAAAGAATAAAAGAGTTAATATGTTGATATTAAAAAGAATGATGATAAATTTCTTCTAAACATATGACTTAATTTAATAAGTAAAATATTTTACAATGTAAGCTAATGAGATAGGGTTATTTACATAAAAAAGAGCATCATGGTACACATCCATTACACTATTGGTAGGCTAAACTTGCAAGGACGGTGGTACGTTGAACACCACATCCTATGGTATGCAGTGTGTGGTGAAACTCCCCGTGTGAAGTAGTCTCTTTATATCTATTTCTCCTATTTTTTATTTTTTTTAATTTATTACTAAATCATATATATATATATATATATATATATATATATATATATATATATATATATATATATATATATGTTAAAATATTATAAAAATTATATTAAAATTCATGGTTTTTATTTGTTATAAAATAAAGTATAATATTGATATATTATTTATCCATATTGGATATATATAAAAAGGGGGTGAGGAGTGAACATTACTTGGGGTAAAGGGAAGGTGAGGGGAAAATGGTGTGTCGATATGTTGACCGAGAAAAAGTGAAAGAAAGTGATATGTTACACCCTTAGCCTAAGAGTAAAGGGAATGTGTCTTTTCCATCTCTCACATTATTTCAGTTTTGAAGTGGATGGGGGTGGAGTTCATGCACCTCTTCATCCCGTAAGAAGATTTTAGGATCATTTTCCCTCTATCTCTCATCGTTTGCCACTATGACTCCTTTTTGTTGTGATTTTAGTATTTCGGTGATATTGATTACCACATCCACAAATACTTCCTTCCCGTATTCTTCCTATATGCATTCCATCCAAGTTAACTATCTAAGTCGTACGTTATACCTGATTACTCTAAGTAAGTATTAATATAAGATTAAAATCACCTAAGGGAAAAAATAATTATTTTCTAATATTTATGAAAAAAATAAGCTTCTTTCCTAAATAACACAATTTCGCAAATACAACTTGTGAAATATATGTTGGATGTAATTGTGATTGTCGAGACCACCAAATAAAACCCTAAATACAAGGACATACAAAAAAGATTTTTAGTAGCGGTAATAGGGATTGAATCCACAGGGATTTGTTCGAATGAAATATATGCATTCAGTTTATATACAAAACAAAATATAAAATGATTGGGGGTTTTCCAAAATGGTGATTACGACAAAAACTAATTTACAAAATGACTAAAATGCAAAAATATAAAATCTATAAAACAAAACGTTCCAATATCAGGATAAATCACAAGTTCAGTTAGTTTACTAATCATCATAATTTTGTGGTGCAATGAGTTTAATGGATCCTAATTTGGATATAGTAATCCAAGAAGCTTGAGATTAACTAGATTTTTCTTAGTTTATACAGTGGGTTAGACAGATTCATAACACATTTTCTTAGTTAATGATAATTTCCATGAAGCATGTAATTAATGAAAGTTAACTAGCATTAAGATTTAAAATCCACCAAATACATGACGAGTAAAAAACGTTTCACTATATTGTTGGAGAAAATATTTTTATTATTGTGTGAAATGAAAGCAAACATAAAAACCATTTTTGCTTGTTAATTTGAAAATATATTACGTAATCAAGAAATTAACCAACTAACTAAACATTAACATATCTAAACTCATGATTATAGACATATTAACATAAATGATATTTTATTATAAAATACTTTCATAGAATATTATTAAAACTCATACAAAATTACTCCTAATCAATTAACTGTTTTATAGATTCACCTAGCATTGGAAATAAAAACTAACTACTTATAATAATAATAACAATAAAATGATAGAAAATTATACCAATACCGATTGTCAAAAGGACTAAAGCTTTTTGAAATTGTCACTTCTTGTTTCTCCAAAAACTCCACCCACAATCAATGTATGTATACAAAAATTAACCTAATCTAATCTAGAAGAAATGAATTACTCAATAGTAATAAGATTATAACAAAAATATCATGATAATGATATCAATGATAATAAATTTTAATAAATGTTCCAAAATTCATTATTCTAATAAAAGAATATGTTTATTCTCATTTTGTCATGTTTCATCCTATTAGGACTCCTAATTAATGTTATGTTACTTGTCAACTTATTGATTCTCTATTTCAAAATTCAAAAGTTAAATTTCATTCTCTAATTATATTAAATTAATAACATTAGAATAAAAGTTATAATAAAATTAATATAGATTATAAGGTCACATATTTAGTTAAATCAACGATTATAATTTTATATAACTAAAAAAATATTTCTTAATTAATAATTTATTTAAAATAACTGATTAATAATTTACTATAAAAATCTAATTAATTTTATAACCATAACTCCTACGGGTTATAAACTAAGGCTATTGGGTGTGGGCAACATGTTATTACATGTTATCACACCCAAAGTGTCCACCTCATATTTTAGTCATACTTTTGGTGTTATAACATCCAAGGTGAAAATTGACAACACCAAATAACATGTGATAACACTTATCATTTTCTTTTTTTTTTATGTTTTTAATTTCTATTTTTTTTATTTTGTTTTATTTTTTTAATTTATGTCATAATATTTTTTAAAAAACATATAAATTAGATAAAACATAATTAAAATAAATACTTAATTAAACATGCCATTTAAAAAATAAAAATAACATTACAACAAAAAAAAACATTGACCGAAAACATAATAAATTTAAAATTATAAAACCGGTACACTAATCTTCGTCTAAATATTTCCGCTCGATCTTCGCCTTCATTTTTCAGAGCACCTCCCACCGTCTTGGTCAAGGGCGGATCTTTATTAGGGCTAGGGGGGCTGTGACCCCCTCTGATTTTTTTTATTACAATTAGCCCCCATACTTTAATTTTATACATATTAGGCCCAAAAATATAAAATTTTGGCTGTGGCCCCCCCTGCTCATCGATTTTTATACATATTATATTTCTGGCCCCCCGAAATCAAATGTTGAAGTTCCGCGCCTGGTCTTGGTGGCATATTCTCCTCGCTAGTTTGAAGAATTGCCAAATCCTTCGCAATGCGATCTTCCTCGCTTTCACGACGAATGAACTCCAAATGCTCCCGTTGCAACTCATATCTTTTACGCGCGATTTCGTTGTGATCGTTAAATTTTTGTTTCATTTCAGCTTGCTCTCGACGTCGAGGCGGGGAGATCTCTTCAATGTCGTTCAAGTCGTCGGGTATCTCATCTGTGTCCGCATTGAGGTCGATATTCGTGCATGCGTCCGAAACGTCGACCGGACCCGAGCCGCGAGACCTCTTCAATTGTTGTTTCGTAAATGTTTCCGTTTTATTCCACTTTGGGTCGTACTTGACAATCTCCCAAATCTTTTCATGCTCTAAAACATGACCGGTCTCGACATTATATTGGTCCCTCGCCACTCTATAAACGTCAAAATCGGTCGCACCACTTTGCTTGTGCGAGGAAAGTTTGTTATAGACGAAATTGAACTTAGTGCACTTCTTGCTTATTTGAGTCCATTTTCTACTCAACATATTGTGATTGCGATAATTTCCATCCTTCTTCAAAATAGTGCGAAATTTACCGATCACGGCTTCCCAAAAAGCAACTTTTCTCATATCATTTCCTTGAGTCGGATTTTTTAATGTCCCGCACCATGCCACTGCCAACACATATTCCTCATCAACAGTCCACCATGTTTGAGGTTCGTCTTCTGATTACTCCACCGTAACCGCTTTCCCTTTCCTTTGTTGGTCATTCCCACCCCCCCCAGTGCGCTTGCGTCTCGGGTACCGTTTCTTGGGTGGGTGGTGGTTGTGTGGTATTTTGTTGCATTGTAGCGAATGTGTTGAAAAGGTTTTGTGGTAGGGTTGTAGGGACAGTGGAAGGGGTGAGGCGGGATTAAAAAGATGCCTTGAGTGCTGAGGATGTTCGCGTACAATTCGTATTGTGCAAAACAGAGAGGTGGAGATGTATTTGTGTTTGGAGGATGAGTGTTGGGGTTTGAATCTTTAGTGATGAAAAGATAACTTTTTTGAAGATTTGAAATAAGATGGTTTGATATGAGATTGTAGATAAAAAAATAAAGTTAGATGTATATATATAGGTGTAAAAGATTTAAAACTTGCATTTTTTACCGTTTAACAATGGTTTAAAATATTACCATTTGCATTATTTTTGATCGAAAATTGCTCGTTTCCATACGTTATCACAATAACGCGCTGCAACGTAATGCCGAATAACGGCTATGGGGCGCGGTGTTTGCGTTGTTATACCGCCGTTTTCTTATGTCCACGTCGGATTAACGGGAGAGCCCGTTGCCCATTCCGAGTCGTCTAATCTACTCTAATGAATGACGTTTTTTACCACATGTCACACTCTCATTCAATTTGTCAGATGTCATTTTTGTGGTTATTTTGAATTTTTTTTTTCCACATGTCATTTTATAGGGTTTCCTATTTTGTTAAATCCACATAATATTTTAATATAATAATTACAATAAATGTAGTAATAAATGAATATCAATTTTATTAATGGACTTACTTTCTAATTTTAAAATTCCTAAATTAAAATGCATTAGTTTCTTTTGTTTATTTATTTAAATTATTTTTTTTAATTTAAAAGATAAAAAAGCATTTCAATTTTAATAAAACATTATTTTTCTTATTAATTATAAATCAAAATTTCTTAAATATTTAGACCTTCATTTATATATATATATATATATATATATATATATATATATATATATATATATATATATATATATATATATATATATATATATATATATATATGGTGAGGTTCAATAGAGAACCATAATTAACCAATGAACCAAGGAACCAATCGTGAGCGTCGGAAATCATAACGATCCACGGCCAAGGAAATAGATGTACATTTTTATATTAGACGCACACACACCGAATTATGCCAAAAAATCCACCCTTTAAAAAAACCACCACCTTTTTTCATTTAAAATTTTTTTAGACCATGTTTTTTATCGAAAAAAAACCGAATATACCGTTGTTCACGATTTTTCGTCATCTTTCCATAGATATCCATGATGATATATAAAAAACGAACTTTTTTTTTTCGAAAAAAACTCACTTCCTCGAACAGTATGGATTCACACTGTGAATCTAAACTGCAAATATTTCAATTTTTAACATTTACAATATGAAAAATCTCGAACAGTTCAGATTCGTATTGTGAATCGGAATTACTATTATGCACACTGTGAATCTGAACTGTTCGAGATTTTTCATATTGTGAATGTTAAAAATTGAAATATTTACAGTTTAGATTCACAGTGTGAATCCACACTGTTCGAGGATTTTTTTTTTTTTGTAATCGGTGTTGATGTTTATTAATAGAGTACAAAAAATTAATATTTTTTTGGTATAATTAGTTTTTTTTGTTATAAAAATAAACCTAAATATTTAAAAAATAAGAAAATTAAGTGAGTTTTTTTCGAAAAACAAAAGTTTATTTTTTATATATCATCATGGATCTCTATGGAAATAGGACGGAAAATCATGAACAACGGTATATTCGGTTTTTTTTCGATAAAAAACTTGGCCTAAAAAAAATTTAAAGGAAAAAAAAAGAAATGGGTTTTGTTATAATCCGGTACATATACGTCCATTATAAAAGTTTACAACCATTCCTTTTGCCGTTGATCGCTTTAAATTTCAACGTTTTTGATTGGTTCCCTTGTTTATTGATTAATAATGGTTCTCTATTTAACTTTATATATATATATATATATATATATATATATATATATATATATATATATATATATATATATATATATATATATATATATATAAGTTTACTTATTTAATACATAGGTCTATGTAGATCTCACAGCTAATGTGAATAAATAAAAAAGAGGTGGAGACACCCCAAAGAGCGCGTCACTCCAATTTGTGTGATGTTCGAAAAATGCCTTGCTTTTTTCTTTTCTTATGCTGCGTTGATTTCCCAGCACAAGAGTCCCAAAAGTGGCTTCATACTTCTTAAAATGGGCTTCTGGAGAATATGGAAGTTGGGCTATTATATGGGCTGCCATAATTCACAAAGTGGGCTGTCAAGATGTGTTCTATTGGGCTGCCAAAAGCTAAGCTGGCAGCTTTCTGTATTTCTGTTCACGAGATCAAAAACTTGTCCGAATTCATTTAGTTTTTACAAAATCAAAGATCAATGAGTTGGTATGATGCTCGTAAATTTTCAGCTCCATCGGATAAAGTTTGCCCCTTCGTCTAATCGCTTGAAGAAAGTCGTATAATGCTGTCAAAAATCCGAAAATTCATTATATCGCTTTGTTTTTCTTGTTGCTCATGGATTTTGCTACAGAAATTCAATCCTGGTCGTAAGGTATTCGATGTGGCTTTAAGGATGCTCCAAAATACCATCATTCTTGTATGCATCTACACAAAAATAGTTTAAACGAGTAACAATATCCAAAACAATAAATCTAACGATTTAATGCAAAAAATAATATTGAAAATGTTAAAACTAAAATAAAATGCTTGCTAAAATATATACAAAAAACATCAAGCTATCAGTAACGTCCAAATTTCACAACCAAAATTTTTAATTTTTTAAAAGTAATAAAGGATCCAATTTCATAAAAACCATCATCACAAAACTATTGTTTCAAAAGACATCACAAAAATCAGAATATCGTAGTAAAGCAGAATCTCAAAATAGGAAAGTTGCCGATGTGAGTGTATAGTCACGCCTTCTCCTTCCCATTAATCTCTGAAGTACCTAAAACATTAAATTTCATAACTATAAGTCAAAACTTTGTGAGTTCCCTCACATACAACACATAAACCATACATAACAGTAACTAGTCTCTTTCAAATTAACATACATATTTCAACCCAATGGGTATGTTTCAACCCAAAAGGTCTATTTCAACCGAATGGGTATGTTTTAACCCAATAGGTATGTTTCAACCGAACGAAGTATGTAAACATACAAGCAGCATGTAAGACCCTACTAGTCAAGCTAACCATACAATCATGTCATAATAATTGTCATAAGTAATATAGTGAAACACAAGCTCATAAAGTGACATAAATTACATATAATGAAGCAATGGTAAAGATAAAAGCTTGATACCTTCCAATGATCAGAAATGAGGTGAAGATGGTGGATCTAGACTAGAACAAAGCACCCAAACAACAAGATGGACACCTTCTTCTTTCAAACTTTACACAAAGAGGCACAAAAGCTCAAACAACACCAATGGAGGGTAGGGTTACATGGGGTAGAGTTCTCTGGGGACAGAGATCATTTGGAGAGACGCATATTGAGGCATGTAACCCATCCCTAGAAGAAACTAAGAATTCGAATTAGGCTCATTTGGAGCCCATCAGCACCCCAACTGGCGATGTACCGACCCACTTGATTAATTTACCAGATTACCCGGTGAGTCTTTTGGTAAACATCGCAAGGTTGATAGACCACTTTCCTCCATCATCACCCCCAGAAAGATCTTTGAATCAAATCCATCTCTCCTAATCATGGAGTTACCAAATTCAAAGCCCCCATGTGTAATATCCAACTCCATGGGTTCATCTCTTGATCTCAACAAAACGATCCTAATCCCAGTCTCAAATAGTTGTTACTCCTCGCATGAAATATCTCTAATTCTCAAGAAATCAAGAGTGTCATACGGATAGGACTCAAAGTGGGATTCCAGGTTGATAAGGATTGTGGGCTCTAGTCATAAACATTTAAAGGTGATGGTTTTACATCAGGCTAACAATGAATACCATAACTCTAGATATAAGGGGGATCGACAAATGACGTAAAATCAAATGGATTCACAAGCCCAAAAGACAACATAAAGTATAATTTATAGGCCTCCACGAGACAAGAGTTCAAGACCATTCTATAATTGATGTCATTGTGTGACAACCCGTAATTTCAAATCTTGTAAAACTCAATCTTGGTCAACGAAAGTCAAACATATCAAATAAAGGTCAAACTTGTTTCTTTAATTATCTTAATATGGTTAGATTAATGAGTAATAGGTGCATAAACCTTATATTCGAAGGTGTTGCATGTTTTGGAGGGAAAACATTTGGAACCGAGAACCTTTCTCCGAACCGTAAACCGCCTCGCAGCCGCAAAACCTCGCATAGCTTCAGATTTCGGACCGCAAACGGTTTGCAGCCGCAAATGAGGTTCACGAACGAGAACCCACTCCTCGGACCGTAAACCTCAGTCTTATCCATTCGGTGTGGTAACCAATGAAGGTGTCCCATCAATTTTGTACCCTATATAGGGGCTGGACCGTGAACCCCTCCTCACTTCGTCAATTCCAGCCGAAAACCTACCCTTCACACTCAAGAACACCATCCGAAAACCCTCATTCTCTCTCAACTATCATCCTTCATCCTTTGAATTTTCTTAGGATCTTGCTTGGATCTTCAAGTGTTCTTCATTCATCAAGATCATTGGGTCGTAAACCCTTGAATCTCCTTCATTTCTTGAAGAACAATCAACCGCAAACCCAAGAACACCAAGATCTTCTTGGGCCGTAAACTCCAAGGTTGGTCGTGAACTCCTAACAGCCTTCCATTTTGCTTCTAACACTATTATTTTTAAGTTAAACTTACAAATTAGTCCAATTCCTTGTCGTTCTTATGTTTATATACACTAATTATATACATATATATTACATAAAATGCTAATTAGGACTCGGTTTTGCTACGGGACTTCACTCGAGGAAATAACATCCTATATCGAACATTCAAGCGAACCACTCACTTAAGGTGTGTTAACTCTTACATGTGAAAAAAACAAATAAAGGATTTCTTATGCTTTTAAATGTTGTTAAAATCATTTTTCAAACTCTTTCAAACTATTTTAGATTGCTGTTTATTTATCAAAATCGTATTCACTTATATATTTATGTATAAGTATGCTTTAACGGACTTAGGACTATTGCTAAATACCTTGACTCTTGTTCATTGTTTGGTTGTGGGCTTAGGGTAGGATCATTAGTCCGACTGTCGGTTATATCATAATTATACATGCTAAATATATACATGAATATTAAGTCTCATTTTCAAGAACATGCTTAAATCATTTGTATATACTGATCAAATGAGTCTTTACTCCAAATCATTTACAACATAAACAAACATACTAGTAAACTATAATAGGTATAGTTTAGAGGATCAATACATACTATTTTCTAGAACAGAGAATCAATGCATGAATCAATACATACTATTACTATTCATTACAAAGTATACTATTCATTTACAAGAACAGGAAGGAACTTACATACTATAACAAGAACAAGATAACTAAAATGTGAGATACTATTTCATAACATGGCAATATTCTTGCTAAGTCACATTTTGTAACCAGAGTCTCCTGGAGGGAGAACGTGAGTTTGTGTATAGATCTATAGGGATTGACCAGCCTACACCTTGCTGTTAGCTACAGTGGGACCTGTAGGTCTATGGGTGACAAATGTCATATCATTTTCGACGCCTAAAGAACGTCATGTTTTATACTAGTCAATCAAGCATGGTTATAACCTAATCACATTTAAACCTTAATTAACCAGTTTGGTTACAAGGCAGATAATGCATAAGTAATGTATTTTATACAATACTACTGTAAATCTTCATTTTCCATTACATTCATACAGTGATATTCTCACATAAGAAATGCATACTATTTTTCTAGTAAAGATGGGTTACAAATATGGAAAACATACATTTTATACTATTTCAAGTACAAACATACATTTTACACTATTACAAGAGAACAAACCTACAAAACAGTCGGGTCTTGGGTAAAAGACTACTTTTCATTTTTAGAAGAAAATATAGGATTTTCTGGAAAGTATACAAAAATTTTCACTAAACAAATACAAACATTTTCATGAAACAAATGCAGACATTTGACACTAAATACTTATGAACTCACCAAGTTAAATGTTGATATTCTCTTTCAAAATAAAATGTATTCTCAGGGAACCAGTAGGCAGGTACACTGGCACAGGTTTTGGAGAAGACGGAGCATGTTCAGACTCGTCTTTTGTTTTGATATATTTTTGGTGTCTTACAATTATACAAAGAACACACATGTATTAATTATTCTATTAGTGCAATGGACAGTGTTGCTTGTTTTACTATTGTACATGACGTCCTCCGCCCCCGAATGTTTCCGCCGTCTCGGTTTGGAGGTGTGACACATTGGGTACTGGGATTCATCAAACTTTGACTGCAATTTTGTAAACTCTACAAGATATTATGGCGATCTCATGAATATATGGGATACTTCCATCTTTCACAAAGCACATACAGTATCCAGTAGATACTACATTGCTACAACTGGACATTGGACATGTTTCTCTGACACCATTACCTTAGTGAACGTGTATGGTCCCAAATCCATAACAGATAAAAAAATGCTATGGGAGGACCTGCTCGAGCTCAAAAGGAACCTTAATGGCATATGTGTATTTTTCGGTGATTTTAACACGATGATAACTCCCGATGAAAGAGTCAATTATAGGTTTTGTCAATATAAAACATCTGATTTCAACAATTTCATTACTGAAGTGGGCATCCATGAATAAATTCTTGGTGGAAAACGTTTCACATACCTAAGAGACGACGATCTAAAAATGAGCAAACTAGACTGTTTACTTGTTTGTCAAAATTTCATCTCCAATTCACCCCCACCTCAATCACAACCCTACCACGAGAACACTTCGATCATTGCCTTGTTCTAATCAAGCCGTCTAACAGCAACTTTGGAATTTCTCCCTTTCACTTCTTCAACTCCTGGATTCTTAACAAATACTTTGACTAAATCTTTTAAAATTCTTGGAATAACTTTCAAGGATTTGGTGTTCCAGATAGGTACCTACTGGTAAAACTTAAACATCGAAAGAAAATCCTTGAGAAGTGGAGATCCATGGAGTCTTATAATTACGAAAACTCTACAAAGATGTTGCGTGACAAAATTGGGGAACTTGACTTAGCTGTTGAGTCTCGTCCTCTAACAGACTAGGAGATCAGCTCATGGTGAGAGGCAAAAATCAAAATACAGGAATTGAACACATAGGCAAATTAGACCTACAACAAAACTCTAAGATTGAATGTTAAAAACAAACAAAAAAGCAGGATTCATGGATTGAACATAAATGAAGAATGGTCCTTGGATCCTAAAACTATAATGAAAGAGGGGTTTGAATTTTTTCGATTGAAATTTCATGAGTCGTAGCCAAATAGACCTAAACTTATCAGCCCTCTTTTCAAGAAACTATAACCAAAGAAAAGTTCTTTGTTGGATGCACCAATCACGATCAAGGAAATCAAGGCAGCAGTACAGGGATGTGGCTCGGAGAAGTCCTCGGGACCATACGGTTTTTCATTTAAGCTTATTAAGCATAAATGGAATACCATGAAAGATGATATCATCCATTATGTTAGATACTTCGAAGAAACAAGGAATAATTCACAGGGATGTAATGCTTCGTTCATAACACTTGTTCTAAAAATATCTGATCCTATCTCACTTTGTGACTATCGACCCATCAGTAATTTATGGTAGTGCAGTGGATTAATGCTTCGTTGGTTACCGATTCCTAAGATGACCAAGTTAATGTTCACTAACGTAATCCTTTAGCAAATAAGTTCTTTCATATGTTGATCAGACGGATAAACTAACAAATTTACTAGTGTTCGGTTCGAGTTAAATTAGACTTATAATGGATTGATCAATTTGGCTCATTAAATCAATTCAATATATGATTGGTCGTCATATATTATCTCCTACAATTACTTACCCACTTTTCTATTTAACCCTAGGTTTTGGTCAAAACACTAGTCCTACATCTTTTCAATTCACAAAGATCATAAGATGCAAGTTTAATCAAGAATTATGGTCATGCAAACTTAATTAAAATCAGCAATAAACAGAAAAGTAGTTCTCATAAGCATAGAGAGGTTCTTTAATAAGCTAAAGTAACAAATAACCAACTAATCATAATCCAAACCATAAATCAAACCATGAAAAGTCACGCAATCTAATCTAATAGAAAGTTATAGGTTTTTAGCCCATGATTTCAATAGGTAAACACATAAAAACGAAGTTCATCTTAATATTCATGATTAAACACAAGCAAAACATAATAGGAAGTTGTTTTGCCTCAAATCTCTCAAATCCAAGCTATAATCGATCTTCTGCAACTGCAAGCTTCAAAGTGTGTTCTTGGCCTTCAAAAGACAACAATAGCTTCAAGAAAAGTTGGGTTTTGGAGGATTATATCTTCTATTTATAGGTTTCTTTAAGTCAGTCCTCTATGTGGTGGCAAGTCCAACACGACGTGGTCTTCAGGTTTATCACGTAACCCACACGTTTTCGAGGTTCGACGGGAAACTTCATAATACCACGCCGTGGTAATGTCACCACGTCATGGGAATAGGTATTTTCTTCATTTTAGCCTTGATCCAAGTTCCTAGCTTCCAGCTTCCAGGTTCCTACTTCCTTTTGGCTCAAAGCATGTCTTTTACCACTACAACACAACATACAATAGATTAGGTATCATTTATTCTTTAATGGGCATAAAAATGGCTAAAAATATCAAAATATAATGTAAAATATATGTATAGATATGCATATAGCAAAATACCCCACACTTAATCTTTGCTTTCCCCCAAGCAAAGTGATTTTTATCTTACCAATATTGTAGAAATCAATACATTTAAAACCCAACCATTATCCCAAGACCTCAATGCATGTATTTGTGTCTATAATTCCTAAAAACTTCCCATTCCTAAATACTCACAATCCTTATGAACCTTCACCCCTTAGCTTATACGAGATTCCTTTTTGCAACCCTCTGAATCCATCCCTAGAAATCTTTCTTAACCTCAATATATTTTTAGTTAAACTACCAAGCATACATAAATTCTAAAAGAATTACAACTTTGATACCACAATGAAGCTCTTTGGAATTCATCTCTTATTTGATATTTGCATTTCAAAATCTTTGAATTCACCACCTTCTTATTTGATTTTTGGTATACTAAACTTTTTGATTCTTCAGAATTTTTGATACTTTGATTTTCATACTTTGACAGCTCCAAAATTCTGTTAATTTTTGGTAATTTCTCTTTTATTTTTTATCTCACGTTTTTTTCCACTCAAATCCTACATGCTTAAGCAAGGAGCTTAACTTCAAGCTTTAATGGTTAGAGGTATTAGTCTAAGTGCAATGACTACATAAGCTTTCCTAGATAGATTTCAGGTACACGCTGCAAAACTTATTACATCATATAAACTACTCGATTATCTTTCATATTTCATGACTTTTCACTAATAATGGGACGCCATAAATACATTATAACATGTGTTGGCCCAGGTAAACATTTGAGTTCTCATCGCATCATCCCATACAATACTAGGAAAACATTTTAATTAGCTAAATTTTCCTATATTAAACTATTATTTCAAGCTAATATGAACGCATATTGTAAAAACTAGCAATTTTATGACAATGCAAAATTTGGTAAAAATCAAATGCTTTTTCCTAATGCAATAAACCCCCTACCCCACACTTATTTGATACAATTCCCTCATTGCATGCTATGCAAAACATAAAAGTAAAGAGAGAGAAAAATGAACAGACTCCCCTGGGATAGAAGTTGCAAGGTCAATCGTGTTGCGTATGTGTAGGATCGCTCGCAATATGTGTAAAAATGGAAGTGTGTGACTGCTATGGAACTCATCTTGAAGACTTGGACATTTTGTACTTCATAAGGTGTAGGAAAAGACTCAAAAATTGGACTCGAGACAGTCACCACGTCCTGGCAAGTAGGTGACAAATAATTTGCGTTTTCTATAACGACACCACGTCGTGGTAATTGTGACCACGTCGTGGTGTGTGAAAAAAATCCAAAAATAAATGCATTTCACAACAGATTTATTCAATAAGTTTGTCACAAATGACGATATGAACTTCCGGATATATGACTCATCAGCTCGGGTGATCAAATTAACGCTCTATATGCTCAAATTCGACTCTCTCGCCGCATTCCTTACCCCCACTTAAATTCATCAAAGCTCATGTGAAAAATACTCCTCTCGTCAACTCGAACTTTAGGGAAATCTAGAGACAACAACAATAACAAGGAAACAAATAAAGCACTTAAATCCTAAAATTACCATCATCCTTGAAAATAGAAAATAATGCAAACCAAACACAAACAAATAAAATTGTCTTAAATCCACTCAAACAAATAAAAGGATAATTTCACTCATCATCATCTCCTCCTCCATTTCCGCCACGTGCTCCGTTTTGTTTCGCCCAAAGCTCGTCCCATGTCGGGATATGCGGGTATGAGAGTGGATACTCACTTGGGCGTTGGATGTTCATGTGTTGCATCAAAATGTCGAGGTACATATTGGTGTAATTAACACCTCTACCCAAGTTTTCTTGATAACGGGGCAAACCAACATTATAAGGGTCCATTCCCAACTCATCCTCGGTAGGAATCACGGGTGGTTCTTCTTCCGAATCACGGGGCCTTTGTCTCACTCTCCTCCCTAGGCAGTCTCTTGGGTTGTCATTTGGAAAGGAGAAGTTCCCGAACCCATTGTCCACCACAATATTGGCTCGTTTATAAATAAGTGGACTAAAAAGTTTACTATCCTCCATCGTTAGCATAAAAGCCTCCCATTTTTAGAGAACCCACAAATGACCTTGCCAACCTTGTGATCAACATGCCACCATACAAAGGTGACCCCCAAACAATCTTTTCTTGCCCGGTTTGCAAAAAAATGAGCCATATGCCAAGGAACATAAACAAGTACACCCGTAGAAATGAGGCTCTGTGTTGTTCCGCCCAAAGCACGTCCCATGTCTGGATATGCGGGTATGAGACTAGATACTCACTTGGGCATTGGATATTATGGGTTTTTGAGCATTCTAATACTTCCTAAGTGTACATGCAACCCTAATAACCTTGAATCTATGTTTTCTCTATATACATGCAAATTTCTTTTCAAGGTTATTTCCTAACTAGCATGGCATGGGGATTACATAGAACATAAAATTAGTAGAAACACATACCTTGTTGTTGCTTGGATTCCTTCAAGACTTTGTGAGCCTAGCACCCCAAATGTTGTGCCTCAAATGCTTCACACAACACCACAAGACTTGGAATAACTTGAGAGAATACTTCTAGCACTCAAAATCGGTTATGCCCTCTCTAGTAACACTTGGTCCACTAGGTTACGATTTTGCTAGCCATAGGGTTCCTTTTATAGTGTGTCATAATTAGGGTTTACACATGAATGCCCTTAATTGTCATGACTCTTGATTTCCCATGACCCATGGGTTTGTAACTCCCATGGACTATCCATGGAGCTCCATATGGTTATAACCAAACCCATAAACAATAGATCATTAATCCACCATAAAAGAATTGATGATTGTCATAATCAACCCTATATATTTAATTAGTCTCACTTTGATCACCAAATTAATACTAGATTAATACTTGATCAATACTAATTAAATAATACTATTATTAATATATTAGAACTTATAATATATTAATAATCATAAGTGCCTTATTCTCTCATCTAGTCTATCCAAGTATTGCAATGCCATGCAACCCAAATGGACCATGCCGGGTCGGGTCAAGTACATACCAAATAAAGTTATGGACTTAGACACTATATCCAACAGTCTCCCACTTGGATAAGTCTAATAACTATATTTGCGAATATGACTTCAAAATCCGACTAGCAATCGTAGCTCTTTCAAAGTCTCTCGAAACTGAGATGATGATGATACGCCATTTAAGATAAGTGATCATATAATCCTCTGTTCTCATGATATCAGCCGGACAAACACATGGAACATGGTCTTACTTATTGTCCAGCATTTGTTTCTCGATCTCTGATTTGTTTCGACATAGAACTAAATTGAACACATCAATTAGGTTCTGACCGGGCCCGGTACATAGGTCAAAACCAAATCATCGAGGGGCCCAGATATCGCTTCTATTTCTAGAAGGAACAGATAAACTTCGACTGATATGCTTGTACTAACTACTTGTTGAATTACTCACAAAGGCACGTTTTATAACATCGAGTTACCAATGCGTTTTCGTACAATCAATGAATAACCAACTCATAGTCAACAACTCATATCTCTAGGTTTGAAGATTTATATGATATTACCGTCTTACGATCACTCGAGATAAATTCCATGAAGTGATGCAAGTGAGCGTGGGTTGAATCCAATACTCAGCCCTTATGAGTACTCATGAATGTTGTAGCAACCATTGCATTGTCTAAAGCACTTTAGACAAATCATACAAGCCAAATTCATGACAGTCTTGATTCATATCTACTTCCAACATATGACTGACTGTGGATGGTTTGAATAATATGATATATACCATAACATAATTATTCTGGAAGTCAAAACATGCAAAGTGAAACATAAGAATAATACTAATCTTATATGGCCCCAACACTTTGAGTGTAAATAAAAACACCTTTTATTTAAGCACCATATTGATTACTCATTATTTATGTTTCGATTAATCAACTTTATGCTTGAATTAAAACATTAGTTGTCCCATGCTCCAAGCATGTACACTATGTTTTTCCAAACAACAATTATGCCATACTCCAAGTATGCATACTATGTTTACTTATGGTCCTCTCTTTGTGAAATAGATCAATTGACAATATTCCAATGATGCTAATTTCACAATTCCAATCCTCGTTGTAAATGAAAGAATACCAAACTCTTGCCATCTACTGTAATATGTTAGATTCTAAACTTATATGCAATGATCCCCTTGTAATGACTATGCACAGAAGTCACAAAGACTTGGCAACAGAAATTACAAAGTATTCCAATGGAAAACAATTCCATGGAAATGAAGTCTCAAATTCAAAGTACATTCCTTTGAACATCCTTCTTAGCATTAAGTTCTTTAATCTTACACAGATTCAAAGAATAACTTCCACCTATGGAGACAATTCCATATTACCATTTTGACCATCACTTCTGAACAAGAGTTGCCTCTTTTCAAAATATGTCAATATGGTCCTTACTTTATACTTCTAATTGTCCATGAGCAACCAATCTTTGGTAAACCTCAGATTGTCCTCGACAACTTTGCTTAATCATTTTAGTCATTTCCAGTTCTATTCCTTTTTCCATCTTAATGCCCTAGGCATTTGGAAAATTTAGAATGGATGAATATTATAGCACATGTAATCAAACCTATACCCAAAGCATATGGGACATGATTTATGCTATAAAATTTTTTATTTGCCATGTTTTCATAATTCGAACTATGAAGAGGGATGCCGTAATCATAATCGAATTTTGAGAACGCAACATATATAGAATTTCCTTATGTTAAAGCATTCCAACATAACATTCATATATATTCTTGACTAAAGTAGATTAAATTCTCAATCTAAGCTTGTAGAATTGGAGTGAAGTATAAAATCCTCTCCCTTAATTATAGCAAAACAACTTTTTCAAGGCGAATTGAAACTTTTGTTTTCTATAATTAACATTGCTAACCTGCAATATTTAACATAATCGTCATGCTCCCACTAGCATAATGATTACCAGCATAACACTTTATGCTCCCACTAGCTTTGACATGTACTCAGAAATCTACTGGACTTCTAGAAATCAATACTTTATTGACTTTCTTACCAAAGTTCATATTTCTGATACTAGATTGCTTTGATAAGACTTTATCAAAAACATACACCTTTCCTTAGATAGCTCACATGTTTGTCTAGACCTTTTGCAATTCTCACTAGTTAGTGTGCCGGTTAACCACACACGCTCCACTAACTATATGAGAATGCAAATATCACAACCGCGATCTACTTAAAATCTTCTTAGTGGAAGCGTTTCCTCACCATCATTTTCATGAATCGAAGAGAAACCTTATGACACTTATATTTTATGGTGTATGTGTTCCTATCCATGTGAATTTGTCATAACCATAATCACAGGACTAGGTTAGTGACACTTCCAAATTCATAGGGACTGAACTTGTGCAATCTTAATTTCTTACCACCTGGTAGCACAATGCCCACCATTGCTTCCGGGTTGTTATGCAAACAATTGAGAACTCATAGAACTCACAAGCATAATCAACTTTCAACTGGAACAGACACAGAAACAAGAATATGTCAACACGATAGGTTACAAACCTCAAGTCGTGGGCTAGTGATTAACAAAACTCTTGATTTAGTTCTTGAAACTATTTCAGAATCATTTAGACTCCCACTATCCTCTTGACATATAAGACTTCTCTTTGTCAAGAACCATTCTTTGACAAAACAAATATTCAAGATCTAGTGCGGATTCTTATCAAGTTAAACACTTCTCACTATTGGTCTTAGCTGGTCTTTGTTTTATCCAAAACATCACAACTTACCAATCTCAAATGTACAAGAATAGGAAACATCTTACTCTACATTTGACAAGTGTTATGAACTTTCTAAAGACTATGTCACTCAAGTTACAATCTTGGAGTATAACTCCAGGATTTGTTTTTGGCACGAAGTATGAATTATCTTTTGATTTAACCATTTCAACAATTCACGATTCCTCTCCTCAGGCAACAAACACACTAAGGTGTCCTTAGAGGATCAATTGTGATATGGTTCCATAATCACTAAGATAATCATAAAACAAAATACACAAGTACTCTCCCATCTCTTCAGATTGGAGAAAATTTTATCTTTCTGCCTTATTTGATTCTTCTTATTCATTCTGCCATACATTGAAACTTTTCCAATGTTTCAGAATTACACTTAAACTCGTAAGCATAACCATATTTACTAAACTTTAGTAAATCATAACGAATAATTTTATCTATCTTTGTGGTGGACCTGACCAGCACACAACCAAGTGTACCCAATCTTTTAGTCCTTCACTTGACTCACATGTACATGTGAGCAAGGAATTAGTCTTAATTTCCCAAAGACGAAAACTTCTCATTCATCATACAATACAAGTTGCATGATTCCAAGTTTCTATCTAACTGAAACTTGGGCGATAATAATCTTTCCTTATTTGGTAAATTATGATACTACCACAAATGAAAGAATCAAATCCATTTTCAAATATTGCTATTAATGGAAACATATAATCAACAATTTTCACAAATGCCATTGTAAGGATACTTAAAATAAATAAAATCAAAACTTTTCTTTATTTTAAAACTTTGCGGAAAACTTATCCTTACAACCCATATGAAAACCTTGTTGTTATCTATTCCTAAGCAATATGTCTCAACTCTTAAGTAATAGCTCAAAATTCTGATCACCGAACCATGCGATCAAAATCCCTCTTCGCGATCAGAATCAGCATATACTTCCTTTAAGTTTCTTCACTTTTCTTTGATTCTTAAAACATCAACATGTGACCCAGTCATATCATGCAATAAGAATCTCAGAATAGAAACTTAATAGAGTTAGACAATGGACTTTACCTGAAGTAGAGTCAAACATTTGACTTTACTATCCTTATGGACTTTTAGGTAAATTTGGCAGCTTCGCAACCAATGCCCTTCCTTTGGCAACAGAAACATATGGACTCTTTGGAAACGGTACACGGGACTATCACAGACTTAGCCTTTCTCTTTACCATTTGGTCAACCGAGTTGACTATGGCCAATCCCTTTCAATTGGGAAGAGAAAGTTTTTCTGGACTTCCAATGTTACCATTGTCAATGTCCATGGAAGTTTGGGAAGTTGATCTTCCAATCAAATTTTTCTTTACCAATGCTCCAAATCATTGCTGATTCAGCATCATCAAGCAAATAGGTAAGATCATTAAGGGTCATGTCGTGATCTGTTATCAGGGAGTGACCAAGTCAACAGCCAGCTACCTTGAGACTTCGACACCCTACCCTCCCGGCTTGTTAATATGTGACTTAATCTCCAAGACCTAAGCATATATAGACTTTGTTTGCCAATAGGGATTGAGTGACTTAGAACTTATCATGTCTTGAAACTTGTGGGATAAGGAGATTTATTGGAGGAGGTGGAGGAAGTGAAGTATGATTTCCAGTCCCACTAATGCACAACAAAGGGATTGATCTTTCACCTTGGTTGCCATTTGGGATATCATCTTCATTAGAAAGCTTGTTCCTAAAGATTTGGGAATACCATAGCTGTCTAAACTAGACATCTATAATGGGAGAAATTCAAGTTAGTTGATTTAAAGTCCTTAATATAACACCCAATATGAAATATTAAGGCTAGGACCCAACAACCTATTTATAACTGGAAGAGGGATGCCGTAATCCAAATTATAAAATAGTTGAAGGTAGGTAAATGACGATTTACCAATTTCCTACCATAAAAACGAAATATAATTAAGTTTTTAATTGGATTTGAAACTCCTAGATCTTTTGAGATACATTGAACTTTCAATGGCATGTTTGAATCTCGATTGTGCCCTCTCAAGTTTGTGACTGGGATGCCGAGGATCACAAATAAGGTGTGAATAACCATACAAATTGACTTGGTACCCTCAACAATATTACCTAATCGATGTACCGGTTAACCACACGCGCTCCACCGATCTATAATAAAGTCAAGTTACCCTTTGCCACTCTTACTAGTCCATGTTAGTGTGTCGGTTAACCACACACGCTCCACTAACGACTTGGTAAGGTACAAAGTGTAATTTTATGGGCTAGCACCAATTTCACATTTTCCTAAAGTAACTAAGATTGGGAATTTATAATGTATAGTTACTTTATAATTCATTATACTTTTAACAAGTATTTAAAGTCGTATCCTACCCGTTCTGCTAACGACCCTCCACCGATCAAGGAAGCGGTGGGTGAGAGTGGACACCCATTAAGTCACCATTTTACAGGCAACAACCTTATACCCCCCTTATAGACCGGCTTCGTGAATGAGGCCTACTAACGGTAAGAATGACATATTCTTATACATATCTATATAATAAAATTATAATAATAGTATAAGTGTTGATTTTTAAACCTTTTAAAAATCTAAGGTTTAATTTGGAATTAAAGTATTAGAGTGTAAGACTTTTCAAATTCCAACACTTGAGGGCAAGAATTGAAACTATTCCAAGTCTCTTCAATTTGTACCTTATGAGTTTTAATGGTTCATAAAATGAAGACTCTTCATTTTATGAAACTTCTTTAGTTCTTTAATCACAATTTAAAGAAGTGACTTTTGGTTATCCATAACTTGAGGACAAGTTATGGACACCATCATTGCCATTAAGATCATGAATTAAACATACATGGAGGTTACATATAATTCCTATGATCTTCTAAACTCATATGAACACAAATTCATGTCAAGCAATTTCAAGAAATCATATAAACATATACAATACTTGAAAATTGATAAAAGTCATGTAAAATGGGTTAACATAATCATTATCATTTTGAAAAACAGATTTTACAAGTCCAAAACAGATTGGGATAATGATCTTAATCCATTTCCAGCAACAAAACTCGAAAAAACTGCCCAGCACGCTCCTACTCACCGAGTGCATTATTCTACTCGGCGAGTAGAATGAATTTGTTCATGGACTCGGCGAGTCCTCCCCATGGACTCGGCGAGTCCAGTCGTCAGAGTGCAGAATTTTCGATTTTTAAGCAGTTTTGCATCAAGTATACAGAAAACAAACCTGGCTCTGATACCACTGATGGGTTTTTGAGCATTCTAACACTTCCTAAGTGTACATGCAACCCTAATAACCTTGAATCTATGTTTTCTCTATATACATGCAAATTTCTTTTCAAGGTTATTTCCTAACTAGCATGGCATGGGGATTACATAGAACATAAAATTAGTAGAAACACATACCTTGTTGTTGCTTGGATTCCTTCAAGACTTTGTGAGCCTAGCACCCCAAATGTTGTGCCTCAAATGCTTCACACAACACCACAAGACTTGGAATAACTTGAGAGAATACTTCTAGCACTCAAAATCGGTTATGCCCTCTCTAGTAACACTAGGTCCACTAGGTCACGATTTTGCTAGCCATAGGGTTCCTTTTATAGTGTGTCATAATTAGGGTTTACACATGAATGCCCTTAATTGTCATGACTCTTGATTTCCCATGACCCATGGGTTTGTAACTCCCATGGACTATCCATGGAGCTCCATATGGTTATAACCAAACCCATAAACAATAGATCATTAATCCACCATAAAAGAATTGATGATTGTCATAATCAACCCTATATATTTAATTAGTCTCACTTTGATCACCAAATTAATACTAGATTAATACTTGATCAATACTAATTAAATAATACTATTATTAATATATTAGAACTTATAAAATATTAATAATCATAAGTGCCTTATTCTCTCATCTAGTCTATCCAAGTATTGCAATGTCATGCAACCCAAATGGACCATGTCGGGTCGGGTCAAGTACATACCAAATAAAGTTATGGACTTAGACACTATATCCAACAGGATATTCATGTGTTGCATCAAAATGTCGAGGTACATATTGGTGTAATTAACACCTCTACCCAAGTTGTCTTGAAAACGACGCAAAGCAACATTATAAGTGTCCATTGGCAACTCATCCTCGGTAAGAATCACGGGTGGTTCTTCATCCGCATCACTGGGACTTTGTCTCACTCTCCGCCCTAGGCAGTCTCTTGGGTTGTCATTTGGGAAGGAGAAGTTCCCAAACCTATTGTCCACCACATTATTGGCTCTTTTATAAAGACGTGGACTAAAAAGTTTACTATTCTCCATCGTTATCATAAAAGCCTCCCGTTTTTAGAGAACCCCCAAATGACCTTGCCAACCTTGTGATCAACTTGCCACGATACAAAAGTGACCCCCGATGATCTGTTCTTGTCCCTTTTGCCAAAAAATCAGCCATATGCCAAGGAACATCAACAAGTACACCCGTAGAAATGAGGCTCCGTGTTGTTCCGCCCAAAGCTCGTCCCATGTCGGGATATGCGGGTATGAGACTGGATGCTCACTTGGGCGTTGGATGTTTGTGTGTTGCATCAAAATGTCAAGGTACATATTGGTGATATTAACACCTCTATCCAAGTTGTCTTGATAACGTCGCAAATCAACATTATAAGGGTTCATTAGCAACTCATCCTCGGTAGGAATCACGGGTGGTTCTTCTTCCTCATCACTCGGCCTTTGTCTCACTCTCCTCCCTAGGCAGTCTCTTGGGTTGTCATTTGGAAAGGAGAAGTACCCAAACCCATTGTCCACCACAATATTGGCTCGTTTATAAAGAAGTGGACTAAAAATTTTACTATTCTCCATCGTTAGCATAAAAGCCTCCCATTTTTAGAGAACCCCCAAATGACCTTGCCACCCTTGTGATCATAATGCCACCATACAAACGTGACCCACGAAAATCTTTTCTTGTCGGGTTTGCCAAAAAATCCGCCATATGCCAATGAACATCAATAAGTACACCCGTAGAAATGAGGCTCCATGTTGTTCCGCCCAAAGGTCGTCCCATATCGAGATATGCGGGTAAGAGAATGGGATAATCACGTGGGCGTTGGATGTTCATGTGTTGCATCAAAATGTCGAGGTACATATTGGTGTAATTAACACCTCTACCCATGTTGTTTTGAAAATGGCGCAAAGCAACATTATAAGGGTCAATTGGCAACTCATCCTCGGTAGGAATCACGGGTGGTTCTTCTTCCGCATTACTGGGACTTTGTCTCACTCTCCGCCCTAGGCAGTCTCTTGGGTTGTCATTTGGAAAGGAGAAGTTCCCAAACCCATTTTCCACCACATTATTGGCCCTTTTATAAAGAAGTGGACTAAAAAGTTTACTATTCTCCATCGTTAGCATAAAAGCCTTCTGTCTTTAGAGAACCCCCAAATGACCTTGCCAACCTTGTGATCAACATTCCACCATACAAAAGTGACCCCCGACGATCTTTTCTTGTCCCTTTTGCAAAAAAATCAGTCATATGCCAAGGAACATCAACAGGTACACATGAAGAAATGAGGCTCCGTGTTCTTCCGCCCAAAGCACGTCCCATGTCTGGATATGCGGGTATGAGACTAGATACTCACTTGGGCATTGGATGTTCATGTGTTTCATCAAAATGTCAAGGTACATATTGGTGTAATTAACACCTCTACCCAAGTTGTCTTGATAACGGTGCAAAGCAACATTATAAGGGTCCATTGCCAACTCATCCTCGGTAGGAATCACGGATGGTTCTTCTTCCGCATCATTGGGCCTTTGTCTCACTCTCCTGCCTAGGCAGTCTCTTAGATTCTCATTTGGAAAGGAGAAGTTCCCAAACCCATTGTCCGCCACAATATTGGCTCGTTTATAGAGAAGTGGACTAAAAAGTTTACTATTCTCCATCGTTAGCATAAAAGCCTCCCTTTTTTAAAGAACCCCCAAATGACCTTGCCAACCTTGTGATCAACATGCCACCATACAAAGGTGACCCCCGACGATCTTTTCTTGCCCGGTTTTCCATAAAATCAGCCACATGACAAGGAACATCAATAAGTACACCCGTAGAAATGAGGCTCCGTGTTGTTCCGCCCAAAGCTCGTCCCATGTCGGGATATGCGGGTATGAGACTGGATACTCACTTGGCGTTGGATGTTCATGTGTTGCATCAAAATGTCGAGGTACAAATTGGTGTAATTAACACCTCTACCCAAGTTGTCTTGATAACGGCGAAAATCAACATTATATGGGTCCATTAGTAACTCATCCTCGGTAGGAATCACGGGTGGTTCTTCTTCCGCATCACTAGGCCTTTGTCTCACTCTCCTCTCTAGGCAGTCTCTTGGGTTGTCATTTGGAAAGGAGAAGTTCACAAACCCATTGTCCACCACAATATTGGCTCGTTTATAAAGAAGTGGACTAAAAAGTTTACTATTCTCCATCGTTAGCATAAAAGCCTCCCGTTTTTAGAGAACCCCCAAATGACCTTGCCAACCTTGTGATCAACATGCCACCATACAAAGGTGACCCCGATGATCTTTTCTTGCCCGGTTTGCCAAAAAATCAGCCACATGACAAGGAACATCAATAAGTACACCCGTAGAAATGAGGCTCTATGTTGTTCCGCCCAAAGCTCGTCCCATGTCGGGATATGCGGGTACGAGACTGGATACTCACTTGGCGTTGGATGTTCATGTGTTGCATCAAAATGTCGAGGTACAAATTGGTGTAATTAACACCTCTACCCAAGTTGTCTTGATAACGGCGAAAATCAACATTATATGGGTCCGTTAGTAACTCATCCTCGGTAGGAATCACGGGTGGTTCTTCTTCCGCATCACTAGGCCTTTGTCTCACTCTCCTCTCTAGGCAGTCTCTTGGGTTGTCATTTGGAAACGAGAAGTTCCCAAACCCATTGTCCATCACAATATTGGCTCGTTTATAAAGAAGTGGACTAAAAAGTTTACTATTCTCCATCGTTAGCATATAAGCCTCCTGTTTTTAGAGAACCCCCAAATGACCTTGCCAACCTTGTGATCAACATGCCACCATACAAAGGTGACCCCCGACGATCTTTTCTTGCCCGATTTGCCAAAAAATCAGCCATATGCCAAGGAACATCAATAAGTACACCTGTAGAAATAAGGCTCCGTGTTGTTCCGCCCAAAGCTCGTCCCATGTCGGGATATGCGGGTATGAGACTGGATGCTTACTTGCGCATTGGATGTTCATGTGTTGCATCAAAATGTTAAGGTACATATTGGTGATATTAACACCTCTACCCAAGTTGTCTTGATAACGGCGCAAATCAACATTATAAAGGTCCATTGGCAACTCATCCTCGGTAGGAATCACGGGTGGCTATTCTTACGTATCACTGGGCCTTTTCTCACTCTCCTCCCTAGGCAGTCTCTTGGGTTGTCATTTGGAAAGGAGAAGTTCCCAAACCCATTGTCCACCACAATATTGGGTCGTTTATAAAGAAGTGGAGAAAAAAGTTTACTATTCTCCATCGTTAGCATAAAAGCCTCCCGTTTTTAGAGAACCCCCAAATGACCTTGCCACCCTTGTGATCAACATGCCACCATACAAACGTGACCCCCGAAAATCTTTTCTTACCCGGTTTGCCAAAAAATCCGCCATATGCCAAGGAACATCAATAAGTACACCCGTAGAAATGAGGCTCCATGTTGTTCCGCCCAAAGCTCGTCCCATGTCGGGATATGCGAGTATGAGACTGGATACTCACTTGGGCGATGGATGTTCATGTGTTGCATCAAAATGTCGAGGTACATATTGGTGTAATTAACACCTCTACTCAAGTTGTCTTGAAACGGCGCAAAGCAACATTATAAGGGTCCATTGGCAACTCATCCTCGGTAGGAATCACGGGTGGTTCTTCTTCCGCATCACTGGGACTATGTCTCACTCTCCGCCCTTGGCAGTCTCTTGGGTTGTCATTTGGAAAGGACGAGTTCCCAAACCCATTATCCACCACATTATTGGCTCTTTTATAAAGAAATGGAGTAAAAAGTTTACTATTATCCATCGTTAGCATAAAATCTTCCCCTCTTTAGAGAACCCCCAAATGACCTTGCCAACCTTGTGATCAACATGCCACCATACAAAAGTGTCCCCCGATGATCTTTCTTGTCCCTTTTGCCAAAAAATTAGCCATATGCCAAGGAACATCAACAAGTACACCCGTAGAAATGAGGCTCCATGTTGTTCCGCCCAAAGGTCGTCCCATATCGGGATATGCGGGTATGAGACTAGATACTCATTTGGGCGTTGAATGTTCATGTGTTGCTTTAAAATTTTGAGGTACATATTGGTGTAACTAACACCTCTACCCAAGTTGTCTTGAGAACAGCGCAAAGCAACATTATAAGGGTCCATTGGCAACTCATCCTCGGTAGGAATCACGGGTGGTTCTTCTTCCGCATCACTGGGCCTTTGTCTCACTCTCCTCCATAGGCAGTCTCTGGGGTTGTCATTTGGAAAGGAGAAGTTCCCAAACCCATTGTCCACTACAATATTGGTTCCTTTATAAAGAAGTGGACTAAAAAGTTCACTATTCTCCATCGTTAGCATATAAGCCTCCTGTTTTTAGAGAACCCCAAAAGACCTTGCCAACCTTGTGATCAACATGCCACCATACAAAGGTGACCCCCGATGATCTTTTCTTGCCAGGTTTGCCATAAAATCAGCCGCATGGCAAGGAACATCAATAAGTACACCCGTAGAAATGAGGCTCCGTGTTGTTCCGCCTAAAGCTTGTCCCATGTCGGGATATGCGGGTATGAGACTGGATACTCACTTGGGCGTTGGATGTTCATGTGTTGCATCAAAATGTCGAGGTACATATTGGTTTAATTAACACCTCTACCCAATATGTCTTGATAACGACGCAAAGCAACATTATAAGGGTCCATTCGCAACTCATCCTCGGTAGGAATCACGGGTGGTTCTTGTTCCGCATCACTGGGACTTTGTCTCACTCTCCTCCCTAGGCAGTCTCTTGGGCTGTCATTTCAAATGGAGAAGTTCCCAAACCTATTGTCCACCACATTATTGGCTCGTTTATAAAGAAGTAGACTAAAAAGTTTACTATTCTCCATCGTTAGCATAAAAGCCTCCCGTCGCTAGAGAACCCCCAAATGACCTTGCCAACCTTGTGATCAACATGCCACAAAAAAAAGGTGACCCCCGACGATCTTTTCTTGCCCAGTTTGCCAAAAAATCAGCCATATGCCAAGGAACATTAATAAGTACACCCATAGAAATGAGGCTTTGTGTTGTTCCGCCCAAAGCTCGTCCCATGTCGGGATATGCGGGTATAAGACTGGATACTCACTTAGGCGTTGGGTGTTCATGTGTTGCATCAAAATGTTGAGGTACATATTGGTGTATCTAACACCTCTACCCAAGTTGTCTTGATAACGGAACAAAGCAACATTATAAGGGTCCATTGGCAACTCATCCTCGGTAGGAATCACGAGTGGTTCTTCTTCCGCATCACTGGGCCTTTGTCTCACTCTCCTCCCTAGGCAGTCTCTTGGGTTGTCATTTGGAAAGGAGAAGTTCCCAAACCCATTTTCCACCACAATATTGGCTCGTTTATAAAGAAGTGGACTAAAAAGTTTACTATTCTCCATCGTTAGCATAAAAGCCTCCCGTTTTTAGAGAACCCCCAAATGACCTTGCCAACCTTGTGATTAACATGCCACCATACAAAGGTGACCCCCGGCGATCTTTTCTTGCCCGGTTTGCCATAAAATCAGCCATACGCCAAGGAACATCAATAAGTACACCCGTAGAAATGAGGCTCCGTGTCGTTCCACCCAAAGCTCGTCCCATGTCGGGATATGCGGGTATGAGACTGGATACTCACTTAGGCGTTGGAGTATTGGATTAGTGTCTAAGCCCGTAACTGTATTTGGTATGTACTTGACCCGGTTGTGCGTGGTCCTTTTGGGTTGCCTTCACCAAAGCAACTTGATAGGATGATTTATGGAGAAAGAGGATTAATTATGATTTATTAATATATTATATGAATAATATATTAAAGGAGCAATCATATTGTTTAATTAATATTAGTCAAGAATTAATTAAGAATTAGTTTTGTGACTAAAAGATATTAATTAAACTTAGGGGACTGGAATTGTAATTATAAGATAATTGAAATTAGACTATGGATCACCTTGGAACATAGGTTGGACGAATTCTATGGGAGGCCCATAAGGAATTCGTCCAAGGGGTGTTCTAAAGGGAGTCCATGGGCTGCTTGGAGCCTAAGCAGTCAAATTAGGGTTTCCTTGTTTGATAACCCTAATAGCCTCACTATATAAAGACCCCTATGGCCCCAAAAACGTGGTTAACTCTTTTGGAAGAACCCTAGGACGTTTTTGGCGCTCCTCCTCCTTCTCATTAGTCATTCTCTTGCTCTTGGTGTTTGTAAACCATTAGAGGAGTGACAATTGTGACTCTAAGCTCCAAGGAAAGAAGATTGAAGAGATTCAAGCCATTCTACAAGAGTTAATCATCTAGATCTGTTCTTACATGTCAATTTCGAAATTAGTATGCTAGATCTAGGGTTTATAAGTCTTGGATGAATTGCATGTATAATAGAGAAACCTAGATCCAAGCTTTAGGGTTTGCATGAGCACATAGGATGTTCTTTTGTATAAAACCCATCAGTGGTATCAGAGCCTTGATTGGTTTCTGTTGTATTTGATGTTTACATGTTCATCTATTGCTTGAAAAATCGATTTCTGCCCTCTGCCCGACTGAACTCCGCGAGTCACTTGCTGGACTCGGCGAGTCAGCCCAACTCGACGAGTCCAGACTGTGACTCGGCGAGTCTGGGAGTTAGACAGAGGGTAAATCGAAATTTTTGCTATTTTTGCTGAAGGATAATTACCAAAAACGTTTTTTCATCAATAAAATCCGAATTTTATCAATATTTGGTGATTATCCTTACCAAAATAGAAGATAATTGTCAAAATTAAGATAATTACTTGTTTTATAAGATAAATATTAATTATTTGTAATTTTGTTTTGAATTATCTAGTAAGAAATTGAATTAGGTCAAATTTAGATAATTACCAATTATTTGATTAATTTTAATTATTTGTAATTTGATCTTGATAGTTTTGAAAAGTTTCAAAACTTGCCCTCAAGTTTTGGAATTTAAATTTTTGATTAAAAGTTTAATGTTGAAATATTTAAATTCTTAACCCTAATGTTTTGAAATGTTTCAAAACTTGCCCTCAAGTTTTAGAATTTAAATTTTTTGATTAAAAGTTTAATTTTTGAAATTTTAAATTCTAAAACCCTAGTTTTGAAAAGTTCAAATTATACCCTTATGGTTTTATTAAGTTAAATAAAATTATAATTAAAAGAAAGTTAATAAATCCATAATGATATGGTTTATATTTAATTAAATTAAAAGGTGTAATTTATAAAATTAAACCACCTAGTATTTTAAAAGTGTAAAATACACCCTTATACTATATAAGATTAAAAGTCTAATATTATATATGTATAGCTTAAATGCTAGTCTTACCATTAGTAGGCCTCATTCACGAACCCGATCTATAAGGGGGGTATAAAGTTATGGCCTATAAAATGGCCGTTTAATGGGTGTCCACTCTCACCCACCGATTCCTTGATTGGTAGAGGGTCGTTAGCCGAACGGGTAGGATAGGGCAAACCCTTTCCATTAAAAGGATAATGAATTATAAAGTAACTAAACGTTTTTACAAAAATTCCTAATCTTAGTTACTTTAGGCAAAGGTGAATTTGATGCAATTCCATGAAATTACACTTTGTACCCTCGCTAAGACGTTAGTGGAGCGTGTGTGGTTAACCGGCGCACTAAATGGGTTCTAAGCAAAGGTTACGAAGGGTGACTCAATGTTTGTCATAGTTTTGGTGGAGCGTGTGTGGTTAACCGGCACATCGAATAGGTGACTGTAACATTGGGGGCACCATGTATGTTTGCATGGTTATTCACACCCTGTTTTGTGATCTTCGGCATCTCAGTCACAAATCGAGGGGCATATCGAGATTTAAACATGCCATTGAAAAGTTCAATGAATCTCAAAAGATCTAGGAGTTTTCAATACATTTAAAACTTAATCTCTTTTTCGTTTTTCATGGTGGAAAATTAGTGAATCGTCATTCACTTACCTTAAAATGTTCTGCAATTTGGATTACGACATTCCTCTTCCAAAATTGTAGAATATTGTGTTGGGTCCTAGCCTTAATATCTTGTTTGGGTGTTTTATTAAGGACTCAATCAACTAACTTGAATTTTCTCCCATTTTGTAGATGTCTGATTCTAACTATGGTTTTCCCAAATCCCTTGGAACAAACTTTCCACATGAAGATGATATTCCACGATTCGATCGAGGAACAAGAGATCATGCTTCACTTCCTCCACCTCCTCCTATTATTCTCCCTAACCTACAAGTTCAAAGGCTTGAAAAGTTCAAGCTCACTCAAGCCTTTTTCCCAAGTAAACATGAAGAAGGAAAGTCAGTGTGTGCATACGTCTTAGAGATGAAGTCACACATTGATAGGTTAAGAATGTTGGGATTCGTTGTCTGTGCGAAGCTAGCTGTTGACTGGGTTCTTCAATCACTTCCTGACTCATATAGTGAGTTCGTAAGAGAGTACTATATGATAGACCACGATGTGACCGTCATCGATCTCACCTATTTGTTTGTTGCTGCTGAATCAACAATGATTTAGCGCACTGGAGAAGCAAAGTTGATTGGTGGATCTGCCTTCCAAACCTCCATGGACATAGGCAATGGCAACGAAAGGCATGCCATGGTCGAAAAGTTTGATCATAAGAGAAAGGCAAAGTCTGAGGTAGTTCCGTGTGCTGTTCCAAAAGAGTCAATTTGCTTTTATTGCCAAGAGAAGGGGCATTGGAGATGAAGCTGCCCTGTCTACCTGAGAGATCTAAGAGATGGGAGAGTCAAGACGTATGGCTCTACTTCAGGTAAAATCCATTAACTAACTCCATAAGTTCCTATTTTTGATTCTTGATACATTATATGATAAGATTACATTTGTGATGTTTTGTAGAATCGAAGAAAAGTGAGGAAGCTTAAAGGAAGAAGTGAGCTGAGTCTGATCGCGAAGAAATGGATTTCGATCACATGGATTCGAAGATCGGATTTTTTTGAGCTGCTACTTTAGAGTTAGGATAAGTTGTTAAGAAATGTAATAGCATAGTTTTTCATTTAAGTTGCGTTGTAAGGACAAATTTTTCCGCAATAAAATAAATTTTGATTTTGTCTTATTTATTTATCCTTGCAATGACATGTATGAAAAATTGATGTTCGTGTATTTCTATTATTAGCAATATTGAAATGGATGTGATTCTTAGTTATGTTATTTATGGTAGTGTCATAATTTTCTAAGTGAGGAAAGATTCCCATCGCCCAAGTTTCAACTGAACAGAAACTTGGAATCATACAAACTATATTGTGTGATGTATGGAAATCTTGGTACTTAGGTAATTAAGATTAATTCCTTGTTCATATAAGTATGTGAGTCAAGTGAAGGACTAAAGGAACTAGTACACAATGTTGTGCACTATTCAAGTCCACCATAAATAATAATAACATTATTCGTCCTGATTTACTAAAGGTCTAGTAAATGTGGTTATACTTACAAGATTAAGTGTAATTCTGAATCATTGAGAAAGGTTTCAATGAATGACAGAACGAATAAGTAGAATCTATAAAGGCAGAAAGATAAAAAGTTTCTCCAATCTAAAAAGAAGGGAGAGTACTTTTGTATCGTGTTTTATGATCGTCTTAATGATTAAGAACCATATCACGATTGATCCTCTAGGGGCATCTTAGTACACAAGTATGGCTAAGAAAAGGAATCGGAAATTGTTGAAACGGTTAAATCAAAAGGATGAGTCATACTTCGTTCCAAAATCAAGTCTTAGAGTCATACTCCAAGATTATAAATTGACTGACACATCTTAAGAAGGTATAACACACTCATCAAATGTGAAGTAGAAAAATTGTTTTTCTTACTCTTGCACGTTTGAAATTGGTAAGTTGTGATGTCTTGGAGAAGACAAAGACCAACTAAGACCAACTGTGTGTAGTGGTTTGTCTTGATATAGACATATACTAATTCTTGAATATTTGTTTTATCAAGAAATGTTTCTTGATAAGAGAATCTAATATGTCAAGAGGTTAGTGGGAGTCTAAATGATCTTGAAAAGTTTCAAGAACTAATCAAGAGTAAACCTATTAAACACTAGCATACGACTTGAGGATTGTAGCCTATCGTGTTGACGTATTCTTGTTTCTGTGTCAATCCAGTTGAGTTGATTATGCATATGAGTTCTACGAGTTCTCAATAAACTGTATAAGGCAAGCACCTTGTTCAATGAAAGTACATTGACTGGCATAGGTGAGCTGCTAAATAACTTGGAAGCAATGGTGGGACCCTTGATGGCAAGAAATTAAGTATGAACAAGTTTTGTCCATAAGAGTTTGGATTTGTCATAAACATTATCTTATGATTATGGTTATGACAAATTCGCATGGATAGGAACACATGCACAATAAAATCTAAGTATCATAAGGTTTCTCTCCTTCATGAAAATGATTGTGAGGAAACGCTTTCACTAAGAGAGATTTTAAGGAGATGGCGATTATGTAAATTGCATTGTCAAATTTGATTATGATTATGACATCCCTCTTCATAGTTCGAATTGTGAGATTTGGCAATTAGTCTGAACATTTGGGACTTAATAATCTAAGATCTGAATTAGTTTAGACACACATGTGAGTTGTCTGAGGAAAGGTGTATGAGTTTGAGAAGCTTAGATAAAGGCTTATCGAAGCACATCGTATTGGAAATATGAACTTTGGAAGTCAATAAGTATTGTCTTCTAGAAGTCCAACTGTTTTCTGATATGTGTCAAAGCTAGTGGGAGCATAAATGTTACGCTGGAATGGATATAATCATCATGTTAGTGGGAGCATGATTATTATTTTAAGTGTTGCATGTTGGCAATATTAATTATAGAAAAACAAAATTTTCACTTTGCAAAATTGCAGGGGTTGAAACGTTGTTTTTGCTATAATTAAGGGAGAGAATGTTATACTTCGTTTCGAGAAATTTTAATTGAATTTAGTCAAGGGTATATTTATTAATTGCATTCTCAAAGTTCGATTATGATTACGACATCCCTCTTCATAGTTCGAACTTTGAGAACACGGCAAATAGAAATATTATGGCAATATTATAGCAAGAAACTGGTAAAGTATCACGTTTTCATTATGAATCGTATCCCATACGCTTCGGGTATAGGATCGATTGCATATGCTGTAATATTCGACCATTCTAAAATTTTCCAAATGCCTACGGCATTTAGAGGGAAAAAGGGAATAGAACTGAATTTGACTAAAATAATTAAACAACTGTCAAGGACAATCTAAGGTTCGCTAAGGATTGGTCGCTTGTGGGCAGTTGGAAGTATAGTAACGAATGGACCATAATGGAATTATTATGATTAGATATGATTCTATTAATAATGAGTTGTCGTATGGAAAATATGGAAATGTTTCCATATTGGGAGTTGGATATCGAGAATCTATGCCTAGATTAGATACTTTTATGCAAGAAGAATGTTTAAAGGAATGTACTTTGAATGTGAGACTTCACATCTATGGAATTGTCTTGTAACAATCTCCAATAGAGCACTTTGTAATTGGCAAAGTCTTGGTGACTTTAGCGTTGTGATATTACGAAAGGACCGTTGCATAAAATGTTAGAATCTAACATATTCTAGTAGTGGCGAGAATTTGTATTCTTACACTAATTGATTCAGATTAGGAATTGTGAAATGAGCATCATTGGAAATGTGTTCATTTGATCTATTTCACAAAATAAAGACCATAGGTAAACATAGTGTGCATGCTTGGTGCATGGGACAACTGTTGTTATAATTCAAGTAAGAGGTTGATTACCCGAAACAACAAATAATGAGTAATCAATATGGTGATTAAATAAAATGTTTTATTTATACTCAAAGGTTTGAGGCCATATAGGATTAGTATTATTCTTGTGTTTCACTTTGCATATTTTGACTTCCTGAATAATAACATTATTCAAACCCTCCATAGTCGCTCATACTTTGGAAGTAGGTATGAATGAAGACTGTCATGAATCCGTCTGTAGATTGTCTAAAGTGTTTAGACATAGCACAAGTTTGCTGCAGAGTTCATGAGTGCTGCTATAAGATTAGAGTATTGGATGAAACCCACGCTCATTTGGATCGCTTCATGGATTTTATCACGAGTGATTGGTGAGACGAAAATATCTTATATTCTTAAAACTGAGATGTGCGAGATGTATTCTGCAAGTCGGTTGCACATTGATAATATGTAAACGCACCAATAACTTGGTGTTATAATTGTTGTGTGTAATTTTGATGAGTAGGTACAAGCGAGCATTCGAATCAAAGTTTATCCGTTCCTTTTACCCAAAGTGGGATAAAAGCGATATCTGTGGGCCCCTCGATGATTTAGTGATGACACCCTAAGCGCTTGGCCAAGCCAGGACTAGGTTGATGTGGTCAATTGTAGTCTGTTGTCAGTCGTCATAAATTGGAAATCGGGAAACAACACATGAACAGAGAGTATGATTAAAATCCATGTCTCAGTTCATACGATATCTAGAATGGAGGAATATATGATCCCTTATCTAAAGGATAGGTTGCTGATAAGATCAGAGCTCGACAATCACTTTGAGAGCTACGATTGCTAATCGGATTGTACTTACATTATAGTTACTAGACTTATCCAAGTGGGAGACTGTTGGATTAGTGTCTAAGCCCGTAACTATATTTGGTATGTACTTGACCCGGTTGTGCATGGTCCTTTTGGGTTGCCTTCACCAAAGCAACTTGATAGGATGATTTATGGCGAAAGAGGATTAATTATGATTTATTAATATATTATATGAATAATATATTAAAGGAGAAATCATATTGTTTAATTAATATTAGTCAAGAATTAATTAAGAATTAGTTTTGTGACTAAAAGATATTAATTAAACTTAGGGGACTGGAATTGTAATTATAAGATAATTGAAATTGGGCTATGGATCACCTTGGAACATAGGTTGGACGAATTCTATGGGAAGCCCATAAGGAATTCGTCCAAGGGGTGTTCTAAAGGGAGTCCATGGGCTGCTTGGAGCCTAAGTTGTCAAATTAGGGTTTCCTTGTTTGATAACCCTAATAGCCTCACTATATGAAGACCCCTATGGCCCCAAAAACGTGGTTAACTCTTTTGGAAGAAACCTAGGACATTTTTGGTGCTCCTCCTCCTTCTCATTAGTCATTCTCTTGCTCTTGGTGTTTGTAAACCATTAGAGGAGTGACATTTATGACTCTAAGCTCCAAGGAAAGAAGATTGAAGAGATTCAAGCCATTCTACAAGAGGTAATCATCTAGATCTGTTCTTACATGTCAATTTCGAAATTAGTATGCTAGATCTAGGGTTTATAAGTTTTGGATGAATTGCATGTACAATAGAGAAACCTAGATCCAAGCTTTAGGGTTTGCATGAGCACATAGGATGTTCTTTTGTATAAAACCTAGCAGTTGGGTGTTCATGTATTGCATCAAAATGTTGAGGTACACATTGGTGTATCTAACACCTCTACCCAAGTTGTCTTGATAACGGCGCAAAGCGACATTATAAGGGTCCATTGGCAACTCATCCTCGGTAGGAATCACGGGTGGTTCTTATTCCGCATCACTGGGCCTTTGTCTCACTCTCCTCCCTAGGCAGTCTCTTGGGTTGTCATTTGGAAAGGAGAAGTTCACAAACCCATTGTCCACCACAATATTGGCTCGTTTAGAAAGAAGTGGAGTAAAAAGTTTACTATTCTTCATCGTAAGCATAAAAGCCTCCCGTTTTTAGAGAACACCCAAATGACCTTGCCTACCTTGTGATCATCATGTCACCATACAAAGGTGACCCCCGATGATCTTTTCTTGCCCAATTTACCAAAAAATCAGCCATATTCCAAGGAACATCAATAAGTACACACGTAGAAACGAGGCTCCGTGTTGTTCCGCCCGAAGCTCGTCCAATGTCGGAATATGCGCGTATGAGACTGGATAATCACTTGGTCATTGGATGTTCATGTGTTGCATATAAATGTCAAGGTACATATTGGTGTAATTAACACCTCTACCCAAGTTGTCTTGATAACGACGCAAGGCAATATTAAAAGGGTCCATTGGCAACTCATCCTCGGTAGGAATCACGGGTGGTTCTTCTTCCGCATCATTGGGCCTTTGTCTCACTCTCTTCCCTAGGCGCTCTTTTGGGTTGTCGTTTGGAATGGAGAAGTTCCTAAACCCATTGTCCACCACAATATTGGCTCGTTTATAAAGAAGTGGACTAAAAAGTTTACTATTCTCCATAGTTAGCATAAAAGCCTCTCGTTTTTAGAGAACCACCAAATGACCTTGCCAACCTTGTGATGAACATGCCACCATACAAAGGTGACCCCCGACGATCTTTTCTTGCCCAGTTTGCCAAAAAATCAGCCACATGCCAAGGAACATCAATAAGTACACCCGTAGAAATGAGGCTCCATGTTGTTCCGCCCAAAGCTCGTCCCATGTCGGGATATGCGGGTATGAGACTGGATAATCACTTGGGGGTTGGATGTTCATGTGTTGCATCAAAATGTCGAGGTACATATTGGTGTAATTAACACCTCTACCCAAGTTTTCTTGATAACGACGCAAAACAACATTATAAGTGTCCATTGCCAACTCATCCTCGGTAGGAATCACGGGTGGTTCTTCTTCCGCATCAATGGGCCTTTGTCTCACTCTCCTCCATAGACAGATTCTTGGGTTGTCATTTGGAAAGGATAAGTTCCCAAACCCATTTTCCACCACAATATTGGCTCGTTTATAAAGAAGTGGAGTAAAAAGTTCATTATTCTCCATCGTTAGCATAAAAGCCTCCCGTTTTTAGAGAACCCCCAAATGACCTTGCCAACCTTGTGATCAACATGCCACCATACAAAGGTGACCGCCGATGATCTTTTCTTGCCCAGTTTGCCATAAAATCAGTCACATGCCAAGGAACATCAATTAGTACACCCGTAGAAATGAGGCTCCGTGGTGTTCCGCCCAAAGCTCGTCCCATGTTGGGATATGCGGGTATGAGACTGGATACTCACTTCGGCGTTGGATGTTCATGTGTTTCATCAAAATGTCGAGGTACATGTTGGTGTAATTAACACCTCTACCCAAGTTTTCTTGATAACGACGCAAAGCAACATTATAAGGGTCCATTGCCAACTCATCCCCGGTAGGAATCACGGGTGGTTCTTCTTCCGCATCAATGGGCCTTTGTCTCATTCTCCCCCCTTGGCAGTCTCTTGGGTTGTCATTTGGAAAGGAGAAGTTCCCAAACCCATTTTCCACCACAATATTGGCTCGTTTATAAAGAAGTGGAGTAAAAAGTTCATTATTCTCCATCGTTAACATAAAAGCCTCCCGTTTTTAGAGAACCCCCAAATTACCTTGCCAACCTTGTGATCAACATGCCACCATACAAAGGTGACCCCCGATGATCTTTTCTTGCCAAGTTTGCCATAAAATCAGCCACATGCCAAGGAACATCAATTAGTACACCCGTAGAAATGAGGCTCCGTGTTGTTCCTCCGAAAGCTCGTCCCATGTCGGGATATGCGGGAATGAGACTGGATACTCACCTGGATGTTGGATGTTCATGTGTTGCATCAAAATGTTGAGGTACATATTGGTGTAATTAGCACCTCTACCCAAGTTGTCTTGATAACGGTGCAAAGCAACATTATAAGGGTCCATTGCCAACTCATCCTCGGTAGGAATCACGGATGGTTCTTCTTCCGCATCATTGGGCCTTTGTCTCACTCTCCTGCCTAGGCAGTCTCTTAGATTCTCATTTGGAAAGGAGAAGTTCCCAAACCCATTGTCCGCCAAAATATTGGCTCGTTTATAGAGAAGTGGACTAAAAAGTTTACTATTCTCCATCGTTAGCATAAAAGCCTCCCGTTTTTAAAGAACCCCCAAATGACCTTGCCAACCTTGTGATCAACATGCCACCATACAAAGGTGACCCCCGACGATCTTTTCTTGCCCGGTTTGCCATAAAATCAGCCACATGACAAGGAACATCAATAAGTACACCTGTAGAAATGAGGCTCCGTGTTGTTCCGCCCAAAGCTCGTCCCATGTCGGGATATGCGGGTATGAGACTGGATGCTCACAGGGGCGTTGGATGTTCATGTGTTGCATCAAAATGTCGAGGTACATATTGGTGTAATTAACACCTCTACCCAAGTTGTCTTGATAACGACGCAAAGCAAAATTATAAGGGTCCATTGGCAACTCACCCTCGGTAGGAATCACGGGTGGTTCTTCTTCCGCATCAATGGGCTTTTGTTTCACTCTCCTCCCTAGGCAGTCTCTTGGGTTGTCATTTGTAAAGGAGAAGTTCCCAAACCCATTTTCCACCACAATATTGGCTCGTTTATAAAGAAGTGGAGTAAAAAGTTTACTATTCTCCATCGTTAGCATAAAAGCCTCCCGTTTTTAGAGAACCCCCAAATGACCTTGCCAACCTTGTGATCAACACGCCACGATACAAAGGTGACCCCCGACGATCTTTTCTTGCCCGGTTTGCCAAAAAATCAGCCACATGCCAAGGAACATCAATAAGTACACCAGTAGAAATGAGGCTGCACAGATAAAACACATTCAAGTTTGGGACTTAGTCCCCCTCCTACCTTTGGTTGATAGTATTAGTAATCAATCAGTACAAGACGCGAAGAAGAGGATACCGAATTTCACTTTATTAGGCTATCCCTGATTGGTACACACCATTGGCGATGTTGGGCAAATAGTTGGCTTCCTTGTATTCTTCATTTGAACTGAGACATTGAGCAATATACTCAATGTATGATTCTGTGTGGACCCCGAACGGTAGATAGAGCTCCGTCCTCATAGAAAAGTCCACCAAACTTAATTCTCTTATTTCTTCGCCCAAGCAAAAAAGTGATGTTTTTCCTATCATGGACGCCTTTTCTTGTGGACGTGTACGGTAGCTAAGAATTCCACACATAGTTCTTTGTACATGGGTTCTTGGATGTGGAAAAGGCGTCTCCAAGCCATACAAACAAACCTGCCTTGGACCCCATCAAAAGATTTTGTTAGAAACGGTTCAAGAACCTCCGATACGCCCACTCTTTCATCCAACTCCAGTTAATTTCTGAAGGTATGTGCACCTTCCTTTCTTTCAACCAAACTAGATTGTCGTTCCATTGAACCATCAAATCGGGAGCTACAACATTCGGTAAAGAAACATAGAACACCATTCCAAACAACTAATTGAGAGTAAGAAAGAACAACAATCAATATAGGATGAATTAATAGCGACCACGACGAGGACCACAACAATTCGTCGTGGTCGACAAACAGTTCGAATGATTGGTACTAAAATTAAACAAATGCAGACCATTTTAACTCAAATCAAGTCCTGGGTTTTACTTAGGCCATAAACATACGTGTTTTAGAGTAAGATTCATAGCAAAAACAACCAAAATTAAGCCCTAATTGAACCAAATTTCGGAATCCTAACTAACAAAATACCCTAAATAAAGGTTGATAACAGTGAATTCGTGCCATAGATGCAGTAATACTTGGTTATTAACTGTGAAAATACTTAAAAATCATACCTTTTTGTTGGAGAAAGTCAAAATTAGAAGAAAAGTTGGAGGAAGGATTCGTGGGAGCCCAAGCGCGTTGTGAGTGAGGATGAATTGAAAAAAGGAAAGTTAACTTTTTTAGGTTAAAAACCCTAAAAATCGAATGCGGTGAACAGTCACCACGTTGTGGTTTGGGCACTACGTCGTGGTATTTTTTCTAAAATTGTTCTGTTGAGTTTTGTGAAGTCACCACGTCATGGTGTATTATACTATGCCATGTTAAATAAAATAATTTATTTTGGGAAAAGTTTTCATAAAAACTTCCACCCCACACTCATTCTGTTAGGATTACATATCCTTGAATGATCCATAGATTCAAACAGATTAAAGCAAGAACACGACAATGACTCAAAATATGTTGAATGATTCAAAAGTCACGCCTCAGAAGAACTAGATGAAGGATTGCTACTGTAGAGGCGTGATTAGGGTTACAAGATAATATCAGAGTTACCAAAAAGACGATCCATGCATGCATCTTAAATACTCTAACCCTAGTAAATAAATACGGGAGGACATGCCCAACCCGTTAACAAAACAAACAATACAATAGGCCCAATGACGCAACATAATTATCCTAACAATATCCCTCTTTGCGTTAATGAGGGGAGAGTACATCAATGCTTAATTCGCTTTTTCACTTCAAATACCATTGGAGTTATGCTCAATAAAGTCTTGCGAACCTGGACATACCAACAAATCATGTCTGAGAAGCACTTTTTATCACCCTCACTGTTGTCTGTGTTTTTGTTGACAATATCCAAGATTAGTTCGAGACAGGAAGTAGAGTATAAGTGTTTGTCTGGGAGGAAGTAACATGCTTTATGAATGTTAGCATCGTTTCTATCCCTTGCTTGAAATACCATATACCAACAATCCTTGTAAAATTTTCCAATCTTTAGCTTCTCAAAACCCTCACGAGCTTCTTTAGGAACTGTAGAAGGCTTCTTTCGCAGAACTGCAGCTATCTCGACATCCATAGTTCCAACCTCTTGAATATACGAAATGATCATGAGCTTGAGGTGAATGACAACAGGCCCGTACTTCTATTCTTCTCCCATCAATATATTGTAAAGCATGGTCCAATCATATAGGTTGATACACGGCAGGTCTACGAGAGTGAACTCATGAACTTGACTTGTAGAACCTCTGACAACTTTGAATTTTGCATTCGGAAAACTTTCAGTTTCAATTGGTCCAGTGACCTTACTGCCGTTATCTTACTTGCACTCCATGTCTCATATTGGGGCCTCATGTGCTTGAGATAGAATGTGAAGAGTAGTTGATCAACACTATTGTCAGTAGATGGAACATTTTCAACTTTGATAAAAAAACAAAATTTGACAGCCTTGGGAGTTATTGGAAGATCCAGTTGTGAGTCTTGAGTATTAAGAAGTTCAAAAAACACAACTGGTTCTAACCAATATTGATTTGGAGAGTCAACAACTTCACTCTGAATTCGCTTTAGCGTCCAAACAGGAAACAAGAGCTTTCTGCTTTCAAGAATGGACCTAGCTTCCCTATCAGCTTTCTCTTTGGCTTCAACCTCTTGAAAAATTCGCTGATGTTTATCTATCTCAGGTTCATGAGCCTTTCACCTTTTGAGTTCTTCTTCATCAAGCTCCTCTTCTTCACTATTATAAATAACTGGATCGTCTGATAAAAGCTTCTCTTTGCCTTTTGGCTCCGATTCGCTTTTAAACTTTAGCTTTAATGAAGGAGTTGGCTTGGCTGAAGTCTTCTTTGGTGGATCTCCCCCTTGTTTCGGAATGCTAGAGGATTCTGGAGCACCCTCCAAATGATGAAGCAATGCAAACACATGTCGTAGCTTTTCGGCTAGATGTTTGCGAACATAAATAGTGATCATTGAGTCCCTGGCCTCAATGATATCTAAGAGAATACTATTAACCTCTGCAATATAACTCTTCATAACAGCCTTCTTAGATAATAATTCATTGACCTGCTTCTCAGCATTGTCGAGCTTAACGGTTAATGAAAGACCCTAACTTTCGTATTTCTGAAAGGCCTAAACTTTAATACTTCACAAAATTGTTACACCAAAACATGCTACATTCATATTTATAAACAATACTTTGCATTGATAGTGTAATTACAAAAGACTAGATACAAACCGACTAAGTTTTAGTATATTACATAACTACCCAGGAATCTATTATTCATATACATACATAAACCCAATTACAAAAGTAATAGTATAAACTATTCTAAATCTTCCAACAATATAAGACTATAGTGGATGCTTATTACCTGCAATTGTTAAACACTGAGAGGGGTAAGCGGTGACGCCTAGTAAGTTTAATAATAGATACAATATAACGTTATGCCATATATATACTTCAATATGGCAGAAGCAAAGAGGAACAAGGAACAACAAAGGCATATGTGTATCATCTGACAGGCTTTCCATATCAATCGATGATTTGATTCAATAATATATAATCAATGAGACATAACAATTTCAACTACTTGACATACATCAATAACACTTCGGCCTAAATGGAATAGAAGACATACAATTTCGAATTATCATTTTGCTAAAATATACAGGCTTTCAGCCCTACATAGCCCTATGCCAATACCAGAAGTGATACGAGTCATGCTCTACATGGCCAAAGGCACAAAGCCAATACCAGAAGTGATACGAGACATGCTCTACCTGGCCAAAGACATAAATCCGATACCAGAATAATACGAGACATGCTCTACATGGCCAAAGGCTCAAAGCCAATACCAGAAATGATACGAGACATGCTCTACATGATCAATGATATAAAAATCAAGATAACACAGGAAAGCACATAGCACATATAACAGATAACATACAACTGTTCCTATATATTGAACTCATCGTGAAATAACCGAAGGAATAAATGATATTTTGGGTAGCACTTCGACCCTAAATATGACTTTCTGCGATGAAACCGGGGATTTTAGTTGAAAACCGGCCTTACACGGGCAGAGTTTCGACTTGAAAATATAATTTTCTTGGGAACTTCGGAGCGTCGGGACTTGCTTCGGGTGTCGGGGATGATGCCAGGACTTCGAAGGGTGTTAGAGGGGCTTGAGAGAGGCTAGAGAGTGAACGAGAGTGAGAATTTGTAACATAAACCCGGAGGGATCGATTTCTATTTATAGGCTGAAAAATCGACTCTCACGTCGTGAAACATGTATGTTCACGTCGTGACTTTGATCCTGGTCATCCCCTAGGCTTGCCGTGTGTCTTCTTGGCTCGAAATGCGTCGTTCACTGAGTTCACGTCGTGAACACTGAGTTCACGTCGTGAATGCAGTCAAATTCTTGAAGTTTGTGCTCCAAACTTCAAAAATCAATATCTTTCGCATACGAGCTCTGTTTTTTACGTTCTTTATATCTACGCGTAGGCGAGATTATGCTCTACATCTTTAATTTAGACTATGTCAGCTAATTTTGATTTTATTTTTAATATTATATTAATATTATATTTTTAATGGGCCGAGAGAGGAAAAGTCCGTTAAAATTTTATAACTTCTTCATCCGACGTCCGTTTTCGTCTGTCTTTTTACCGTTGTACTACTATTAAAGAGACCTTCGATTCTCGTTTAGGTTGTGTCGGCTAAAAATCACTCGATCTTTATTTCGAGTTTTTAGCTGTCTACTGTTATACCGAAACTTAGAAAAATCATAACTTCCACATACGAAGTCAGATTTAGACGTTCTTTTTATGAAAGTTATCGGTTTAACGAATACTATGACTTTGATTTAGATCATAAGGGCTAAAAATTAGTTTATCGAAAACTCACTTTTTACGTCATACGGCGTCGTGCCGGTTCTGTCGCGGATCTTCGATCGGTCATAACTTCTTCGTTTTAACTCGGATTTCGATGAGGTTTTCGCCTAAATGTTTCTAAATAAATTATATACAAGTTTCAATAATAAAATTTCACTTATTTTAAATTTTATATTTTCGTTAAATTTCAATATTTGACTTTTGATTGGAATCTCATAAGACTTCCAATACCTTCTGAGTGATTCTAAACATAGTTTTACTTCAATTCTACTAAAAACTATCTTGTTAGAACTCAATACTCAATATCACATAATATTTCATAATATTATTCACTTTTAAAAGTTACAAGACACGATAACTGAACGTGTATGTTACAGTTAAGACTTTCACCTTTTCCGTCTTGAGGGCAAGGGCATCCATGATTTTGCTTTCCATTGCCAAATCTTCCTGAAGCTTTGAGAGTTGAGAGGTAATAGAAGACTGGAACTTATCATGGTCATTTTGAAGACCAGTGCCAACCTCTTGAAATTTTGCCATTTCAGTGTTTAGAGATGAGCCCAGGCCAAAAATTACTTCGTTAGCTTTAGCTGTGTTGGACTCAAAGGAGGATTGGAATTGGTCCATGAAAACCTGAGTATCATATATTAGTTTATCAACTTTTTCGGTCGTTCTATTGCAAACAAAGGTGGATTCATCAACTGCTTTGTTCATCCTTTCAAGATTTGATGAGAAGGGTTTCAAGAATGGACTTGAATGAAGCTTGAGAGTAGTCATCAGAGGAAGAAGGCTTGGAAGCCTGAAGCGACGAATCAAGCTTTTCATGGATAGCCTTTAGTTACCCCTTCATTACTGGAGCTTCATCATCACTCTCAGTTCTAATGGTGAAGGGACTGAAAGTGAATCCTGGTAAATCGTCTTCACCGTCCCCATAGATCATATCAGGATCATCTTGGAGAATGGGGGATATGGGTGGTGAGATATGAGACACTGTAAAACCTGAATTGTTAGCCCTCGCATCAGATACATTGACTAAAACAGGAGGTTATAATGTCGTTGTTGGGGGGACAGTGGAATCAGTAAATAATGGAGTAGATAAATGAGTGGTGCATTGAGGTTGAAAAGATACTGGTGGGGAACACGGTGTAACTATTATAGGTGTGGCGGAGGTTGTAGTTTTGGGTGAAGGAGGAGGAGAGTGAAAGAAATCATCATAAGTAGGAGTTACCTCAGGTTTGGATGTGACAACTTCACTGTGAACAGGTTCTTCATCTTCATTGCGAACAGGTGGTTCCTCCTCCTTACGAACAGGCTGGTCTTCCTCATTGCGAACGTCGGACTGAGTGTCAGATTGTGAATGTTCGCTTTCATATTGAGTGGGAGACTTGGTCTTGCGAGCAACCTTTTTCAACTTTCGCTTTTTAGGAGCAGCTGTATATGGAGCAACTTTCGCCTTTCGCTTTTTGGGAGTGTTCGCAGGCTCAAATGGACCTTCGTTATCACCTTTTTCCTTTTCTCCCTTCTTGCGCCCTTTGTTACCCCTGTCTTTGGTTTATCTGGTTCAGCAATAATCAATTGCATCTCAGGAGTTAAAGGATGAAACCATGAGGCAGGAATAATACGATAGCCTTCAAGGACTTTGCTGGCAGGTGGCACATCACGAAGCATGTCTTCAGGAATTGAGCCAAAAAAAGCAAATTTAGAAGTGTCTGCAACAATGATTCCAGTGATGTGAAGGGTTGAAACTTTGGACATTAAGGCATCTTCCATAATAGGAATCTTCAACTTGGTGATGGCCCTTTGAACAATGATGGACCAAAATCGTGCACAAGAGATTTCCCGGTGACGAGTTGTTGAATGTGTCTTTGAATCACTTGGGCCCAGAGAATAGCACCATAGTCAATGTTCAGCCCAGTGTAAATGCCATAGATGATCGCCATGAACAGCTTGCAGGCGCAATCAGTCCCAGTAACCATTTCAGAGAATGCATTAAATAGTAGAGTGAAGAGGCCATTCCATTGTGGTGGTAGATTTGGTTTCCAGAACTTGGATACAGCGGTTAGGGTTTCTTTATAACCCATTTGGTAAAACATCTCCAATAGAGCGGCGTTGGACACAGATTCTGGGTTAATCATATCCTCTGATAGAGGAAATCCTAGAACAGAGCAGAATTGTGATTTGGAGATAGAAGTTTTGTGATTGAGGATCTCAAACGTAATCCTCTATTCTTCTTTGATGTAACACGCTGAAGAGTAGACCTTTGACAGCATTGACATCAGAACGCTCTCCATCTTGGTTAGGGCTGTGATCAGTGGAGAATACTTTAGGCAATCGATGATCATAAGCAAGTGGCTTTCATACTTGCAGTGATCAAGATCGATGATCAGGTTTTGATGTGGCTTGATGGTAAGAAGTTGAGATGCCCTGTTTGTTCTTGAATTGAAGGAGTTTCAGACGAGCCTGCCATTGTTGAGTTCTTGAGCAAGAAGATGAACAATAGAGAGCTTTTGAATCGCTGGAAATATTTGAGAGAATGGTGAGTGATAATATGAGATGAAGCGCCAAAAACCTTTTATACCATTTGTTAGGTGAGAGATTGCGCGATTTGACAACTGTTTGTGTAAGAGATATACGTCATACGACGATAAAGTACACGTCTATTCAAAATTTCATGTGCCTTTTTGAATTCATATCCTCAGGAAATTGCCGCGTCAGCTTTGCCCTTTCGCAGTGAGTGTGATTCCCTCTGTCTCATATGAAAGCGAACTTCGTTTTAAGAGAACATAGATTGAACTGCGAACCTGAAACGGAATGTAAGTACCACGAACCAGACTTTTGAGAATCACTAGGATTGTCGTGCAAGAGTGTGCCAAAGATACAAAAATAAAGCAATAAATTCTAAAGGAATCTAGTGATGTCTAATAAGACACGAAATTGTGGATCCCGGGCATAGATCTCTTTCTTCGAAGTCAAGAGAGACTAAGAAGTGTCTGTGTGGTTTCCCGTTGAAATACGATCAATTATTTATTAAGAAACATTGAAAGGCATCTTTTCTTTAGGAAAAATGGGTGGCTTTATCTTCAACCAAACTCCGAAACTTGATATAAGTACGAACGTTCGGATGAAGTACTCATGTGACCAGTGTAGTCAGTTGAACGAGTAGGTTGGGAAATATTTGAGTGGCAAGGAAAGTTTTAGAAATCGCAAAAAAAATAAGAACCGGATCTTATGGGAAGAAATGTCTTGGGACAAGAGCACTTCATAAAGATCTCACAAAAGAAAAAGATATTTCTTGGTACAGACCACGAATGTGGCATTCGTTAATTCCTTGGTGAAAATCTTGAACGTTTAATTGTTCACTTTCAATTCATTTAAGTGTGTTGAATTTTGGGTTTCATTCAGTTCGTGGTGGAACGAAACTAAGATCATTAACACAGATGTTGTGCAACCATAAACCTCAGTGGTAATTGCTGAGAGTCTCAAGGGTTACTTGTATGGAAGCGAATGTGAAGGAGAATAGTGTAAGGTGGTTTAAGGAAAAGAAAGTACATCTGCTATGAGAAAGTGACCAAGTAGACAACTCTTGACTCATTATGAGAAGAGTAAGGTATCTCATGACTTATGTGCAATCATAGCCTAATTAGGAAGAAATGATTGGTGTTTAGACAACATCCAACATCATGCTTCTAGGGACACTTAGCTAGTACATAGATATAATGATGTATACCTACCCCATCATTTGTGTAAAAAATTTAGCCTTGATCCATACACAAATGGTTAATTAACAAAAGAAGAATAATATTTTTGATGTTTTATGATTTGTGAAATTAAAGATAAACACAAATAAAATATTTTTGTATTTTCTTGGAATTTAATAAAACAGAAATAAACAAATTATTTTGAATTTTGAAATTTTCTGAAAAATAATTAAAAATAGAGAAGATAGAAAAACGAAACAAATATATAAACATTATACATAAGGTACAAAAGGATATTGGAAAATCCGAACCACAAATAAACAGTGGACTGCGAACTACTGCGAGCGTTCGCACCGGTTCGCAATGTTAAAGTAGAATACGAATGAACGGTAGACTGCGAACTACTACGAGCGTTCGCACCGGTTCGTAGTATGAACTTTATTGATGCGAAAGTGGTTTTGGTACAGATTCAGCGTCCATCATTCCTAGGCCTTGAAGAATTCTATTGAAGGTTGTTTCACGCAAGGCTTTTGTGAATATGTCAGCCAATTGATTAGCGGATCTTACGAAGTAAAGTTCAATGTTGCCATCATCTACGTGATCCTTAATGAAATGATACCTCAGTGTTATATGTTTCGTCTTTAAGTGTTGCACTGGGTTGTGACAAATGCAAATAGGACTTTCAGAGTCACAATATAATGGGATTCGCTTCATACTTAAGCCATAATCATGAAGCTGACTTTGAATCCAAATAACCAGGGAAGTGCATGAGGCAGTAGCTATATACTCAGCTTCAGTTGTTGATAGAGACACAGGTTTGCTTCTTGGATTGCCAACTGACAAGTTTGCCATCAAGAAATTGGCATCCTCGAGTTGTACTTTTCCTATCTAATCCACATCCTCCAAGATCAGCATCCGAAAAAGCTTGTACAAAGAACCCAGAATGTGAAGGGTACCAGATTCCAAGTGAGGACGTTCGCTTTAGATACCTGAAAATGTTCTTGGCTACCGTCATGTGAGGTTCTCGAGGATTAGCTTGGAACCTAGCACAATAGCAAATAGAAAACATAATATTTGGACGACTCGCAGTTAGATACATTAAGGAACCTATCATTTGACGATAGAGTGTCATGTCTGCAACCGATTTACCCAAAGAAGGAGTAAGTTTCATTCTGAATGCCATTGGAACCTTCGCTTTTGAGTCTCCCACCATCCCAAACTTTGCAAGTAGATTCTTCGTGTAAGCCTCCTGGTTAATAAAGATACCTTCCTGACTCTGTCTAATGTTCAGTCCAAGGAAAAAGTTAATAGGACCCACGGAGCTCATCTCAAATTTATTTTCCATTAACTTTCGGAAAGTAGCTGTTAAGTTGGGATTAGTAGATCCGAATATGATGTCATCCACATAAATTTGGACAATCATCAAGTGGTTACCCTCTTTCTTACGAAAGAAGGTTGGGTCAACCGAACCTTGTTTAAATTTAGACATTTTTAAGAATCTAGTAAGAGTTTCGTACCAGGCTCTTAGAGCTTGTTTCAGACCGTAGACGGCCTTGTCTAGCATGTAACACTGATTGGGGTACTTCTCGTTTATGAACCTAGGTGGTTGTTCCGCATATATTGTCTCTTCAAGTTCGTCGTTCAAGAATGCACATTTGACATCCATCTGAAATACTTCTAAGTTCTTGTGCGCTGCATATGCCAAGAATATGCGAACAGATTCCAACCTTGCAACTGGTGAGAAGGTTTCTTCGTAGTCAATACCTTCTTCCTGGCAATATTCCTTGACAACAAGTCTCGCTGTGTTTCTGATCACGTTTCCCTCTTTATTCAGCTTGTTGCGAAACACCCATTTTAAACCAACAACTGATGCGTTTGGTGGAGTGGGACTCAACCTCCAAACCTTGTTTCGTTCAAACTGGTTGAGTTCATCTTGCATCAGTTGCACCCAATCAGAATGATCAAGACCAACGTTAACAGTTTTGGGTTCAACCTTGGAAACAAATGAATTAAACATACAAAATTCCACTTTAGAGAATAATGCAGTTTGTTTCGCTTTTTGCTGGGATATGGTGAGCACTCCTGCAGAAGACTCTCCAATGACTTGGGTTTTCGGATGATCTCTGTTCCATTTGGTTAGTGGAGGGCAATTCGGATCATAAGAAGGATCTACTTCTGCGTTTACCTCCTCAAACTCTGATTGTACATCCAAATCATCATTCACATCTCTATTCCCCCCCTCGAATGATGATAGATCCTCTTCTTCAGGAATGGAACTGTCTCCTTCAAATGGAAGTTCTTAAGTCACTGTTGGTGGGTCAATAGATGAAGTAAAACCTTCCCCCTGAAAGCTTGCACTGGTAGTTGAATCAGAATTCCCCCCCTAGAGAGCTGTGCTAGCCGGTTGGGATTCTTTCGGACTGTGAGGTTTGCTTTCTAGAGCTTTCGCAACATCATCTATTATTTTCTTCAGTTCGTCCTCTTTATTTTCTGCTGCTTTGGATTCTGACGAAATAGATTTAGCTGGTTCATCAAATAAAAACATGAATTCTACGTAGAGATTAGCCAATGGTATGGTTGCAGGATTCGCTTGTGGAAAGATCTCCTTTGATTGATTCACAGTCTGTTGATTCCTCTTTAAATAGTTGTCATCGAACGTGACATAATAGGTTTCTTCGATCTTCTTGGACTTTTTATTAAGAACCCTATATGCCTTGGAGGTCAGCGAATATCCCAAGAAAATACTTTCGTCAGCCTTCACATCTAATTTGTTTCGTTGCTCCTTAGAGTTGAAAATAAAACAATGATAACCAAAAACATGGAAAACCTAACGTTCGGTTTGATTTTATTTAGGATTTCATAGGGAGTAACTGCGAATCGCATGTTGAGAATTGAGCGATTTTGTGTAAAGCACGTTGTTACAATCACATCAGCCCAGAAGTAGAGCGGCAGATTCGCAAATGAGAGCATGGTTCTCGCAGCCTCATATAAAGACCGGTTTCGTCTTTCAAAAACCCTGTTCTATCGTGGAGTATAAGGACCAGAGAAGTTGTGCGATACTCCATTCGTATTCAAAAATTCTTCAAACGCTTGGTTCTTGAATTCCAACCCATTATCGTTGCGAACGTTGCGAACCAGCTTTCGCAGTTGAAGCTCTATCTGCTTTATAAAATCTTTGAGCTTGGAAGTGGATTCAGACTTCTGTTTAAGAAAGAAAACCCAAGTGAATCTAGAAAAATCGTCTATAATTACGAGAGCATACTTATTACCACCAACACTTTCAATTGCAGAAGGACCATAAAGATCTATATGCAGAAGTTCAAGTGGTTCTATGACTTTCGTATTCACGATTGTAGGATGACTCTTTCTGCTCTACTTTCCCATTTCACAAGCTGCACAAAGATGTTCTTTGTCATACATTAAGAGGGGTAGTCCTCGCACATGATCACCAAGAACTAGCTTGTTGATATCTTTGAAGTTGAGGTGCGAAAGTTTACGATGCCACAACCAACTTTCATCTGATGAAGCTTTCGCAAGCAGACATATAGCTGGCTTCCCTATAATGGGTTTCAGATCAAGAGGGAACATCTCTCCTTTCGTTTTGATCTGATCAGAACGTTTCTTTGTTTTCTTCTCAATAATCTCAGATCTTTCATCATCAAACGAAACTTTTAGTCCTGTTCCAACCATTAGCTGCGAAACACTGATTAAATTGTGTTGAATTCCTTCCACATATGCCACCTTGCGAATTGAGAATTCGCCATTTGTGATCATTCTATGACCTCTGATTGTGCCAAGAGAATTGTTTCCAAACTTTACTCTTCCTCCATCTTTCAGTGCCCTATATTCTCGTAGTTCCTCCTCCCTACCTTTCATGTGACGTGAACAGCCACTATCGATATACCATTCTGAGTCAAACTGCTCGTCACGAATTTCCTGCAAAAAAATTAATCAGACTTAGGAACCCAAAGTTGTTTGGGCCCTTGTGAGGTTTTCATGGAAGTAGGAAAAGTAATAGATGGATCAAGCAAATATGTTCGTTTTATTAATGTTGTGCTATCTTTCTTAGTAATTTGAAAAACAGTTATTATTTTGTCTTTTAGATTTGCATCTTTAGAAGACTTTTTCGGTTGTTGAATTTTCTGTTTAACGAATTTCTTTTCTTCTCTCTTAGACCTAGTTTTAGATTCCTTTAAATGAGCTTTAGACTCCGAAACCATCTTACTTTTTCCTTTAACATATTTTGATGTATTAGCAAAGTTTGAACCATTCTCCTTAATTTTCGATTTCAATATTGGTTTCACTGAATTTTGAAGCTTTGGTTTTGAAACCTGTGGCGTTTTAGATTGATTTTGTGAAAAACCTTGAAGTTTCGCAGTTTGTGAGAGTTTCGCATTTGGATTGAGAAGTGGAGACTTTTATTTATGCACGTAATTGGGATTTCTAGCTTGCCAGAATTGCTTTCTATCCCTGAGCTTTTTGTTATATCTCACATTTCTTTGGCGTTTCTGAGCCGCGAATTGCTCAGATGACTTGTGGATCTTTGCTTTGGGTTTAGCCTTTCTCACAGGTTGTTCGCTTTTTACTGATGAAGTTTCGCATGAAACATCCTTTGTTCCACTTGGACTTCCCTTTTCGTAGCTTGATGGATTGTTGAGTGGTTCCGCTACATATCTTCTTTTTACTCTCCATGAAGTCTATTCTGAGAGACCCACGGTTTCATCTTCGTTATCGACCGGTGCAGACCAGAAATGTTCGTCACATCCACCTTTGTTATCCTCATTCACAAAGAGACGTTAGTTCGATAGTTTGGTTTTTATCCAGTCCTATGGTTGCAAAAACTTGATTTGGGACGGTTTGAACCTTTTGATAAACTACAGCTTTTTATTTTAAAGACTTTGGTTTATTTTGTGAAAGACGTGCGAATTCTACTGAATTTTCAGAAATTAGTACTTTCGCAGGTTCATATTCGTTTTTAACAAACACTGAACAATCGACCTCATCTTCTACTGAATTTTCACTCATGTCACTGTCATCGTCGAATTCCGATGTGTTTTCAACATTGAGTTTATTATCTGAACTCAACGAGTCAAATTTTTGTACAGTTTCGGTTTTGATTTTCAGTTTATCATTTTCATCCAAAAGTTACTTCAACATGTTCTATGTTCTTTGGACTTGATGTATGTTTCAATTTTGTCCAGTCCCACCCTGTAAGCATCTGAACTTTAATCAGAAGAGACGATTGACTCACACTTATAACAATCAGCGTCGATTTCATCATCCTTTAATTCAAGGAAAGGTAAGATAATTTTATGAATTTTCTTACCAATCTCACAATCAAGATGTAATTGTGTAATATTGAAATAAAGCCTTTTTGCAATCAAACAAAAAATGTCGCATTGTTTCAAAAGCATTAAATTGTCTCGTTGCAAATAAATAAGTTCATCCCTAGACTTAGAAATATCGGACTCCAACATTTCAATCCATATGTGTCGTTCCTCACTCGATGAAAAAACCCTACTGATTTGATCGGTTAGGTTAGAATTTGTCAATCGAGTTTGTTTTAAACTGTTACTTATACTTGAAAATGTAAATTTCAATTCTTTTAGTTAAGTTTCGTATTGTGACATAGGAACATTGAGTGATTCAAGAATAGAGTGTACCTTATTGATCATTTAATCACACTCGTTGATTTGTTCAAACACCGGCTTCGCAGCAAAGCAGCTATCACTCTCATTTCCACCATCAGTTACATATCCTCGCATCTGTGACACATCGTTTGTCACCACAAAACATCTTCCTTCATGGTGCGACTCCTCCTCTTCCGCAACAAAGCTTTCCCGTGAGTAGGCCTGGGAACCTCCTCGTCTTTAGAGTCTGTGGACCAGACTTCTACACTGCCAAATTCATCATCAACTTCATTTTCCTGCACAATCAAAGCAGGCATAGTGTTATCTGCATTCTTTTTCTTCTTGATTTCTTCAAGCTTTCGCAGATGGTAGGCTTCGTCGTCTTCTCCCTCTTTCTTTTCGTTCAATCTTCATAGCATACACTCCTTTGCCAAGTGATTTTTTCCATGGCAATAGTTGCAATCATAGCCGGAGTCACCCATAAGCTTCTTCTCTTTCTTGTCTTCATCCTTCTACGAACCGTTCGCATTTTCTTCTTTCACCTTTTCAGAGCTATAACTGCCCTGCCAATTTCGGTTCTTGTTCCGGTTGAAGTTCTTCTTTTCGAATCTCTTTGGATTCGACACCATCAATGCAAACTCTTCTTTAGAGAGTTTGCAATCAGAAAGCTCAAAATATGAATCATCATTTTCAGCCATCTTCTTACCCTTCGCAACAAGGGCCAATGAACCCATTCCTGAGACTACTTTCACTTCTTTAGTCACTTCATCTTCATGTGACCTCAGGATACCAACAAGCTTGGAAAGCGTATAGTTCCTGAACTGCTCATGTGCCTTAACAATAGACACCACTACTTTCAACTCTGATCGAAGTATATTCATAAGCGTGACTTTTTGTTCTATTAACTCACGTCCAATGCCATGTTTCGTCATTTTGCTTAAAAGATGGTTATATCGATTGAAGCTTTGACTTAAACACTCTTCAGCCTTCTGTGAAAAAACATCAAACTCTGAAAGTAAGAGCGTTTGTGCTGAGTGCTCAAGATCTGCATCTGTTGAGTAGAGTTCCTTAAGTCGATCCCAGATGGCTTTGGCAATGTCACAGGAACTAACCAGACGAAAAGTGTCGGCTTGCAAGGAAAATAAAATGATTCTCAATGTGTGACAACCGTCAAAAATTGAGTCAATTCCAAGTCAAACAAAGTCAACAAGTCAAAACCAATCAACTCAAGTAACCCTTGTATATTAGGGTTTACACTATGTAATTACTGTACAATGCAATATTTTAATGAGAGAAACATCATTTGGAAAGTTCGTGTGTTGAATTTCCTAAGTCTCAAATGCAATAAACATTGAACCAAAACGATAAAACATTATTGCACACTCATCGGGAGTGTGTACGACACTAAAACACGGTTTAACGGGGTTTACGAACCTTGCGTTATGAAGCCGGACACTCAAATTAATCACAAACAAAACCTCTCTAAATCGTTTTCACTCTATCTCTTTCTATTTGAAATCTCTCCCAAATCTCTCTTAAAAGTTCCCATAACTTTTTGGAATCATTCGGGTCATCCCGACCCTTAACCGGGTCAAAAACCACTTGAAACGGGGTAAAAACGGGTAAAATAGCCTTAAGGACCCAAAACGGAAACTTCATGACCGAAGCCTCTCATCCGAAGGGATCAGGATCCGAAGCTCGTAGGATCCGAAGCTCTCAGGTCGAAGCCCCAGGACCGAAGTCCTTGTCCGAATCCGAAGTCTCGGCCCCCATCCGAGAGGCATCGCAGACGGCCCCTTTTTACCGGTTTTTCGACTACGACTTCGTTTTAACTCCGTTTTTCATTATTTTAACGTGGGATTTTCACCCAAAACTTTATTTTATAAACTAAGGCCCCAAAATATATAAATCTCCAGGGTTTTTATAAAAATGTATTAAAAGAATTGGTGGTTGGACTAATTATTGAGGGAATATTTACTTTTCCTTATTTTATGACAAAAGCAAGCCACCACCACCTCACTCTATGATTAGCCACTCTTTCCCACTACTCCTTGTCACCTTAGTGGACCTTTACACCCAATCTCCAGCTCTTCCCACGTTCTAAGTGCTGGAGGATTGATCCTCTCTCCTCATTCTCCATAAAGTTCTTTCATTCTACACTTAGCAACCAAAGGACACTCTCCAAAATTCTCTCATCTTTTCTCTCAACTTCAAGAACTTCAAGGCTTTCTCCAGGGATTTCTTCCTTCAATTAGTAAGTATCTTCATCATTCACATAATTATTAAACTCCATTCTACTCAAATCATTGATATCTTACACAAATTCCATCTTATTCGGTGTTAGATTCTCGAATCATCAAGACATCTTCTTAGTGTTCTTGGGTTGAACACTTCCTCTATCTCACTTTAATCTACTGAAATCACATAAGGTGAGTTCATACCCCTACATTTACATGTTTTCTTAAGTTTTAAGGGGGGAATACAAGTAAAATCATCAAGAACACAATTAAACGTTTTCTAACAGATTACATCAGAAAAGATGGACTTTAATCACGGACTGTTTTGGTCAGCTTAAATATTTTAGTTTTCAAAACTGTTCCAGGTGAAAGTAGTTCAAACTCTTAGCTTTAAAATGGCTACTTGCACATCTCCATATGATGTTTCTACAATTTATGGTGATTTTTACAAAACTGCCTATCATTTCAGAGGCAAACCCGGACCAGTATGTGATTATGGACATTTTGACCTCTGTTAGAGATCACTAAAAATCATGCTAAAATTTATGAACAAACTAGACTCATATTCCAAACTCTCACAATTTGTGGATTTGGATTTGGAGCTTTGATGATTTTTCTATAAATTTTCTAAGAACAGTAACAGAAACTGTATACAACAAAAAGTTGCTGTCAATTTCATTTCACCTTGTAACATGTTGAGCAAGGTGTATATCTTTATGTGATTATATGTTATTGCAATATATGACATTTTTTTCTTAATATTTAGACACAAATCAGTTTACAAATGGATTTGGACATATAAAATATAAAGAATAACAAGTGATTATAATCAAAGTACAACCGATACATTCAAACATTTAATAAACTATTTTGAATATAGTTTGCATACATTACTACGTACTACCCTTGGTTGATAAACTATAATAGGTATAGTTTATGAAATATTACATAACACATACATTTAAAAATGGTACATTTATACAAAGGATATTTTCATTAAGCAAGGTACGGTCATACGGTACCAAGTTTTCATAACACGTAATTCCGTTAGTGACTTTATGAAACATTACATAACACATACATTTAAAAAGGGTACATTTATACAAATGATATTTTCATTAGGCAAGGTACGGCCATACGGTACCAAGTTTTCATAACACGTAATTCCGTTAATGACTTTATGAAACATTACATAACACATACATTTAAAAAGGTACATTTATACAAAGGATATTTTCATTAAGCAAGGTACGACCATACGGTACCAAGTTTTCATAACACGTAATTCCGTTAATGACTTTATGAAACATTACATAACACATACATTTAAAAAGGGTACATTTATACAAAGGATATTTTCATTAAGCAAGGTACGGCCATACGGTACCAAGTTTTCATAACACGTAATTCCGTTAATGACTTTGTGAGACATTTTCTTCAAATTACCATTAAGTTCTATATTGGGTTTGACAAACCCACACCTAAACTGCATGCAACAGTTAGACCGATAGGTCTGGGGTGACAAATGTCATAACATTTCCGACGCCCGAAGAACGTCGTTTTAGGCAACCTTGGTCATAGCATGGTTATAATAAACTCACACAAAGTATTAATAAATATTGGAATTTAAGGGAACTTCATTAAAATTAAACGAGTTTATGTCGATTTAAACTTACATTATTTATTATAAGTAAGAAAAGTTACTTATACATTTCGGTCTTTGAATTTAAGACTACATATACATTTTAAGGAAAATATTGGATTTTCTAAAACAAATACTACTTTTACAAACGAAAGGCTTTTAATAATACCAAACAAAAGCTTATGAACTCACCAACCTTTGTGTTGACACTTTTTCAAACAACTTGTATTCTCAGGAAATCATTAAACAGGTAACCAAGTGCTTTTGAGAATGGGACGCTAAGGCGTCTACTATTTCATATTTTGTCAACATATTGTAATTGATTCGTAAACATGTAATTCATACAATGATGTAACTTTTTCAATTATATATATGTTGGTTGTGTTTGCTTGAATTACTATTACAATTGTTGTTATGATACTATACATGAAGTCCTCCACCCCCGGACGTTTCCGCCATCCTTGGTTTGGGGGTGTGACAGATTGGTATCAGAGCACAGTTTATAGTGAATTAAGTATATCAAACCACATAAGATATACAAACTATAAACACAATTGTGACTAATAGTCTCTTATTTGTGCATTTTTCAAATAAATATACTTTTAGAAAATAAATGATTTTCTTGATTAAAGTATACATACATACATTACATGCTCGCATGGTATCATAACTAGCGAAAACATAAAGCAAAAGAAGAAGAGTTGAACATTTTGAGTATGCCTTAGTATATGTGGATTAAGTCTGGGAAGGATACAGCCTGATCAACTATATCTGTCCGGGAATTGACTTGCATATACCGGGGGATGGTCATGATGGGCAACAAATCTAACAAACCTAATAACACACTACTAAAGATACTTTAAGAACTCAAAACTAAACATTTACAAATACTATATGAGTATTTTGTGTTACTATAATAAATTATCTGAGAATTAAATAGGTCTTTATTTATAGATCAATAGCTGCTAAGTGGATGCGCTAAGGTCATATGTAACTAAGATGCTATAGACTTAGAATTTATGTATCTTTGTTTCACTTCCTGTCCTTGTTTGGTTGTGGTCTTGGAGTTAGGGTCATCTATTCGAAGGACTATTATATCTTAATCACATATGACTGGTAAGCACTTTGCAACTAATGAAGTAACCGATAAAGATCTTTTTAAAACATAAATATATTAATTATGTCCCGACTAAATTAGTATGTGTGAAACTTTTACAAACGGTCATATACTTGGAAACAAGGAAACTCAAATAAAATATTTTATACTTTCATTTTACCTCATAACCCAATGTATTGGGTCAATTAAAAGTATAAAATCGTATGTATCGTAAACATACCGGAAAACAACGTAATAATATACTTTATGTATAAAATATTTTCCTATAAATATACTTTCACTAAAAGAACATTGGTTTACAACTTATGACAGAACCATGCCGCCAAGTGTGACATCCCCAAAATCTCGGCCAGAAAAGACCGGTTTTATTTATGCTTTTAAAAATATTTTCAGAGTAAATCTTTTTCTTTTATTCAAAAGAGTTGCGGAATTTGTCCCAAAACAAAATATGATAAAATAAAGTTTATCAAAGCATTTTATCAAAGATGCATAATCATTTTATAACAATATTCGGGATGTCATGTTCCGATAAACAGACCAAAAGCATAAACAAATATTACAAGCAATACAACAGTTGAATTCATATAAAGGCTCATAAACAAAACAACTTGATGATTCATCCATCTTATGCCCTTGCGCCACTTCCTGTAATACAAATAAACTGAGTGGGTCAGGCTTGGGAGCCTGGTGAGCATATAGGGTTTTCAACCCGCAATAAATAATTATATTTAATTTTTACCGACCAACAATAACCCGATTACCCATTCCCGTTATCCTCACTTTACGTCCCTATAATAACATCTATCTAAAGGGACCTAATCTAGGAAAGTTCATCGGGACGGACATTACTGCTAAGGGGTTTCCTCAACAATAGATGTCCTAAAGGCAACCATGTGGGGGAGTAGAGTACACCGGTGAACACGTCGTTCACAACACCTACAGGTTATGAGCCTGCTAGTGTTCCACTGGACTGCCTAGAAGAGTCCGTGGTCGTCATCCATACTCCGCTAGATGACTAGATCAACAACAACATCGAGGCCTCTCATCTGTTTATCACACATCAACTATCTACCCATGTTCTACCCAACATATTAGTAGATAAAAATATATATTTTTATGCATAGTTTTAAAACCTGTAAAGCATGTTCATTTAATATATATTCCACATAACAGATAAGGCACACACATATAACACATATTTCATAGATAATATATCATATATATGAGATAGAAGAAAGTGAATATACATTCACACATATAACAACCAAATATACACATCACACATATTTTATAATAAATACTTCATAATATGCGTTAGAAGAAAGTAACTACACACTCACATGTTCAGAAGATAACCGGACAGCACTACGACTTGTAGAAGTAGTATTCCTCGGTAGTCCTGGAAGATCTTCACAAAAAAACGAGCTTCTCGCGAGCAGAGCTTCGGCTCGAGAATTGCACTTCTCGGGATCCTCGGGGCTTCAAAACTTGCTTCGGGGCTCGGGAATAATATCGGGGCTTCGGGATATTATTGGCACGCAAACCAAGGCAAAATTTAGAGAGAAGGAATGAATATTGGTAAGGAAAATGGCTGAACTTCGGTTTCTATTTATAGTCGCTGGAACCTCGGTTTACGCGGGGCGTACTCCATGACTACGCTGGGCGTAGTCCGTACGCGGGGCGTACTCGCGAATTACGCTGGGTGTAAGCGCGCAGTACTCGAATAGTTGCCGGCTCCTTTTCCTTTTCTCCGGTGTAAAGTAGATTCCTCCGGTCGGTTGTAAAGAACGAATAATAAATAAATAGATAATTAAAAATAAATATTAATTATTTTAAAAACTTTGGAAATTCATATCTTCTTCATATGAACTCCGTTTTCGACGTTCTTTATATCCACGCGTAGGCGGGAACGTAATCTACAACTTTCGTTTAGACTCCGTCGGCTAATTTTGAATTTATTTTAACAGTTATATTTTTAACAGGCCGGGACAGGATTAGTCCGTTAAAAATTCATAACTTCTTCATCCGACTTCCGTTTTCGTCTGTCTTTTTACCGTTGCATTACTATTAACGAGATCTTCAATTCTCGTTTAGGTTGTGTCGGCTAAAAACCGCTCGATCTCAAATCGAGTATTTGGGCTGTATACCGCTAAGCTGAAACTTAGAAAAATCATAACTTCCTCATACGAAGTCAGATTTGGGCGTTCTTTTTATGCACGCTTTCGGTTTAACGAACTCTACGATTTTCGTTTAGATCGCTAAGGCTAAAACTCGCTTTATCGTAAATTCACTATTTACGCTTCCCGGTATCGTGTCGGTTCCGTCGTGAAACTTCGTCGGGTCATAACTTCTTCGTTATAACTCGGATTTTGGCATTCTTTATATATTCGGAAACCTCGTCACGACCACTACCACATCCTTCATAGATATCGGGTTTATCTAACATTTCATTTTGACGCTTATTTTTATTCTTTATTAATTATACATTTATAATTAAATAATAAGCACATAAATTCACATAATTCACAAAATACTCAAATATTTCATTTTTATTACATCAAAAGAGTTACAATAGTTGACCTAGACTATTACATCATCTAAAAATGCTTAGCCCCGAAACCCGGGCGTTACAATTCTCTCCCCCTTAGGATGATTCCGTCCCGGAATCATGCGTCAGCAAACAGATGTGGATAGCGACTCATCATGTCATCCTCTGTTTCCCAAGTGAGATTCGGCCCATTCGAATGTTTCGATCGGACTAGCACTAAGTCGACCATCTTGCATCGTAACTTCTTAATCTTACGGTCAACAATTGTCTCGGGCTCTTCGATTAGCCTCTTATTCTCATCCATTCTTAACTCCGAGATCGGAATTATGTCGGGAACTTCTCCCGTGAATTTCCTCAGATAACATACATGGAAGGTGTTATGAATACCATCGAGTTCTTCGGGCAATTCCAGCTTGTAAGCTTGGTTCCCAATCTTCTGAAGAACTTTAAACGGTCCAATAAACCTTGGACTCAGCTTTCCTCGTTTCCCGAATCGTATAAGTCCTTTCCACGGTGAGACTTTAAGCAAAACGGAATTCCCAACTTCGAAGGTCATCGGTCGTCTTTTCTTGTCAGCATAGCTCTTCTGACGATCCTGAGCTGCTAACATCCTTTCCCTGATCACCTTCAGCTTCTCAGCAGTCTCATGGACTATCTCGGGGCCCATAAACTGCTTTTCGCCGGCCTCAAGCCAACAAGAAGGCGTACGACACTTTTGTCCATACAAAGCTTGATAAGGTGCCATCTTGATGCTCGAGTGGAAACTGTTGTTGTAGGAAAATTCTACCAAAGGTAAGTGCTCATCCCAGTTACCTTGGAACTCGAGGGTACATGCTCTCAACATATCTTCAAGCGTTTGAATCGTTCTTTCACTCTGACCATCAGTCTGCGGATGGTAAGCTGTACTCAGACATAACTTCGTACCCAATTCCTCTTGTAGACTTCTCCAAAACCTTGACGTGAAACGACTATCACGATCTGATACAATTGTTAGAGGAACACCGTGAAGTCTCACAATTTCCTTCACGTAAGCATTTGCAAGCTTATCCATAGACCACCTTTCATTGGCAGCTATGAAGTGTGCACTCTTTGTGAAACGATCCACGACCACCCAAATCATGTCGTGACCGTTCTTCGTCCTGGGTAGTTTAGTCACAAAATCCATGGTGATGTCTTCCCATTTACCCATGGGTACAGGTAAGGGTTCTAAACTCCCATATGGTTTCTGATGTTGTGCCTTAACTCTTGCACAAGTTACACACTCGGCCACATATTTCGCAACGTCGAGCTTCATCGTCGGCCACCAGTAGTAGGGTTTTAGGTCCTTATACATTTTAGTGCTACCGGGATGAATCGAGTACATGGTCTTGTGAGCTTCTTCCATCAGAAGATCTCTTATTCCTCCAGTCTTAGGTACCCAAATCCGATCTTGGAATACCTTTAGTCCTTGACTGTTTGTACCAAACAGTAATGTTTTTCCCAAACATTCTTCTTTTCGGTCACTCTTCTCTGAGGCTTCTTCTTGAGCTTCCCTGATACTTTTCACAATGGTCGAGACAACTTCTATTCTCAACGCTCTTGGCCTTTTTCTTTCAAGGTTGACTTTTCGACTGAGAGCATCAGCGACAACGTTTGCTTTACTGGGGTGGTAAAGTATCTCACAGTCATAGTCCTTGAGTAATTCTAGCCAGCGTCGTTGCCTCATGTTCAATTCTTTCTGATTAAAGAGATATTGGAGACTCTTATGATCGGTGAAAAGTTTGCACTTCGTGCCATAGAGGTAATGCCTCCATATTTTTAGAGCGAAAACTACCGCCGCCAACTCCAAGTCATGAGTCGGGTAGTTCTTTTCATGTTCCTTCAATTGTCGAGACGCATATGCGATCACCTTTTCTCTTTGGGTCAAAACACAACCCAACCCAACACCAGACGCATCACTATAAACAGTGAAGTCTTCAACTCCATTGGGTAGAGAAAGTATCGGTGCCTCGTATAGTTTCTTCTTTAGCTTCTCGAATGCTTCTTTATCCTTATCACTCCAAGCATAGGTAGCTCCTTTGTGGGTTAACGCTGTTAATGGACTAGCGATTGAAGAAAATCCTTGGATAAACCTTCGGTAATATCCGGCTAATCCCAAAAAGCTTCGGATCTCCGTGGGACTTTTTGGTTGTTCCCACTACATTACCGCTTCAATCTTTGCTGGATCGACCATTATCCCTTCTTGGTTGACCACGTGACCCAAGAATTGGACTTCTCGAATCCAAAAATCACATTTGGAGAATTTAGCATACAGCTTCTCCTTCTTCAAGACTTCTAACACTTCCCGCAAGTGTCTACCATGCTCTTCTTGGCTTTTCGAGTAGATGAGAATGTCATCTATGAACATTATCACGGATTTATCGAGGAATGGTTTACAAACCCTGTTCATCAGATCCATGAATGCTGCTGGAGCATTAGTTAGTCCAAACAACATAACCAAGAACTCGTAGTGCAGTCTTCTCAATATCCTGATCTCTCACCTTCAGTTGATGATATCCTGACCTAAGATCGATCTTTGAGAAATAACTTGAACCTTGCAGTTGATCGAACAGGTCATCAATCCTTGGCAACGGATATCAATTCTTTATTTTTGCCTTGTTCAGCTCTCTGTAATCAATACACATTCTCATACTTCCATCTTTCTTTTTCACGAATAACACCGGAGCTCCCCAGGGTGATGAACTAGGTCTAATGAAACCTTTGTCCAATAACTCTTGAAGTTGCATCATCAGTTCCTTCATCTCCGTCGGTGCTAATTGGTAAGGTGCTTTTGCTATTGGTGTCGTTCCTGGTAACAAGTCAATACAGAATTCTACTTGTCGATCAGGCGGTAATCCGGGAAGATCTTCGGGAAATACTTCCGGATAATCACACACGACAGGAATGCTCTGTATCACCTTCTTTTCCTTCTTAGCATCGATCACGAATGCTGAATATGATGTACATCCCTTGGTCAAACATTTTCTGGCTTTCATTAGAGAAATGATTCCAGAATTTACCCTGCGTTTGTCCCCATACACCATAAACGACTCTTTCCCAGGCGGGTTTACTTTTACAATCTTCTTTTTGCATAGTATTTCCGCATCATTGGTGCTAAGCCAATCCATTCCCAACACGATGTCGAAACCGTTAAGTTCGATAGACAATAATTCCTCGTGAAACTTCCCGTTCAAATCAATTAAGATGTTTTTCATATGATGGTTAACAGGTACAAACTTGCCACTAGCAACTTCGACTAATAAGGCATTATCTAGTCTATCGACAGGCAAAGCTAGCTTTCTACCAAATTCATGCGAAATAAAGGAGTAGTTGGCTCCAGAATCAAATAAAAATTGGGCAGGCAATTTGTTTACGAGAAAGGTACCTGAAGCGACATCAGCTTCTTCCTTAGCAGCTTCCAGTGTCATCTGGAAGGCTCTAGCCTTCGGCTTTGGTGGAATGTTGGGTCTTCCTGCTTCCTTCTTCTTTGGGCAGTCCCTCGAAATGTGCCCCTCCTCGTTGCACTCATAACAGACCTTCTTAGTGAATGTGCATTCATTGGCATAGTGCCCAGGCTTCCCACATTTGAAACAAGTGACCCCTCCGTCGCACTTCCCAGAGTGCTTCTTCTTGCACTTGTCACACCACTTCACTTCGCCTCCTCCACCTCCTTTCGAACTAGACTTTGAGAATTTACCCTTTTTGCTGGACCCCGAGGGTCCGTCAAACTTCCTCTTCTCACCAACCTCTGACCTTTCCAGACCTTTCTCCCTGATCTGGGTCTCAACATTTCTGGCAGCCCAGATGGCGGCTTTCAACGTGGTTTCTTGCTTAACCATTGGACCATAGTCCGCTGGTAGTCCAAAGGCAAACTTATTGACCTTTGAGAGTTCTGTTGGAACTAGGTATGGGATAACCTTCATTTTATCCGTGAAACTTGCAGCGTATTCAGCAACGCTCATCTTTCCCTTCTTCAAATTCTGAAACTCGTTATTGATTTCCAGTAGGTCCTGCTCTGAGTAGTATTGCAGTTTCAGTTGTTCCACAAAATCTTCCCAAGACATTTTACTCGCTTCTCCCTTGGGGATAGAGTCAGCTAACAGCTTCCACCAACTCAACACGCCAGATTTTAACAACGGGATAGCAAGAGCGGTCTTCTGCCTGTTGCTGCATTCGCAACTTTCAAACATTGTCTCCATTTCGGAGATCCAATCCATAATTTGCACCGGCGTCGGGCTTCCGGATAGACACGGTGGCTTAGACGCCATAAAATCCTTGTATTTACATCCTCTTCCATCATTTCCTCCATTACGATTGCCTTGTCTAACAATTTGTGGGTTGTCTTGACCAACGGTACCACTGAAGTTTCCACCTTTCGATGGCCCTCCATTCACTTCGGGATCTTCAACTTGGATTGAAACTTCTTCACGATTTTGTCGAAGCAGACGTCTAGTTTCTTCCATCTGATTATCCAACATCGCCTGAATCATCAATTGTACACCAGCCATCGTTACTGGCTCAGGTGCTGCAGCTACAACAGGTATTTGCTCAATTACAGGTGGTCGATTCCTATTTTCGTTTGCGTTTCCAGCTCCACTGTGGGTTCTTGCCATTTTGATCTATACCCCGAATAAGGTGAATTTAGATCTTTATTCAGGATAGACGTTTAAATCATCCTTATCTCTCCGAAACGTTTACATGTTAGTTCTAATATCGTAGTCGTACGTTTAGAATCCTAAACACATAAGGTTTCCAGATCCGGTCGGCAACAGACCATAGATCCGAACAAATAACAGCATATAAGGCATAAATCATTTAGCACATAAAAGCATTTTAGGCACAATTCCTAAAATAAGCTAGTGCTCACACCTCACAATCATCGCTTAGAATTCTACGTTTAAGTCTAGAAATCCTACAAATTCCTAGTTCGCTTAAACTAATGCTCTGATACCAACTGTGACATCCCCAAAATCTCGGCCAGAAAAGACCGGTTTTATTTATGCTTTTAAAAATATTTTCAGAGTAAATCTTTTTCTTTTATTCAAAAGAGTTGCGGAATTTGTCCCAAAACAAAATATGATAAAATAAAGTTTATCAAAGCATTTTATCAAAGATGCATAATCATTTTATAACAATATTCGGGATGTCATGTTCCGATAAACAGACCAAAAGCATAAACAAATATTACAAGCAATACAACAGTTGAATTCATATAAAGGCTCATAAACAAAACAACTTGATGATTCATCCATCTTATGCCCTTGCGCCACTTCCTGTAATACAAATAAACTGAGTGGGTCAGGCTTGGGAGCCTGGTGAGCATATATGGTTTTCAACCCGCAATAAATAATTATATTTAATTTTTACCGACCAACAATAACCCGATTACCCATTCCCGTTATCCTCACTTTACGTCCCTAAAATGACATCTATCTAAAGGGACCTAATCTAGGAAAGTTCATCGGGACGGACATTACTGCTAAGGGGTTTCCTCAACAATAGATGTCCTAAAGGCAACCATGTGGGGGAGTAGAGTACACCGGTGAACACGTCGTTCACAACACCTACAGGTTATGAGCCTGCTAGTGCTCCACTGGACTGCCTAGAAGAGTCCGTGGTCGTCATCCATACTCCGCTAGATGACTAGATCAACAACAACATCGAGGCCTCTCATATGTTTATCACACATCAACTATCTACCCATGTTCTACCCAACATATTAGTAGATAAAAATATATATTTTTATGCATAGTTTTAAAACCTGTAAAGCATGTTCATTTAATATATATTCCACATAACAGATAAGGCACACACATATAACACATATTTCATAGATAATATATCATATATATGAGATAGAAGAAAGTGAATATACATTCACACATATAACAACCAAATATACACATCACACATATTTTATAATAAATACTTCATAATATGCGTTAGAAGAAAGTAACTACACACTCACATGTTCAGAAGATAACCGGACATCACTACGACTTGTAGAAGTAGTATTCCTTGGTAGTCCTGGAAGATCTTCACAAAAAAACGAGCTTCTCGCGAGCAGAGCTTCGGCTCGAGAGTTGCACTTCTCGGGATCCTCGGGGCTTCAAAACTTGCTTCGGGGCTCGGGAATAATATCGGGGCTTCGGGATATTATTGGCACGCAAACCAAGGCAAAATTTAGAGAGAAGGAATGAATATTGGTAAGGAAAATGGCTGAACTTCGGTTTCTATTTATAGTCGCTGGAACCTCGGTTTACGCAGGGCGTACTCCATGACTACGCTGGGCGTAGTCCGTACGCGGGGCGTACTCGCGAATTACGCTGGGTGTAAGCGCGCAGTACTCGAATAGTTGCCGGCTCCTTTTCCTTTTCTCCGGTGTAAAGTAGATTCCTCCGGTCGGTTGTAAAGAACGAATAATAAATAAATAGATAATTAAAAATAAATATTAATTATTTTAAAAACTTTGGAAATTCATATCTTCTTCATATGAACTCCGTTTTCGACGTTCTTTATATCCACGCGTAGGCGGGAACGTAATCTACAACTTTCGTTTAGACTCCGTCGGCTAATTTTGAATTTATTTTAACAGTTATATTTTTAACAGGCCGGGACAGGATTAGTCCGTTAAAAATTCATAACTTCTTCATCCGACGTCCGTTTTCGTCTGTCTTTTTACCGTTGCATTACTATTAACGAGATCTTCAATTCTCGTTTAGGTTGTGTCGGCTAAAAACCGCTCGATCTCAAATCGAGTATTTGGGCTCTATACCGCTAAGCTGAAACTTAGAAAAATCATAACTTCCTCATACGAAGTCAGATTTGGGCGTTCTTTTTATGCACGCTTTCGGTTTAACGAACTCTACGACTTTCGTTTAGATTGCTAAGGCTAAAACTCGCTTTATCGTAAATTCACTATTTACGCTTCCCGGTATCGTGTCGGTTCCGTCGTGAAACTTCGTCGGGTCATAACTTCTTCGTTATAACTCGGATTTTGGCATTCTTTATATATTCGGAAACCTCGTCACGACCACTACCACATCCTTCATAGATATCGGGTTTATCTAACATTTCATTTTGACGCTTATTTTTATTCTTTATTAATTATACATTTATAATTAAATAATAAGCACATAAATTCACATAATTCACAAAATACTCAAATATTTCATTTTTATTACATCAAAAGAGTTACAATAGTTGACCTAGACTATTACATCATCTAAAAATGCTTAGCCCCGAAACCCGGGCGTTACACCAAGGAAGGAGACTAGACTATCTAGCAGCACAACACCACCCCCACTACCACTACCAACACCACCATCACCATCACCGACACTTCCACTACCACTACCAACACCACCATCACCATCACCGACACTTCCACCACTACCAACACTACCATCACCATCACCGACACCTCCACCACCATCACCATCACTGACACCTCCACCACCATCACCAACACCTCTGCCGCCGCTTCCACAATTTGATCCAACAATACTCCAAGCTGCAATAGCAGCAGCAGTAGCGGCAGCCGTGTCCCAAATTGTCTTTAATGGGAATGGTGGATCTGGGCCAGGTGTTACACCCTCTAAACAGGGTGACAGATGGGTGCGCACAAGAGAGTGTTCTTACAAAGACTTCACCAATGGCAAACCCGACAGTTTCAATGGGAGCGGGGGAGTCATCGCTTTAATGCAATGGTTTGAAAGGACCGAAGTAGTCTTTCAAGTGTGCTCTTGCCCCGAAGCGAACAAAGTTAAGTTCTCAGCCTTCACGTTCATCGGTCGGGCCCTTACTTGGTGGAACTGCCGGATTAGTTCACTTACTCTCGAAGTGGCTAGCTCCATAACCTGGGCAGAACTAAAAACCTTGATGATGAAGGAGTACTGCCCGAGAGGCAAAATTCAAAAGCTGGAACAAGAACTTTGGAACCTCAGGATGACGGGCTCCGACCTTGAAACCTACACCACCCGATTTAATGAATTGGCCCTCCTCTGCCCAGCAATGGTCACTCCAGAAGATAAGAAGGTGGAACGATACCTCTAGGGACTAACATCCCGGATTCACGATAGCGTACTAGCCTCGAAACCCACTACTTTTGCAAGTGCCAAAGAATTGGCACAACAACTTATCGACCATAGAGCCAGCTAAGGCACTATAGCGACCACCACTGATCAATCAAAAGGGGGAAACAACAAAAGGAAGTTTTGGAACCAAAAGAAGAGCCAACTAGCACAAGACCCTGCTAAGAAGCAACAAATTGTTGCTGTCTATGCTGCCACTACTGCTACCACTCCAGCACCACCGAAGCCATATGCTGGAACCCTACCCAAGTGCAACAAGTGCAACTTTCACCACAATGGTGCTTGTAGGGAGATGCACTATAACAACTGCGATAGGAAGGGGCACACTGCTCGTTTCTGTAAAGCGCCGGCTCGACCAATCAACCAAGTCGCCAGTACGGGGGCAACCCGAACCTGCTACAACTGTGGAGACGCCGGTCACTTCAAAAGAAACTGCCCCAAAGCACAAGCCCCTAATGCTGGTGGAGTAGGAAGAATTATGGCAATAGGACATGGGGAAGCAGTTGAGGATCCCGTGGTGGTTACCGGTACGTTTCTCCTCAATAACTCTTATGCATGCGTACTATTCGATAGTGGAGCGGAGAGGAGTTTCGTGAGCCACCAATATAAACAATTACTTGAACAAAATCCCCAAGCACTAAAGGATACTTATGTAGTAGAAATGGCAAATGGGAAAGTAGAACGCACTAGCGATATATACTCAGAGTGTACTCTCACTCTAGACAACCATACATTTAAAATTGACCTGATTCCGGTCACCATAAAAAGCTTCGACGTAATCATCGGGATGGATTGGTTAGTTCCTCACCGTGCCGACATTCTATGTTACGAAAGGGCCGCTCGCCTCAATCTACCAAATGACGAAACCCTTCTCATCTATGGTGACAAACCTAGTGCGAATTTACAAATCATCTTATGCATCAAAGCCCAAAAGTATCTCAGGAAGGAGTACCATGCCTTCTTGGCCCACGTAATAGACAAGAAACAGGACGTGAAAGACATCAAAGACATCCCCGAAGTGTGTAACTTCCCATATGTGTTCCCAGAAGATCTTCCTGGTGTACCACTCGCACGACAAGTTGATTTCAGAATTGACTTAATACCCGGAGCTACCCCCGTAGCCAGAGCTCCATACCGCCTCGCACCAACAGAAATGCAAGAGTTGTCCAGTCAGTTGAACGAGCTTTTGAGCAAAGGGTTCAACAGACCAAGCTTCTCACCTTGGGGAGCACCAGTCCTTTTTGTAAAGAAGAAGGACGGATCCTTTCGCATGTGCATCGACTATCGGGAACTAAACAAACTCACCATCAAGAACCGATATCCTCTACCCCGAATCGATGACCTTTTCGACCAACTCCAAGGAGAATATTTCTTCTCAAAGATCGACCTAAGGTCAGGTTACCATAAGCTACGAGTTCAAGAAGAAGATATTCCCAAAACTGCATTCAGAACTCGCTATGGGCACTACGAGTTTGTGGTGATGTCCTTCGGTTTAACAAACGCACCTGCGGTATTCATGGACCTAATGAATAGAGTGTGTCGACCCTACCTAGACAAGTTTGTAATCGTATTCATCGACGATATCTTGATCTACTCGCGAAGCGAAGATGAGCATCGCCTACATCCACGCCAAGTGCTAGAGACACTAAGAGCGGAGAAGCTTTATTCTAAGTTCTCTAAGTGTGAATTCTGGATTAGAAAAGTGGATTTCCTTGGCCATGTGGTAAGTGAGAAAGGCATACATGTGGATCCCTCCAAGATCAAGGCAATCGAGAATTGGTCAGCACCCAAGACGCCAACCGAAATTCGACAATTCCTTGGGCTTGCTGGCTACTACCGAAGATTTATACAAAACTTCTCCAAGATTGCGAAACCACTCACCACCTTGACGCAGAAAGGTGTGATATTCAAGTGGGAAAATAAATAAGAAACTGCTTTCCAAACGTTAAAACAAGCCCTATGCAGCGCACCGATCTTGTCTCTCCTAGAGGGAACCGAAGACTTCGTAGTGTACTGTGATGCTTCGAATCAAGGCCTCAGATGTGTGCTCATGCAGAGAGGGAAGGTTATCGCGTATGCATCAAGACAGCTTAAGACGCACTAGGTTAATTATACTACGCACGACCTGGAATTAGGAGCAGTAGTATGCGCTTTGAAGATCTGGAGACACTACCTCTACGGCACGAAATGCACTATCTTCACTGATCACAAAAGTCTTCAGCATATCCTCAATCAGAAAGAGCTCAACATGCGACAGAGGAGATGGGTAGAGTTGCTGAATGACTACGAGTGCGAAATTCGTTATCATCCGGGCAAGGCCAATGTAGTGGCCGATGCTCTAAGCAGGAAGGAGTACTCGGGCTGCCGAGTAAAATCCTTAACAATGACAATCCATTCCCACATGACCATACAAATCAAGGAAGCTCAACTGGAAGCTTTGAAACCAGAAAAGGTGGCAGGAGAGACATTAAGGGGAATGGATAAAAACTTAGAAGTCAAGGATGATGGAGCACATTATATCATGAACCGGATTTGGACACCGAAGTTCGGTGGACTCAGAGACGTCGTCATGAATGAAGCACACAAGACTCGATACTCCATCCATCCCGGGTCGGATAAGATGTATCTGGACCTCAAGAAATTATACCGGTGGCCGAACATGAAAGATGAGATTGCTACCTATGTGAGCAAGTGTCTGACTTGCGCCAAGGTCAAAATCGAATACCAGAAACCATCCGGGCTATTACAACAGCCGGATATACCTGAGTGGAAGTGGGAACGAATAACCATGGACTTCATAACCAAGCTGCCTAAGACATCGGGCGGGCTTGACACCATATGGGTAATCGTAGATAGATTGACCAAATCAGCACACTTCCTACCGATAAAAGAAACCGACAAGATGGAGAAGTTGACTAGAACGTACATCAAAGAGATTGTACGACTCCATGGTGTGCCGATATCCATTATCTCCGATAGAGATAGTAGATTTACCTCACGGTTTTGGCAGTCTCTACAAAAATCATTGGGAACTAGGCTTGACATGAGTACGGCCTACCACCCACAAACCGACGGACAGAGCGAATGAACCATTCAAACGTTGGAAGACATGTTAAGAGCTTGTGTGATAGACTTCGGTAAAGCATGGGATACCCATCTACCGCTTATCGAATTCTCCTACAATAACAGCTATCATACTAGCATCAAAGTCGCTCCATTCGAAGCTCTTTAAGATCGCAAATGCAGATCACCCCTGTGTTGGGCTGAGGTGGGGGATACACAGCTAGCTAGAGGGCAAGTCTCTAATAGCACCCTCACTGGCCCTGAAATCATAAGGGAAACCACAAAAAAGATTGTTCAAATTCGAGAAAGACTGAAAGCGTCTCGCGATCGGCAAAAGAGTTACGCAGACAAACGACGCAAACCCTTGGAATTCCAGGTGGGTGATCGTGTACTACTAAAAGTTTCCCCTTGGAAAGGAATGATACGATTCGGCAAACGCGGGAAACTAAATCCAAGGTACATCGTGCCATTCGAAATCCTTGCAAGGATTGGGCCAGTAGCATACAAACTTCGATTACCTCAGGAACTCGACAAAGTACATCCCACATTTCACGTGTCGAACCTAAAGAAGTGTTTGTCTGATGAGACACTCGTAATACCACTCGACGAAATCGAAGTTAACGAAAATCTCCACTTCGTGGAGGAACCAGTCGAAATCATGGATCGGGAAATCAAACGAACGAAACAAAGTCGTATTCCCATCGTGAAGGTCCGTTGGAACGCTAAACGAGGGCCTGAGTTCACCAGGGAACGCGAAGATCAAATGAAACAAAAATACCCACATCTTTTCCCAAACTCCTGATGTCCCAGTCAAATGCAAATTTCGGGACTAAATTCCTTCTAACGGGGGGATGATGTGACAACCGTAAAAAATTGATTCAAGTCCAAGTCAAACAAAGTCAACAAGTCAAAACCAATCGACTCAAGTAACCCTTGTATATTAGGGTTTACACTATGTAATTACTGTACAATGCAATATTTTAATGAGAGAAACATCATTTGGAAAGTTCGTGTGTTGAATTTCCTAAGTCTCAAATGCAATAAACATTGAACCAAAATGATAAAACATTATTGCACACTCATCGGGAGTGTGTACGACACTAAAACACGATTTAACGGGGTTTACGAACCTTGCGTTATGAAGCCGGACACTCAAATTAATCACAAACGAAACCTCTCTAAATCGTTTTCACTCTATCTCTTTCTATTTGAAATCTCTCCCAAATCTCTCTTAAAAGTTCCCATAACGTTTTGGAATCATTCGGGTCATCCCGACCCTTAACCGGGTCAAAAACCACTTGAAACGGGGTAAAAACGGGTAAAATAGCCTTAAGGACCCAAAACGGAAACTTCATGACCGAAGCCTCTCATCCGAAGGGATCAGGATCTGAAGCTCGCAGGATCCGAAGCCCTCAGGCCGAAGCCCCAGGACCGAAGTCCTTGTCCGAATCCGAAGTCTCGGCCCCCATCCGAGAAGCCTCGCAGACGGCCCCTTTTTACCAGTTTTTCGACTACGACTTCGTTTTAACTCCGTTTTTCATTATTTTAACGTGGGATTTTCACCCAAAACTTTATTTTATAAACTAAGGCCCCAAAATATATAAATCTCTTGGGTTTTTATAAAAATGTATTAAAAGAATTGGTGGTTGGACTAATTATTGAGGGAATATTTGCTTTTCCTTATTTTATGACAAAAGCAAGCCACCACCACCTCACTCTATGATTAGCCACTCTTTCCCACTACTCCTTGTCACCTTAGTGGACCTTTACACCCAATCTCCAGCTCTTCCCACGTTCTAAGAGCTGGAGGATTGATCCTCTCTCCTCATTCTCCATAAAGTTCTTTCATTCTACACTTAGCAACCAAAGGACAGTCTCCAAAATTCTCTCATCTTTTCTCTCAACTTCAAGAACTTCAAGGCTTTCTCCAGGGATTTCTTCCTTCAATTAGTAAGTATCTTCATCATTCACATAATTATTAAACTCCATTCTACTCAAATCATTGATATCTTACACAAATTTCATCTTATTCGGTGTTAGATTCTCGAATCATCAAGACATCTTCTTAGTGTTCTTGGGTTGAACACTTCCTCTATCTCACTTTAATCTACTGAAATCACATAAGGTGAGTTCATACCCCGACATTTACATGTTTTCTTAAGTTTTAAGGGGGGAATACAAGTAAAATCATCAAGAACACAATTAAACTTTTTCTAACAGATTACATCAGAAAAGATGGACTTTAATCACGGACTGTTTTGGTCAGCTTAAATATTTTAATTTTCAAAACTGTTCCAGGTGAAAGTAGTTCAAACTCTTAGCTTTAAAATGGCTACTTTCACATCTCCATATGATGTTTCTACAATTTATGTTGATTTTTACAAAACTGCCTATCATTTCAGAGGCAAACCCGGACCAGTCTGTGATTATGGACATTTTGACCTCTGTTAGAGATCACTAAAAATCATGATAAAATTTATGAACAAACTAGACTCATACTACAAACTCTCACCATTTGTGGATTTGGATTTGGAGATTTGATGATTTTTCTATAAATTTTCTAAGAACAGTAACAGAAACTGTATACAACAAAAAGTTGCTGTCAATTTCATTTCACCTTGTAACATGTTGAGCAAGGTGTATATCTTTATGTGATTATATGTTATTGCAATATATGACATTTTTTTCTTAATATTTAGACACAAATCAGTTTACAAATGGATTTGGACATATAAAATATAAAGAATAACAAGTGATTATAATCAAAGTACAACCGATACATTCAAACATTTAATAAACTATTTTGAATATAGTTTGCATACATTACTATGTACTACCCTTGGTTGATAAACTATAATAGGTATAGTTTATGAAATATTACATAACACATACATTTAAAAAGGGTACATTTATACAAAGGATATTTTCATTAAGCAAGGTACGGCCATACGGTACCAAGTTTTCATAACACGTAATTCCGTTAATGACTTTATGAAACATTACATAACACATACATTTAAAAAGGGTACATTTATACAAAGGATATTTTCATTAAGCAAGGTACGGCCATACGGTACCAAGTTTTCATAACACGTAATTCCGTTAATGACTTTATGAAACATTACATAACACATACATTTAAAAAGGTACATTTATACAAAGGATATTTTCATTAAGCAAGGTACGGCCATACGGTACCAAGTTTTCATAACACGTAATTCCGTTAATGAGTTTATGAAACATTACATAACACATACATTTAAAAAGGGTACATTTATACAAAGGATATTTTCATTAAGCAAGGTACGGCCATACGGTACCAAGTTTTCATAACACGTAATTCCGTTAATGACTTTGTGAGACATTTACTTCAAATTACCATTAAGTTCTATATTGGGTTTGACAAACCCACACCTAAACTGCATGCAACAGTTAGACCGATAGGTCTGGGGTGACAAATGTCATAACATTTCCGACGCCCGAAGAACGTCGTTTTAGGCAACCTTGGTCATAGCATGGTTATAATAAACTCACACAAAGTATTAATAAATATTGAAATTTACGGGAACTTCATTAAAATTAAATGAGTTTATGTCGATTTAAACTTACATTATTTATTATAAGTAAGAAAACTTACTTATACATTTTGGTCTTTGAATTTAAGACTACAAATACATTTTAAGGAAAATGTTGGATTTTCTAAAACAAATACTACTTTTACAAACGAAAGGCTTTTAATAATACCAAACAAAAGCTTATGAACTCACCAACCTTTGTGTTGACACTTTTTCAAACAACTTGTATTCTCAGGAAATCATTAAACAGGTAACCAAGTGCTTTTGAGGATGAGACGCTAATGCGTCTACTATTTCATATTTTGTCAACATATTGTAATTGATTCGTAAACATGTAATTCATACAATGATGTAACTTTTTCAATTATATATATGTTGGTTGTGTTTGCTTGAATTACTATTACAATTGTTGTTATGATACTATACATGAAGTCCTCCACCCCCGGACGTTTCCGCCATCCTTGGTTTGGGGGTGTGACACAATGCCTTAACATTATTGATCAGTTTTTCCTTTTCCTCTTGAGGAACGTCCTTAATATCAAGAAGGATTTTGTTGTGGTCGTTTTGAGTTTTGATAACTCTTTTGCTTTTAGTATGAACAAACGGTCCAAGAGTTATAGCCTCCCATATCAGATATCCATTATCTTCTAGGCCGAGAACATAATCTTCGAAGTGAAGCGCCTAGACTTCATATTCATTAGGAAAGACAATTGGGATCCTAGTGGTCGATCCAATGCCGCTTGAAAGATTGATAGAGTTGATATGAGAATCATCGTGCTGCATGATGATAAGATCTTTAAAACCTATTAAAAATCAGACGTGTAAAACTAAAGCAGGTTTCGGGTAATATTGAGATTGCTAAACAACGTCAAGAACACAGTGATGATCGTTAATCTAGATCCAATATTGATGGAAACCCTAAAAGCTCTTAAATAGAAGAGATACATATTAATTATTACACAGTCTCCTGCTCTGATACCAATTGTTAGGATTAAATATCCTTGAATGATCGATAGATTCAAACAGATTAAAGCAAGAACACGACATTGACTCAAAATATGCTGAATGATTCAAAAGTCACGCCTCAGAAGAACTCGATGAAGGATTGCTACTGTAGAGGCGTGATTAGGGTTACAAGATAATATCAGAGTTACCAAAAACACGATGCATGCATGCATCTTAAATACTCAAACCCTAGTAAATAAATACGGGAGGACAGGCCCAACCCGTTAACAAAACAAACAATACAAAAGGCCCAATGACACAACATAATTATCCTAACAAATTCCATGCTTACCCTCTCAACAAAATCCACATAAAAAATCAGAGGAGTGAAAATCCAACAAAATAAAGCAAAATAAGCAAATAAACAAAAATAATGCAAATAAAAGAAAATGAAAGAAAACTAAAACTCTAAACCACGGGTTGCCTCCTGCAATCACTTCTTTTTGGGGAGTCGCAAGTCGGACTCCTTCTCGCTATGCGTTGATGCGGTTACTACTAATTTCACGGTTTCTCCTTTAGTATCCTCAATTGACATTCCTTCCTCATAATGCTTTACCTGATGTCCATTAACCTTGAAAGGAGTTCCATCTCTTGCAATTAACTCTATACCCCCGTATAGAAATACTTGTTTCACAATAAACGACCTGTCCCATCGTATATATAATTTCTTGGGAAAAAGCTTCACTTTTGAGTTAAAAAGGAGAACCTTTTTCCCTTCTTGAAAATCTTTATGTCCTCTCAACCTTGCATCATGCAATTTCTTCGTTTTGTCTTTGTAGATCAAAGAGCTTGTGTATGCTTCATTTCTCAATTCCTCTAGGGCATTCATTTGCATTAGACGATTGGTTCGTAGTTCGGCCAATTCAAAATTGCAAGTCTTCGAAGCCCAAAAGGCCTTGTGTTTGATTTCTACTGGCAAATGACAATTCTTTCCAAAGACCAACCTATATGGTGTAGTACCAATAAGTGTTTTAAAGGCGGTTCGCAATGCCCACAACACATCATCTAGTTTTGCCGACCACTCCTTCTTGTTTCTACCAATCGATCGTTCAAGAATTATTCTTAACGCCCGATTTGTGACTTCTGTTTGCCCACTTTTTTGTGGATGGTAGAGTGTTGCAAATCTATGGTATACACCATATTTTGTTAAAACTTTGGCTAGTTGTTGAATTGAAAAGTGAGTTCCATGATTGATTATTTGAGCCTTTGGTACACCAAAACGAAAAAACAATATCTTTAAGAATCTTACCACCACACGAGCATCCTTTGTAGGTAAGGCTTGTGCTTCCACCCATTTTGAGACATAGTTAACTGCCACTAGTATGTACTTGTTCCCTCAAGAAATCCGAAATGGTCTCATAAAATCGATACCCTAAACATCAAATACTTCACACACTTGGATGTTTTTTGGGGCATCTCTTTTTGGGATGAAATATTTCTCGATCGTTGGAACAAATCACATTCTTTGAAAATTTTGGTCGCATCTTTGAAAATTGTAGGCCAATAAAATCCCGAATCAAATACTTTCTTTGTTGTGTAATGTGCTCCGTCATGTCCTCCGATGGGCCTGTTATGACAATGCTTCAAAATTTCCAAACTTTCCTTCCCAAATATACATCTTCTTATCATACCATCCGCGCAGCTTCTGAAGAGATATGGTTCATCCCAAAAGTAGTACTTGACTTTTGAAAATGATTTCTTCTTTTGTTGAAGAGTCAATTCTTTTGGAAGATAATCACTAGCCAAATAGTTGGCTATCAGCATACCATGGCATCTCCCTTGCGATTACCATTAGATATTCTTCAGGAAAATCGTCTCTAATGTTGTGTTCTTCTAATTTTTCCATTTCCGGGTTTTCTAGTCTCGAGAGGTGATCAGCTGCCACATTTTTCCATACCCTTTTTATCCCTAATCTCGATGCCAAATCTTACAAGAGTAGCACCCATCAGATCAATCTTGGCTTAGCATCCTGTTTAGCAAAAAGACACTTAAGGACGGAATGGTCAGTAAATACAATAGTTTTGGATAAAACTAAGTAAGGGCGAAATTTATCAAAAGCGTAAACCACAACAAGAAGTTATTTTTTGGTGGTACTATAATTTTCTTGATCCGAATTTAGTGTCTTGCTTGCATAATATATAGGTTGAAAATGCTTATCAACCATTTGTCCAAGGGCTGCTCCTACCGTAAAATCATTAGCGTCGCACATGAACTTAAATGGGAGGTTCCAATTTGGGGCGATCATGATCGGGGTATTGGTTAATTTCTCTTTCAATAATTGAAAGGCTTAAAGACATTCGTTTGAGAAGTCGAATGTGGCATCTTTCAAAAGAAGTTAAGTTAATGGCCTTGTGATTTTTGAGAAATCCTTTATGAATTGGTGGTAAAATCCCGCATGGCCCATGAAACTTCTTACCCCTTTTACATTTGTTGGATGTGGCAATTCAGTTATAGTGTCAACCTTTGCACGGTACACCTCTATCCCCAATTTGGAGACTTTATGTCCCAAAACAATCCCTTCTTTGACCATGAAATGACACTTCTCTCAATTTAAGACCAAGTTGGTCTTTTCACATCTTGCAAGCATCTAATCTAGGTTAGACAAGCAATCGTCAAAAGAGGAGCTAAAAAACAGAAAAATTGTCCATTAAGACTTCCATGAATTTTTCAACCATATCTTGAAAATGGCCATCATGCATCTTTGGAACGTGGCTGGTGCGTTGCATAACCCGAATGACATCCGACGATAAGCAAAGGTCCCACTTGGGCAAGTGATCGTGGTCATTTCTTGGTATTGAGGATTAATAGGGATTTGAAAGTATCTTGAAAAACCATCTAAAAAGCAGTAATAAAGGTGACCGGATAATCTTTTGAACATTTGATCAATTTATGGTAAAGGAAAATGGTCCTTGGATATGGCATCGTTTAGCTTGTGATAATCGATGCACACACGCCAACCGGTTACCGTTCTCATTGGAATAAGCTCGTTCTCTTCGTTTGTCACCAAATTCAAGCCTCATTTTTTAGGTACCATGTGCACCAGACTCACCCATTGGCTATCCGATATTGAGTAAATAATGTCGACATCCAAGATTTGACTACCTCTTTCTTCACTACTTCTTACATGTTCGGGTTTAATCTCCTTTGGCGTTGCACCACTGGTTTAGCTCCCTCTTCTAAATTGATTTTATGTGAACAATATGAGGGACTAATGCCCTTGATATCACTAATCTTCCATGCGATGACATTCTTTCGTTTCTTGAGTACTTAAACTAGGCTTTCCTTTTCGTGTTGTGTGAGATCAGCTGCTATGATGACTAGATTATTTTCATTTTCTTCCAAGAATGCATACTCCAGACATTCGGGTAAGGCTTTTAACTCGATTTTCGGTTTTTGTTCAGTAACCACGACGTGGGCATCTTGCCACGTCGTGGTGTCGAAGTTTTTTTTACGTCTGATCGAGTAAATTCAGATTGCCACGTCGCGGTTTCATTACCACGTCGTGGTGGGTCTTCACTTGCCTTTTTCAATTCATTGTACTCACTCTCTTTTAGTAGGTTCTCTATTTCTTGCAACTCATGTTCAACATCAATATCTCCTTCTTGTAGCACCATGTAACCCTCAGCTTCCTTTTCCTTCCATCCTCCAAGCTCTTTCTCCAAAATTTCATCGAACACATCTACCGAGAAAGCCATAAGATCACTTATTCTTTAATGTTTTATTGCTCTATTAACCCTAAAGTTACAACTTCGTCTCCAACTCGAAGAGTGAGTTTAGATTTTCTTATGTCAAACAAGGCTCGGGCGGTGCTCAAAAATGGACTTCCAAGAACAATATGTACTTGTTCATCTTCTTCCATGTCTAAAACAATGAAATTTGTGGGAAAAACAAACTTGTCAATTTTAACTAATATATCTTCACAAATTCCTCTTGGAAAGGTCACCTTTTTGTTTGCTAAGTGGATGGCCATTCAGATTGGTCTTGGTTCTGGGAGGTCAAGTTTCTTGAAGAATGAATAGGGCATTAAGTTGACACGTGCTCCCGAATTGGCTAGAGCGTGGCTTGTGGCTAGATTCCCAAATTGGCACGGAAGTGTTAAGCTTCCCGGATTACCCATCTTCTTTGGTAGCATGTTCAACATAGCAATTGAGCATGTTTCATTTAGTACTACTTTAGATACCTCCCCAATCTTCTTTCGGTTTGTTAGGAGATCCTTAAGTAACTTTGCATACTTTGGCATTTGAGCTAAGGATTCAATGAATGGGATATTGATTTGAAGGGATTTAATGTGCTATAGGAACTTATGGTAGTGTTCAACATTTTTATCTTGTCTTGATCTACTATGAAAGGGGAGTGATGGGCGGTAAAGCTTAATGGGTTCAACAACTTTGTTTTCAGGTGCTCGCCACGTCGTGGTGTCTTCACTACATCACTGTGACTATTCAACATCTTTTTCTTCACTTGCTTCTCGCCTTTCCTGCTCATCATTCGAGTTATTATTGTTAATAGGAGTCAGATGGGTAACAATTTTCCCACTTCTAGTTGTAATATCCTGGATGGGAGCTCCTTTCGGGTTTTGTTCAGTGTTTCCCAAAAGTGTGCCCGATCATCTTTCGTTGAATTGCTTAGATAGTTGCCCGATTTGTTGCTCAATGTTCTTGATTGCAGCTTGCTGATTTCCAAGTACTGCTTTAGTATTTTTCGTGTCTCTTCTCTTATGCGGTAGCAAAATGAGCAAGCATTGTATCGAAATCGGGTTTCTTTTTGGGAGCCAGTTCCTTTTTTTTGGTAAAAGCCTCTTCCTTTTTGTTCATACTTCTCTTCTTGGGCTTTCTCATACTCATCATAAGGTAACCACTTCTTTTGGGGCTTTCTCAAGGCTTCATCATATCAATCACCGCTCGAATAGCTAACTTGAGCCTTTCGGTTTCCATTTTCATCAAGATCACAGTCTTTGGTTAGATGCGGCCCGTTAAAGTTTTCACACCCCACTCGTATATCATGGATTGTTTAATGCATTTTAGTCATCCTCTTATCCATGTTATGTAACATTGCTAAGACCGTCGCCATGTCGTACGAAGCAAAATTCACGATTCCCATAGTCACGCCGTCACATCTTGTAGAGGGTTATGGTATTCTCTTGAATGTTTGGAAAATTCCTTGATTAGGTCCTTGATTACGGCTAGTGCTTTCTTTGTGAGTGGCCCTTGAGAATCAAGGAGTTGCCTAGTTGTAATTTTTACCCCATCATAGAAAACCGAGACTTCTTGTTGCATATTTAGATAATTTTGAGGTCAATTCCTCAACAAACCCTTGTATCGCTCCCATGCCTCATACATTGACTCTCCCACTTGTTCCTCGAAATTTGCAATAGCCTTCATCAACTTGGAAAATTTAGATGGTGGGCAAAATTGTTGTTTGAACTCTTCCCGCATTTGTGCCCGTGTTTTTATTGTGCCCGGTAGTAGTGCCTCCAGCCAATATTTTGTTGCACCCTTAAGAGCAACGGGGAACATTCTTAGCAAAACTGTCTCACATGGTATGTTTGGTATGTTGAAGTAGTCAGCGATATCATTGACCTCAGCAATATGATTGTAGGCGTCCTCGTGGTCTTTCCCATAGAATGGTATGTCCTTCAATTGAGCAAGTATGTGTCCTTTTAGTTCAAAGCTAGTTGTGTTGGGACTTATGGGTTGCACAAGTCCCGGTCCGGTGTCTTCAGGCATCCGCCTCTTGTATGCCTCCATCTTCATGTCAGTAATGTCTGTCACTTTGGCTTTTGGCTCGCTTTCGGGTTCACTTGCTTTATTTGATTCAGGTTCGCTTTCTCGCTCGTAACCTGACTGGTTTTTGTTAGGAGTCTTCTCAAAACTTTCGAATTCGCTTTCGATAGTTCTTTTGCTTGATTCTCCGAGTTTGGTTGTCTTCTTTTTATGGAATTCTAACTCAGGATCGTCAAACGGTGGTATGATTAGTGTTTTTGATCCTTGGTCATAAATCACCGAAACAAAAACAAATGAAATGTGTAAAAAGGACAAAACAAAAAATAAAACTTTAAACTGTTACGACACCATGACATGGTGTTAATGACCTCGATGTGGTAGGTCAAACAGAATAAAAACTAAAACGAAAATTTAAAAGAAAATAGACAAAAAAAATCCTAATAAAATAGCAGATTCAAATTAACTAAAAATGGATTGTTCCCCGACAACGGTGCCAAAAACTTGATGCGTAAATAATTATGCACTAGTTTAACCTACTAATGTAACTAATTATTAATCCTAAAGCAGTGTACCAAGTTGAAAATAGAATAGCAAAAAAAGTCGGGTATCTAACACATGAAACAGAATGATTAGCTAATTTTATCTACTAACTACCTAAATTACTACTTAATAAAGGAAAGAGGTTTTCTCTAGTTTTGCAATATTAGAAACTTAATTAACCAAACTAAGCTAACTATCAACTAATGAAACAAAAAACTAAAACTAAAAGCAAGAAACACAAAAGACAATTTTAACCACGGCAATTGAGAGACTTTCGTTTAGCTTCGATATACTTGCTATTATGGTTGATTTTATGGAAGTTCTTTGGATTAATGCTTCGTTGGTTACCGATTCCTAAGATGACCAAGTTAATGTTCCCTAACCTAATCCTTTAGCAAATAAGTTCATTCATACGGTTATTAGGCGGATAAACTAACCAATTTACTAGCGTTCGGTTCGAGTTAAATTAGAATTATAATGGATTCATCAATTTGGTTCATTATATCTATTCAATATATGATTGGTCGTTATATATTAGCTCCTACAATTACTTACCCACTTTTCTATTTAACCCTAGATTTTGGTCAAAACACTAGTTCTACAATTTTGCAATTCACAAAGATCATAAGATTCAAGTTTAATCAAGAATTATGGCCATGCAAACTTAATTAAACTCAACAATAAACATAAATGTAGTTCTCATAAGCATAGAGAGGTTCTTTAATAAGCTAAAGTAACAAATAACCAAATAATCATAATCCAAACCATAAATCAAACCATAAAAAGTCAAGAAATCTAATCTAAACGAAAGTCATAGGTTTTTAGCCCATGATTTCAGTAGGTAAACACATAAAAACAAATTTCAACTTAATATTTATGATTAAACACAAGAAGAAAAACGTAATAGGAACTTGTTTTGCCTTAAATCTCTCAAATCCAAGCTATAATCGATCTTCTTCAACTGCAAGCTTCAAAGGGTGTTCCTGGACTTCAAAAGACGACAATAGCTTCAACAAAATTTGGGTTATCCGAGAATTATGTCTTCTATTTATAGTTTTCTCGAAGTCGGTCCACCACGTCGTGGCAAGTCCACCACGACATGGTCTTCAGGTTTATCACATAATCCGCAAGTTTTCGAGGTTCGACGGGAAACTTCATAATACCACAGTGTGGTAATGTCAGCACGTCGTGGGAATGGGTCTTTTCTTTATTTTGGCCTTGATCCAAGTTCCCAGCTTCCAGCTTCCTGCTTCATTTTTGCTCCGAGCATGTCTTTTACCACTACAACACAACATACAATAGACTAAGTATCTTTTGTTCTATAATGGGCATAAAATGGCTAAAAATATTAAGATATGATGTAATATATATATATATATATATATATATATATATATATATATATATATATATTGTAACAACCCGTTGTTTCAAGTCAGTAAAACTCTAAACTACAACCACGTACAAGTAAATTCACAACATAACTTGATGCTATAAGAACTTTGAAAGCCTAGAGTGCATGTTTATTTAACTTATATGCAAGTATATATGGAAAACCATGTTAAAGTAGGCTAGTATAAGCTAAATACTTAACATAAAATCACAATATATATATATATATATATATATATATATATATATATATATATATATATATATATATAGAGAGAGAGAGAGAGAGATTTCGGTTTAGCGAATCCTATCCTAACTCTAAAACCGAAATCACCTCTTTGGAATAAAGCATGACCGAAATCCCCATTTAGTTTACACCTAGACCGAAAACCCTTTACCATTTGACTTTATGGCCGAAAACTCTTTGCTCTTTGACTTTAAGATCGAAAACACTTCCTTTATGGAAGTATAGGACCGAAAACACTTAGTTTAAGGCCCATTAAGGCCAAAAACTATCCCTATATATAAGTATCCAACCGTGAACTCAATTCATTTCTCATTTCCCAAACCGTAAACACCCTCACTTTGCTCTCAAAACTCATACAGAACCTTCATATCTTCAAGGGATTTTTACCCAGATCATCATAATTTCCCCAAGAACACCAAGAACACCAAGAACAATCTTCAAATCTTCAAGCTTACACCGAAAACACCCAAGCACACCGAAAACGCCTAGAATTCCTTCAAATATTTCCTAAGGCTTTTTGTAAGTATTTCTTACATAATTAAGTGTTGTCTAACACTTTAATTTATTATTAATTATTTAAATTAATATCTTATTAATTTAAATACGATATCATGTATAATTATTATTAGGACACGACTACGCACACGGGTTCTAACCCGAGGATCATCGCTAATAATTCGTATCCAAACAACAACGCACATTCGATGTGAGTTCATACCCCTACGTTTTCACTATTTTTATATGTTTTTAGGGGGGAATACAAGTACAACACAAGCAATTTTGTGTTAACATCCAAATGATTTAAAACGATTCCAAACGATTTCAAATGATTCCAAACGATTTCAAACTGTTTCAAGTTATTCTAAATTATTTCAACTGTTTAACTATTGTTTTTACCAAAAAATATTTATATACTTATATATATATATATATATATATATATATATATATATATATATATATATATATATATATATATATATATTGTTAGAACCTGAAAAGTGAACCTCTAGCAATCTCTAACCTTCTTAGAATTCTGAAGTCAGTTATAGTTCCGAAATGAAAGATGCTCCAGAATCAGTTTTGTGTCCGGACTTGAAGTTATGTTGCGGATGAGAAGATCAGTTGAAAGCATTCCGGAATGATAGTTTATCCGAATAAGTGTTTTATCCATGTATATTTATTGTATTTATCTTTAGCTTGATTTAACATTTCATAGGACTTAGTCTTATTGTCAAATCAGATAGATCAGAGTGTCAGAAGCACCTCTTTTGTCCGGTCCTATGTATGTTAAGTGGTTTGTACGATGTAATATGTTCTCCTATTTAAAGGAGCTTTCAATACCAAATCAAGTGATGGATCATTCAAACATATCTCGTAATATTTTAGTTTACTTCACTTATTCTCTCAAACATTCTTCTTGTTCTTCATTTATTGTCTTTACCTTGGTCATTATCTTCACTCTTCATTAATATCTTGAATACTTTGTTGATTGCATTAACTCAGACTTGACTGGTCTTGCCAGACTTGATTGGATCATTCCTTAGCAAGCAGACATTGATCTTAAGCATTAACTCAAGGTTTGAGTTTTCAAACCTTATCCCTGCGCATCAGATCGTTTGTTCTCACATATATATAAATGAGATTCATCAGGCTTAGGACTAGTGTTTTCGCCTTAACACCTGTTCCTTGTTTGGTTGTGGGCTTAGGGTAAATTCACTTATCCGAATGTCTTTTTAATTTCGATTATATATGCACTATTGATATATGAGTATAAAACTTTAAACCTTTGTAACATGCTGAGCAAAGGAGAATTTTTCAGAAATATTTTCATTACAAACGGAACATACTTATAAAATATAATACGTATTGTTTATGGAACACACATACCACTCTACTAATTGAAGAAACAATACAAGAACATACTTATAATCTATAATAGGTATAGTTTATGTAACACTTACAACATTGTTACTAAATTCAGAGATACAATACAAACAACATATAAACTATAATAGGTATAGTTATGAATCATACATACAGTTATTCATTACAAGGTGATTTTCATTTATTCTACACGTAACCGTCAGTATAGCTTTGTGAGACACACTTGAAGTACTTACCTAAGTACCAACCAAGCCCTGAAATTATAACCAGAGTCTCCTGGAGGGAGAGCGTGAATTTATGTATAGATCTATACGGGACTGACAATCCCGCACCTTAACCGTTAGCTACATTTAGGCCGGCAGGCCTGGTGTGACAAATGTCATAAATATTCCGACGCCTGATGAACGTCGTTTCAAGCCATCTTAGGTCATCAAGCATGGTTATTATAACTCACAATTTGGTATTGAACAATACAATTAGTGTATGAATACATAAACAACTTCAAGTAGTTTTATTAAATAATAGAACTACAATACCGTATTTTATGTTACAGCTGGTGGAAACCTGGCACTTACATTTACAGAGTTTTCATACAAAAATACATAGAGTATACTATTTTCCAGTATAGAGAAATATACATTTCGGAGAAACATTCATTTTCACTTAGTTTTATTTAATAATGAAACTATGATATACTCTCACTGAGTACAATAACACTTACATATTTAGGATTTTCTGGGAGAACATACTTACATTTTCAAAGAACAACAAACTGATTTCAAATACAAACATGCTTATGAACTCACCAACTTAAATGTTGATACACTTTCAAAATCACTTGTATTCTCAGGGAACCAGTAGACAGGTACACTACTGGTCGTTGAGAAGACGGAGCAGTCATGGTGTCACATCTTATAGTTTTTGCCATACACTTTTGATGTCATACAAACTATGTTATGAACAGATGTAAAAACTATACCTTATTAATGTAATGGTTGTGTTTACTTTGATTACTATTATACAATTGTTGTGATACTGTACATGACGTCCTCCGCCCCCGAACGTTTTCGCCGTTCCGGTTTGGGGGTGTGACATATATATATATATATATATATATATATATATATATATATATATATATATATATATATATATATATATATCCACATATCATAGGCTTCGGTTCTTGTGAATGGTACACAAACAGACGAGTTCTCAATTTCACGGGGGGTGAGACAAGGGGATCTACTCTCCCCGTTTCTCTTCATACTCGCTATAGAGGGGCTTTACGTGACCATTAGTGGTGCTTGTAATAAGTCTGTCATTCATGGTGTCAAGCTTCCTCACGGTGGACCAACAATGCCTCACCTACTTTACATCGATGATGCCATCTTTATGGGCAACTGGGATAAAGGTAGTAATCAAAATCTCTCCCGTATACTTATATGTTTTCAAATATCCTCAAGGCTGAAAATTAACTTTCACAAATCCTGTCTGTTTAGGATTGGCACTACGAACATGGAACTTCTAAGCATGGCCCAAGTTCTTGGATATCGAAAGAGCTTGATTCCTTTTACCTATCTTGGAGTACCTGTAGGAGCCAATATGTTGCTAAAAAAGAACTAGGAACCCGTAGTAAAGAAATTCAGTCAAAGCTCTCTTCATGGAAGGCGAACACATTATCATTTGGAGGCCGACTGAAACTCATCAAATCAATACTTGGGAGCCTTCCCACCTATTACATGTCCTTATTCAAATCCCGACAAAGCACCTTAGATTCTCTTGAAAGACTTAGACACATATTCTAATGGGGTGGTATAGGAGAAAGAAGCAAAATATATTAGGTAGATTGGCACCGAGTCGTGGTAGAAAAAGAAGAAGAAGAAGGAGGACTTAGAGTAGGCACATTGAAAGCTCAAAACATGGATTTACATACAGAGTGGTTGTGAAGATTAAACAACGAGCAAGGAAGACTGTGTTCCGGGGTAATCTTTAGTATTCACAATCTCAGAATCCAGCCCTCTAATTATCTTGTAAGAAGAGATGCAACAGGAGTGTGGAGCAACATCTCAAAAGCGATCATGAGCCTTTAAAATATCAATATTAACGTCAACAACCTTTTCTCTCCTATACCGGGATCAAAATGCAAAATTCTGTTATGGAAGGATGTTTGGTACGGAAACATAACCCTCCAGATTCGATTCCCTCTATTATAAACATTGGAAACAGTCAAAGGATGCATACTCATGGAGAGAATAAGCAACAACATTTTTAGGTGGAAATGGACAAACAATTGTATGAATCGAGAACTACAACTGAATTGCACCAATTCTACCTTATTTTTGGATCTTATAAATTCAGTCCCCTGAAAAAATATGGGTTCTGTTTTAATCTTAACGATGAAGGCATGTATATGGTGAATACCATGAGAAAACTTGTCGATTCCAAACTAAATCCCATAGGCTGCAGTTATCGGATTTGTTGGTCAGAATAATCCCCCTTAACGTTAAATATTTCATTTGGAGAGCTAGGTTTGAGAGGATTCTAGTTTCTGAGTCAATCTCACACACATGTATAATGGTCCGATCCGCAACCTGTTTGCTTTGTGGCAATCATAACGAGTATGTTAATCATTTATCGGTGGAATGTGACTACTAAAAAATGGTGCTATTCTCGATTCTTAAATGGTGTGGATTACAGAACTTGTAATTCAACACAATGCGCGAACTCTTGGATTATGCAGCAACATAAGGTAATTGTCCAAAGAAGAAACAAACATTTACGATGATAATCTATGCCACACTATGGAATACTTGACTTGCAAGAAATGATAAAGTTTTCGAAAATAAGACGATTTCTCCTACAAAAACAACGAATATATCATCTCCGATAAAATTCCAATATTTTGGGTTAGTTTACGGTTTAATCCCAACATTTATTTTTTGAACAGAAAAGTCCTGATTATTTTATTTTATACGATAATCTGTCATTTTCTATAGAAAAATGACTATTTCGTTAATTTGGGCAAAAATGAAATAATCGAGATTTTTTTATTCAAAAAATAAAAGTTAAAATTAAAGCGTAAAGTAACCTAAAATATTGGGATGTTATTGAAGATTTCCTATTTTTAAATCAACAAAGGAAATATATTTTTAGCCAAAAATTATAGGAGAAGTAGATTTGGGGTTGAACAAGTGGAATTTGATAAGTTGTGACGCATTCTAGACGTTTTTATTTTTATTTATTTATTTATTTATTTTTTGAATTTGATAAAACAAATGTATTTTCAATAAAATTAACATCCTTGAGGCGTATTATTGACTAGACGCAAATGGTGGCAAAGCCAGGACCTCTTATATGGAATATTTATGTATCGATTACCGAATAAAATTAATTTTTTTTTACTTGGAGGCTTGTTTAGAATAAAATTCTTTTTTCCATAAATATGGAGAGTTGATTCACATGCAACATTTTTTTATATATAATAATTTATGCTTTAAAATGTTAAAATGTTGTATTTAAAACATATATTGTGTATAATTTTTTTTTATGCACAAATATTGTGCTCGACTGCTTTCTACGAAGGTGTCGGACATTGAAGAAATGTGCGTAGGCAAAAACGATATGAGTGTGGGCTAAGGAGTGTGCATTATTGACTTTGGACTCTAAGGATATTGTAGTTGGCTAATTCTCTTAAATTCATATAGGGGTGGTAATGTGGTATGAAAATCGAGGAATGCAATTATCTAAAAAAAAAAGATATTCTTTATGTAGACGCCAGCTGAAATACAAATCAACATTTTTAATTGTGATAAATATTGAGCAAAAAGTAATAATGTTAGTTGTGCACGAATGGGTTGTAATCTGTTGAATGCATGCTCATTTTAAACTTTCTTTTTGTAATTTTTGTGCTAGCTTTGCTCAATTATATATTAACGTTTTTGTCATTTAAAAAGAAGGGAAAAAAAAGATGGATAAAAAATATTTAAGAATTACGATGTTAGTTACTTTTCTAATTAGATAAAGTGAAGTCATTTGTAAGGATATGTAACAAAAACGAGATTCACCGTTTGATTCTATTGTCTGTATTTATTTTTCCTGGTAAACTAGTCGATGTAAAAACATAATATTAAATTGGCTAGTGGACCAATTGTTTCTTTATTTATAAAATTTGCTTGTTCAAAAAAATACAGAGCAAGTGATGTTTCATACCAAAATTAGCCAGCATGTGTCCTGGGCTTCTAGCAACATCACATGCCCTTTCTATCTGTAAATATTTAAAAACCTAGTCTTCAACATTAAAGAGATCACGACCGATGAAAATGACGCATATACGTTAAAAGGTGGAAGGTGGAAGGAATGGACGAGGGTTCATCCACCAAGTCATATGGTTGGCAACAACAGAATTGGATGTTTTATTTTTATTTTTATTTTTATTTTTATTTTTATAATTTTTGTTCATAATTACTAATATATTTTTGCCATATTAACTAAATATGAGTAAATAATATAAATTTTGAGCATCTACCAAAATAATCACTATATCCACAAAAAAAAAATTCGGATCAATATCCATGTAATCTTTTTCTATTTGAACTAAATTAGTATTTAGTCACACCGCATGTTGCGGTAGGAAATTCCTTTGCAAAATAGACGATACAACTATAAAAACAAAGTTTCAATACAAACAAATATTTATGAAGACAGACAAAAAAAGTTAAAAAAATATATATTGTTTGGTACAATAACACAAATGACAATTAGTTAAGAAAATTTTAAAATAAAAATAATCTTAATAAAAATGAAAACTATAAAAATAAATTGTATGAAAATCAAAAATAATAAAAACTGAATATATAAAAACAGGTTGTGTAAGGGTTCAAGGGTTCTTTTTTTAAATATGATGTTTTGATTTCGATCTGGGTTTCAATTTAGAAATTCGATTATTGATTTTCTTTTGATTACCGATTCATCTGATTTAAAGGTTCTTTCTTGATTTTCTTGAGTCCGAGAACTTTCGATTTCGACCTGGGTTTCAATTTCGAAATCTGATTATTGATTTTTTTATTACTGATTCATCTGATTTAAAGGTTCCTTCCAGATTTTCTTGATTATGAAAACTTTTGATTTCGATATGGGTTTCAATTTTGAAATTCGATTATTGATTTTTGATTTTATTGATTTAAAGGTTCCTTCCAGATTTTCTCGATTCCGGGAAACACTAGAATTCCAAAAAAAAAGTTCAAGTATTTAATACATCGTCCAATAATCAACATGGTGTTTTGATTTAAGTATGTGAGGGGTAACAACCAAAATTGAGTTTTGGGGTTAACGTTTTGAAGGTTCGATTTCTTGAAGGTTCAGTTTCTTGAAGGCCCGACATGTGTTCCTCCCCAGATCTCAGAAACATGTTGTAGAGTTCCGATAAGAACCTAGAGAAGTCAAGCACTCGAAGTTTGTGGGTTAACCTGGAGCTTTCAAGAACAATCAAAAAACTTTTACACCCTACGATTAGAACGCGAACTGATGGTTTTTGGAGATGTAGTTTGATTCACAGACCCAACATGGAAGCGACAATACATATGTTCTTCAGCTTCTAAAGGAAACATTATTTAGGTCTTTGAGTCAAGCAAGTCATTAGCGACGTGTCAAATATTCAGACAGGTGGCAAGTGAGTTGGCCTTATTTTAATGAATTGTCAAATGGTACCTGCTGAGTAGGAAGGGGTTCACCCGGTGGCCCCTTTACTTTTTTCTTAATGACATTTTAAAACCTTAAAACATGAATTCGTTCCCTTATAATGCAAAAAATATCACGAAGGACTAGTTAAACCAAAACCGATAAGGTTGTTGTAGGGATGAGCATTTCGACCGTGGAACCGGCCGGAACCGGAACCGGATAGAACCGATCGGGTCGGGACCGGGACGATATTCTTTTGGATGTTTGGAACCGGGAACCGGTAGAACAGAAAAAAACCGGAACCGTATGTTGCTATTTCTCGAAGACCGGTTCCAACATTGAAGACACGGCAAGAACCGGTAGGAACCGGAACCGGTAGAACCGGCGGTCCGGTTCAGTTCCTATTTTCCACCAAGTTCAGTTCCCGGGCCGGTTCCGATGCTCATCCATAGTTTGTTGGGTTATTGGTGGGATGTCAAGTCAACCAAGCAAATTACACCCTTTGTTTGCAAATAAAACGTAATATAATGGTAAAAAGGGGTATCGATCCTCGGGGAAATGGTTGTATTCAATCACCAATGCAATCTAATAGACCTAGTGTAAATAAACTAACTAACTACAATTAAACTAAAAGGGGGGTGTTGTGATTGCTTGAAAACTAAAAGACTTGAATAACTAAAAAGCTTGCAATTAAGCAAGATGGTGAGATGCTCAAATGTTGGGAACAATTGGTTAACCAAGGCAATTCAACACAATGAACATTTGTGTGTTTATCATTAGGATTCAATACAAAGCTTATCATTCATCCCAAATTGGTTATAGCAATCATGAAGCATGATATGCCAAGATTCCTCATAGGTAGTATGGAGGTTGGGGAAGCCCACAACACACCTTCTTAATCAAAATCAAAGATCCAATTGAAGCAATTGAACCCAAGAAGTTGATTAGCCTTAATAATGAAGGAATCCCCAATTCCTAGAGGATGTCAATGCTTACACATCCATAAAGCCCTTGATTAGCCTTACTTATGAATCATAACTCCTTTATGGATGTGTAAGCATTGACATCCTCTAGGAATTGGGGATTCCTTCATTCTTAAGGCTAATCAACTTCTTGGGTTCAATTGCTTCAATTGGATCTTTGATTTTGATTAAGAAGGTGTGTTGTGGGCTTCCCCAACCTCCATACTACCTATGAGGAATCTTGGCATATCATGCTTCATGATTGCTATAACCAAATTTGGGATGAATGATAAGCTTTGTACTGAATCGTAACGATAAACACACTGTTGGGTTATGAGCATTCTAACACTCCTAAGTGTACATGCAACCCTAAATACCTTGGATCTATGTTTTCTCTATTATACATACAATTATGAACATCCAAGGTATTATCCTAATCTAGCATACAAAATAATAAATATAACAAGATAGAATACATACCTCTTTGATGTAGAATGTCTTCATGAAGCTTGAGTGCCTAGTGCCCCAAGTGTGACACCTCAAATGGTTCACACAACACCAAATACACTTGGAATAACTTGAGAGAAACTTGAACACTCCTTGAAATCGTCTAGCCCTCACACTCACACATTAGTGCACAATTTCTTGAGCCATGGGATTCTTTTATATGGTGGCTATTAGGGTTACACCGTGTAACTCATAACTTTACCCATTCCTTATGCTCCATGGATTTTAACCTCCATGGAGTATCCATGGGTCACCCCATGGACTTAGTCCAACATAAGGAATCTTGGATCACAAGCCCATATATATAAGAATGAATGATTTACACAATCAACCCATATATTTAATTAATCTCCTTTTGATCACTTAATTAATTCCAAATTAATTCTTGATCAATACTAATTAAATAACCTTATTAATATATTAGAACTTATAATATATTAACCAACCTTAAGTGTTATTTCTCTCATTATAGTCTATCCAAATGCATGATGTCATGCAACCCAAATGGACCATGCCGGGTCGGGTCAAGTCTTACCAATTATAGTTATGGACTTAGACATTAATCCAACAGTCTCCCACTTGGATAAGTCTAAAACTATTATTGCGTATGACTTCAGGAACCTATCAGCAATCGTAGCTCTCAAGAGCTTCTGTCGAACTCTGACCTTGTCGATGAACTCTGACCTTTGTCAATGACTTGTCCATTAGATAAGGGATCATATATTCCTCCATTCTAGATATCATATGGACTGAGACATGGATTATCAATCATTCTCTCTGTCCATTTGTTGTTTCCCGATTTCCGATTCATGATGACTGACTGATTGAACAAATCAAATCAGTCATGGCTTGGCCAAGCACTCACATGTATCATCTTTAAATCATCGAGGGGCCCACAGATATCGCTTTTATCCCGAAGGTAAAAGGAATGGATAAACTTCGACTCATATGGCTTGTTCTACTACTTGTTGAATCATACACAAAGGCACGTTTTATAACATCGAGTTACCAATGCGTTTTCGTGCAATCAATGTATAACCAACTCATAGTAACAACTCATATCTCTAGGTTTGAAGAATATAAGATATTATCGTCTCAAGATCACTCGTGATAAAATCCATGAAGTGATTCAAATGAGCGCAGGTTGAATCCAATACTCAGAACTTATGAGCACTCATGAGTGTTGTAGCACCACTTTGTCCACCAACTTGGACCTCTACAAACCAACCCATGACAGTCTTGATTCATATCTACTTCCAACATATGACCGACTGTGGATGGTTTGAATAACTTAATCATTCAGTAAGAGCGACTTAGTTATTCTGGAAGTCAAAACATGCAAAGTGAAACACAAGAATAAATGAATCAAATATGGTATCAAACCCTATGAATATAAATAAACACTTTTATTTATCACCATACTGATTACTCATTATTCATTGTTTCGGTTTTATCAACTTTATACTTGAATTTAAAACAATAGTTGTCCCATGCTCCAAGCATGTACACTATGTTTTCTAAACACTAGTCATGCCATACACCAAGTATGCATACTATGTTTGTCTATGATCTTTACTTTGTAAAATAGATCAATTGAACATCACTCCAATGATCCTCTTTTCATAGTCCCAAATCCTTACTGCAAATGCAAGAATTCCAAATTCATGCCATTTACTAAAATCTGTTAGATTCTAAACTTATATGCATTGATCCTCTTAATGATTATGCACAAAGTCAGAAAGACTTGACAACAATCATTACAGAGCATTCCAAAGGAGATTAGCTCCTTGGAAACATCCTTCTTTCATTAAGTTTCCTAATCTTACACAGATTGAATAATTTCTAACTTTGAAACATTTCCATATTCCATTTTGACTATCACTTCTGAACAAGAGTTGCCTCCTTACAGATTATGTCAATATGGTCCTTCCAGAATTAACATTATACTTCCAACTGTCCTTGAGCAACCAATCTTTGGTAAACCTTAGATTGTCCTTGACAATTGCTTAATCATTTTAGTCATATCCAATTCTAGACCTTTTCCCTTCATAATGCCCCAGGCATTTGGAAAATTTTAGAAAGGATGAATATAGCACATCTAATCGATCCTATATCCGAAGCATATGGGACACGATTCATGATGTCTCACATAAAGACTAAACCAGTCTTTTGCTATAATATTTCCATTTCAATTTGCCAAGTTCTCAAAATTCAGATTATGAAAAGGGATGTCGTAATCATAATCGAATTTTAGAACGCAAATAATGGACCCATATATAGAATTTCCTTATGTTGAGCCATTCCAACATGAAATTCATATATATATCCTTGATTAAATACGATTAAAATCTCAATCTAAGCTTTTAGAATTGAAATGAAGTATAATTTCCTCTCCCTTAATTATAGCAAAACAACTTTTTCAACCCCTGCAACCTCACGAATTGAAACTTTTGTTTTCTATAATTAACATTGCTAACTTGCAACCTTTGTCATAATTATCATGCTCCCACTAACATGATGATTATTAGCATAACACTTATGCTCCCACTAGCTTTGACATGTACTCAGAAATCAGCTGACTTTCTTACCAAAGTTCAGATTTCTGATACTAGATTGTTTTGATAAAACTTTATCAAAATCATACACCTCTCTTAGATAGCTCACATGTGTGTCTAAACAATTTTAGAACTATGAAAAGGGATGCCGTAATCATAGTCTCAATTGTTTAGACCTTTGCCACTTCTCACAAGTCCATGTTAGTGTGTCGGTAAACCACACACGCTCCACTAACGACTTTGAGAATGCAAATATCACAATTGCTATCTAGCTAAAATCTACTTAGTGAAAGTGTTTCCTCACCATCATTTTCATGAATCGGAGAGAAACCTTATGACACTTAGATTTAATAGTGTGTGTGTTCTTATCCATGTGAATTTGTCAAAACCATAATCACAAGACAAGGTTAGTGACAAATCCAAACTCATATTGATTAAACTTTTGCAATCTTAAATTCTTGCCATTTGGCAGCTCAGGTGCCTGCCATTGCTTCCAAGTAGTTGTGCAACCAATTGAGAACTCTCAGAACTCCTATGCAAAGCCAACTTGAATAGGCACAAAAATTTCAACACGATAGGTTATAAACCTCAAGTCGTGTGCTAGTGAAGGACTTTAGGTTTTATTCTTGATTAAGTCTTGAAACTTTCAAGAGCTTTAAGACTCCCACTATCCTCTTGACATATAAGACTCCCTTGGTCAAATATTCAAGAGATAGTGCAGATTCTTTATCAAGACTAACACTTTACACAATTGGCCTAAGTTGGTCTCTGTTTTATCCAAAACATCACAACTTACGAATTTCAAATGTACAAGAGTAGATAACCTTTTACTCTTACATTTGACTAGTGTTAACAAACCCTCTTTAAGATATGTCACTCAAGTTACAATCTTGGAGTATGACTCTAAGAATTGTTTTGGAACGAAGTATGACTCATCTTTTTGATTTAACCATTTCTACAATTCATGACTCCTCTTCTTAGTCATAAGAATGCACTAAGATGACTTTAGAGGACCAATTGTGATATGGTATCTTAATCATTAAGATGATCATAAACATCATACTAAAGTACTCTCCCATTTTTTCAGATTTGAGAAACTTTTATCTTTCTGCCATACTTTGATTCTTCTTATTCGTTCTGTCTCACATTGAAACTTCTCCAATGCTACAGACTTATACTTAAACTTATAAGTATAACCATATTTACTGAACTTAAGTAAATCATGACGAATAGTCTTCTTGATCTTTTGTGGTGGACTTGACCAGTGCACAAGAATGTGTACTCAATCCCTTAGTCCTTTCCTTATTCACATAAGGAATTAGTCTTAATTTTCCAAGCTGAAAGTTCTCATTCATCATACTATACAACTTGCATGATTCCAAGTTTCGGTCCAATTGAACCTTGGGTGATGAGAATCTTTCCTTATTTGGTAATATTAGACACTACCACAACCGAAAGAATCAAATCCATTTTTCCAATATTGCTATCAATGGAATCTTATAAGCAACAACTTTTCACAAATGCCATTGTAAGGATAAATAAAATCAAAACCTTTTTCTTTTATTTTAAAACTTTGCGGAAAAACTTATCCTTACAATCCATATGAAAACCTTGTTGTTATCTATTCCTAAGCAATATAAATATCATAACTCTTAAGTAATAGCCCAAAATTCTGATCACCGAACCATGCGATTGAAATCCATCTTCGCGATCAGAATCAGCATGTACTTAACAGAGTTAGACAATGGACTTTACCTGAAGTAGAGCCAAACTTATTGACTTTAACATCCTTAGGTAAATTTGGCAGCTTCGTAACCAATGCCCCTTCCTTTGGCAATAGTTACCTATGGACCCTTGATAATGGGACTATCTCAGACTTTGCCTCTCTCTTTACCATTGGGTCAACCGAGTTGACTATGGCCGATCCCTTTCCATTGGGAAGAGAGAGCTTTACTGGATATCCAATGTCATCATTGTCAATGTCCATAGCGTTTTAGGAAGTTGATCTTAGCAAATAGATAAGATCATTAAGGGTCTTGTCTTAGTCTGTTTCATAGGATTCCCAAAAGAACTCACTATGTGACTTAGAAAGTAGTTGAGCCACCAACTTTCTCAAGACTTTGACACCCAACTCTCCCGGCTTGTCAATATGTGACTACATCTCCAAGATGTGATCACACCTAGACCTTGCCTTGCCAATAGGGCTTCAGTGACCTTAAACTTTTTAGGAACTTGTGGGTTAGGGAGAATAATTGGAGGAGGTGAAAGAAGTATGATATCCATGGGACATCATCTTCATTTAGGAAAGCTTATTTCAAGAGATTTAGGTAGATCATAAATGTCTAGACCAGACATCTTTTTGGGAGATATTCAAGATAGTTGATTTAAAGTCCTTAATATGACACTCAATATGAAATATTAAGGCTAGGACCCAACAAACTATTTTATAACTTAGAAGGGGGATGCCGTAATCCAAGCTATAAAATATTTGAAGGTAGGTGAATGACGATTCACCAATTTCCACCATGAAAAACGAAATAATTTATTAGGTTTTAATTGGATTTGAAAGTCCTAGATCTTTGAGATTCATTGAACTGTTCAAAGGCATGTTTCAATCTCGAGTGTGCCCTTCAGGTTTTGTGACTGGGATGCCGAGGATCACAAAACAAGGTGTGAATAACCATGCAAATATACTTGGTACCCTTAATATTTACCCCTTAATCAGTGTGCCGGTTAACCACACACGCTCCACCGATACTATGATAAATATTAAGTTACCCTTTGCCTACCTTGTTAAGTCCAGGTTAGTGTGTCGGTTAACCACACACGATCCACTAACGACTTAAGCAAAGTGCAAAGTGTAATTTCATGGGTTAGCACCAAATTCACATTTTCCTAAGTAACTAAGATTGGGTATTAATAAGAGTTTAGTTACTTAATATTTATCATTAATACTTTTAATGAAAGGAGAATTATAGTCCTTGTCCTACCCGTTCGGCTAACGACCCTCCACCAGTCAAGGAAGCGGTGGGTGAGAGTGGACACCCATTAAACTACCATTTTATAGGCAGTAACCTTATACCCCCCTTATACACCGGCTTCGTGAATGAGGCCTACTAACGGTAAGACTGACTTTACTCTTATACATATATATAAATATTATTAACTTATAATATTATAAAGTATAAGGGTTGAATTTTAACTTTTAAAATTCTAAGGGCTAACTTGGAATTAAAGTATTCATAAGTGAAAACTTTTTAAATTCCAAAACTTGAGGGCAAGTTTTGAAACTATTCAAAACTAATTAATTCCATAACTTATGAGTTTAAAGTAGTTTTAATTAAAAAAAAAACTCTTCAAGTTCCATAACTTGAGGACAAGTTATGGAAGACTTTAAACTAATTAATAAAAAAAATAACTTTTTTTTTATTGTAACTTATGGAACTAATTAAGGTTACACTTTTTTTTTAATTTAATGAAGAGACTCTTGAACCTCCATAACTTGAGGACAAGTTATGGAGTCATAAAACCATTTAATTAGAACTAGACTCTTCATTTTGTAACCTTTGCCAACTTTTATGAGTTTTATGATTCTTAAATGTGACTTTTCATATAACTTGAGGACAAGTTACAAAAACACACTTTGGAATCAACTCTTAGATTAAAATGGATTGAAAACAACTATTTCACATAACTTTTCTATTAATCTAAGAACCTCATAAGAACAAGATAATTCAAATCATCAATCTTCAAGAAATTAGCATGAACATACAAACTAATACAAATCTTGAAATTATGACAATTATCTTAGAAATTGGATTAGAATGAACATTACCACATCAAAAACAAGTTTATAAGTCCAAAAACATCTTAGGGTAATGTTCCTAGTCCAATTCCAGCCAAAACAATCGAATATATGCATCCAACTCGATTTTTCAGCTACTTTTGCAAGTATAACAAGAAAACAAGCCTAGGCTCTGACACCACTATTGGGTTATGAGCATTCTAACACTCCTAAGTGTACATGCAACCCTAAATACCTTGGATCTATGTTTTCTCTATTATACATATAATTATGAACATCCAAGGTATTATCCTAATCTACCATACAAAATAATAAATATAACAAGATAGAATACATACCTCTTTGATGTAGAATGTCTTCATGAAGCTTGAGTGCCTAGTGCCCCAAGTGTGACACCTCAAATGGTTCACACAACACCAAATACACTTGGAATAACTTGAGAGAAACTTGAACACTCCTTGAAATCGTCTAGCCCTCACACTCACACATTAGTGCACAATTTCTTGAGCCATGGGATTCTTTTATATGGTGGCTATTAGGGTTACACCATGTAACTCATAACTTTACCCATTCCTTATGCTCCATGGATTTTAACCTCCATGGAGTATCCATGGGTCACCCCATGGACTTAGTCCAACATAAGGAATCTTGGATCACAAGCCCATATATATAAGAATGAATGATTTACACAATCAACCCATATATTTAATTAGTCTCCTTTTGATCACTTAATTAATTCCAAATTAATTCTTGATCAATACTAATTAAATAACCTTATTAATATATTAGAACTTATAATATATTAACCAACCTTAAGTGTTATTTCTCTCATTATAGTCTATCCAAATGCATGATGCCATACAACCCAAATGGACCATGCCGGGTCGGGTCAAGTCTTACCAATTATAGTTATGGACTTAGACATTAATCCAACACACACAAATGTTCATTGTGTTGAATTGCCTTGGTTAACCAATTTTTCCCAACACTTGACATCCCACCAAGTTTTGACATCGTTGCCGGGGAAATTGGTTATTGTTATTTGATTGTTTATGCCTAGGTCTACAAGAACCGGTGAGCTACTCTACTATCCGGAAATTGAAAAAGAAGCAAAAAGGTTGAAAAAGTTAGCCAAACAAGCAAAGCAACAACAACTCGTTCAAGCTTCTTCCTCTTCTCCACTAATCAACATAGAAGACCAAGTTCATACTTCAAGTGATACCGACACCGAATCGAGTTCTCCAACTGTTGGTCATTCCTTTGAAGACATTCCGTTTGAAAACTACATCGCCATGAATCACACTCCACCTCACAATCCCAACCCAAACCCTAATAATCAAGATGCCAATACACCACCCCATCAAACAAGACAACAACCACAAGAACCTCTCATTGATATGCCACCTTGGAATCAAGCCCCTCCACAAAACCAACCCAATTATCAACCACTACAACCACAAAACCAACACTTCCACCAAAACAACCAACCTCAAAACAATGCTTTTCAAGTTCAACAAGTACATTATCCAAATCAACCCAATTACCAACACCCTCCAATGTACCAAAACCCGATATACCCACAACAACAACCTCCCTACAACCAATATCCTAACTACCAACCTTATCCACCACCAATGTACAATCACAACCAATACCCATACCCACCTTACCAACAACCGCCCAATTACTTGCAACAAAATCCCAATTACCCCAATCCACCTAATCCCCCTCAAGAGTTGACACTTCGACAAATGATGGAGACGAATGTTACTCACACACCACTTGGTATTGTTTATCCCGCAAATTGCCGAGGAATTGAATTGAAGTCAAGTTTCATACATCAACTCACCAAGTTCCATGGTTTGGATAGAGAAGATCCTCAAAAGCATTTGAAGTCCTTTCATATGATATGTGTTAGCATGTTGCCCGAACATGTGACATTGGATGATTTCAAGTTAACCGCCTTCCCGCTCACCTTGGAAGATAAAGCTAGAGATTGGTTATTCAACTTACCACTGGGATCTATTCACACATGGGAAGAGTTACTCAAAGCCTTCAATAGCAAGTTTTATCCCACCTCCCGAATATCAAGTCAAAGAAGTGACATTTTGGGGATTCGTCAAGGGGAGAATGAGACTTTTCATGATTTTTGGGAGCGATTCAACAACTTGTGTACAAGTTGTCCTCAACACAATATACCCAAACAATTACTTCTTCAACAATTTTATGAGGGTATGAACGAAAAGCATCGAAGGATGATTGATGCTTCAAGTGGTGGTGACATCTTCAACAAAACCCCTCAAGAGATACGCTCACTTTTTGGAACCATTTCTCAAAATCAAAGGAACTTTGGGACTCGAAATGAAATGAAGAGAAATTCTCCACAAGTGGTTGGTGAAGTTAGCAACACCCAACACTTGGAATCAAAGCTCTTGGATTTGACTAATGTGCTAAGTCAAATGGTGGTGGGAAGTGGTCAACAATTGATGGTGTGTGGTATTTGTGCAATGACGGGCCATTATACGGATAAGTGTCCCACTCTTGGAAGTGAACCAGAAGATGTGAATGCAATAGGAGGATATCAAGGTCAACCAAGACCCTTGGGATTTCAACACAATTTCAACCCAAATTGGAGGAATAACCCAAACAACCCATACCCACCAAAGCAAAATCCACCAAACATTTTGATGAGACCCCAACATCCGCAATATCCTTCCCAAAAACCTCCATATCCACAAACTTATTATAACCCTCCAAATTACCAACAACCTCCACAACAAGGCCAATCAAGTGGTAACCATCAAATGAGCCTTCAAGAACTCGTCACTTCTCTTGCTTAAAGCCAAACTCAATTTCAACAAGAGACCAAGAACACGTTCTCCAACATTCAAGCACAAATTGGAGACTTGGCCACCGCTCTCAACAGGATGGAACAAAGGGGTAAACTTCCATCTCAAACCGAGAAGAATCCCAATGTGAGTGCAATAACCTTGAGAAGTGGGAAAACACTTGGAGAAAGCAACCCCAATAGAGTTTCAAAAGAAGAAGAAAATGAAGTTATTATTGTTGAGCCTACAAAGGTTGTAGTTCCTCCAAAGGAACCGGTTGTTCCAAACATTGAGCAACCCGAATATTCCAACAAGCCTATCAAGCCATTGGTCATACCACCACCTTTCCCTTCCCGGTTAGCCTTTTCCAAGAAGATAGAGGAAGAAAATGATTTATTTGAAACTTTCCGCAAGGTCCAAATCAACATTCCACTATTGAATGCTATTAAGCAAATTCCAAGTTATGCAAAATTTCTCAAGGATTTGTGCACCAAGAAGAGGAAATTCAAGGCAAATGAAAAGATTCAAGTCAATGCAAACGTGTCTACAGTTATCCAAAAGAAGTTACCTCCCAAATGCAAGGATCCAGGAATATTTGCTATCCCTTGTACCATTGGTGATTTGCATGTCGAAAGTGCCATGTTAGATCTTGGAGCCTCGATCAATGTGATGCCATATTCGATTTTTCAATCTCTCAATGTTGGACCTTTGGAAAGAAACAGGAGTAATCATTCAATTAGTGGACAAGTCAAGTGTGTCTCCAAGAGGAGTGTTGGAGGATGTGTTAGTACAAGTTAATCAACTAGTATTTCCCGCGGATTTTTATGTCATTGATCTTGAAGAGAAGACTCATTCCAAATCATCTATGATCCTCCTTGGAAGACCTTTCATGAATACCGCTCACACGATCATTGATGTCCATAAAGGAAATATTACTATGGAGTTCGATGGAGAGATCATTCACTTCAACATCTTTGAAGCAATGAGGTACCCTAGCAATAATTCTCCATTGTATCGGGTTGATGTTATTGAGCCAATAAACGGGATAAGCCCTAATGTATGTACACACAAGATTCTTATGGAAGATTATTGCAAGCCTAGGAGAGAGGCTCAAAGAAGATTAAATTCTCCAATGATAGAAGTGATCAAGAAAAAGATAATTAAAACGTTCAAAAGGTGCAAAGAGAAGAAAAAGGCATTTCATGACAAGCACATAACCCAAAAACACTTTATTCCGGGTCAAGAAGTTCTTCTTTATCATTCACGCTTAAAGATATTCTCGGGGAAATTGCGATCTCGATGGCACGGACCTTTTATTGTTATAAAAGTGTTTGAACATGGTGCGGTTGAAATTAAGAGTTTGGAAACAAATCAAATATTTAAAGTGAATGGGTACCGCTTGAAACCGTTTTATGAAGGCTTTGACACGGGAGAATTTGATAACGTAACATTGGAAGCCCGGATTTACGAAGGTTGACGGAAGCGGGACTATGTCTTGGCAAAGACGTTAAACAAATGCATTGTAAATAAATAATCTCCGCTTGAAGTTTTGGTTGTTTCTAAGCTTGAAGTTGGTCTAAAAATAAGCATATGGAAATCTAGCAATGATCTTGGTGAAGTTTGAAAAAAATGCCAAAAATTTGAAATTTGTGCGGGTACCCGCGCAGCCGTTGCGCGACCAACCCCCAGCCGCGCAGATTTCGAGTTCCAAATTACCCCCACATGGGATGCATTCTGATGTATGCGCGCGGCCGGTTCCTCACCCGCGCAAATGTTTGCGCGACCGACTGCCACCCGCGCAACACTTGTGCGACCCAGCCCTAGTCGCGCAAATCCGAGCTCGAAAATTACCCGAACATGGGATGTATTCTGATGTGTGCGCGCGACTGCCCCCCACCCGCGCAAAGTTTGCGAGGGGACCCGCGCAAATATGTCACTTCATAAGAAAATTTCGAGTCATTTCATATGCTTCCTTTGCGCGACTAAGCTTTCATCCATGTGTATTTAGGCGCCAAGAACTCCACCCACACATCATTGTGCGACCCATATGTTGCTTCCATACCGTCCTCGCGTGCCTCCTCCACCTTGATCCCGGTATGATCCTTCCTTACTCTCATCCTAAGCATTGAGGACAATGCTTAATTTTAAGCTTGGGGTGAGGTATTCTTTATCTTTTATTTTTTTATTGCATTTAGGTTATATATAGTTGCATTTAGAGTAAGTCATTTAGGTCATTCATAAAAATTGCATAAAAATTTCAAAAATATTGCATATTTTGTTTCTTTCTTTTCTAATTTTCATGCTTTTTAGATGCATCCTAGTTTAAGTTCATGCATTTTTGTTCTCTATTGTCTTCTCATCCCTACAGGTACCAGAGCACCGAGTCATAAGTATTGAATCATAGATTGGTCCCGGGTCTTGATATGGAATTCCTTGTATTTGAGAAATAGGACACGTTTTGAGCCTCACAGACCATTTTAAGGCCGCTTGTGTGGGGGTCAGATGCAGGTAGCTTGATTAGGTCTAGGTGCGGAGGGATGTGGTTGGTCATGCCAATGTGTGCGAGCAAAGATTAGCCCGGTAAGGTATTTTGAAGACATTGAAGATATTGAAGACTCGCATCTTGGTTTTGGGGGGAGTACCCCTTAGTACTCCTGAGTCTCGTCCGAGCCTTACTTAGTTAGATTTTCACCACCTTTTTAAGATAGGTTATTTTTTTAGGAGTCTAGAGTAGATAATTAGATAGATTTTGTTTATCACACCTTGCATTGAGGTACTTGATGAACTTTGAAGTGGGTCCCCCAATTCACATCTTTTGGGACCAAGTCTTTTCGGTAACACCCATTTTTGAGTCATTCCCCACCCTTTTTAGTTGATCTTGGCACATTGTCAATGATCTTTAGGTGTTCATGTTAGCCTCCAACCTATGTTACAAGGTGAAATTCCTTAGACCTTCAAAGAAGAAAACACAAAAAATGAAGAAATTGGAAAAGTGAAGACAAAAGGAAACAATGAAGAAGATTAAAGAAAAACAACAAAAACAAAGAAGAAAAATGAAGAAAAAGAGCAACACAAAAAGAAGAACAAGAATCCAAGTTCAAGGCTTTAGTTCATATTTAAAAAAAATAAAATAAAAAATAAAAATAAATAAAATAAAAAACGAGAAGCTGAATGTCAAGCAACAAAAGAGGCTGAAATCCAAATAACAGAAGTTCAAGATTGAAGATTTGAGTTGTTAGGTTTAGATTTAGGTTAAGTAGAATTTTTATTTTATTTTATTTTATTTTTGATTTTTGGTGAGAAAAGGCCCTGACGATGAGACGGTAGAGTGTAAAGGACAGTACAAGGCAGAAGCCTCTGAAACCGGATGTTTGCCCGGAGGCCGTGCTGCAAAACCCTATTTCGCATTATACACTTTAGTCTGACAAATGTAGGAATCATCGTGTGTGAAGAGGCGCCTTTCCTTCATGCATTATGATCTGCATTGGTGATTTAAAGTGCCCCCACTGGGCGCATCTCTGTTTCCTTTGTCTTGCACACTGCGACTACATCCAACCGTGATCTATTCGCCCATCAAGTGGTTAAGAATGTGGTTTATGGCTCTAAAGCGGGGAACATTTTGACGATGCGTAGGGTCCATTAAGGACTAATTCTGACCATGTTGACTGATTTTGACCAAGTTCTATGGTACCCTTTCTTTTTCCTCTTTAGTTTAGCTCATCCCGAGCTCATTTTAGTCTTGTTCTAACTTGAGGACAAATTAGGTTTAAGCTTGGGGTGATTTGATAACTTATTTTATTTCCTTATTTTTATTAGTTTATTTTTAGCTTTTTAGCTCTTTTTATTAATATTGCATTGTATATTCTTTATTTTCTTTATCATAGATCGTATCGGGGACTTTTTATTTTGCATGAGGAATTTTGCAGGGTTTTGGAGCTCATTGCGGTTGCAGTTTGACTGGAGTTGGGCTTAGTGGACTTTCCGATGCATTATTGGGCTTGGTGGATCCACCAAAGAAGATTTGGGCTTAAAAAGCAAAAGGCTTGGATGAAGTGGGCTTGTGAAGATGGATCTTGGACTTTTATTTTGGGCTTGGAGCATCCACATTTGAAGCTAAAAGATGATTGGTTGATTTGAATCACATGGATATAGAGGGGACCAAAGGAATCTTTGGTAGTGGAATGGTGGAGTGGAGGAATGAGGAGCCAATAGCATTACAGCAACACTTGCGCGGGTAGAATTTTCGTCGCGCGGGTACCCGCACAACTGCCTAGTTTGGGCATTTTGGTCATTTGGCACACCATAACCTTGGGGGATCAGATCTAGCAGCCATCACTTCGATTTTACACCATTGGAGACCTAGAGAAGGCGATTTTTAAGCTCAAGACTCATTTCTTTTCATCTTTCCAAGTTATTGGTAGTTTCTTTATGCAATTAGACTTTTGTGATTGTTATTCTATTGCCATGAGTGGCTAAACTCTCTATTTGGTTAACTTTGGCTAAAAACCCTTGAATGTTTGTGGGTTTTTGAAGGATTCATGTTTTATTATCAATTATCTCATGTTTATGACTCTAGTTCATATTTCTTATGCTTGTTTGATACTTTGATCATGAGCTTGGTACTTGAATGAGCAATTGTTGGTTTATTTCTTTGGTTTTGCATTGAATCATTGAATTTACTTAGAACAAGGGCTTTATGATGGTAGAAATCATCTCTAGCTTATGAATCATAACTCCTTTATGGATGTGTAAGCATTGACATCCTCTAGGAATTGGGGATTCCTTCATTCTTAAGGCTAATCAACTTCTTGGGTTCAATTGCTTCAATTGGATCTTTGATTTTGACTAAGAAGGTGTGTTGTGGGCTTCCCCAACCTCCATACTACCTATGAGGAATCTTGGCATATCATGCTTCATGATTGCTATAACCAATTTGGGATGAATGATAAGCTTTGTATTGAATCCTAATGATAAACACACAAATGTTCATTGTGTTGAATTGCCTTGGTTAACCAATTGTTCCCAACATTTGAGCATCTCACCATCTTGCTTTGGTGGGTATGGGTTGTTTGGGTTATTCCTCCAATTTGGGTTGAAATTGTGTTGAAATCCCAAGGGTCTTGGTTGACCTTGATATCCTCCTATTGCATTCACATCTTCTGGTTCACTTCCAAGAGTGGGACACTTATCCGTATAATGGCCCGTCATTGCACAAATACCACACACCATCAATTGTTGACCACTTCCCACCACCATTTGACTTAGCACATTAGTCAAATCCAAGAGCTTTGATTCCAAGTGTTGGGTGTTGCTAACTTCACCAACCACTTGTGGAGAATTTCTCTTCATTTCATTTCGAGTCCCAAAGTTCCTTTGATTTTGAGAAATGGTTCCAAAAAGTGAGCGTATCTCTTGAGGGGTTTTGTTGAAGATGTCACCACCACTTGAAGCATCAATCATCCTTCGATGCTTTTCGTTCATACCCTCATAAAATTGTTGAAGAAGTAATTGTTTGGGTATATTGTGTTGAGGACAACTTGTACACAAGTTGTTGAATCGCTCCCAAAAATCATGAAAAGTCTCATTCTCCCCTTGACGAATCCCCAAAATGTCACTTCTTTGACTTGAAATCATCCAATGTCACATGTTCGGGCAACATGCTAACACATATCATATGAAAGGACTTCAAATGCTTTTGAGGATCTTCTCTATCCAAACCATGGAACTTGGTGAGTTGATGTATGAAACTTGACTTCCATTCAATTCCTCGGCAATTTGCGGGATAAACAAGACCAAGTGGTGTGTGAGTAACATTCTTCTCCATCATTTGTCGAAGTGTCAACTCTTGAGGGGGATTAGGTGGATTGGGGTAATTGGGATTTTGTTGCAAGTAATTGGGCGGTTGTTGGTAAGGTGGGTATGGGTATTGGTTGTGATTGTACATTGGTGGTGGATAAGGTTGGTAGTTAGGATATTGGTTGTAGGGAGGTTGTTGTTGTGGGTATATCGGGTTTTGGTACATTGGAGGGTGTTGGTAATTGGGTTGATTTGGATAATGTACTTGTTGAACTTGAAAAGCATTGTTTTGAGGTTGGTTGTTTTGGTGGAAGTGTTGGTTTTGTGGTTGTAGTGGTTGATAATTGGGTTGGTTTTGTGGAGGGGCTTGATTCCAAAGTGGCATATCAATGAGAGGTTCTTGTGGTTGTTGTCTTGGTTGATGGGGTGGTGTATTGGCATCTTGATTATTAGGATTTGGGTTAGGATTGTGAGGTGGAGTGTGATTCATGGCGATGTAGTTTTCAAACGGAATGTCTTCAAAGGAATGACCAACAATTGGAGAACTCGATTCGGTGTCGGTATCACTTGAAGTATGAACTTGGTCTTCTATGTTGATTAGTGGAGAAGAGGAAGAAGCTTGAACGAGTTGTTGTTGCTTTGCTTGTTTGGCTAACTTTTTCAACCTTTTTGCTTCTTTTTCAATTTCCGGATAGTAGAGCAGTTCATCGGTTCTTGTAGACCTAGGCATAAACAATCAAATAACAATAACCAATTTCCCCGGCAACGATGCCAAAACTTGGTGGGATGTCAAGTGTTGGGAAAAATTGGTTAACCAAGGCAATTCAACACAATGAACATTTGTGTGTTTATCATTACGATTCAGTACAAAGCTTATCATTCATCCCAAATTTGGTTATAGCAATCATGAAGCATGATATGCCAAGATTCCTCATAGGTAGTATGGAGGTTGGGGAAGCCCACAACACACCTTCTTAATCAAAATCAAAGATCCAATTGAAGCAATTGAACCCAAGAAGTTGATTAGCCTTAAGAATGAAGGAATCCCCAATTCCTAGAGGATGTCAATGCTTACACATCCATAAAGGAGTTATGATTCATAAGCTAGAGATGATTTCTACCATCATAAAGCCCTTGTTCTAAGTAAATTCAATGATTCAATGCAAAACCAAAGAAATAAACCAACAATTGCTCATTCAAGTACCAAACTCATGATCAAAGTATCAAACAAGCATAAGAAATATGAACTAGAATCATAAACATGAGATAATTGATAATCAAACATGAATCCTTCAAAAACCCACAAACATTCAAGGGTTTTTAGCCAAAGTTAACCAAATAGAGAGTTTAGCCACTCATGGCAATAGAATAACAATCACAAAAGTCTAATTGCATAAAGAAACTACCAATAACTTGGAAAGATGAAAAGAAATGAGTCTTGAGCTTAAAAATCGCCTTCTCTAGGTCTCCAATGGTGTAAAATCGAAGTGATGGCTGCTAGATCTGATCCCCCAAGGTTATGGTGTGCCAAATGACCAAAATGCCCAAACTGGGCAGTTGCGCGGGTACCCACGCGAGGAAAATTCCACCCGCGCAAGTGTTGCTGTAATGTTATTGGCTCCTCTTTCCTCCACTCCACCATTCCACTACCAAAGATTCCTTTGGTCCCCTCCATATCCATGTGATTCAAATCAACCAATCATCTTTTAGCTTCAAATGTGGATGCTCCAAGCCCAAAATAAAAGTCCAAGATCCATCTTCACAAGCCCACTTCATCCAAGCCTTTTGCTTTTTAAGCCCAAATCTTCTTTGGTGGATCCACCAAGCCCAATAATGCATCGGAAAGTCCACTAAGCCCAACTCCAGTCAAACTGCAACCGCAATGAGCTCCAAAACCCTGCAAAATTCCTCATGCAAAATAAAAAGTCCCCGATACGATCCATGATAAAGAAAAATAAAGAATATACAATGCAATATTAATAAAAAGAGCTAAAAATCTAAAAATAAACTAATAAAAATAAGGAAATAAAATAAGCTATCAGTTATAGTGACAATAACCCATATAATGAAGTTAGATATAATATCTTCCTATTTTCGTCAGTTTAATACGAAAATGGTTGTTAAAAAATTATATTATAATCGATGTTAATTTTCAAAATATATTTAATAGAAAATATAAACTGTAGCAGTCTAAGGATTAATAGAATAATAGATCTTCATTGCAAACTCTACCTTTTTTTGGCTAATTTTCATAGTATTTACGCCTCTTAATTTTTAAAGAACAACATTTACCACTCTTAAAGACGTTAATGACAATAGCTATTATAATTATAAATTATCTTTTTAGAATGACACATTTATTGCAGATATAGGGGTACCTCCTCGATTATGAGAGAATGTTCTTTAATTTTGTTGTAATTACGACACATAGATTAGCATTATATTTTTTAGATTGGTGAATATGTTCGAAAGTTGTAACTAGAAGCAGTGTGGATATGTATAATTAAATACTATTATAATTAGACGATAAGACAAAGTCATTGAATTAATATATGAAAACTATAAATGAACTATATTAAATCGTGAATTGACTATGTATTAAGTTGTGAATTAATTATATATCTTATGTCTTATACATGATTTATCATTTTTTAAAGCAATCTGGAAGTCCCTAATCTGCTTGTGTATCAATCAGATCCGTTTGATGGTGCGGAATCCCAATCAAACGGATGATGTCAGATCAAATAGAAGAGAAGGAGAAGAAGAATAATATGAATCTTGTATAGTATTGATTAGAATGAAGTTCCCTTACAAGATTCACACACACTAACACACACTCTCTTCTCTCTATTCCGTACACTCTCTTCTGTTCATCAATCTATTCCTCACACCCCTCACCCCTATATATACTCGACTGGGCCGCAAACTGGGTTTACGGCCGTAAATGGGTTTACGGTCGTAAACACCCATTGGGCTGTAAACAGGGTTTACGGTCGTAAACCTATTTACGGCCGTAAACACTACCTGGCCGTAAACCTGACCGTAAACACATATATGACCGTAAACACTGAGCTGTTTACGGTCCTAGACATAAAAATACATTTTCCTAGAAAAGCAAAGTATAAACCATATTTTTGACCCAACAATCTCCCCCTTGGTTTATAGCTTTCTTTTCTTTTCTTAATTGACCCAACAAGCTCCCCCTAAAAAGTAGCTGGCTTTTCTTGATAATCTTCATTGGGAGCTTGGCTTCAGCTTTAATCTTCAAATTTTTCACGACTTCAAGATGAACATGATGAATCTTCAATAATTGACTTCATCTTGAGCAGTTGGGCATTTCTTCAAGATTTGACATTGAACGCACATTGGGTGAGGAGGCTTGACGTACTGATTCTTAAAAGATAGCGCTTTCAGCATGAGAATCTTCAGAGAGAACGTCAGAGAGAACAAAACTTCTGGATCACTTCAGCAGGTTCAAGATAGCAGCAGACTGATTGAGGAGGCTTCAATGCAATCCGTCACATAATCTTCAATTTCAGCTTCACCTTGCTTCTGGGGTTGAAAGATTGAATGTCGAAAGAATAATCTTCATTTCTTGCTCCTTCGAATGAGAATTCTTCGATGATCACGGATGAAGCCTTGGCTCAGAAATCTTCGACACAAACTTCCATGAGTTTCATCTTCACCTGAATTCACTATTCAAGACAAAACAAAACTAAAAGAAAAATTTAGCACACAATATTTTTGGATTTTTCATATTTTCTGAAAAAGAAATAAAACAGAAATAACACTATTTTTGGATTTTTAATTTTCTGATTTTTGTTTGGTTTTTAAAATTTTTAATTCTCCCCTAATATTTAAATTAGAAGAAACTATGAACAAATTTAACAAAAATAAAATGATATCTAACTTTAAGAGTGATTTGGGATCAAATTTTTTAGACAACCTTTATCCGTTTATCAGTACCTCTCCCTTCATGAATAGATCTGGTCAATCGTCGGTATTGTGGTCCACTTAAACACGAGAGATTGTGACAAAATTAGGACATACTATAAGTGACAAGACAATGTGATCCTAAGTTCCTAGATAATATTCTTTAAGGACCATTCAGCTGACGACGACCAAAAATATTGTTGTCCACCTAAATTGAGCAGCGAGATCTATGGACAACCTAGTGATTGTTCAATTTTAAATGTACTAGAACATGTTTCCCGCTTCCTGACATACCCCAATAATCAGGAACTTCCAAAGTACTCCTTACTTTAGGTGAGCAGACAATTATTATGAGAGAAGTCAGATTTAGAGTGCATATGCAATACACCCAGGTCGGATCTCTTCCAATCTCGCAGAGGGTGAAACATATGACTAACCAGATTTAGAGGGATTGAGAAGTAGAATGGTGCATATACTGTGTACCAGGTCGGATTGTGAGTCACGCAAAGGAGACAGTATATGTCTAACAGATAGAAAGAATTGCATAGATAGAGGATGCAGAGAAATAGAATTGCATATGTTGCAGTCCAGGTCGGATGTATTTTAATCATGCAGAGGAGGCAACATATGACTAACAGAAAGAAAGCAAGAAAACAATTTCCTACAGACCTACTTTATCGGAATTCCCCAGTCGCCCCATCAATACCGGAATTAAGGACAGAGTCCGTACATCGAGGAAGAATTAAACCATAGTTCTAGATACGGATTAATTTAATGTGACCGGTGGATTATCATGTATATCTCCCTGCTCAACCTATCTGGGCGTTGTATTGTCAGGCTAAATGGATCTATCTAGGTCAAGATTTTTCAAGTCTCTAGATTCCTTAAGTTCATTAATGCCTAGTCAAGTCCATTTTAATCTCTCGTGCCTACCAGCGCATCGAACACAGAGCCTAGACAATTCAGATTTAGTCCCTTACACAGATTCAGATTGCCTGTTATCACATGATTATATCACTTCCCAAAACATCATCTACAAACAAAAACTATCAGCAACATATTTTTGATTTTCTGATTTTCTAATGTTTTTGGATTTTTTAAACTTTTCTAATTTTTGTTTTGTTTTTATTTCTCCCCCTAAATTTGTGCATAGGAGAGAAACGAAAGTAAATGCGCAAATTTAAACTATCCTAAAACAAAAATTAGTCTTTAAAGCGAATCAGAGTAAGATAAACTCAGGAGTATAGAGAAGAAAACTCAAACTGTAAGTCACCGATTGAATTTGCATCCAGAAGGTCTGAGAACAGCACGCGTAATCTCAGAACAGATCCAAAAATTCTTCACATCATTAAGCACTAACCCCATATGTGATCTCTTCCTTTCTTCCCTTCTCGCAAAAGGACACATACTCCCAAACAAAGTTATGAATGTTGTACAGTTGAGAGATGTCCCCTATCATGTGCCTAGAACAGCCACTACCAACAAACTGAAGTCTGATGATATGCCTCCATAGCTGCTCCGACACAGAGCGGGATTAGTTGGTCTTTGGAACCCAGTCCATTTTGAAACTGGGTTGACCTTTGTCATCCTTGCATAGTACTCTCTCCCATGACATGTCCTGCTTATCACAAACAGAAAATGTAGAAATATTAGAATCGTTAGAAGATTTGGGAGAGTGAGCCTTTGGAACCCATTTGTAGTTGGGTTTAACCCATTTCTTTTTCGATCTGATGGGTGGCTCAGTACTTGCTTTTGATCTTGATGTCGGCCGTTGAGATGACTTTGATTTTGACTTCACGGGAGCATCTCTTGGATTGGACTTCTTGGCCGACATTCCCTTCTTTCCCTTGGGATTCAGATTCTTGGCCTTGTGGGTTTGATTCTTGGCCTTCTGCGCGTTCCAGTCACCAATGTCTGATCGTGACCTTGAGGGGTTTCTTTTGGAAAATCTCCCTCTTGGCGCGTTCTGCCACCCTTGTGTATAGTAGGGAACGTATGCGCGATTAGGACAATTTCTGGCAATGTGTCCAGGTGTTCCACAGTGAAAACATGTCCTTTTCTTCACTGTAAAGTTGTTTCTTCCTGCCCCTGGTGGCGTGTCTTTGCCTTGTCTCTTGCTTTTCCCACACGCACAGTTGCAGCATGCATTCTGTTTAACTTGATTTGGTGGCCTGTACTTCTCAACAATAGGTTGATCAGAAGCAACTGAGTTCGAAGCAACAGATTCAGAGCTCAAGGAGATGTTGGTTTGTTCAATGGTTTTCTCCTTGTTCTCATCTTCTGCTACTTTACTATCACATACACTCTCTTCAGCTGCTTGCTTGGATTGATTTAAGGATTGATCTGCAGGGGAAGTAGAAACATTAGCATTTTCAACATTAATAAATCATCCTGAAACAAAACCAGATGGCTTGCCATAAACCATGAATGGTTCGTTGGCAATCTCCTCTTTAGACAAAGGTTGATACTGATATGTATGATTAAAAGGAGGAGGTACATTATCGTATCCTAAACCCTTTGACTGATTATGTTTAAATTGCATGCAATGGTCTATCATGTTGGCAACTACTTCGCTTGATACATCAAACTTTTTAAAATCAAAATTTGCAGTTTCAAATTGCCCTTTTAATGTATCAAGCTCAGTAATTAACTCAACATTCTGTCTCTTGATATAATCATAATGTTCACATTTTTCACTGTAATCTTGCTGAATTCTCTTAAAGTCCTTTATTTTTGTTTCTAATTCAGCCTTCAGGGGTTTCTGTCCTTTCCTGAGTTGATATCCTTCATATCTCAGGTCCTCAACTTCTCTTTTTAATAAATCAATTTGTTCCCGAAGAAATTTAATCGTATCTTCACTTGATAGTGTGCATGAAACTTCACATGATTGAGAACATGAAACTTCATTGACTGGGATGTTTGCGGAACTCATTGTTTTTCGACAATTCAAAGCGTCAAGTTCTTCAATTATATCAACAAGACTAAGAGGATTGAGATCTTTTGTCTTCTTGATGACAGCCACGTTCATATCCCACGATTTCGGAAGTGAATTCAATAGCTTTTTGTTTACCTCAGATTTGGTCAAGAAGATCCCAGCTATATTCATCTCAGTAGTGAGTGTGGTAAATCGCTGCAACTGAGCTTCCAGGGTTTCTCCAGGGATATAATCGAACATGTTGAAGTTTTGTCTTAACATCTCCTGACGACTCTCTTTCATGTCTTCAATTCCCTCGTAGACCTCAAAAACCATTAAAAGCACAACTAGAAGCCAAAATAAAACTCAAAAGTCAAACCCTTTGACTACAAACCTCAAAAGTCAACCTTAAAAGTCAAATTTAAAAAGTCAAACTCAAAAGTCAAACTTGAAAAGTCAAACTTAAAAGTCAAACCGAAAAGCTAAATTTGAAAATTTAAAAGTTAAATGAGAAAGTCAAAGTTTAAAGTCAAAGGTCAAACTTGGAAGTCAAAGACAAAATTTTAAGTAAAAAGTCAAAAATTAAAAATTAAAATTTTTGGTTGAAATTGGAATTTAAAATGAAAAGAAATTGAATTTTGGGCTGAATTTGTCAAAATTGCGAAACTTGGATCCGAAAAGGAGTGTTTTTGAATAAAGAATGTGAAGGAAAGGAACAAAGGTGATGCTAGAGGAGTTGGTTAAGGCGCTAAGTTGATGAACTAGAGGTCGCAGGTTCGATCCCCGGCACCCCCGACATCCGTTTCAATTTTTGAAGTCCGAAGGCGAGGCTGCTGCTTGCGAGGACGAGGCGCGATGCGAGGACGTGCGATGATCAACTCCGAAGCGAAGACCGACGAAGCGATGCGAGGACCTGGTGCGAACCGGAAACTGCTGCTGACCGAGCCGTCCTTCAAGCCGTTCACCGAGCCGAGGCCGCAAACTCTGGCGACCGTAAACACGTTTACGGCCGTAAACTCCGGCGACCGTAAACTCCGGACCGTAAACCCTTCAAAGACCGTAAACACATCTTCAGATCGCGAAAAAAAACGACGTTTTTTACCTTTTTTGCTCCAAAACTCGATCAAAAACTCGTTTTTACGAAAAACGCGAAGAACAAACCCCCCCTAATTTTCAGAGATCTATCCAAAAACGCAGAACTCTTTCCAAAATAAGATCAAATCGGCTCCAGATCTGACAAATATGAGTGATACAATCCAAGCTCTGATACCAATTGTAAGTCCCTAATCTGCTTGTGTATCAATCAGATCCGTTTGATGGTGCGGAATCTCAATCAAACGGATGATGTCAGATCAAATAGAAGAGAAGGAGAAGAAGAATAATATGAATCTTGTATAGTATTGATTAGAATGAAGTTCCCTTACAAGATTCACACACACTAACACACACTCTCTTCTCTCTATTCCGTACACTCTCTTCTGTTCATCAATCTATTCCTCACACCCCTCACCCCTATATATACTCGACTGGGCCGCAAACTGGGTTTACGACCGTAAAAATGGGTTTACGGTCGTAAACACCCATTGGGCCGTAAACAGCGTTTACGGTCGTAAACCTGTTTACGGCCGTAAACACTACCTGACTGTAAACCTGATCGTAAACACATATATGACCGTAAACACCGAGCTGTTTACGGTCCTAGACATAAAAATACATTTTCCTAGAAAAGCAAAGTATAAACCATATTTTTGACCCAACACAATCGAAAATTTAGTAAAGAAAAAATTTAATTTGTCAAGGCTTAATTCTATTTTCATTAAATTTTGTATATTTGGTTGTAGAAATGAAATAGTATGTGTTAAAAAAAAGACAAACTGTAAAAATGGTCCTATGGTATGCATTTTTTTGGGGATATAGTCCAAACCACGAGTATTTTTTTGGTTTCGTGGTCCTTTTGGACTGGTTTGTTTGTGAAAATGGTCACTGTAGTTAACTCCCGTTAAAAACAATCCGTTAACCCCCTCATGTGCCCTCCACGTGAGGGTATTTCCGTCTTTTTACTTATAGGGACCATTTTTGCGGGAGAAAAAAATAAAACCCCCTTTATATACCATTTTCTATTTCCATCTATCTTCTTCCCCAACGACTATTTTCTTCCATTTCTCCTTCCTGACCTACAATCGAACAATGGTGGTTTGTTTTTGTGGAAAGCTCGGTTTGGTGAAAACGTCTTGGACACCACTGAATCCCGGAAGGAAGTTTTATGCACGCCCTATTAAGGATTCTATTTATTAATCACATAACAAAGTAACATATCAATTATCTATTCCCAATTAATATATTAATCACATAATATATTAACAAAGCATTTTCTCTCTCTCTCTCTCTCACTCACACACACACACACACACACACACACACACTCTCTCTCTCTCTCTCTATATATATATATATATATATATATATATATATATATATATATCGTAATATCATTTCTAGCTATTTCTGGTTATGAGGGCATCCTAAAAAGACTTTGCTTCTAATTTCAATTTTATAGCAATTTAGTTATGAGTTTAGACACCTTACTCCAACATAGGTAGCATACGAGATCTCTTAAACCAAAAACATTATTCAACCTATCTGTTATTTATGATATTTCCCCTTTTCCCCGATCCACTGCTTAGGCGATGTGTGATCCAAACTGGTGTTCTGCTATGGATGCTGAGATGTTAAATTTTCTCTCCAATCACACTTGGGATCTCATTCCCAAACCGCCCTCCATAAAAACTATATGCTTTCGATGGTTGTATCGTCATAAATTTGATAGTAATGGTCGACTTGACCGCTACATAGGGCACCTTATGGATAATGTTTTTTTCACAACAACCAAGACTTGAATTTGATTACACCTTTAGATTTGTTAAAACTGCTACAATTAGAACTGTTCTTAACATCTTTTTCTCTCACAAATTGCTCATTTACCAGTCGGATGTCAAAAGTGCTTCTTTACATGGTGAGCTTTGTGAAACAGTCTACATGTGTCAACCTCCAGTATACGTTAACTCTTAGTACCCCAATCATGTGTGTCGCGTACGAAAAGCTCTTTATGGCCTTAAATAGGCTCCCAGGGTTGGGTATCACTGATTAACTATTTTTATTTCTTCACTTGGTTTCCTAGTAGTAAATATGATTCCTGCTTTACTTATCGTAGCGATATTGATACCATCTACCTTCTTCTGTATGTTGATGACATTATTCTCACCGCCTCTTCTTCCCCCCTCATAACCAAGGTCATCTCACATCTTCCTTCTAATTCCCTATGTCTGACCTTAGTCCTCTCTCATTCTTCCTCGACATTTCTACCTCCCACGGCTCCTTTGGATTGTTTCTTTCTCAAAATGCTTTCACTCAGGAGATTCTTGCATGTGCCGATATGTCCACGTGTAACTCCTTAGCACCCCAGCTAACACTAAATCCAAGCTTGTTATTTATGGAGAAGTAGTACTTGATCCTACTATTTATCATAGCCTTTCTGGCGCTCTTCTGTATATGACTTTTACTCGACCAAATATTGCCTATGTGGTTCAACATGTATGCCTCTTCTTGCATAATCCTTGTGTTCCACATGTCCATGCTCTCAATCGCATCCTTCGATATCTTAAAGGAACTTTCTTACATTGTTTACATATTCGTATGTCAGTTGTTGAACGTTTGGTGTGTTACTCTGATGATGATTGGGTCGGGTGTTGCATCATATGTCATTCCACGTCTGGGTTCTGTGTTTATATTAGTGATAACCTCGTCTCCTGGTCTTCCAAGCGCTCGCACATCATCTCTCGATCTAGTGCCGAAGTCGACTACCGGGGGGGGGGGGGGGGGGGTTATTAATGTACTTATTGAAGCTGCATGGCTTCGTAATCTACTTCTTAAGTTATAATGTCCTCTCTCACGTGCTACTATTATGTTTCATGATAATGTTTGTGCCATGTACTTAGCCTCTAACACAGTTCAACACCAAAGAACCAAACATGTGGAAATTGATTTACACTTTGTTACGGAACGTGCTGTGATTGGTCACGTACGTGTTTTACAGGTTCCATCTGTTTCTCAATATGCATATATTTTCACCAAAGACTTTCCCACACAGTTATTTTTAGATTTTAGAGATAGTTTGAAGATTCAAGAGTCTCCTGCTCCGACGATGGAGGTGTGTTAAATTATTTTTGTTCTCTTATTTTTCGTTTGTATAGTACATAGGCCTTATTGTATATTTTATATCCATATATTGAAATCATAATACAAGACCCTAATCAATGGGTGTTCCACAAATATTATCAAAATAAAATAATAAAATACAAATCAGCCTTTTCAATTGGGCAAAATATAGAGAAAAAGAAAAAAAAAAGAATAATGGTAGCCTTGTGCTTGCGGTGTTGTAATCCGTTAGAGCGCATGCTCATTTTGAACTTTCTCTTTGTGTTTTGTGTTAGCTTTGCTCGATTGTATATTAACAATTATTATGTCGTTCAAAAAATAAGTAAAAAAACTATAGATCACAAATGTTTAAGAATTACGATGTTAGCTACTTTTCAGATTACATAGAAATCCCAGAATGAAGTCATTTGTAAGGAGATGCAACAGAAACGAGATTCATTCTTTGATTCTATTGTATTTATTTATTTTTCTTGGGTAAACTAGTCGATGTCAAAACATAATATAGATTCGTTAGCTCGGCTACTAAACCAATTGTTTGTTTATCTATAAAATTTGGTTGTTCGGAAAAGCATACAACCAATCAAAACTGATGCGTAAAACAAAAGAAAATCCAATATTTGAAAACTATATCTAGAATGACCGGAAAAGTGGAAACAATTCCACCTATAATTTGCTCGTTATGAGCAAATTCAAACAAATTCAAAATCCTTGTAGATAAACCATCAGTTTCTAACGATAGGATCAATGAAATCTGATACATTAATCAGTTAATAAAAAGAAGAGAAAAAAACATAAACTATAATATTGGTAGGTGAAAGGAATGGACGAGAGTTCATCAACAAGTCATATGGTTGGCAATACCTTTTATTTTTTTTTTTAATGTTTTCATATGTTTATTTCATAGTTACTTATATTTGATTTTTTTGTCATATTTGATAAAGGTGGTAGGTGGAAGGAGTGGACGAGAGTTCATCCACCAAGTCATATGGTTGACAAGACCTTTTTTTTAATGTTTTTATATTTTTATTTCATAATTACTTATATTTGATTTTTTTTTGTCATATTTGATAACATAACAGTTTAATATACTTTTATACAAAATACGAGTAAATAATATATATTTTTTACATTTACCAAAATAACCACTATATCTAAAAGGGAGCTGATCCGTACACAACAATTAGTGTTTTAAAATGTTGTATTGTAAAACTATATAATACATGAATCAATGTTTTAAAAACCAGTTTTTTAATTGAATCGGTATGGTGACCGGTTCAACCGGTTCGACCGCCGGGTCAACCGGTTTCTATAGTTTTTATGTTTTTTCCTATTTTTCTACACATACATACATATATAAACCATGAATTTGATGTTTACAAATTCAAACATTAAAAATACACATAAAAATAAGTTGTAGATGAATTCAAATACATTAAAATAACACATAACCATAAGTTTTAGTGTTTTACATCAATCCATATATGTCAAAAAGAAAGTAAAGTATAATACCGTGACGAAATATAGTTTTAAATGAATACAAACACATCAAAAACTTTATAACATTTACCATATATTTTTATTTAGAGAAAACTAAATAGATATGAAAAAATAATCACCAAAGTTTATTATGTAAATTGTTCTTTTTCATGTGTTTTTATTCGGTTTAACCGGTTCAACCGGTTTATTTTGACCGGTTCAACCGGTTTTTTCTAAAACCGGCCGGTTCAATCCGGTTCAGAAATCAATGTAAAACCGGTGATAGTTGAACCGCTTCCTCCCCCGGTTCCCGGTCCAACCGGTTCGACCGGCCGGTTCAAACCGGTTTTTAAAACATTGGCATGAATTGTTGTGTATGACAAAAAACTGTTGTGTACGAAAAAAATTCGGATCAATATCCATACAATAGTTCTAACTTTATTTGGCAACGTCGGTCTCTACTTTATTGGTCAATAATAGTTTTTTTTTTGGCAATTTTAGAGTCTTTATTTATTTGTTTGTTTTTTTTTTGTCCTTGCGTGACAATTTCTGGTTTCTTAGACAAGTTTAGTACTCATGAACTTTTTTTTTTCTTAGGCAGGTTTAATCTTTGTGATTATTTTAGGTCTTTAACTTGATAAACTTAGTCCATATGAGCTGTTTTTTTTTTTTTTTTTTTGGTCATTACCTTGCTGAGTTTTGTCCCCGTGAATTTTTTTCTTTTTTTGGTCTTTATGTTTTCTTTTGCAAGTTTAGTCCGGTTGAACTTTTATTTTTCTTTTTTTGGTTCTTACATTCGCAAATTCAGTCCCTATTCATTTCTTTTTCAATTTTTTTCATCCTCCAGACTTTCTACATTTTCGTATATTCTACATCCACCAATAGTTTTGTCACTGGTATCCACCTTATGTATTTAATTATTTATCAATCAACAAATACAACAATATCCAACTTTTATAAATATAATTGTCAAAAGCACCACCACAAGACACTGTGGACAAAATACCAGTAATAGACAAAAATCATAATTCTTTTCTAAACCAAGTCATAATGAGTCAATCTTCAAATCATATGGAATTTGAATGAAAAAAGGTCGAATAATCTATCTGACATCACGATGATTTAATAACTTGATATGCATAAGATAAGGTAGAAGATAACCCATCACCAAAATTATAAACGATATAACTGTTTCATATATGAAAACATTTATAAAACTTGTATATTTAGTGACCTTTGCTTAAGATTTGTGCAAAAACATGTTTAATAAAAAAAGTTTTCGAACATATAATATATTTGTACCATAAAAGTAACATATTTCCGCTGTTACATATGTGACATTATTTATTTAAAAACATCCATGTCAAATTAAGCATTTGCTAACCAGTCACCAGTGTCATTACATTGTGTGGCATAAACTGTAATTTACTTCAATATCAGGGGCACTTTAGTGACAGTACATGTATATAATCTCCACAAACGAACAAAATTGGACACCCGACATATTCCATCTTCTCCAAAAATCTACTTTTTCACACACTTCTCTCTTCCACTACATCATCAACCTCACAAGAAGATTCATCCACCATGGCTATGGCTTTCAAGATGGTATTCAGTATTCCCCCTACGATATGTGTCCGTTAATTTCAGTTTCATTATATTCGTTAATTAATATTTTCGACTTAACTCTACTTTTGATTCCGCCTTAAACTCTGTAATTTGAATGTGTAACTCGTTTGAATTAAATACTTGAAAATACGTTACACTTTTTCATGTGTTTGCATCATACTTTGGTTTTGATAAATTTATTTAGTTTTTGTAAGATTTTTCTTGCATTTTAGGTCCCAAATACTATCATATTTCGGAAATCTTCTATGGGTTTATGAGTTCAAACTTCTACCATTTTAACTTTTTTGTTCAAAAATAACATCACATGTTTTATTTGTTGTTATATTTTGTTAGGTTTATCTAAAAAAGACAATTTGGAACCATATTTGCTAAATTGTATCATTTCGGTTATCCATTTCAAAATGTTATCTGTATTTCAAAAATATTCATCGTATTCGCAATTTTTTCGTGTGAGACTCTATTCTATCTAACTCGGTATTTTTTGAATGTATTATTGTTACTCTAATAATTTCAATGTCATTATAGCTAATTTCACCGGCTTTTTTGATAGTTCACCTGTAATCGATATATATATCTTTTTGTATTTTTGCCAAATAGAAACGATGGTGGTCAATCTTGGAAGGGTTTATGCTGGAGCCATCGAAAGCATTTAAAATATATTTTATAAGAGATTTTATTAAATTGAAACATTAACAACCGGAAGATACACAATGTTAGTAATAGTAGTGTGGTTGGTATGAAAAACTAGTAACGTCTTTTTAATGCAGCCGTTATTTTTATTTTATATAAAAAGGAAACACAATAAAGAAATTTATCAATACGTAAACATTAATATTTTATAATATTTCATATTATATGATATAATGTATCTTCTAGTTTATATGACATTTTCTTTTTCTTTTTCTATAAATAGATGACGATTTTTTTTTTTTTTGAGATACGATAGGTACTACCCATCGTCTAAACAATGAATATGTTCATATTGATCCAAAGTCTTTCTCCGACGATTATCGCCGCCATAGTCTTGCCATCGCTCTTCCTTTATCTACTATCAAAGATAAAACATAACAAACGTCTTCCGCCGAGCCCTCCGTCGTTACCGATCATAGGCCACCTCCACCACCTCGGCCCACTCATCCACCAGTCTTTCCACCACCTCTCCACCCGCTACGGCCCCCTAATTCACTTCCGTCTTGGATCCGTTCCTTGTGTCGTCGCCTCCACACCGGACCTCGCTAGAGACTTTCTCAAAACTAACGAACTCGCATTTTCTTCACGAAAACACTCCTTAGCCATCGACCATATTACTTACGGTGTCGCCTTCGCCTTCGCACCTTACGGACCTTACTGGAAATTCGTCAAGAAACTGTCAACAGTCGAGCTTTTAGGCAACCAAAATCTCGGTCATTTCCTCCCCATTCGAACCCATGAGATCCGCGAGCTTCTTCGAACGTTAATGGAGAAATCGAAACGAAACGAGGTTGTGAATTTGACTGAAGAGTTCTTGAAGCTAACAAACAACGTGATATGTCAAATGATGATGAGCATTCGATGTTCTGGGACGAACGACCAGGCCGATGAAGCCAAGAATCTTGTTCGAGAAGTGACAATGATCTTTGGAGAGTTTAATGTTTCCGATTTCATATGGTTCTGTAAGAACATAGATTTGCAAGGGTTTAAGAAGAGGTATGAAGATACCCATAGAAGGTATGATGCTTTGCTGGAGAAAATCATATCTGAGAGGGAAGAAAAGAGAAGAAGGGAAGGGAAGGGAGAAGATAACAAAGGGAAAGATTTCCTTGATATGTTGCTTGATGTTTTGGAGGATGGAAAAGCAGAGATTAAGATTACAAGAGATCACATCAAAGCCCTGATTTTGGTAAATTTATTTAAATCTTGATTCTTATTCAAAGGGTCAAATGGTATTTTCCTATACAATTAATAATCCAAGGATCCGGTCCATTTATTCCATTGAATGAGATTCACCCGTTAATTTTTTTTTTTTTTTTTATGTATAGTTAAAAAACAAAACATCTTGTCATTATGGCTTTATCTTTTGTGTAGGATTTTTTCACAGCTGCAACGGATACAACTGCAATATCTATAGAATGGACCCTAGTGGAACTCATCAATAACCCAAAGGTGCTCGAAAGAGCAAGAAAAGAGATTGATCAAGTCATCGGAAATAAGAGGGTAGTTCAAGAATCAGATGCACCTAACTTACCATACATCCAAGCCATCATAAAGGAAACCCTACGACTTCATCCACCAATTCCGATGTTGATTCGTAAGTCAATAACAGATGTCATTGTCCAAGGATATGAAATCCCAGCCGGAACCATGTTATTCGTCAACATCTGGTCAATCGGAAGAAACTCTAAGTATTGGGAAAATCCATTAGATTTCAACCCTCAACGGTTTTTGGAAGGTGAAACCCTAAAAAGCTCGTTAGATATCAAGGGACAGTGTTTTCAACTCTTGCCTTTTGGAACGGGGAGAAGAGGGTGTCCGGGCATCAATTTGGCCATGAGAGAACTTCCGGTGGTGGTTGCCGCCCTCATACAATGCTTTGAATGGAATGTTAATAGTGACAAGGAACCATTAAATACAAATGAACGAGCCGGATTAACTGCCCCAAGGGCAGTGGATTTCATTTGTGTTCCATCACTACGAGAAGACTCACAGCATATTATTTGATTTTGTTGGTTTTATACATTATTAATGGTAATTAGTGTATTATTATATTGTATTGTTCACTGTATAATTTGTTGGTGATTTTATATCATCAATATTATTTAAGTGTAATAGGATTAAATTTGTTGACCAAGTGATCTTGTTGAATATTGAACAAGTTAGGATGGTGTAGGAGTGCACATTTGTTCAAGTTTTTCAAGATTCAAAGTACATTGTTATTTAGGGGCGAAGCCCCTAAACGAACGGGGGTCCGGGGGCAGTGCCCCTGGCGGGGTCCAAGGGGCAGAGCCCCTGGCTGAGATCCGTTTAAAAAATGCATCAAAAATCCAATTTTAGAAAGTTGACCCTTTTTTCCCTGAGATCCGTTTAATGACAGATTTGGTAGTTTTATGACAGTTTGTAACTGTCTATTGACAGTTTTCAAACATGAATGATATATCCGTTTTTGGTCATTTTTCTGGTACATTTTGAAGAACATTTTCACATACATTCTCAGATTTCATTCTCTGAATTTCATCCAATTGAGTGTTCGATCTGTACCATCGAAATACTTCAATTTGATAGTGAATCACGACTTTCAGAGAATTCAAGCAATCTATTCATCCCCTAATTTCTAACATAATTTGGATGTGTATGACTTATTCCTTTTATCAATGTTTTTGGGACCAAGTATGTACCATACTAACGTTTGAGATCAAAGTCTTTAATTGTGACAACGCATAAATTAAGCCTTACTCTATTGATTTCACTATAAGTATATCAACTTATTACTCTCTTGAGATGAAGCCACTCAATAGTTAAACGAAAAGGGGCTGACAGGAGTTATTGCACATTTACCACAATATGTATCAAAGAAAACTTAGAATTTCTACATTTTTTCTGCGAACCTAGCACTAAACCGGTAGCCACATTAGAATCGGGTGTTGGAACGCATTTTGGAATCAAAAATACTACCAACATTAAACGGTGGTATGTATATAGAACCATATACTTGCTTGGAGAGTTTTCCATCAGAAACTTCACACATTCGAAAGCCTTGCAATGTTTGGTATAGTTTCATATTCTTTATGTAAAAACTACAATGTAGGCATGTATAAGAAGGAACACATATTCCTTATCTACTCCACAACAATAGAGGTATGTAGAGATCTAAAATTTTGGTGGAAAAGCTTACCCCCGAATTATACAACATAAAGGAGTTATTGAAGAATGCAACCCATCCATGACAAAACGTCAATACATGAGTTAGTCGTTATGGTATTTCTATGGGTCATTTGAAAATTTTGAAATTAAAAATTTCATAGCTTAAGCCTCGGTGTTAGATGGTCCATACCTAAATTGTTTAAACTATTGTTATGATACCAACTTGTAACACCTAGTTCTTTATGGTTTTATATACTATGGTTTCAAAACATTTTAATGGCTTAAGGTCATATTTTACAAAAATATGATCCATAAAAATACATTTGTTCAAAAGAACTAATCCAACACAAGGGATACAACTCCATATCAATATCCAAATCATATTAAAACAACATGCTAATAAAAGTTGTGTCTATCTTCTAGTCTTCCCAAAAGTTCATCTTTTAAGGACTATTGTCTTTTAATTCTTTGTATATGAACCTGAGATACATGAAATTGAAATATAGTATGTAAGATAATAAAGTCTCATGAACAACATAGGTTTTAGACACAAAATATTATTGTAGCACCCGATTCCTGGTACGCATTTAAATTAAAGAAAATATTGCATTTTACTCTGGGACTCGGCGAGTTGGAGGCCCAACTCGTCGAGTAGACTCGACTGTTGATCGGGGGTTTAAGTGACCTGCTCGACGAGTCAGAAGACCGACTCGACGAGTAGAAGCTGTTTGGACAAAACCCTAATATTTAGGGTTTGCACCCTATTTAAACACCTTATCTCAGCCTCCATCGTCTCATATACTCCCAGAAGACATCATATCAAAACCCTAGCCGTTTTTGTGTGTTCTAAGGCCATTTTGGTGCTTTTTGGTGGGTTGTGAAGCTTGAGAAGAGGAAAGGAGCTTGTGAGACCAAGGGGAAACAAGAAGATCCAGAGTTTGGAGCTCATTTTCAGCTTATTGGAGGTATGGAGCTGAACCTTTGTCTATAGATTTTGATCTTTGGGCCTTTTCCTTCATCTTTCTAAGCCCTAGAGAGGTTGTATTTGGGATTTAGTGTTGGAAGTCAGTGTATGCTTTAGATCCAGGTCTATTGAGGGGTTTTATGGCACAAAGGTGCCCATTTTGTTGCCATGAACACCCCATGCACTTTGGAGACCATCTTTTATGGCTTTTTGGGCCAAAGACCCCTTTCATGTGTACCAAGTTTGGAACTTTACGTGTAAAATGGACATTAGGAGGCCAGATCTATGGTTTTGGTGTGTTAAAACCCATTTAAATCAACTGTATAGTGTTGGTCAAGGATGGAATCGACGAGTTGTTCTTGGGACTCGGCGAGTCGCGGGGTATTGACCACCAAATCCTTTCTGTGGATGGACCAGTTGTTAGGGAGGAAGTCCCGTGGATGTTTAGACACGAAAAGAGACCTGGGAATCATGGGACTCGACGAGTGTATGAACAGACTGGGTGAGTCCAAGGCAATCTCCCAATCTTTGAAGATGGACTCGACGAGTTGTTCATACAACTCGGCGAGTCATAGAATGGACACATTCTTATGAGGGAGATGAACTCGACGAGTCGGATGAAGATGGTCCCGATAGTATGATTGAAGGAGAACCCGTCGAGTTCTTGCTAGACTCGACGAGTAGAGTCGGGGGTTGGTTCGAGTTAGAGGAGTATGGACTCGACGAGTTGGTAGACCAACTCGGCGAGTCAAGTTAACTGGATGTTGACTTTGACCAATGTTGACTTTTACTGAATTGAGTTGACCCTGGTTTGGGTTGCATGTTCGAATTGATAACTTAGAAGGGTTGCCGTGTAGGGATTGAGGAGTCGAGGGGAGTCGAATTTCACACCAAGGACATTTCAGACACTACACGACATCGAGGTGAGTTACCTTCCAGTAGAAGTGGGTCTACGACCACAATGCCGACCCACTAGTAGGAGTTGTTTGTTAGATGATTGTCTTTGTGATATTCATCTAGGTTTGCTAGTACCTGATGTGAGTATGTGCTAGCAAGATATGTTGTATGTGATAGAGGTAGTAGGAGGGGATTAGTCCCCCAGTTCGGTTGTTAGGACCGAAGGGTAGGTCGGGCACCCCAGATATGCCTGACAGTATGTCTATGTGATATGATATTATGTGGTAGTAGTAGGAGGTGAAACAGTCCTCGTATTTCGGTTGTTAGGACCTAAGGGTAGGTCAGCGCCCCAGAATGGCTTGACATGGGTAGGTCAGCACCCCAGAATGGCTTGACATGGGTTGGTCAGCACCCCAGAATGGCTTGACCTGGGTAGGTCGGCACCCCAGAATGGCCGTACCGGGTAGGTCGGGCACCCCAGAATTGCTCGACAGTATGTATGCTATGTGATTGTATGGTATGCGGTATGATGGGGGAACTCACTAAGCTTCGTGCTTATAGTTTTTAGTTTTGTTTCAGGTACCTCTTCAGCGAAGGGGAAGGAGTCGGCGCGTTAGCGGCACATCACACACACGCATGATTTCCGCATTATGAGATTTACTTGGGATTGTACTCTGATTTTATTAGTACTGATGATATGGTTTTGAGACACGATGTTACAGTTTTATAAATTGATATGATATTGGCAATGTTTTGGTAAACTAATTTATGAGTTACTTATGTAAAAATGAAATTTTTGGCTTTGAAAGTTGGGATGTTGCAATTATCAAAACATTTGATAAAATCTTTAACATATGTCATGGAAGATGTAAAATATGCAATGCATGATAAAATTTTGATTCAAAAGCTTACGGCCGTATTGCATCATGTTTTTCATAGATACCGAGCTTATAGTTATATATTGCATCCTTGATCCGGTTATTGTTATCTACTGCATCCATAGTCCTTATACAAAAGGCTTGGTCGCTTTGCATGAGAAACAATAAACTTACCATAATAGTTGTTAAAGCTAATAGACAACATGATATACCAAACGATGATGAGCATTCAATGTTATATGATGAACAACGAGGCCGATGAAGACAATAATCTCATACGAGAAGTCACAACGATATTCATACAATTTAATGTTTCCAAATTCATATGGTTCTGCAAGAACATACATTTGCAAGGGACTAAGAAGAGGTAGAAGGGTACATAAAGCCTTTCAGTTTAGGATATGCGATTTAGGTTTAGAAAAGGGATTTAGGTTTAAACTACTATTTTTTTCAAATTTAAACACGACAGAATATAACAAAGATATGAGAGCTAGAAAAACATGTGCGAGTCATTTGCATCTATTTAATATTATATGGTGTCAACACAACAAATAAAAGATGTAAAAATAATAACTCTTTCTTCTCTATTATTTTGCATTAGAAATGTAGCACAAGATAAACATGATCGATCTATAGAGACACGAGTCTAAGTGTTATGTTCTTTTTTGCACGAGACATAAGAATAATACAATAACGTTTGTTTGTATAGAATAACTATGAAAATAGATAACATGTAAGTAAAGTAAAAAAACAAGAGTTAAGAAAGATTGGTTTCGAGTTTACTTGTAAGGTTATATTATCAACTTTAACGTGACATTAAACTTAATTATCTACGTTGGTACCAAGATACTAACACAATCTAGTGTCTTTCATTCACTAAAATGTTTAACCAAAAACAGTTCTTTGGAGTAAAACCATTCTAACTAATCTGACCTAAACAAGCTCTTAGATAATATTGAAATATTGCATTAAGTAGTACACAAATGTTCCCAATAATGATCAATACACCTCATAAGATCAGAAGCATTAAAGCATGTAAATTTTGGTTTACATTAACACTGATTGCATTAAAATCAATTTGATGTTTGTCACTTAATTTTAATTCATAAAACATTTGAAATTTCTATGAATTGAATACATGATTGATTAAACCCCAGTTCAACTGGCAACGTGAAAAGTGTCAACAGTCACACCTTTAATTTAAATGAAACCAAATTTACTAGATAGAAATAGAATTTAACATCAAGTCACATGATTGATAACATAATTCAAAAGTAACTTTCAAACATGATATTCAAGAGTTTAGCCACACCTGACTAAATTGGAATCCAAGTCTAAATTCAAATCTAATCACAAATTAAACTTACAAAATGAAATCAAATTGTTTCCATGTGTTACAAATGATCAACAAGTCTTCCATAAATTATCTTCTTTTTCTCTATGAACTCTCCAAAATAAAGTTGGTTTTTCCTTTTACAAATTGAGATAAAATTTCTCTAAATAGTTTTTATTTGTACATAACCATGTATAATTGTACTATGATTTACACGGTCATGTAATCTTCAAAGTAGGTTGTCCATTTCATATATACCTCCAAAGTACGTTGCCCATATCTACATTTTTCAGTTACAGGGTCGTGTAACTTAGTAATAATAAAAACACAACCGTGTAAGTTTATTGATCCATTCCAACCTCCATCTTCTACATGATCACGTAACATTCATCAAAGCAACTTGACTGGATGAATAATGGAGAAAGAAGTTATTATGGTTTATTAATATATTATTTGAATAATATATTAAAGGATAAATTTTATTTGTTTAATTAATACTGGTCAATAATTAATTTAGAATTAATTTTGTGATCAAAAGATATTAATTAAACTTGGGGGACTGATATTGTGATTATAAGATAGTTGTAATATGGGTTGTGGATCCCTTAGGAAATGGATGGACGATTTTATATGGGAGCCCATATAGAAATCGTCTAAGCAAGGGATTCTAGAAAGATCTTGTGGGCTGCTTAGAGCCTAAGCAACCAGATTAGGTCTTTGACTGAAACCCTAACTCTGCACCTATATAAACGACCCTATGCTTCACAATTTCAGCTACCACTTGAACCCTAAAGATCATAGAGCCGATTTTGAGCCTTCCTCCTCTCTCTTCAAGATCATCCAATTGCTTTGGTGTTTGTGATTCATTAGAGGCATCGCATTTGAGGTGCTAGGTTGTCTAAAGCTCAAGGATTTTGAAGATATAATCAAGGTAACATTCTTACTAGTTTATTTATGTTGATTTCGATTTTGATATGCTAGATTAGGCTTTGCAAGACTTAGACAATTATTGCATGTACAAATTAGAAAAACTAGATCCAAGCATTAGGGTTTGCATGTGCACCATAGGAATGATGTTATGCTCATAACCCAACATTTCCATGATCTAATAAAGCATATGAAATGCTCAAATCCTTTTAATGATTTATCAGGTAATATAATCTTTTTCTTAATTACATCAATCATAAAGTAGATATTTCTTATGAAATTAACATATTTTTCTTAATTTTTCTCAAATAGATGAGCCTTAAGAAAATTAGTTCACATATGGAAGTTGGCTCCTAGAGATGTTGGCGGTGGGGTGCTTTTGGTCGTTGGAGGAACATGATGGAGGTGGTAGCTTTGGTGGGAACTTTCAGGTACTTTCTATTTATTTTTTCAAGCATTACAATGTCAATGATAAATGGTGGTGTCAATGGTAAAATATGTTTTTTCTTGACAAGGTCATTAGGTGAATTGATTTGCTTTCATTGATAGGCACCTTATTCAGAAATTCCAAATGCAATGGTGAGTGACTACAAGTATTGAATGATCATTTGTACTACCTTTCTAATGGTAGTTTTTATGTTATGATATAATAAAAACATAACGAATGATCATTTTCAGCTTCACTGAGATCTACTTGACGTCTCCATCAATAAGTGAAGAAGCATGTGTTAATGATTGGATTAAGGTGTGACATAGTGGTATCGTCTTTTATCAGTAACCAAATAATTGTTGCAAAAACTTTATTATTCAACCAAATGATGTGTCTAAAAGACCTGAGGTGCATAACAGATTCATTTTTATTCCATCTTGAATAGTTTGAATTTATTTTTTTTATTTTTCACTTAATTTTTCTTATTGTAACAAGTGGGAAGAGACATGTTTGACCTTACATAGGTTGTTGACCCTGTCTAAAAGACATGTTTGACCCTACATAGGTTGTTGGCTTTCGTTTACAACATTATAGATCTAATGGAAGTTGTGATGGTTCTTAATTTGTGTAGATCAAATCCATGGCTTTGGTTAATATAATTTTGACTTACTTCTTATGAATGTTGTTTATATACATTGAATAATAAATATATTATTAGGTTGCTAAACTTTTGCTTTTTTAAATAACAAATGAAATTCATTATCTATTTATCTTCTTATCTGTGGTTGTGGATTTGTGTTAGATTAAGAATCTGATAAGTGTTACGGACTTATTTTTGATTCTAGTATTGACCGATCTCATTATCTACTTATTTCAGAGACTCGAGATAGATTAAGAACCTTAAGTTTTTATGTTTTCCATTATCTTCTATTCTCAAACAACATGTATTTCTAATCCATAATCCATTAATTTACTTCCAGTTTATTGTTTGTTCATTTGTAGTTGTCATGGTGATTGTTATTATTAATCAAATAATCATGACTAAGAAGAAACCCCAAGGGGCCCTAAATTTTTGGTTCGTTTAGAGCCCCCAAACTGATTGAGCCGCCCCTGAATCTAATATCATATTACAAATGATATTTTCCCATAATTGATATTTGCATTGATATGGAATATATATACATCACACATAATACAGAGGGCAATATTTTAAAAAACCGGTTTGAACCGGCCGGTCGAACCGGTTGGACCGGGAACTAGGAGAGGGAGCGGTTCAACTATCACCGGTTTTACGTCGATTTCTGAACCGGATTCAACCAACCGGTTTTTAAAAAAACCCGGTTGAACCGGTCAAAATAAACCGGTTGAACCGGTTAAACCGAATAAAAATACATGAAAAAGAACCATTTGCATAATAAACTTTGGTGATTTCTTTCAAATCTATTTAGTTTTTTCTAAATAAAAACATATGGTAAATGTTATAAAGTTTTTTGATATGTTTGTATTCATCTAAAACTATATTTTGTTTCGGTATTATACTTTATTTTCTTTTAGATGTATATGGATTGATGTAAAACACTAAAACTTATGGTTATGTGTTATTTTAATGTATTTGGATTGATCCACAATTTATTTTTATATGTATTTTTAATGTTTGAACTTGTAAACGTCAGATTCATGATTTATATATGTATGTATGTATAGGAAAATAGGAAAAAAAAGATGAAAATTATAGAAAAACCAGTTTAACCCGACGGTTGAACCGGGAACCGGTCACCATACTGGATCAACTAAAAAACCGGTTTTTAAAACATTGACAGAGGAGTAGAATAGGGCTATAATGGGCTAGAATCTAAGCAGTTATCGCGGTCAAAAATATAATAGCGGCCACTGGCCGCTATTTGAAATCGCGGTTCTCGCGGCGGTATAGCGGTGATATAGCGTTTTTTATATTATTTAGAATTTATATACATTAGAGTATTAATCAGTAAATCATACTTCAAAGTTAAACCCAATCCAGATAATTAGTTAATCAGTAAATCATAATTTGCATATCATATTTAGTTAATCATATTTCATATATCATAATTAGTTAATCATACTTCACAGAGCAGTTACTAGTGTCACAGTTAATCATACTTTAACACAATCAACAAGAAAACGTTTGCAATACATACTATTTTATCATACTTTAACACAATTACAGTTAGCAAATAAAATGATTAAGTAATTTGATAGTTAATCATAATGTAGTACTTCAAGTTTTCAACACAGTTAGCAAGACAACGCATACATGGTTTCGATGGAAGTCATGACAGTCACAAAATTACAATTTTATTCAATGGAATGACACAAAAGTTTTGGTTTGGGCTAAGAAAAAACAATTTTATTCAAAGGAATGGCACAAAAAAATGTTTTTTTATGTAAAATAGTCCAAAAATGGAATTTATTCAAGTAGCGGTTATAGCGCCGCTATAACGATGACCATAATCGCGGTAATCGCGGCGCTAATAACGTCACCGCTATTTTGAAATAGCATTTTCTTACATCCGCTAACCACTATAGCACCGCAATAGCGCCGCTATTGACTACATAGGCTAAACTAAAAATATATACACGCAATATACAAGTACACTAATAAATGGTGTTTTACTTTAATTATTATTGTTATTATTATTATTATATATTTTTTTTGTGAAAATGACACATTAGTGGTATTTTGGTTTCATGTAAGGTTTTCATTAAGTGTTAGGGTATGGAAATAAACTATTAAGAATAATTTTACAATTTTTAGTTACTCTTCATGTTCAACGCATCCCTTATTATTATATATATATTAAAGTTGTGGAAGAAAGGAATAGTAAACTTGGGATACTTTGTCCAGGTTTGGTCCCTTGATTTACATATCCGGTCCCTGTACTTCTTTAATTAATTTATTCATGTCTTTTTGTTTGTGTTCAATTCATCTCCCCATTTTTTTGGCAGAATTGGTCCCTGTATTATTGTTGGAAGTTAGGAATACTAAATTTGGATGTTTTTTGGCAACTTTGCTCATTATTCTTTACTCATTTTGACACTTTTGGTCCTTGCAATCAATATTTTTACACTTTTTTGGAACCTTTTAATATTTAAAGTTCGGCCACAAAACTTTAACGGTCTGACAACTTTGATCCCTTTTCTAAAAAGTTGCTAATTCCTACCCCTTTAATTCTTTAGCCATTTTCACACTTCTGGTCCTTGCAGTCAAAACTTTTACATTTTTTGTCCGGGGCAAAGCCCGGACTTTTCATCCTTGCACTTTCTATGTCTGTCATATTTATCAATTCGGAAACAACATTGAAAGCTTCTGGCCCCCGCGTAGCGGGGGTAACCTTTCTAGTTCTAATAAATAAGAGCAATTTTGCCACGTGACATTCAACTAGCCCCTCCCTATCGATTTATCCGGCTCAAAATACCAAAGTGAATTTCCACAAATACCCTTCTGCTGGAAATCATCGACGATCAGTTCCAAATTTGATAGCAAAAAATCAGGAATTCCATAGCAAGAACTCAGTCATATCCAAACTTAATCACCAATTCTTGAAGGTAGATTCTCTCTTAAACCCTAATCCTCTTCCCTCTCCATCAATGATTCGTTGCAAGAAACGGCGTTCGAAACACTACATCCAGGTAATTAGCCTTTGATTTCGGATTTGAACTAAGCTACAATCGATTGGGTGTAATTTCTTTTCTGTAATTGGAGTCGCGGTTGACTTTCTGAAAGGAAACTCTGCCTCGCCGATTACTTTCGCTTCACATTCCTCAAATGGTTGTTGTCTTCGTCACAGCCTGGTAAGCCTGATTTCTCTGAAAATCAGTTTAGAGTTTGAATTTCTTCTCCTCCACCTCCGTTTCCATCTTCTGAAGAACATCAAATCACTTTAATGTTAAGAATCATTGATTATTTCTTTAATTTTTAGGATAATATAAAAGAAATCATTTATCAGGTCCATCATCATTTTTGCCCAGGTTCGTTTGCTTCAATCTCTATTTTGGTATTCCATCTTTTTTTTATTTATGAAATAACAATCTTTTTGTGAAATTCATTCATTCTAGGGTAAGTATGAGTATTTGTAGATAATTGTGTATTCTAGGTGTATTTGAATCGTCCTGTGCTTTTACAAATAACAGGGTGGTTTTTATGTTGCAGGTGCGAAGGCATTTCCACGAACTCTGGAAACCATTGTGAGTTTAAAAATTTGAGTATAATTATTATTCATCTTCTTCCAATTTACACTAAACTATATATGATGAATATATTAATTTTGCTTGATGAAACTTTTAGTTTTTAAGTTTGTAGGTTAACTGTTTGATGAAATGTCTAAGTCAATTGCAACTGCTTTATTTTGAATAACTAATAAATAAGTTGTTGATTGCATGCTCTATCTCAGCTTAACATTGAGAGAACTCCAACCCAGGTGCCAATTTTTACCATTTTACAGATTAAACAATTCAAATTTATAAAGTGATTAAACCATCTTACCATAAATAGTTATTACTTGGATACCTGATTTAATTTGATCACAGGGCAAAAATATAGAAAATGACAACTTATTTTTACCATTTTATTGATTTAGCCACTGAACAATAATAATAATAATAATAATAATAATAATAATAATAATAATAAGAGAAAAATAAATTATTGTAAACAGTAAAAAAAAGTATAATGGCTTAATATTTTCTTTTACAATGGTTTGTTTTCAACTTTTTACTAATGTATCAGTTTTCATCATAAACTTTTTTTTGATAATATTAATTTGGGTCCAAAGGATTTCATTATTTGTCATTATCAAAGGGTATTTTGGGCATTTGTGATAGACATATAAAGTTGTAATTTTCTTACAAATTTATAACATTAACGACTTGATGGGCCATTTGGTAACATACATCTATGGAAATTTGCATCTTTCTTCATCAAAATCTGCAAATATTGTCACAAACTTCACGAGTTCTCGCAATCTGCTTGCTTTTGCTCCAGCATACTCATAGCAGGTGCTAAATTTGGCCGTTTCTTAGCCATCCTTATCTTTTCATCTATTTGTGCTTTGGTAACTTTCTTTCTACACCTAATCACACAAATTTATATTGATTTCATTTATTAATTCGGTAAATAATAAGCATACATAGGGGTTGCTTCTTCTTTTTGTCTGTTAAGCCATCTATGGTAAATGTGGTTGACTGAAACTAAATGACCATTTTACCTTTACATTCCATTAAGGTCATTAAGTACAAAAGAAACAGAGTCTAACATGTTGAATTGAATTTGAACCAGGGTGATGTTAATGACACTAGCAAAATTCGAATTTTGTTAAAGGGATGTTTGTGGTTCTAAGGTTATCAGAAGGAGGATAAGTGGTTTTTGGACGCTCTGTTGGTATTGGTTCAATAATCTGATGAGATATTAGATTGAAGAATCCTATGGATTATGTTTCTTGCATTATTAAATTCAGAAGGAAGATCATTAATTTCTAAATTTCAAATAAAGGGTGATTTGGTCTTTTTTTGGTGGATATAAATTTCTATAGTGTTAAAGTTGATTTTATGGTTCTGGGTTATTTTCACTGGAAAAAGAAAAATAAGAGGGGATGTTTAGAAAGGAATTTGAAGTCTTGGTGTAATAATTTGGAAAAAGGGCATTTTAGTCTTTTTTTGAATTTTGGCATATGCGACAATTCTCTGGTTAGTCTGGATATTCGATTTTATGCTAGACAGGTGGGGCTTCGGATTTGATTTGAAGTCTTTTGAGTCTGGACCGTCCGGTGCAATAATAAGTTTTGAGAGTACTTTAGTCCTTTTTCTAGATTTTTACAAGAATGTGCTTTTTTCTGTGATAGCAAATGAAGTTTCAAGGCCTATGTGGTTATCGAATCAATTGCAATTGGATTCAGGGGATTTGCAACCTTTATTATATCAAAAGATCTTGGGAGTATTTTCGGTATTTTGTTAATAAAAAAGAACTGACTGGAATTTTTTTATCGATTCTAATCCTTGCTATTTTGATTTTACTCATTATTATTACAGTAGTTGTTGGTGGTGTGCTCAAGCCATGGGAAATTGTCTTTGCATACATACAACACCCATTCAGATTTCAATGTGACTCGTTCTTGTGTAAATGGAGAGCATTTTTTTTTCCAATTGTTGACTTAATGTGGTCTTTGAATGTGTTTGACTGTATTTGTTCATCTGGAATTCACATTTTCTTCATTTCATGTTCTATTTGTTCATTTATACATTGTGTTTGTTTCATAAAAGTTGTTTTTATGGTGAGAAGAAATGAAAATATGTTTCTGTATCCAGTTTCCTATATGTATTTTCTATAAGAAATAGAAAACTTATAGAATACAAGATTATAGAGGTGATAAGATTCGATTAAAATTGATGTATTTAAAAAAAATAAATCAAATGTATGTCTATTAAAAAAGCTGCTAGAAGATGTATGTAACTAATAAAAAAGTACATTTTTGTCGTAATAAAACTCATAATCATATAAACAGCTTCCACAACTATTTATTATCTATGCTAAAACTTTTATTTTTGTAAATCAATAAATCTTTTGCAAATATTCGATTAGTCGACTTCGAATTATGAATACTGTATTTTATTTCTTCGATAGTGACTTCGAATTATGAATACTTACAAATTACAAAGTTATTAAAAAAATACAATATTACTATTCATAAGTTTTTCTAAATTAATGATATATTATTTTATTACATAATCAATTTTTTAATTCTATTTAAAATTAACTCCCGTGGGTTCCACGGGTTTTAACCTATTTTATCTTATATACGAAATGTTAATTTCCACTTGGAGACTTCTGTAGGAAATCGAAGTTAGATTTTTTATGTATTAGTGATATAGTTGGAAGAGGAAGGAGTCATCATGGGAGGAAGGTAGACGCTTTATTTTCTTTATTGTTTACTTTTGGTTGAGTTACGACAGGATGGGTGGAATTCTTCATCTGATTATTATGGGGTTTTTCTTACCGATAAATAAATCAAAGTTCTTAATTATCTTTTCAGCTTGGATGGCTAAATTGTTAACCGGATAAAGATCGGTGTGAAAACAATGACAAAAAAATATCCTGCTGTAGAGCTATAGAGTGTACCAAATCGATGCACGAGGCACTATTAGGTGAAGATTAGTACACAATTCTTTCTTTTCATAACCACGATACTTCATATTTTTTTACACCAGAAGAGATTTGTGTTTTGCTCTGAGATTTTACCCGATTGTGCGCTTTACAACTCTTTTGAATATAAAGAACATAACCAAGGATAATCCTTATTCATTCGGATCAAACAAATCACCAAATCACCACCAGACCTATCTGCTTTTTAAAACTACCCCTTCCAAGAATCCGTTTTATTATATCCAAATATAACCGTAAAAGGGAGGATTCTTTCAAATCACCACCAGACCTATCCGCTTTTAAAAACTACCACTTTCAATAATTTGTTACATTATTTCAAAATATAACTGAAAAAGGGAGGATTCTTTTTTTCTAAATTTATAAAGAACATGACAATCCGAAAACGAAGTTGTAAATTTGTGAAAGTCAATTCCTACCCACTTGGTACAACTTTAAAACTCATGGGAAATTATTGAAAAAAAAAACAACATACTTTTTTACTAAGAAAGGTAACACTATATAACATTAAAAACTCGAGGACGATATTTGCTAAGGCAAAAAATGTTTGCGACAAAAATTGTTATATCAGCAAGCAAACTGAGGGCTTCATGACCTATAATTGCATTGTACTCATATTTTTTTTCCAATATTAATAACATACTTACCACAATGTTTAAAGAATTTACTAAGAAAGGTAACACGATAGGCTCCGGTGATTTCAGACTTTTTCAAATCTTCCGATCTCCAACAATTCACCGGCTGGATCAAACGCCGTTGAAATCACGTCTTCATTAAGATGGGCGATAACATCTGGACGAAAGTCAATCACAGGAACGTGCATGGAAACCGTAGGGTTCAACATATTAGCTATGATTTAAAAAACAGTCAAGTAAGGTTAGATATAACCTCCCTCTTTATCACCAATTTTCTTGATTCTGTTCAAGTTGGAGACATACGGCGGGTTTGTGGTCGAGCCTGTAATCGTTTGGGTAAGATAGTAGATGTGTTTATTGCAAAAAAACTATCAAGATTGGGGAAACGGTTTGGTTTCATTAGGTTTTCAGGTGTTGGCAATTGTGATTATCTGATTAAACAACTTTGTGATGTTTGGTTTGGTTCATATAAAATGTTTGCCCCCTTTCCCCGTTCCTTGAAAAACAATTTTTGTAAACCCCAAACCGTTGTTAATTCCATAGTGGTACATCGAGACGTGAGTGTTAAGTCTTATGCGAATGTGGTTCGAGGCTCAATCAATGATACTACCAACAGTAAAAACGTGGAGGAGATTATTGATCTTACTTCTGGAGATTTCATAGTAGAAAGAAAACAAAGGGCATGCCTCGTTAAGGCAAGAGACTTCTCTACCCTTCCTAATCTCCGGGTGCTCTGTTTGGATGAAGGCTTTGATAATTTTGAAATGAGATATGTGGGATGTTTGTGGGTGTTGATTGAATTTACTTCCACTAATGCATGTAAAAACTTTATGGGTAGTAATGCAATAGATCATTGGATATTAGAAAAGAGAGTATGGGATCGATACTTTGTTCGATCAGAACGGATAGTGTGGGTTGATGTTGAAGGATTACCTCTTTCTGCTTGGAGTAAAGAGTCTTTCAGAAAAAATCTTTCTAAGTGGGGAACAATTGCATAGTTAGATGATGACCTTGGGGAAGATATATACAAGAACAAGATTTGTATCATGTCATCTATCCAAAGTATTATTTTAGAGGTGATCAAAGTTTGTGTTGATGGGGCTACATACTGGATTAGAGTTAAAGAAGCTCCAGGGTGGACTCTCTCCTTTGTTCATGATCTTCCTGCACCTGATCTGGACGAAACTGAATTACAAGACCATGATCAAAATGAAGGACATTCTCATTATTTTGATAGGAATAAGGATGTATCATCGGACCCGTTTGGTATCTATGATGCAATTGAAAAAATGAAAATGGATGAGGTAAACAATGATATTCCAAAAGGATTTAACAGTTGGGGTAATGCAAAAAGAACAAAAATATTAAAGGACTCCAGGGGCAAAATGGGAATTCAGCAACATAAATTTTTTTTACCCTTCTCCTCAAACTCATAACCCGGGAGCTGAAGGAAATGCCTCAAATTTTCCTAATGCTTCACACTCAAACTCATCCACCGCTCCTGGTGTGGCTGTCAATATTCCGCCTGCCGCTGCCACTATTCAGGCTGCTGCCACTGTTCCGGTAGATGCTGAAGGTAAACCGCAAGCAGCCCCTGCTGCTTCAGCTAACTCGACAGCAGTCCCTGCTGTGTCTTCTGAGAATTCTTTAGCACATGCTGCTGATTTCGGGCCATTTCTAATTGGGATGGAACCTTCTAATAAACCTGCACCGGTTGGTTTTTCGGGTGGTTATATTCATATATCGGGCATTCAATCTACGGATGATTCTTTATCTCATCCGCCTGGTTTCTCAAATTCATGGAGAGAAAGAAGTGTTCTCAGAAGGTTAGTTCAACATTGAGTCTAATGTGGTAGAATCTAATAAAACAATTGCAATGGGAGGGATCGTTGGTTTCAATATGAATGGTTGTTCTGGACAAGTTAAAAATTTTGTTCAAGGGGAGTGATTTAAAGAAATTTAGATATGAACTGTTTATCTATCAATATTCAAGGAACGGGTTCATTAAAGAAACAGGTTTGGATAAATGCTCTTTGGGCAAAATTTAAGATTATTTTTTTGGCTATTCAAGAAACAAAAAAGGAGCTTATTGACCTTTTTTCTTGTTCGTTCTTTTTGGGGTAATCTTGCATTTTCTCATGCTTTTTCTCCTTCTCGTGGTGCTTCGGGAGGTATTTTGGTTATTTGGGACCCAAACCTTTTTATTCATAATAAATGAATCATCTCTGATTGGTATGTGGCGGTGGAGGGGGTTTGGGTTGTCTCTGGAATGGATGTCTTGTTGATTTCCGCCTATGCTCCCCAAAGAGACGATTGCAAAAGACAACTTTGGAACGAAATTTCTATCTTGATGGCTTCTTTCTCGGGAGAATGCGTGGTCATGGGAGATTTCAATGAAGTCAGAGATGAGTCTGAGAGACTTGGTTCTCAGTTCCAACATATTCCCGCTAGAACTTTTAATCAGTTTATTGATCAGGCTGAGTTAGTTGATATTCCTATGGGTGGGCCTCGTTATACTTGGAGTGATAGATGAGGATCCAAGTTTTCTAAACTTGATCGTTTTCTGGTTTCTGAAGATCTTTGTTGCGTTTTCCTCATCTTACGGGTTTGGTTCTGGACAAAAATATCCCAGACCATCGCCCTATTGTTTTATTGGAACATCGTATGGATTATGGTCCGTCTCCTTTTCGTTTATTTCATCCTTGGTTCGAGCTGGAAGGTTTTGATGAAGTGGTTCGTAATTCGTCGAATTCAACTGTTTTTGGGAATATGATTGATAATCATTGGGTTATTTTTAAGAAGAAGCTTCAACTTCTTAAATCTAACTTAAGATTATGGAATTCTAGTGCTCGAGATCGTTTGATTAGTAAAAGGAAAACATTACAAGATAGAGGAGAGTTTCGGCTATTAAAGAGTTTCTCTTATGCTTGATGGGGGTAGTGCTGACTTTCGTGAACAGAGAGTTTCGGCTATTAAAGAATTTACGGACTTGGATCGTCTTTATAGAGGAGAGTTAGCGCAGAAAGCGAAAGTTCAGTGGGCCATTAAAGGGGATGAGAATTATGGTTTTTTCCATGGTATTATTAATCAGAAGAGGCGACAAATTGCTATCAGAGGTGTCATGATAGATGGTGTTTGGGTGGATGAACCAGGGAGGGTTAAGCAGGAGTTCCAACTTTATTATAAAAAAAACTTTTCTTGAGGAAAAGAGGAAGACGCAGGAAGACACCCTTCTACTGATCCTAATCTCTTTCATACTCTCATGGAGGATCAAGTTCTTTTTCTTTAAGATCCTTTCTCTCAATAAGAAATAAAAAGGGAAGTTTGGGATTATGGTTCAGATAGGGCTCCTGGGCCGGATGGTTTCTCTTTTGGTTTCTTGAAAAGATTTTGGGATCTTATTTCTGATGATTTGGTGGCTTTCATTTAACATTTTCATGGTCATTGCTCGGTTCCAAAAGGTTGCAACGCTTCTTTCTTTACGGTTATCCCTAAAGTTCGAGACCCTAAGACTATTAGAGATTTTATACCTATTAGTCTAATAGGCTGCCAATAAAAAATTATTGGTAAATTATTAGCTAATAGGTTGGCGAAGGTTATTGGTTCTATTGTTAGTTTGGAGCAGTCTGCCTTTGTTAAAGGTAGACAAATTTTGGATGTTCCTTTTCTTCTTAATGAGGTGGTTGCTTAGAGTAAGTCTTCGAATCATCCACTTATGATTTTTAAAGTGGATTTTGAGAAGGCTTTTGATTCTGTCTTGTGGGAGTACCTATTGGAGATTATGTAGATTATGGGCTTTGGTAAGTTGTGGTGTGATTGGATTATGGAGCTTCTCAGATCTTCTAGGGCTTCTATTCTAGTTAATGGGTCCCCTTCTGATGAATTCCAAATCCACCGAGGCTTGAGACAAGGCGATCCCTTGTCCCCTTTTTTGTTTATTCTGGTGATGGAAGGGCTCCATGTAGCTTTGCTTAAAGCTCATACCGAAAATGTGTTTCGAGGCATTTCTATTAGTGGGGTTGATATCTCACACTTGTTTTATGCTGATGATGTTGTCTTGATGTCTAAATAGAACCCATAAAATGTTTCCAGTATCATTCGTATCCTACGGTGTTTTTACTTAGCTTCGGGCTCAAAATCATTTACAAAAAAGTAAATGGATTGGAGTGGGAGTTCCTTTTGCTCAGGTTGAGGTGGCAGCTCATAAGGTTGGGTGTGCTCCAGATTCTTGTCCTTTTATTCATCTTGGAGTCCTAGTTGATCAGAAAATGTCTTAGATTTCTTCTTGGTCTTCTGTTGTTGATCGTTTTTGCTCAAAACTCTCGGGTTGGAAAGTGAAATGCCTTTCGTCTGGAGGTCGTCTTTCTTTGATCAAGTCAGTTCTTGGAAGCCTCGGTAGTTACCTGATGTCTATCTTCATGGTTCCGATCTCTGTTGTTAACATCTTGGAGTCTCTTCGGGCCAGGTTCTTTTGGGTTGCTGACTTAGATGAGAGATGCATGCATTGGGTGCGCTGGGATAGAGTCTTAGCTCAAAAAAAGGAAGGGGGCTTGGTATTGACAGTTCGTTTTCCTTCAATCGGGCTTTACTTTTTAGATGGTGTTGGAGATTCTTTCATAATCCGGATTTGATATGGGTTAAAGTCGTCAATGCTCTTTATGGATCTGATGGTGGTTACAACTCTCTTTCTCAGAGGAGAGGGTTGATTGGTCCTTGGAATGGTGTTATTCGAATGTTGGTCCAACTTAAAAATCGTGGTCTTGATCTCCAGCCTTTTTGTCCTATTAGGATTGGTGATGGGAATATGACTTCTTTCTGGCATGATGTGTGGAAGGGGGATGCCCCCTGGCTACTTCTTTTCATAGGATTTTTGCTCTCGATCCTCATAAATCTCCGTCGGTCTGTGATAGAGTGCTTCTTGGATGTGATTCTGTTTTTCTCAGGCGGGCTCCTAGAGGGGGCATTGAGGAGACTCAGTGGGTTGCTTTTACTTCCTTGATGTTGGATATTCTTCTTCATTCTATCCCGGACCGTTTGGGGTGGACTATTGATGTTTCTGATTCCTTTACTGTTTCTTCACTCAGAGCTTTTTTGGATAGTCATATGTTGTATTCGAGGGGTTTTGAAACTCGTTGGAATAATTGGGTGCCAATCAAGGTGAATATCTTTATTCGGAGATTGCAGTTATGAAGTATTCCTACTAGAGAGAATCTTTCTCTCCGTGGGATTACTATGGATTTGATTCTTTGTCCCATTTGTTCCAATACCGTTAAATCTATTGATCACCTTTTTGCCGGTTGTAATTAGTTGATAGAGATATGGACTCGTGTTGCTATTTGGTGGGGCGTCGAAACTCCTCATCTTTGCTCTATTGATCAACTCCTTTCGTGGTCTGATTCTATTTCCTTAAAAAGAGGGCAAAGTCAAGCCTTTGATGCGGTCCTTTTGACTACGTTCGGGTGTTTATGGAATTTTCATAATTCCCCCATTTTTGGAACGACTCAACCTAGGAAATATTTTATTTTTGATGAGGTGATAGATAGATATTTTTTTTGGATTTCCAATAGGTGTAGAAAAGCTAAAATTGGTTGGACCTCTTGGTTACATAATCCTCTTTTAGCTTGTAATTTGTTGTGATGACTTTCTTTTTCTAGTTTCATGATAGTTTTCTAATAAAATTTCTGCCGTTCTAAAAAAAAGGTAACACGATACTTTTTTTTAATAGCACCATACTTGCGATAATGGTTTAAATACGTTACCAACAAGATCTGCTTCAGCTTCTCAACTTGTCAAATTTTTATAAAAGTTCTTGGTTAGATTTTAGGTTGCAAAATCTAACTTTAAAAAGTCAAAAGTCAAAGTGTATCTCTAATTGTTAAAATTAAGAGGGAGTTATACAATTTTTTAATTTTATTTTTTATTGCATTACTTCTAGACTTTTCCTTTTAAATTAACATATAATTTTTAAATTATCAATGATTTTATACATTTGTAACTACATGTCTAACAAAAAAGATTTATCAAATATACATAAATACCACATTTCTTACTTTAACACAAATGTTACATTAACATTTTTATAAATCCTACATGCACAATATCGTACTTATCATTCAAAATTTTCAATTGAAATTCATACTTGTAAATCATCATGAAAAGTTGAAAACATTATCTTTTCACATCATTATCTTTCCACATTTGCACCCTCATTATTTGTTGCATACTCATTTTGGTTTGACAATATTTCCAGCTTACAACCCTTAAGAAGTTTCTATCCACGATCACAGTGCCTTATGTGGTTTTTGGTTGGTTTGCAATGATAAGTTCAAACCTGAAACTGTGTTTTATGTTAAACTGCCAAACAAATGGTGAAGGTAAAACGGGCCATTCTTGTATTGATTCGGATCAGAAAAGATAAGTGCCACCCCTTTAAAGGTAACATTGTTTTCTTTATTTGTTAGACCGGAGGGTGTGGGAGGAAAGCTTCCCTTATTTTTGGTGGGCCATACCCCTTTTTCCCTCACTTTCCTTTCCCTCATCTAAAAGCCAAGGAATGGGTGGGAAACCCTTCCCTCACTTTTTTTTTTTATATTAAATAAAATAATTTTTTTTTGATTTATAATTTTTAAATTAATATCAAACATAAAATTTAATTAAAAATAAAAAGCATTTCATTAATTAAAATAAAAATTACATTAACCCTAATATTTAAATAAGTAGAAAAATAAAAAAAAACCGCAAAAAAAAAAAATTCAAACAACCTACAACATAGAAAACATAATTAATATCCTAATTTTATTTAAACCAAAATACGTCACTCGGAATCATCGTCTTCGTCATCGCGTCTGCATGATTCTCCCCAGCGTCACTCTCGTCGTCGGAATCTTCACTCTCGACGAACATATCAGAATCCTCGTCTGATGAAGATGATGACATTTTGAATAATATTTTTTAGAGAGAAATATAGGTTATGGGTTAAAAAAAAATGATAGAATGTTTGAGTATTTATAGGTTAAGAAAAGGGAAAGAAAAAAGATATATATATATATATATATATATATATATATATATATATATATATATATATATATATATATATATATATATATATATAACGGCTATATAGTCGTTTGGAATAAAAAAAGAAAAAAAAAATGGCACAGCCAATAGTTAGAAGAGAGAGAGAGCGGTACTCTCTCCCCCCACCCTCTTCCCGCTACTCCTTTCCCGCACCCACGGTGCGGTGTGTCATCATGCGGGAACCGATCCCGCGGTTTCCCCGCGGTCCACTCCGTCCGGCCTTATTGAGTATATAAAATATAACATATACAAGGTTCTATTTGTTTATTATTAATGCTGGTATTTATTATAACTAGGTTGTAAGGCTATGTGCAAAATCAAGGGATGTTGTGAATTCAGCTATTGAATATTTGATCCTTCATTAACAGGTTTGATTTTTTTCTTAAATTTTTATAATGTTTTAAGTTTTATATATTTACGACTTTTACACGTTTCTTAGGAGGAAAATCCCGAATGCTTTTCTATAGATCAAAGCATAACCAATATGAGGGAGTTGAATGGGTTCATTTTCGGGGTTTATTAAGTCTAATAAACTGATAAAATATATATTGGCATATGCTTATTTCGTCAGTAATTTATATCTTAAGTTTTTTTTATTTTTTTTATTTTTTTTATTTTTTTATTGCAGCCAATACCTCAAATTAAAGGAGAACCAAACCTCAAAGTTTCATGAATGCTTTTATCAGTTGGTTTGACCCAATCAACCCCAAGAGGCAAGAGCTAGCAATCTACTTCTTTGTATGTGCATTATAGCATTTTACTTTGGAAAAAATTGAATAACTTCGTACGTATCGCTCCACTATTATTTTGATTTGTGATTGAAAACAATTTTTTAAATATTAACATGACAATTAAAGTACATTGTCGTAATAAGAAACTAATTGAGATAAACGAAAACAAATAAATGTGTCGTTTTATAAAAAAGAAGTAAATGGAAGCATGCTAATGTTTCTTGCTTATAACAATTTTATTTATGTATATTGTGTATATTTTAAAGGAAGGAGACCAAATGATAAATGTTCTTCAAATAAATTTGAAATGGTGGAAAAATACGTTGTTGTTCTGACTTACACAGGGGTAAAAAAAAGTTCCATTAATCATATATATATATATATATATATATATATATATATATATATATATATATATATATATATATATATATATATATATATATATATATATATATATATATATATATATATATATATATTGTATTTTTTGAACTTTCTTGGACCCTCATATATTGATATATTTAATGCATTATGACCATTTTACCCCATTCCATGTTTAAGTATTCATTGAAGTCTTAAGATTCCATACCTATTTTCATTGTGTCTGTAATTTTGAGTTTATTTATGTTTCTCTAAAAAAAATTATTTATACTTCAAAATACCTTCATGTATGAACTTTCTTGGAGCCTGATATATTTTTCCATACTTTTCATTGAATGTTATTCATTTTAACAATGTCTTTTGTTTATGTATTGTATCGACTTTCAATATCATATAAGCAGGCCCGGTCCAGACGGTGGGCAACCGACGGTCGCTCAGGACCCATGTCTCTAAGGGCCTAAAATTCCTAGAATATATTGTATATATATAGAGAAAAAAAAATTAACTTATCTAAAAATGCTAGGAAAAATATATATTTTTTAAATTAGTTGTTTTTGTAATATTGTGACCATATTTTTGCTTTCTAATATTAATAGTAAATTTTAAAACGGTTTGTCTATTATCAACTTGAAGGACCCATTTTTTCTTTTTGCTCTGGGCTCACTAATCTTTGGACCGACACTGCATGTAAGCAAGTACCGACTCTTCTATACAACTTCATTCATAATTGAATAGACCCTAAAAAAGAAAACTTTTGACCCATGCAAAGCATGGGCCTCTTTTCTAGTTACTATTATTTTAGTTATAATGACTTTTTTAATAAAAAAAAATATTTTTTAGATGATATATACATGTATTCTTGTGGCGGAGCCAGAACAATAGTTAAGGGGCAGAGAACTTTTTACCCCGTTTTATATAATACAATTTTTTTGGGTTCGGGTTAAATGAGTTCGGTTTTTCGAATTGGGGTTAAACAGCTCCAAATCTTTGTATTTTTATGGAAATTTTGTAAGTACGTATATTAACAAACTTGATTTCAACAGCTTTAAGTACCTAATTATTACTTATAAACTAATTAGTATTTATAAATTGTCTTCATGAAGCATAAAAAAATTTACAAATCCCTAGTATTAAACATATAATTAGTATTTATAAACTCTCTCTCTCTCTCTCTCTCTCTCTCTCTCTCAAAACGAAGCTATCTCGAAACGATTCTCTATACCCCTGTTCAATCGATCTCTCCACCACCATGTGCATAGCCGTTTATCATTTGGGTTTTCGCTCGATATTTCAATATTTCAGCCAGGTGATTAGCTTTAAAATAATTTGAATCTAGACATAAGGCACTCATACGCTAATGTAATTCAACCAGGTCATTAATTTGGGTTTTGTTTGCTGATTTCAGACATAAGTAGGTAAGGATTTTAATTTGGGAATTTCGATTTTAGCCAAAAGTCGGTTGTAGCTGGTAGAGAGGCAAATCGATGACTCACACAGTTCCCACATCTTCTCCACACGATTTTAATTGAGGGACACTGGAATTTATCCATTTCCATGGATTTCATTCAAGCTTCATTTTCCTATATGCTATAGCTTACGGATGAGCATAACCGGGTACCCGTTTATTTTAGTTGGAACCAAAACCGCTCCTGGAACCGGTGGTTCTTAAGTTTTTGGAATTGGAATCGGAACCGTCTACACCGGTTGCTAGAAAATTGGAACGGCTCTCGGAACTGCCGGAACCGAATGTTAAACTCATTGCCCACTTCATAGGAAGTGATTGGGCATGTACTCAGCCACAAGTAGCCTCTCATTATCTTCACAGCAGCAACCAAGGAGATTAGCCAGCCTAACATTACCATGTCAGGAGCATCAATAGGTGCCTATTAATCAAATCAAACTAGAGGTTATTAAGAATGAGCATCTATGGCAGATTACATGTTTCTTTGAATCCATATAACAGAAGCCACATGGAGCATCTCCAACTCCTAATCTTAGTATTTTGTTACAACCAATTTCAGGCATTTTGAATAGCTTTGATTTGAATTATACGGTGGTATTCTCACAGATAAGCATACCCTACGCTGCCTGCGAATGTCCATCGTCCTGAACAAGAAGCACATCAAAACATATGAGGAGATGAACGAAATCATAAAAAAAGAAGGCTAAAACGAAGACCCATCTTTTCAATATTATATTTGTTACTAACATCTTATGTATGCCTTTTCTAATGGAATACTATCTATCTTATATTTACTAAGCTTTTCCAATTTTACCATCCATTCTATCCTTTCAATTCATCAAAACATACACATTCAGCTGAAAAATAAACACATATCTAACCCATGCAGCGTATGGGATAATAACATTGCTTGATAATGGTTATTGTTATAACTTGCTAAGAACATAATAGAGACAATCGCCAATAAAAAACAAGAATAACATAACTTATTCACCATAGGAATAAAGCCAAATAATTTCATTAATACTCTTTCCCTTATCCCTGTATACTAAATAGCATATGGCTAAAAAAGTTTTCTCAAAATTCTCATTTTGCCCCGTAGCAAAAAGGATCCTAATTGATATTAACATGTGTTTCCCTTTTTACTTTTTCTTCCCGATTAAGTGTATTTCAATGGTCGTGTAGCATTATCCCTTAATAAAAAAATCAAAATTAAAGAAATTAATTAATTAACTATAAGATTATCATCTACATGGATGATTCCAGAATCAAGAACCCACCAGGCTAAAACACTACATCTTCCCATTTCTAAAAAAAATCATATAGTCCAACTTTCAAGAGCGGATGCATTTGTATAGTTGTTTTTTATTTAAAATTTAAAAGCTAGATTGTTTCTTCTAAAGCTTTTTTCATGTATTGAAATTTAAGGAATATGAAAAAGAAAAGAAACAAACAAAAATAACCAACATTATTACCCTACAATTTGAAGATGTAAAAAACATTATCATCATTATCAGCAACATCTAACTATAAGAATGCAAGAGAATCATGAACCAACTTATTTCAATGGAAACCTAATTTTATGTTTTCAACAGAGGTTTAAAATTTTGATTTTCGACAATTACACACTTAATTTCAAACTTCAAAGGAAAGTAGGAAACTTACTTGTTGAGTTGTTTCATGGTTTGGGTTTTGAAGGCTTCTACTTTTAAGTTTCTATCAGTTCCAGACAACAATTTCTTCCAGCGGAGGCAGCACACATACCTTCCAGTTAGGTGTCGTGTTTGACTCAGAGCCCACACCAATAAAAGATTCACAAATCCATTTAGAAGTTAATCATTGGACTTTTAGCCTTTTGGAATTTAAACTTTGGGCGGGAGGTTAGCACATCATGTTTGTTAGGGGTAGCATAAAGGTGTTCTTCCAGCCTACTCATCCCTGCTTCTTAATTTCTTGAAATTTTTTGAAGGGTATTCATTATTCTACTCTTAAATCTATATTTTTCGTCTACACCAAACTCTTAACGTTTAGCTAAATGTCATCTATCCATCAACTCTTGATACCATTAGGTTAAAGATACTTTTTTTTTTTAATTTATTTATTTATTTATTTAATAATCTAAAAAAAAGTGTTTGATATTAAATAGTATATTTAGACATATAAATATCAAATTGATATTTTATTTTTCTTTATATTTTCAAACATTATCTCTTTAAATTTTACTCTAAGCATTATTTATTCACCAATAAATAAATAGTTGGATTCATTGTCTTTAATTAAAAATGACGTACATATGTTGAAAATCAAAGTAATATTAGATATTTAGATAATTAGATATAAATAAATAAAGATATAATGATTATTCAAAAATGAAGCATTTTTTTTTATCAATTTTCTCATACTAACTATTATGACAGTACGGGTTGTCATTTTCAAGAAAATAAGGTTTTTCTTTATAACTAAATATAAACCGGTTCGTTATTTTCAACAAGATCAGTTTTTCCTTGTATAAATATTATCCATTATAATAATATGGTTTTTTTTTTAACGGCAAGCTGACATTAAAACACAAACAAAACTAGCCAGTGGCTAGGAGGTACAAAAGAACACACATAAATAAAAGAACAACAAGACTATCAAAAGAAACAGCCAAAATTATAGCCTACATTAGCATTCTAAAATCGGATCACAACTCTATTCACACCATCTTAACACCTACCCTTTTCTTTTCCTTGCATTGATCCAAAGAAACGATAACGATTGTACCTCGTAAACCAGCGCCGCATGTGGTTTTGGATTTGAATTTGAAGAATGAGTTTTAGAGTTCCTATATCTCCAAATCACCCAAAGAAATACCAACATTATACCCTCATGAAAATCATTCCTTTCATATATTAAAAAATTTGCTTGAACAAAAATATAATTGTTTAAAAATTAAGTATGATAAACGGTTTTAAATAGAAATATAGATTATTTAACAAGTTTGTTATTTTATTTAAAAAAAATGATTTAAGACAAAACTGCAAAAATGGTCATTGTGTTATGTATTTTTTTTGTTTTGGTCTAAAACCTAATTGATCATTTCAAAAATTAAAATGATTGTAACCTTAGTGTATTTATTTTTCCTTTTTCTTTATTTTTTTAAATTTAATTCTTATTTATTTATTTTAATAATTAACAAAATAAGAAAATACTCTCTCTCTCTCTCTACGCAAATTTCTTCATCATTTAGCCTTTAAGCATACACATAACCTCCAACTAAAAGCATACACTAAAACCACACACAACGGTCCACATGATTACTAAAACCACTCACCCCCAAATGAACACTAACGTTTAAAAAATCTTGTTTAGGATTCCAAAGTTTTATCTTCAATATCTATCTGAATCATGAAGTAATAAGAAATATGAATAGTTGACCACCACAATTAGGACCTTTGACCATAGTTGTTGCCGACCTCCACTGCAACAACCATTGGATCAACGTCAATAGCAACACCGTAGCCATCGTCATCGCTCCGTACTAGAAACAATAACAACAAGGTCGCTTCCTGCCTGCATTGCCTTCGTACTCCCTCTATCTCAATCCTGATATCTCTACGTGTCTCTATTTCTCTCAGTGATTGTTGGATATAAAAAAATCTCTCCATTTCACCTCTATCTACTTTCTCTCTTTAAGTAAATACAACCTCTATCTGCTTTCTCTCTTTAAGTAAATACAAGTCATGTATGGGTTCTTATTGATTCTTTAAGAACATAAAAATGAAACTAAGATCTTAAACATTTTCTATGGACTTGTAAAGGGTGTTTCAAGTTTTGGTTTTCAATCTTTGAGTTTTTGTTTCGATGGGAAATGGTAGGTTTCAAGCATAACATTTAGCGTGTGTATATATGTTTTAATTATAATATGTATATATGTTTGAAATGTGTCTATGTTTAAATTGTGACAAGACAAATAATTATGTGGAAGAAGACCGTCAGGTATGTATGTGTGAGTATATATGTGTTTGAGAGAAAGGAGGTGGGCCCTCTGTTATTTTTTAATTATTAAAATACACAAACAAGTATTATTTTTTTTTAATGGAAAATAAATACACCAAACGTATTAAAGTCTTTTTAATTTTTGGAGGGACCAAATATGCATCAAAGCTAGCTCAAGAGGACCACCAATCCAAAAAAGTTAGGTTTTGGATCAACACCTGAAAAATGCATACCACAGGGACCATTTATGCAATTTTGTCTTGATTTAATGTCATTTTAATTTAGTGAAAATTTCATATATACCCTTTCTTAATTTTAAAATATCATATTTTTCCAACCTAAAATCTTAATATAATATTTATCGATATTAAAATTTAAAAATATCGTATTTACACAAATCTATTTTTTAAAACATTTTAAAAATTTTTATATATTCTAAAATCATTAAAACTTATTAAAAAACAGTTTGACCAAATTACTCGTAATTATTATATAGTTCATCCTCGTATACTAAATCTTCATAAATCTATGAAAGGGACAAAAGTTATCTCTAAAACCACTTATTAACTCAACAAAGCAAAAGAACGTGGTTGCTTCAACATTAACCTATTCAAATCCATACAAAGTAAACAAAATCATGATACGAAGTAAATAAGTGCATTGCTATAATGACAATCAATGTTATTCACTTACTAAATAATCCTCGTTTGATATTTCTGAATAAATTGAACAAAAGGGGGGCCAAAAGTTCATTCATCCCTTTCGTATATCTCATACCTAGGTTTAGTTTTGAAAATATGATTAGTATGTTTTTAAAGATTCCTTATTAGCTTTTTAAGATGTCGAGTCACCATAGAAAAAAGGTGTGTATGGATGAGTTCTTTTCACTTCAAGATCCATCTGCTCAATGATGTCAAAGTCCTAAAAAGAGTACAAGAACAAACAAAAAAAGGACATGAATGCCCTCATCATAGAAAATAACCCTAGAAAGCTTGTCCAATCTAGGTTAACAAATGCAGACTAAAGGATTTGATTTAATAATTGAATCCAAAAATCATTTTTTCTTATATGAGTGTTGATTCATCCCAACAAGAATTGGTTCCAAATGCTAGTCTTCCCTAGGCTTAAGGGATGCTCTCTATGAGGAATATTTCACATTTCCTATCTAATCCATGCAGTTTTTTTCAAAACCAAACCCATTAAATCTAACCGAAAAACAACCAAAAAATGAGAGAAATAGTTAAAATTAACATATAGGGCCATATTGTTCTGTGTTGCATGGAAGGAGGAGAATGAAAATCAGCATCGATAAACACAATCACATTGTTGAGTGAAACTGATTAACAACATAAGAGCCACAATGTCAACACATCTTCTTGAAATGACAAAACAGCCATTAACTAGCTAATTTTGCCTTAAAGTATCATCAGTGGCCAGTTAACAGAGAGCAGATCGAAAGCAACACCTGGAAATCATACATATAATATTATTAATTGAACTTTTAATTCATATTAAATACTTAAAATAGCAAAAACTAATTGTTCAAAAAGGTTAAACCTTGGAGATTGTTAAAGCTAGGCTCCACTGCTCCTTTAGGATGTTTAAGCAAATGGTACCATTGATGTTGATGTTTAGGTGGAAGACCTTGGTCCTAAATGCAACCTGAAGATTAACAAATCTCAGTTACCAAAATCATTATGTGCCATATTGGTAATGAAACTATTGTTAAGAGAAATATTTTATATTTTAATAGAAATAGAAACAGAACAATAACACTACCTTGGGACGTTTGAAAGGATAATCAGAAGGGTCCCATGATTGCTCCTTGATAATGGAACATATCTTTAGCTACAAGACCTACAAAGTTATATATATGCACCTTGTGATTTCTTAGATCAAGAACTAAAATCATGTATGAATAACAATAATCACAAAATATAAATTTATCAAGCATGTTCCCAAAAAAGTCACAAATAGGAAGGTCATGCATATATAAGCATCATCAGCTATAACTGACTAAAACATGACATGCATACTTACTAATAAAATAACAATGCTTTAAGCCAAGATAAGGCAAGAATGCCTAAGAGAAAGAATCAACTAAACCAGAAAAATCTTGATTGAATATTTGATAGTGTAAGAAGTTAGAGGTACAAACCTTTAGCAGGCAGCTGGTATCCCAAGTGTGTGGTGTTAGAGGCTTGTGATCTGTTGTCACCTGAAATAGAAAAATATTGAGCTTTTGTAGAAGATGCATAAGAGAAAGAAACAACTATAAAAGTTAAATCATAAAAGAAAAGTAATGTTTTTATCCACTTAGTTAACAAAAACCATTTCACATAACGCTTTCCAAATGACAATTTCAAATTTATGGTTATTCCATCCAAAATACTCAACCTAAAACCATTTCCCTTTCTATGGCATGAATTACCATTCTACTCTTCTCTTCTTCCTTATTTTCTACTGCATTTTCAGAAAGAAAATTTAACACAAATATCTATTTGTACTTCAGCTAGTGAGCTTTATATTCAAAATGCAATTGAGCCTCTTAAGTCTTAATATAATTTTTAGAATTGGAAATTATTTAAAGGTTTCTTAATTTCCATCCCACTTCAAAACTGAATAAGATTTGAAACTATAAAAACAAATGTGTGGTAAAGAGGGTGAACATCAAGGTACTTAAGTGCTGCAACAAATGATGCAAGAAAAATCACACACCAATTAGTTACCTGCAGTCTGGAAAATGTTGAAGGTTTTGTCATTGGTTCTGTAGGTACCATTTCCGTTTTCACCATTTTTCTAACAACTATAGTTGTATATCCTGCAACAGTAGGTGAAGCTAGCCACCCTCCAACTATATAGTGTATGCAATAAAGTCAAAGATAAAGTTATGAAGTTACACTTTGACTAATATTTAAAGAAGAAAATAAAGAAAGCATTGAGGTACCTAAAATGAAGCATATTTTGATCCATGAAGTTGCGGGGATGTTATGAATAATAAGAAGCAAAACTACCAAAAAATGGGACATGAAACAAAGGTATCCATCTTTGGATAAACAACATTGCAAGTTCAAAGAAGTTCTCTAGATTCTTAGTAGTTGTTGGAAGAGTAACATCGAGATTCACAAGAACAGTGAACATACAACACATCCCAAAAGAGCAGTTGGGAAAATAAGAACACCCATTTAACAAAAAATCGTGGAACATAAAAAAATTTATAAGTAATGTTCACCGAGACATTTGTGCATATAATTTGGATTACATTGGAGGTAATGATGTTATTTGAACCTGCAAATTTCAGAGAAACAATCTGATTAGACCATGTTCTTTGAGTGCCAAGGTGTAAAAACTTGCATTGAGATCTGTGAGCTGTAATTAGAGAAGAAAGTTGGGCATTTCTAAAAGCCTTCAACGATGTATTTCTAGGGATTTCCTTATTTGTAGGTTTTGAAGAAATGGGACATGAGAATATCTTTGATCATTGATGGTAGTTCTTGGGGAGATAACTCCAGGAAACAGAGGAAGTTACATCCATTATAAATTGATGATAGATGAACAGAGTGAAGGCGAGTAAGAGAAATTTTTTTTGCGATGGGATAGGAAAATGTGAGAAGATTCGATGAATATGATAAGAAGAAGATGCTGAGAACTTTTGGAAGTCAGCATGCCAAAGAAGAGAGAATCACATAAGTGTGAAATGTAGATTGAGTTTTTAGGGTTCAATGGTGGTGGCAATGGCTTAGGGTTTGCAGATAGATGGGTGGGAGAGAATGAAGGTCGTATGTAGGTGGAGATCTAGATGAGAGAATTAAGGGTGGGGTTCTTCAAAATTTTTGGGATTTTGTTTCCTGCCTCTTAACTATTAAGAAATGAGCACGCATGTTATTAAAAGATTTTATAAAACGATATGAATTTTAGGGCATGCAAAAATGCGTGTCCTAAATCCTTCAATTTTTTTTGAGAGATGAATTTTTTTTAGGACATGCACTTGTGTGTATCATAAATCGTTGCGTGCCATTAAAGGCCTATATTCTTGTAGTGCAGGTTTCTTTCGATTTTCTTCGATTTATTAAGTACTGCTCATAAGTAAAACCTAATGGATTTGAAATCACTAAAGGGTTTCCTATGTATCTATACACGAAATTTAGGCAATGTAATCATTTAAATATAACACTTAGTTTACATGCACCTTAGATCTAGGTTTTACTATTATGACAACGTACTTTCAAAATTATGAATTAACACTAACAAGGGGGATTGACTTAATAACCTTTCAAGTATAGTCATATACACTTGTGAATCCTTGAAGATCTTGAATTCCTTTGTTGCTCTTGGAAGATCTAGCACCCAAAGTAAGAATGCCTCTAATATCTCAAACCCAAAATTCTAAAACCCTAGAAAATTCAGGAGAGATAAGTGAAGAATATGAGAAACGAATTCTCACTCTTGTAAAGGTTTGGGAACGAAAATGTGAAGGCCAAAGGGTCTATTTATAGTCGAGGGAACTTATAGATAAAACAGATTCGAATCAATTAAATAATCAGATTTAATCCAGATTCAAATATTTATCATTATCAGTTATTAGGATCGATATTAGAAGCCTTCTAGAGCTCTGAAAACTATCTGCCCTCTTTAGGGATTTCAGAATGTTCGTGTAACGCCCTAAAATTCGGGCAAGATTTTTAAAGTATAGTAATAATAATAATAATTGTACACGTTACGAGTTATATAAATACTTATATATTGTATACACGTTATGTGAAAAAATATTATGATATATAATATTTTTAGAAAAATCTTATTGTCGTTGAACGATAAAATAACAATTATAATTAAAAGATTATTTAGGATAAATAATCTATATGATAGTTGTAGTAATCATGATGACGATTTTGTGAGTACAAAGAACGCCAAAATATGACTTCGTATGAGGAAGTTAAGATTTTTCGAAGTTTTTCATTCAACCCGACACATCAATGTACTTGTAAATACAAAATTGTCGATACAAAGGACGTCGAGAATGGAGTTCGTATGAAGAAGTTATGATTTTTAAAAGATATTTACGAGTAAAATAACATATAAATTTACAAATGTATACACACACGCATATATATATATATATATATATATATACACACACACACACACATACACACACACACATACACACATATTGATAGTCGTTAGAAAGGTATCGATAATGCGGTCGATATAAGACTAATATTGAATATTTTTATATATATTTAGCACAATTATCATTGAATCTATTTAAAATAGTATTATTAATGGTCGTTTAGTCGTTTAAGTAATCATAAGGTAAATTTTTGAAATTTTATTTACTATAAATAAGAGGCTCTAGCCTCTCATATTTCTTGCACCAAGTCACTTTCAAGAGCCATTCTCTTCTTACCCTCAAGTATTTCGGTTCAACTTTTCTTTCGCTAGTTTTAGTATCGTAAGATGAACGCTAAAGCGTTGGGAGAATCTTTTCAGAAGAAAGATTCAACGATAAAGTTCTACGCAGAGTTTTCCGAATTTTTTCTAGAAAACCTTGTAAATTGAAATGAACTTACTATGCTTGTTATGTATAATTCATATTTGTGTTGAGTGTTGTTGTTATGAAACTATAAAGTAGATTTATTAGTAATTCCAGTTATAATACTGATCGATCCTACCGATCCAGTTATGAAACTATAAAGTAGATTTATTAGTAATTCCAGTTATGAAGTGTTTAAAGTGGATTTTCCAAACAGTATAATCTGTATACCAAACCGATCCTACCTCTAATACGATCTTACCTAGTCATTCTTTATTAGGTAGCGCTTGAACTATTTGTTGGGATTATTGAAGAATCCAGAAACGATTAATATAACCTTATAAATACGAACGTATACTAAGAATTAGTAATATTCGTATTTAGATTGTTTTAAAAGGGGAAGTTGAAGTGTTAGAAAAGGATCTAACTTTCCCGCGAGTTCTCCATCTCAATCAGGTGAGTGCATAGTTACTTTCAAGAACATTATTTACTACAATTATTTATTAAAAGTAATACATATAAGTCAAAAGTTTATATGTTCATTATATGCTTATTATCTGGAATACGTGTTAAATGTATATATGGTAATACCTACATTGTACGAACCAGATATGATTATATATTAAAAGATATATTTGGTAATACTACGTGACAATCTTAAAATAAGTCTTATTACTTACGAAGATTAAATGTATACCAAATACTTACCGTTTGAACTTTGTGCTAAATGTATGCCTGTATTATGATAAGTATTTTCCGAAATAAGGAATCGTATTGGAAATTGATTACAACTATAGTGTTCATACCTAGTTACAAACTAAGTGTCATACAAGATACTTAGTTCAAAGTAAGTTGAATAAATGCTTAGTTATACCCTGCATCGCAATGATATTGCATTTATAGGGAATTCGTATTTAAATTTGACTACTTATATTATAGTCTGGTCTAGTTATAAATAAAGACCTACAAGGGACGTTGAATTTGAAGTAAGTTGAATATGTATGTAGTAATCATACAAGGGATGTATGCGAGATTGGAACGGAGAGTAGTGTTCTATTCTATGACACTACTACGTGTCTGAGTACAAGTTACGTACTAGAGTTATTTAGTAAGTTGGATATTGGGTAGTATCATTCTCGGGTGTGTGTGAGATTGGAATGGAGAGGATATTTCTATTTCCGTACCACTGTCACGAGCCTGGGTTCAGATTCCGTACAAGTCATCTTTCGGAGTAAGATGATGACCATTGAACATTCTAGAAAGTTCGGTGGAACACTAGCAGGCTCATTACCCGTAGGTGTAAATGAATCATAGTATACAGGAGAAAGGATTGTGTGCTCATTGAAGTACTCCATCCTCTTCAGGGTTGCCATTTTTGACTTACATCGGCCATGCAATCCCTTAGTTGTGTAGTCATACCATTGTTTTAAATGATTCATCATGTTAAGTAATTCTTCTTGATGATCGTGGATTATAATTTGGGAGAATCGATTGCGATGTGTATGTATGAGTGTAATATCTTATAGATACCTAACTTGTGGATATATCTATATTGTTTGGTAATGGTTGGTTTTGCAGGATTATTAATTATGGGTTATTATCATAATGACACTGTGGGATTGAAAACCCTATGTGACTCACCAGGTTTTCCCAAACCCAACCCACTCAAGCTATATGCAAAATAGATAGCATGACTGATAACTTGATTTTTTTGTATATATTTTAGCAATCGTTTTCTTTTAGTTTTAACATTTTTAATATTCTTTTTGCATTAAATCGTTAGATTTATTGTTTTGAATAGTTTTACTCGTTTAAGTTTTTTTTTGTGTAGATTTGTACGAGCAAGATGGTATTTTGGAGCATTGTTAAAGCCACATTGAATGCCTTGCAACCACGATTGAAGTCTCATAGCAAAATTCGGGAGCGAAAAGAAAAATAAAGCGATATAAATTAATTTTTCGGATTTTGACAGCTTAGTTGGTTAATTTCTTGATTACGTAATAGATTATCAAATTAACAAGTGACAAATGGTTCTTGTGATTGCTTATCTTTCACACAATCATGAAAATATTTCCTCCAACATGGTAGTGAAATCATTTTGATTCCTCTTGGATTTGGTGGCTTTTAAATCTTAATGCTAGTTAATTTTTATTAATTACATGCTTCATGGAAATTGTGACTTTAACTAAGAAAATGTGTTATGAGCTTCTCTAACCATTGTATTAACTAAGAAAAGTGTAGGTGATCTCAAGCTTCTTAGATTGCTATAGCCAAATTAGTATCCATTAAACTCATTGCACCACAAAATTATGATGATTAGTCAAATAGTTGAACTTGTGATTTATCCCGATATTGGAACGTTTTATTTTATAGATTTTGTATTTTTTCCATTTTTGTTATTTTTGTAAAATAGTGTTTATCGCATTAAACATTTTGAAAACCCCTCATATAATTATATATTTTTATTTCGTAGAAACTGAATGCATAGATTTGATTCGAACCAATCCTTGTGGATTCGATCCCTATTACCACTATTACAATTTATTTTTGTATGTCGTCGTAATAAAGTTTTTTTTATTTGGTGGTCTCGACGCCCACCAAATTTTTGGCGCCGTTGCCGGGGATTGGTTGTTTTGATCGATTTTTTTTCTATGCTAAAGTTTCTATTTGTATATATTTTTTATGTCTTTCTTTTATTTTTATTTTTGTTCTCATGTTTTTTTTATTATTTTATTATTTTTTTGGTTGTATATATAGTCGCATTTTTAGTTTGCATTTTAGCTCATATTCTATCGAAAATTTCAAAAAAAAAAGTTTATTATTTTTAGAGTTTTCATTTTAGCATTGCATTTAGCTTAAGTTTTGCATGCATTTTTTTTCCTCATTTTTTATAAAACCCAAAAAGATTTTAATTTCTTCTTTTCAAATTTTTTTTATAGCATAACATTTAGTTTAGGTTCATTCTCATGCATTTTTGTTGTCTCTTTATTCTCATCCCCGAACATCTTTAATTGCAAGTCTTGATACACCAAATGTGCAAATCTTTTTAAAACAATAGAATTGTTCATAGGGACCTTCATTTGTTACATCTTCTTATAACACACGTAAGGTAGAGTACAAGTTATTTATGCAAATGAATCAACTTACTGCAAGCATGACATGACGCGTGAGACAAGTTAGCCCTAAAGTCTTAGAAACCGTCCCCCACGAGCGTATTATTTGTTAAGCATACTATTCTTCCAAAGAAGGGAATAAGAACTAGAACCTTGCTATTTTGAGATCTTTCGTGTCTAGCTATTACATTTTATGCTATATTGCTTCATGATATAGACACATTTTCCTATTTGATCTCAATTTAGTTTTTACTTAGTTTTCGTTCTTAGCTTTATTAGTTAGTTTTGCTAGTTGTAGCTTGTATATAGTTGTGCTTTATATTTTTATTTGATGTAATATTTGTATAACTCCTTGGTAAACCAAAAAAGTGAGCCAAAAAAAATACAAAAAAGAAATACAAAAAAAATACAAAAAAAAGCAAACAAAAAAAAAATGAAAAAAAAAGACAACTACCCCTTTTTAGTGTTGTTCATTTTGTTTATGTAAGTGTCTTTGTAGTTATTTTTTTGTTTCATAATTTGTGGATATATCTATATTGTTTGGTAATGGTTGGTTTTGCGGGATTATTAATTATGGGTTATTATCATAATGACACTGTGGGATTGAAAACCTTATGTGACTCACCAGGTTTTCCCAAACCCAACCCACTCAAGCTATATGCAAAATAGATAGCATGACTAAAGCTGATGTAACTTGATTAAGATGTCGAATGATTAAGACATAACATGCAGTAGTATTCAGGACCGTCAAGTCTTTACGCTGTAACATATAGTTTGTATTGATTGTGACATCCTTAGGATTTCGTATTTCGAAACAACATCTGTACTCAATATATTTTAATCAAAGGAGACAATTTCCGAGAAATGTTTTATTATCTTGGGATTTTCCACAAACAAAGATAATATGGTTTTACGAGCATAAAGAAAAGTGTTTTTTGCGGCTATGGAAATAAGGGATGTTATAGTTCCTCTTACTCAACTATTGAACAGTTAACATTCAGTCTCTGCACCTTTAATCAATTCCTAATTAATTCTATTTAACATTCATTCTCTGCACCTTTAATCAATTCCTAATTAATTCTAATTAACTCCAATTAATTCAAATTAGTTCTAATTTATTTTTAACAAGTTTCTAAATAATCTATCAAACTATGATAAATTAATAAACTATTTATCTCACTCTTTAAAATACTTTATAGCTATTTTAGCTCTTGAGGTCAACTCAAAAAGGACTTTGCTATTATTTTCAAAGTTATACCAATCTAGTTATGTCATTTGACACTTATTTCCAACAATTAATCATCCTAATTGACATGAATTAAAAATGAAAATGTATGATTATACTTAAATTTCAAAATCTATTCTCACATTCTTTCAAAGTTTATGTTATTCTATTGTTTTAAACAGATAAAACCTTACTCTTGTAGACAACTTTGTTAAACATAATTTTGCGTATTTATTGTTACAAAAAAGTTATGAATTATGTTTTATAGCTCATTATTTTTAAACATTATCCTTTTTATGTATATTCTTTGTTTTTTACTAACAGGAAAACGTGGCATTGTTTGTCAGTAAGTATAGACACCATATCTCAACTTACTTTTACTTGCCTCGGCCATTTCTTATATTTTATTTCCCTTAAAAATCTTCTCACCATTTAGATACATTTGTTAGCAGACTTTTGTATTAGTTTAGAATTTGTATTGTATTGCTATGTAGTTTGGATATTCCATTGATGCCCACTCTAATGTATTTTGTATATATACGTCTCTTTAATGTAATTTGTATCGTATTGCTATATGTTATGTTATCTTTGTAGACAATTATTCTTAACTTTTATTGGTTTATCCCTGACGTGCTAAATCTGATTTATTCCCTAAATTCTTGCATTTAGTGCTTATGTTAAAAATCAATTTCAAAGAGACATTAAATCGTTTCAATATGAAAATGGGGGAGAGCATAATAACCATAATTTTCACTCATTCTTTGCCACTCGGGGGATTAAAATGCGTTTTTTGTGCCTCACACATCTCAACAAAACGGAAAATATAAACGTATGCTTCACACCATTAACAATGTTTTGTGTACTCTTTTATTTCATGGCTATCTCCCTCCAAGTTATTAGGTTAAAGCTCTTCACATGGCCACTCATTTTTTTAACATTCTTTCCACCACTACCCTCAACAATGATACTCCATTTCATAAACTCCTTAAAAAACTACCCCTCATTTACACATGTTTGGTTGTCTTTCCTTTCTTAATATTATTGCTCCACATAAAATCCCCCCCCTCCCATTCCACTCCATGTGTATTTCATGTATACCTTGCCAACTACAAAGGTTATCGTTGTCTCAATCTTCACACATACAAAATCATAATCTCTCATCATGTCATGTTTGATGAAACAAATTTTCCATACGGGTCTATGACACTAAATTCATCTCCTTCATATTCATTTCTTGAACATGTTCCCTTGACGGAACCTAATCCGACTCCATAATATCGCATTCCTACTAAGCACTCTTGCTCTAGCGAGGACAACCACCATTTTTCCTCCTTAACTCCTGCAACTTCTGATTCCGATGGCATATCTCTCAACAATCCTTCTTATTCCGCTGTCAGATATTACACTGGTTCCTCTTCCGTTGTCGATACATCATATGATACTCGGAATCCTATGCTTACTAGGGAAAAACGTGGCATTATAAAACCTATTCACAAACATAATCTTCATGTTTATTCTACATCTCCTATTCTAAAAACTTACTTATAGGCGTTTAAAGATCCTAATTAGCTAAATCTAATGACCGAAGAATATTCTGTTCTTATTTGAAATAGAACTTGGGTTCTTGTTCCCCTGCCCCTCAATGCTAATGTTATTAATTTTATTTGGTTGTTTAAAAAGAAAATGAATGTAGATGGATCTTTTGCATGCTACAAGGTGCACCTAGTTTCAAACGGTAAAAGTCAACGACCTGATATTGATTGTGATAAGACTTTTAGCCCTATGGTCAAACCAACCATCATTCATACTGTTCTCAACATCGCAGTCACTTTTAAGTGGGATATTCGATACCTTGATGTCAAGAATTCCTTCCTTCACAAGCATCTTCAACAGACAATTTACTTGCATCAACCACTAAGATTTCGGGATTCATGCAGACCGGATCACATATGTTTATTACAGATATCTTTATATGGTCTCAAACAGGCCCCATACGCTTGGTTTTATCACTTTGTTAATTTTATCTATCGTCTAAGTTTTATTCACATCAAGATTTACTCATCTTTGTTTATTTATAGACAAGGCATTCATCTTTCATATCTTCTTCTATATGTAGATGATATCATTCTCACATGATTATCATCTCAGTTACTTTCTCATATCATATCCACTCTCAGTGTCGAGTTTTCTATGACTAATCTTGGAGATTTGCATTGCTTTTTGGATATCTATGCTACTCGATCTGCTTATGGTTTATTTTTCTCTCAACAAAGATATGCAAATGATATTCTTGAACGTGCATCTATTCTCCGATTGATGATCCATATTTATATTTCAACCTTGATTGTGCTCTTCAGTATCTCACCTTTACCCGATCGGATCTTTATATGTTGTTCAACATATTTGTTTATATATGCATGATCGTCGAGAGGCACACTTCACTTCTCTTAGCCGTATTTTGTGCTATGTACGAGGTACTTATGGTCATGGATTACATAGATTTATCTCTCCCAATTATGAGCTTATTGGTTATTATGATGTGGATTAGGTTGGTTTTCCTGTCACACGACGTTCTACTTCTGGTTACTATGTTTTGCGGGGCATAATTTCACACCCCGCTAAAGCGGAATCATAAGCGACAACAGTACAAAGGGTCTCATTGCAACAGTTAAAAGACAACACCAACCATAGTATTAAACAGAACTACAATTTATAATGAGTTTGAACAACTTTTAAAAGAAATTACAATGTATTTGAAAAAAAACACATGCGAATGCTCCTACAACTGATGTATCCCTATGTGCCATCTTACTAGATGATTCTTTAAAAGCATGTAAAATGAGCGATCAACTACCGAAATAGTTGGTGAGTTCACAGGTTTATAACATAACACAGTTTCAAATCATGAAAATCAGAATATTGATAAAAGTTTCCATAAATGGAAGTTCTTTGCTAACATGAAAAAAAAGTTCATTGCTATCTCGAGAAATAAATAAGTTACCATCATGAGAAATAAAGTTCGATGCTAACATGAGAAACAAATTTCATTTCTATCATGAGAAATAAAGTATGTTACCATCATGAGAAACAAATTTCGATGCTAACATGAGAAACAAAGTTCGTATGTGCATAATGATCAAACCATGAGTTCACAACCCAAGCTTAATGACTGAGGGGTACCCTATAGAGATCCACGTGTATCGCTCACATATATAGACATGGTAAAATGCACTCCACGAACTATGCGAGTGAGGAGTTTTCTACCTCCCAATAGCGGTATCCATAATGACCATCGGCTCGAAAGAGTTAATGAGTTGTGTAAAATGTTCCAGGGACTTAACCGCGATAAGGCCTCATGAATCAAAATAGCATACACATACACATCAAAATATAGCAACCAAGTTTGGTAGAAGTCAAATTAAATACAACGAACAATAAATAGTTTTTGGACGTGCATTTCACCCCAAAACGTAAAAACTGAAAATAAGGGCCGTGAATACTCACAATGCTTCGCGATGATGCTAATGATGTCTTGAACTAAGTTCCACATGGCATACTACCGATGTCCTACAATGATGTTACACGCTAATGAGTCTCTAGTCGAAATCTAATACTACTATGCTTATCTTATACAGTAGAATTATGCCAATAATGAGTCAAAAGTTTGATTCTGAATAAGTCACAAACATTTTTCTGTGTAATTTAGATTCACATGAATCAATTTGTTATATAACAATTTATGTGAAAATTTTCCAACTTTGAAATGTTAAAATTTGACATTTTAGAAAATGTTCCAAAGACTAAATTTTTAAAACTAAATCAAATTAGTTCTAAAATTTCCTAAACATTGTATTTTAGTTTTAATTGAAGTCAAAAGCCTTAAGATAAATTTTCATGAATTTTTGATATGTCTAACTATTTTCAGCATTTTAATTCCTTAAATAATCATAAAATCTTGGAAAATAGTAAATTATCATGAAAATTTTGTAGAATTTTTGTCACACTGATATACAGTGTTTAGAAGCTAGGAAAAATATTATTTTTGAATAATAGAACTTGATTTGATAATTCATGTACATTAATTGACATAAAAATCGAAATATATGGTAAACAGTAAGGAAAATTCACCAAACCTTTTATTCTTGGTTCCACAAGAAATTAGAATTACGTGGTAAGTTTTCTTTAATTTTAGACAAGTCCAACTATTTTTCCACCATTTAATTCCTTGAAATCATCATAAAAGCATGAAAAATACCAAATAGTTGAGAAAAATTGCCAACATCTTTCTTACAACTAATATACTATCTATATGAGCTCAGAAAAATATCAAAAGTTATTTTCAAACAGTGGAGACCGTGTTTTGGGTTTATGGGTGTTTAATCTTAGTAAAATAGAAATAAATAGTAAATAGTTGAAATAAATCTTCAAACTTTTTATCTTTGGTTAGAATATGATCAGGGGAGTTTTAGTCAGTTTATATGATTTATGGAATGGTTTAGATATTTCTCCTCATTTATTCCTTTAACAAAGCATTTAAATCGTGGAAAATAGTAAACAGTAGGGAAAAATTACTAAACTTTAAACTTAGTATCCTACTATAATATAAGAGGTTCTGATAAATTGTCATGATTTATGGGAAAGCGTAACTATTTTTCTCCGATTTAGTCCATTAAAAACACAAAAATCATGGGAAAATAGAAATAGGTTATGAAAAATTCTCAAAATATTTATCTAAGTGTTAAACAAGATCTAGAAGCTTGCAAAAGTCTTACATGTTCATTTCATATCTAAGAACTTGGATTTATGATTTATTTGAGTTAAACACAAAGAATATTAAAAATCACAGCAAACAGTCACGAAAGTAGGTGAAACTTCAAGGGAGATGTTTATTTGCTTTATGAGGCATCCAAGAATTTATATAGGATTCATAGACCTAAGAAATTATTTTATGTGAATTATTGATCTATTTTGTTACAAAATTACAATAATTCGAGAAAAATGAATTATTTTCTGGAAATTTTCTACATCGCTTTATTTTTTGTTGGGAATGTAGCGAAAATCAGATTTTATTAGAAAAGGAGTTTTGAATATTTTTGGTGAATAAAAACCTTTATGAACACATTTGAAAGCTTTTAGCAATGAACTTTGAACATCAATCATTCAAACTAGAAGTTAACCACATGCATCATGGTCTAGAGCACATGCATGAAGTTAAAATATGTCTTGTAACGCCCGTGTTTCTAGGGTAGGCATTAATGATGATGTAATAGTCTAGGTTAACCTTTGTAAACCGTTGTGAAATAATAAAAATGTATTATTTTGAGTATTATGTGTTTTATGCTTAATTGTGTAACTTAAATGAATTAAGAACAATAATAAGCGTAATAATAAAATATTAGATAAGCCTAATATCTATGAAGGAAGTCGTAGTGGTCGTGACGAGGATTCCGGAAATATAAAGAATGCCGAAATCCGAGTTATAACGAAGAAGTTATGACCTGCCGAAGTTTCGCGACAGAACCGGTACGACACTGTGTGACGTAAATAGTGAATTTACGATAGAGCGATATTTAGCCTTAGTGATCTAAACGAAAGTCGTAGAATACGTTAAACCGAGAGCATGCATAAAAAGAACGTTTAAATCTGAATTCGTATGAGCAAGTTATGATTTTTCGAAGTTTCGACTTAGCGGTATGCAGCCCAAAGTTCGAATATGAGATCGAGTGATTTCTAGCCGAAACAATCTAAACGAGAATCGAAGATCTCGTCGATAGTAGTCCAACGGTAAAAATACAGATGAAAACGGACGTTAGATGAAGGAGTTATGAATTTCTAACGGAGTTTTCCTGTCCAGGCCTACTAAAAATAATATAATAAAATTTAATTAAAAATTAGCCGACGGAGTATAAAAGAGAGTTGTAGAGAATAATCTCACCTATGCGTGCATATAAAGAACGTCGAAAATGTATCTTGTATGCGAGAGATATGAATTTCTAAAGTTCGGGGCACGAATCCCGACACTGTGTCAGAGCTCACGACGTGAACACAGTGTTCACGACGTGAACAAGTGCTAGACGCCTTCCAGAGCAAGCGGACTGATGACGAACGCAATGACCTATGCCTGACCAAACTCACGACGTGGATTTTTGAGATTCACGATGTGAATCCAGAAAATCAGCCCTATAAATAGAAACCGAAAGGCATCGGCCATGGTTGCTAATTCCTTCACTCTCTCAATCCCTATACCCTCTCTAGCTGTCTTGAAGTACCCCCGAAGCCCCGGTATCATCCCGGTACCCGAAGCGAGTCCCGAAGCACCGAAGATCCCGAGAAGAAAAGAGTTTTCGAGCCGAAGCTCTGCCCGCGAGAAGCCCGGTGTGTGAAGATATCCCAGTTTCACCGAAGAATACTACTTGAAGAGTCGTAGTGCTGTCCGATAATCGTCTTATCAAGTGAGTGCATAGTCTCTTTCATAAACACGATTTTAATACAAGTATTGTTTGAATGTATTAAGTATATGTTTTGATTGAGTGTGTAGTTGCTTTCTTCTAACACATAGATATGAATTAATCTCTATAAAATACGTGCTATGTGTTTGTATATTATCTGTTATCTGGAATGAGTATTGAATGGATATATTATACAGGTTTTAAAGTTGTATAAGTATGTATGTATGTATATGTTATCTACAAAATTGTTGGGTATAACATGGGTAGATAGTTGATGTGTGATTAAATAAAATGATGAGAGGCCTCGATGTTGTTGTTGATCTAGTCATCAGCGGAGTATGGATGACGATCACAGACTCTTTCTAGACTGTCCATTGGAACGCTGGCAGGTTCATAACCTGTAGGTGTTGTGAACGATGTGTTCACCGGTGTACTCTATCCCCCTCATGGTTGCCTTAGGACATCTATTGTCGAGGAAACCCCTTTGCAGTAATGTCTATCCCGATGAAAATCCTTAGACTAGGTCCCTTGTGATAGTTGTTGTTTTAGGGACGTAAAGTGAGGATAACGGGAATGGGTAATCGGGTTATTGTTGGTTGGTGAAATTAAATATAATTATTTATTGTGGGTTGAAAACCCTATATGCTCACCAGGCTCCCAAGCCTGACCCACTCAGTTTCATTTACATTACAGGTAGTGGCGCGAGAGCATAAGTTGGACAACTTGTGAAGATATTTTGTTTATAGGCCAGTAGTTGTATATATCTGTTGTAAGGCTTATAATGTGCCGTTTATGCTTTTGGTCTGCATCGGAACATGACATCCCGAGTTTTGTTATATATGAAAATACATTTCTTTAACAAATGCTTTGATAAATTTTATTTTATCATATTTTGTTTTGGGAACAAATTCCGCAACTCTTTTAATCAAAGGATTACTCTGAAATTATTTTAAAAACATAAATTAAATCGGTCTTTTCTGGCCGTGAATTTGGGTATGTCACAGTTGGTATCAGAGCATTAGTTTAAGCGAACTAGGAATTTGTAGGATTTCTAGACTTAAACTTAGAATGCTAAGTGAAGATTGTGAAATAAGTGTCTGTTATATTTTAGACACGAGCACTAGTATATTTTAGGAAAGATGCCTAAAATGCTTTTATGTGCTAAATGTTATATGTTTGCCATATAGGATATTATTTGTTCGGATCTACGGTTTGTTGCCAACCGGATCTGGAAACCTTATGTGTTTAGAATTCTACGCGTAGGACTACGGTATTAGAACTAGCATGTAAACGTTTCAGAGTGATATGGAGATTTAATTATCTATCGTGAATAAGGATCTAAATTCACCTTATTCGGTGTATAGATCAACAATGGCAAGAACAAGAAGCGGAGTTGGAAACGTGAACGAAAACAGGAATCAACCACCTGTAATTGAGCAAATACCTGTTGTAGCAGTAGCACCTGAGCCAATGACAATGGCTGGTGTACAATTGATGATTCAGACGATGTTGGATCGTCAGATAGAAGAAACTAGACGTCTGCTTCAGCAGAATCGTGAAGAACGTACAATATCAAATGAACAGCCCGAATTGAATGAAGGGCAGTCGGATGGAGGAAACTTCAGTAGGATTATTGGTCAAGCCAACCCACCGTTAGTTAGACATAACGACCAGGATGGAGGAAACGACGGACGTGGATGCAAGTACAAAGATTTCATGGCATCCAAACCACCATGTCTATCCGGAAGCCCGATGCCGGTAGAAGTTATAAACTGGATCTCCGAAATGGAGACAATGTTTGAAAGTTGCGAATGCAGCAACAGGCAGAAGACCGCTCTTGCGATCCCTTTGTTAAAATCTAGAGTATTGAGTTGGTGGAAGCTATTAGCCGACTCGATGCCCAAGGGAGAAGCTAGCAAGATGTCTTGGGAAGACTTTGTGGAACAAATGAAATTGCAATACTGCTCAGAGCAGGACCTTCTGGAAATCAATAATGAGTTTCAGAATTTGAGGAAGGGAAAAATGAGCGTTACTGAATACGCTGCAAGTTTTACGGAGAAGATGAAGCTTATTTCGTACCTAGTCCCAACTGAACTCTCAAAGGTCAACAAGTTTGCCCGTGGATTACCAGCGGACTTTGGTCCAATGGTTAAGAAAGCAACCACATTGAAAGCCGCCATCCGGGCTGCTAAGAATGTTGAGACTCAGATCAGGGAGAAGGGTCTGGAGAGGTCAGAGGTTGGTGAGAAGAGGAAGTTCGATGGACCTTCAGGCTCCAACAATAAAAATAAATTCTCAAAATCCGGTTCGAGAGGAGGTGGAGGAGGCGAAGTGAAATGGTGCGACAAATGCAAGAAGAAGCATCATGGGAAATGTGACGGGGAAGTCACATGCTTCAAATGTGGAAAGCCAGGGCACTATGCCAACGAATGCACCCTTACCAAGAAAGTCTGCTATGGGTGTGGTGAGGAGGGGCACATCTCGAGCGATTGTCCGAAAAAGAAGGAGGCAGCAAAACCCAACATTACACCAAAGCCGAAGGCGAGAGCCTTTCAGATGACACTTGAAGCTGCGAAAGATGAAGCTGATATCGCTTCAGGTACCTTTCTCGTAAACGAATTACCTGCCCAATTTTTTTTTGACTCAGGAGCCAACTACTCCTTTATTTCGCATAAATTTGGTAGAAAACTAGCTTTGCCTGCTGATAGACTAGATAATGCTTTATTAGTCGAAGTTGCTAGTGGCAAGTTTATACCTGTTAGCCATCGTATGAAAAACATCTTAATTGATTTGAATGGGAATAAGTTCCACGAGGAATTATTTCCTATTGAGTTAAATGGTTTCGACATCGTGCTGGGAATGGATTGGCTTAGCGCCAATGATGCCGAAATATTGTGCAAGAAGAAGATTGTAAAAGTAAACCCGCCAGGGAAAGAGTCATTTATGGTGTATGGGGACAAACGCAGAGTGAATTCTGGGATTATTTCTCTAATGAAAGCCAGAAAGTGTTTGGCCAAAGGATGTACATCATATTTGGCATTCGTTATTGATGCAAAGAAGGAGAAAAAGGAGATGCAGAGCATTCCTGTCGTGTGTGATTATCTGGAAGTATTTCCCGAGGATCTTCCTGGATTACCGCCTGATCGACAAGTAGAATTCCGTATTGACTTGTTACCAGGAATGACGCCAATAGCAAAAAGTACCTTACCGACTAGCGCCAACGGAGATGAAGGAGCTGATGATGCAACTTCAGGAGTTATTGGACAAAGGTTTCATTAAACCTAGTTCATCACCCTGGGGAGCTCTGGTGTTATTTGTAAAGAAGAAGGACGGGAGCATGAGAATGTGCATTGATTACAGAGAGCTGAATAAGGCAACAATAAAGAATAGATATCCATTGCCAAGGATTGATGACATGTTCGATCAACTGCAAGGTTCAAGCTATTTTTCAAAGATCGACCTAAGGTCAGGATATCATCAGCTGAAGGTGAGAGAGCAGGATATCGAGAAGACTGCATTAAGAACACGATATAGACACTACGAGTTCTTGGTTATGTCGTTTGGACTAACCAATGCTCCAACAACATTCATGGATTTAATGAACAGGGTTTGTAATCCGTTCCTTGATAAATCTGTGATAGTGTTCATAGATGATATTCTGATTTACTCAAAAAGCCAAGAGGAGCATGGCAGACACTTGCGAGAAGTGTTGGAAGTCTTGAAGAAGGAGAAGCTATATGAAAAGTTTTCCAAATGTGATTTTTGGATTCGAGAAGTCCAATTCTTGGGTCACGTGGTCAACCAAGAAGGGATAATGGTTGATCGAGGAAAGATTGAAGCTGTGATGAAGTGGGAACAACCGAAAAGTCCCACGGAGATCCGAAGCTTTTTGGGATTAGCTGGATATTACCAAAGGTTTATCCAAGGCTTTTCTTCGATCGCTACTCCATTAACAGCTTTGACTCACAAAAGGAGCTACTTATGCTTGGAGTGATAAGCACAAAGTGTTGGGTTTTGAGCATTCTAACACTCCTAAGGTGTACATGCAACCCTAAATACCTTGGATCTATGTTTTCTCTATTATACATGCAAATATCAATTTTCCAAGGTATTACCATAACTAGCATACAATCATATGTACTAGGATAACAAAACTAGATAGAATACATACCTCTTTGTTGTAGCTTGATTCCATGGAGCTTAAGAGCCTAGTGACCCAAGTGTGACACCTCAAATGGTTCACACAACATCATCAACATTTGGAATAACCATGAGAAGAGATACTTGACTCTTAGAAATCGGCTTGCCCTCTTGTGTATTCACTAGTGCCAATTTCACCAACCAATGACGTCTTTATATAGTGTGGCTATGAGGGTTACACCATGTAACTCATGAATTTACCCATTCCTTATGATCCATGGGTTTTAACCTCCATGGGGTATCCATGGGTCACCACATAGGTTAAACCCAACATAAGGAATCATGGATCATAAGCCCACATATATAAGAATGAATGATTTACACAATCAATTCCCATATATTTAATTAGTCTCTTTTGATCACTAAATTAATTCCAAATTAATTCTTGATCAATACTAATTAAATAATATGATTTCATATTAATATATTAGAATTTATAATATATTAATATGTCACAAATATCCTCTTCTCACAAAAGGTCTATCCAAATGTTCCGATGCCATGCAACCCAAATGGACCATGCCGGGTCGGGTCAAGTATATACCAATTATAGTTATGGACTTAGACACTAATCCAACAGTCTACCGCTTGGATAAGTCTAATAACTATTATTGCAAGTACAACTCCAACCTGACCGGCAATCGTAGCTCTTAAAAGCTGCTGCCGAACTCTGAACAAATCAATGATGCGTCCATTACATAAGTGATCATATATTCCTCCATTCTAGATATCATATGGACTGAGACATGGATTATAATCATTCTCTCTGCCCATTTGTTGTTTCCCGATTTCTGATTTATGACGACCGACTAATTGAACAAATCAAATCAGTCCAGGCTTGGCCAAGCACTTTGGGGTGTCATTACTAAATCCTCAAGGGGCCCACAGATATCGCTTTTATCCCTTTAAGGGTAAAAGGAATGGATAAACTTTGACTCATATGCTTGTACTAACTACTTGTTGAATCATACACAAAGGCATGTTTTATAACATCGAGTTGCCAATGCGTTTTCGTGCAATCAATGTATAACCAACTCATAGTCAACAACTCATATCTCTAGGTTTAAAGAATATAAGATATTATCATCTCATGATTTACTCATGATAAAATCTATGAAGTGAGTCAAATGAGCGTGGGTTTAATCTAATACTCAGAAGTTATGAGCACTCATGGATGTTGTAGCCACTCTTGCTATGTCCACTACCTTGGACATCTACAAACCAGCTTCATGACAGTCTTGCCTTAATACCTACTTCCAACGTATTATAGACTGTGGATGGTTTGAACAACTTAGTCATTCACGAAGAATGACCTAGTTATTCCGTAAGTCAAAACATGCAAAGTCAAACACAAGAATAATACTAATCCTATATGGCCCCAACACTTTGAGAGTAAATAAAACACCTTTTATCTAAGAACCATATTGATTACTCATTATTTAATGTTTCGATTCATCAACTTAATACTTGAATTAAAACAATAGTCATGCCATGCTCCAAGCATGCACACTATGTTTGTCCAAACAATAGTTATTCCATACTCCAAGTATGTACACTATGTTTGTCTATGATCCTTACTTTGTGAAACAGATCGATTGACAATATTTCAATGATGCTCATTTCACAATCCCAAGCCTTACTTTGTAAATGTAAGAATACCAAATTCTTGCCATTTACCGTAATCTGTTAGATTCTAAGCTTATATGCAATGATCCCCTTGTAATGACTATGCCCAAGTCACAAAGACTTGGCAACAAACATTACAAAGTATTCCAATAGAGATCAATTCCATGGAAACGAAGTCTCACATTCAAAGTACATTCCTTTGAACATCCTTCTTTGCATTAAGTTTTCTAACCTTACACAGATTCAAAGAATAACTTCCACCTATGGAAACATTTCCATATGCCCATTTTGACTATCACTTGTGAACAAGAGTTGCCTCTTTTCAGAGTATGTCAATATGGTCCTTTCCAAAGTTTAACACTATATTTCCAACTGTCCCTGAGCAACCAATATTTGGTAAACCTTAGATTGTCCTCGACAATTGCTTAATCTTTTTAGTCATATCCAGTTCTATTTCTTTTTCCCTCTTAATGCCCCCAAGCATTTGGAAAATTTAGAAAGGATAAATATTATAGCACATGCAATCGATCCTATACCCGAAGCATATGGGACACGATTCATGCTATAATTTTTTTTATTTGCCATGTTCTCACAATTCGAACTATGAAGAGGGATGCCGTAATCATAATCAAAATTTGAGAATGCAACATATATAGAATTTCCTTATGTTGACCCATTCCAACATAATATTCATATATATCCTTGACTAAAGTTGATTAAAATCTCAATCTAAGCTTGTAGATTTTAGAATGAAGTATAAAATCCTCTCCCTTAATTATAGCAAAACAACTTTTCGAAGCGAATTGAAAATTTTGTTTTCTATAATTAACATTGCTAACTTGCAACACTTAACATAATGATCATGCTCCCACTAGCATAATGATTATTATCTTACTAGCATAACACTTATGCTCCCACTAGCTTTGACATGCATCCAGGAATCAGCTGGACTTTTAGAAATCAATATTTTATTGACTTTCTTTCCAAAGTTCAGATTTCTGATACTAGATGCTTTGATAAGATTTTACCAAAATCATACAAATTTCCTTAGATAGCTCACATGTGTGTCTAAACAATTATGAAAAGGGATGCCGTAATCATAATGTTTAGACCTTTTACCATTCTCACAAGTGCATGTTAGTGTGCCGGTTAACCACACACGCTCCACTAATGACTTTGAGAATGCAAATGTCACAATTGTTATCTACTAAAAATCTACTTAGTGAAAGCGTTTCCTTACCATCATTTTCATGAATCGAAGAGAAACCTTATGACACATAGATTTTTTTATGGTGTATGTGTTCCTATCCATGTGAATTTGTCAAAACCATAATCATAAGACAAGGTTAGTGAAAATCCAAGCTCATATGGACTGAACTTGCCCAATCTCATTTTCTTGCCACTTAGTAGCACAAGGGCCTACCATCGCTTCCAGGTTGTTATGCAAACAATTGAGAACTTACATAACTCACAAGCATAGTCAACTTAAACTGGAATGGGCACAGATACAGAAATATGTCAACACAATGGGTTACAAACCTCAAGTTGTGGGCTAGTGATTAACAATACTCTTGATTAGTTCTTAAAACTTTCTCAAGATATTTTAAGACTCCCACTAACCTCTTGACATATAAGATTCTCTTGTCAAGAACCATTCCTTGACAAAACGAATATTCAAGAGTTAGTGCAGATTCTTATCAAGTTAAACACTTCATACAATTGGTCTTAGTTGGTCTTTGTTTTATCCAAAACATCACAACTAACCAACCTAAAATGTACAAGAATAGGAAACATCTTACTCTACATTTGACAAGTGTTATAAACTTTCTAAAGATTATATCACTCAAGTTACAATCTTAGAGTATGACTCTAAGACTTAATTTTTGGAACGAAGTATGATTTATCTTTTGATTTAACCATTTCAACAATTCATGATTCCTCTCCTTAGCCAAACAAATGCACTAAGGTGTCTTTAGAGGATCAATTGTGATATGGTTTTATAATCACTAAGATAATCATAAAACAATATACTCAAGTACTCTCCCTTCTCTTCATATTGGAGAAACTTTTATCTTTCTGCCTAATTTGATTGTTCTTATCCGTCCTGCCATACATTGAAACTTTTCCAATCTTTCAGAATTACACTTAAACTTGTAAGTATAACCATATTTACTAAACTTTAGTAAATCATGACGGATAATCTTATCGACCTTTGTGGTGGACCTGACCAGCGCACAACCTAGTGTACCCAATCCTTCAGTCCTTCACTTGACTCACACATACATGTGAACAAGGAATTAGTCTTAATTTCCCAAAAATGAAAAATTCTCACTCATCATACAATACAACTTGCATGATTCCAAGTTTCTATCCAACTGAAACTTGGGTGATGAGAATCTTTCCTTATTTGGTAAATTATGACACTACCACAAATGAAAGAATCAAATCCATTTTCCAATATTGCTTATCAATGGAAACATATAAACAACAATTTTTTCACAAATGCCATTGTAAGGATACTTAAAATAAATAAAATCAAAACCTTTTCTTTTATTTTAAAACTTGCGGAAAACTTATCCTTACAATGCAAATACATATGAAAAACATGTTGTTTATTCCTAAGCAATATATCATAACTCTTAAGTAGCAACTCAAAATTCTGATCACCGAACCTTGCGATCGAAATCCATCTTCGCGATCAGAATCAGCATATTCTTTCTTTAGGTTTCCTTTGATTCTTCAAAACATCAAAATGTAATTACATTACATCATGTATTAAGAATCTCCAAAAGAGACTTCATAGAGTTATATAATGGATTTTAACCTGAAGCAAAGTCAAACCTTTTTGACTTTTACCATCCTTACGAACTTACAGGTAAATTTGGCAGCTTCGCAACCAACGCCCCTTCTTTTGACAAAAGAAATATATGGACTCTTTGGAAATGGTACACTTGATTGTCCAGACTTAGCCTTTCTCTTTACCATTGAGTCAAACGACTTGACCATGACCGATCCCTTTCCATTGGGAAGAGAAAGCTTTTCTGGACTTCCAATGTCACCATTGTCAATGTCCAAATAGGTTTGGGAAGTAGATCTTCCAGTCTAATTTGCTTTACCAATGCTCCAAATCATTGCTGATTTAGCAGCATCAAGCAAATAGGTTAGATCACTAAGGGTCATGTTGTGATCTGTCATCAGGTAGTGACTGAAGAACCAAGTCAACAGCCAGCTACCTCGAGACTTCGACACCCGACTCTCCCGACTTGCCAATATGTGACTTAAACTCCAAGATGTAAGCACATATAGTCTTTGCTTGTCAATAGGGATTGAGTGACTTAGAACTTTTCAAGTCTTGAAACTTGTGGGATAGGGAGAATTATTGGAGGAGGTGGAGGAAGTGAAGCATGATTTCCAGTCCCATTAATGCATAACACAGGGATTAATCTTTCACCTTGATTGCCATGTGAGATATCATCTTCATTAGGAAAGCTTGTTCCTAAAGATTTGGGAAGACCATAGCTGTCTAAACTAGACATTTATAATGGGAGAAATTCAAGTTAGTTGATTTAAAGTCCTTAATATAACACCTAATATGAAATATTAAGGCTAGGACCCAAAAAACTATTTATAACTGGAAGAGGGATGCTGTAATCCAAGTTATAAAATATTTGAAGGTAGGTAAATGACGATTTACCAATTTCCACCATGAAAACGAAATATAATTAAGTTTTAATTGGATTTGAAACTCCTAGATCTTTTGAGATACATTGAACTTTCAATGGCATGTTTGAATCTCGATTGTGCCCTCTCAAGTTTGTGATTGAGATGCCGAGGATCACAAACAAGGTGTGAATAACCATGCAAATTAACTTGGTACCCTTAACTTTATCACCTAATTGATGTGCCGGTTAACCACACACGCTCCACCAATCTATGATAAACATTAAGTTACCCTTTGCCACACATTGTCAGTCCCATGTTAATGTGCCGGTTAACCACACACGCTCCACTAACGACTTAACAAAGGTGCAAAGTGCAATTTCATGGGTTAGCACCATTTCACATTTTCCTAAGTAACTAAGATTGGGAATTAATAAGTGTTAGTTACTTACTTTTTATCATTATACTTTTAATGAAGGGAGAAATAGAGTCCTATCCTACCCGTTCGGCTAACGACCCTCCACCAGTCAAGGAAGCGGTGGGTGAGAGTGGACACGCATTAAACTGCCATTTTATAGGCAGTAACCTTATACCCCCCCTTCGAGACTGGCTTCGTGAATGAGGCCTACTAACGGTAAGATTGACTTTATCTTATACATATCTATATAATTAAAATTATAATAATAGTATAAGGGTTGAATTTTAAACTTTTAAAAGTTTAGGGTTTGATTTGTAATTAAAGCATTCATAAGCAAAACTTTACAAATTCCAAAACTTGAGGGCAAGTATTGAAACTTTTCAAAACTCTTGGATTTTCATAACTTATGAGTTTAATTGAAGTTTTAAAGACTTTAATGAAGAGACTCTTGAACATCCATAACTTGAGGACAAGTTATGAAGTCCATAAAACTATTTATGAGAAAAAGACTCTTCATTTTGTAACCTATGACACTTTTATGAGTTTTAAGATTCATAAATGTGACTTTTCATATAACTTGAGGACAAGTTACAAAAAACACATTTTATGAACTACTTTTAGATCAATTTGGATTGAAAACAACTAACACATAATTTTTTCATTAATCTAAATTAACTCATAAAACAAGGTGACACAAAAAACTTGGTAATACATAACTTGAGGACAAGTTATGGAGTCCATACAATGTCATTAAGATCAAGAATTACACTAACAAACAATTTGCATATAATTCCTATGATCTACCAAAACTCATAAGCATGAACAATCCATATCAACAATTTTTCAAGAATCATATAAACATATATAAAACTTGAAACTTTGATAATAACTTTGAAATTGGTTTACCATAATCATTACCACATTAAAAAACAAGTTTATAAGTCCAAAACAGTTTAAGGTAATGATTCTAGACGAATTGTAGCCCTAAAAGTCGAAAATATGCTGACAGGGGCTTCTACTCGTCGAGTGTATGAACCTACTCGACGAGTAGGATGAATTTCTTCATGGACTCGGCGAGTCCATCAGTAGACTCGGCGAGTCCAGTGCCCAGGAAGCCAGAATTTTCCATTTTTAAGCTATTTCAGCATGTATAACTTGAAAACAAGCCTAGGCTCTGATACCACTGTAGGGTTTTGAGCATTCTAACACTCCTAAGGTGTACATGCAACCCTAAATACCTTGGATCTATGTTTTCTCTATTATACATGCAAATATCAATTTTCCAAGGTATTATCCTAACTAGCATACAATCATATGTACTAGGATAACAAAACTAGATAGAATACATACCTCTTTGTTGTAGCTTGAATCCATGGAGCTTAAGAGCCTAGTGCCCCAAGTGTGACACCTCAAATGGTTCACATAACATCATCAACATTTGGAATAACCATGAGGTCTTTATATAGTGTATTCACCAGTTCCAATTTCACCAACCAATGGGGTCTTTATATAGTGTGGCTATTAGGGTTACACCATGTAACTCATGACTTTACCCATTCCTTATGCTCCATGGGTTTTAACCTCCATGGGGTATCCATGGGTCACCACATGGGTTAAACCCAACATAAGGAATCATGGATCATAAGCCCACATATATAAGAATGAATGATTTACACAATCAATCCCCATATATTTAATTAGTCTCTTTTGATCACTAAATTAATTCCAAATAAATTCTTGATCAATACTAATTAAATAATATGATTTCATATTAATATATTAGAATTTATAATATATTAATATGTCACAAATATCCTCTTCTCACAAAAGGTCTATCCAAATGTTTTGATGCCATGTAACCCAAATGGACCATGCCGGGTTGGGTCAAGTATATACCAATTATAGTTATGGACTTAGACACTAATCCAACACAAAGAAGCATTCGAGTTGCTAAAGAAGAAGCTATGTGAAGCACCGATTCTTTCTCTACCCGATGGAGTTGAAGACTTCGCTGTCTATAGCGATGCGTCTGGGGTTGGGTTGGGTTATGTTTTAACCCAAAGAGAAAAGGTGATAGCATATGCGTCTCGACAGCTGAAAGAGCATGAAAAGAACTGCCCCACTCATGATTTGGAGTTGGCAGCGGTAGTATTTGCTCTAAAGATATGGAGGCATTACCTCTATGGCACGAAGTGCAAACTTTTCACTGATCATAAGAGTCTCCAATATCTCTTTAAGCAGAAGGAATTAAATATGAGGCAACGACGCTGGCTGGAGTTAGTCAAGGACTACGACTGTGAGATACTTTACCACCCCGGTAAAGCAAATATTGTCGCTTATGCTCTTAGTCGGAAAGTCAATCTTGAAAGAAAAAGGCCAAGAGCATTGAGAATAGAAGTTGTGTCGACAATTGTGGAGAGTATAAAGAAAGCTCAAGAAGAAGCTTCAGAAAAGAATGACCGAAATGAGGAACGTTTGGGCAAAACGTTAGTGTTCGGTATAAACAGTCACGGACTGAAGGTATTCCACGATCGGATTTAGATACCTAAGTCAGGAGGAGTAAGAGATCTTCTGATGGAAGAAGCTCACAAAACCATGTACTTGATTCATCCTGGCAGCACTAAAATGTATAGGGACCTAAAACGCTACTACTGGTGGCCGACGATGAACCTTGATATCGCAAAGTATGTGGCCAAGTGTGTGACATGTGCGCGAGTTAACGCACAACATCAGAAACCATATGGGAGTTTAGAACCTTTACCTGTACCAATAGATAAGTGGGAAGGCATTGCCATGAATTTTGTCACTAAACTGCCCAGAACAAAGAATGGTCACGACATGATTTGCGTGGTCGTTGATCGCTTCACTATGAGTGCGCACTTCATAGCAGCCAATGAGAAATTGTCTATGGATAAGCTTGCTAATTCTTACGTGAAGGAAATTGTAAGGCTTCACGGTGTGCCATTAACGATTGTATCAGATTGTGATAGCCGTTTCACCTCGCGATTTTGGAGGAGTCTACAAGAGGAATTGGGTACCAAGTTGTGTTTGAGTACAGCTTACCATCCACAGACTGATGGGCAGAGCAAACGCACGATATAAACGCTTGAAGATATGCTGAGAGCATGTACCCTGGAATTCCAAGGTAACTGGGATGAACATTTACCTTTGGTAGAATTTTCCTACAATAATAGTTTCCACTCGAGCATAAAGATGACACCTTATCAAGCTTTGTACGGACATAAGTGTCGTACGCCGTCTTGTTGGCTTGAGGCTGGGGAAAAGCAGTTTATGGGACCTGAGATAGTCCACCAAACTGCTAAAAAGTTGAAAATAATTAGGGAGAGAATGTTAGCAGCTCAGGCTCGTCAAAAGAGCTATGCTGACAACAAGCGAAGACCGATGACTTTTAAAGTTGGAGATTCGGTTTTGCTTAAAGTCTCACCGTGGAAGGGACTTATAAGATTTGGTAAAAGCGGAAAGTTAAGTCGAAGGTTTATTGGACCGTTTAAAGTTCTTCAGAAGATTGGGAAGCAAGCTTACAAGCTCGAATTACCCGAAGAACTGAATGGAATTGATAACACTTTCCATGTGTGTTATTTGAGGAAGTTCACGGGAGAAGTTCCCGATATAATTCCAATTTCTGAGTTAAGAATTGATGAGAACAAAAGGTTAATTGAAGAACCAGAGGCAATCGTTGACCGAAAGACTAAGAAGTTACGATGTAAGATGGTCGAATTAGTGCTTGTCCGTTGGAAACATACGAATGGGCCAAATCTCACCTGGGAAACGGAGAGTGACATGATGAGTCGCTATCCGCATTTGTTTGTTGATGTGTGATTCCGGGGACGGAATCATCCTAAGGGGGAGAAAATTGTAACGCCCGTGTTTCTAGGCTAGGCATTAATGATGATGTAATAGTCTAGGTTAACCTTTGTAAACCGTTGTGAAATAATAAAAATGTATTATTTTGAGTATTATGTGTTTTATGCTAAATTGTGTAACTTAAATAAATTAAGAACAAGAATAAGCGTAATAAGAAAATATTAGATAAGCCTGATATCTATGAAGGAAGTCGTAGTGGTCGTGACGAGGATTCCAGAAATATAAAGAAAGCCGAAATCCGAGTTATAACGAAGAAATTATGACCTGCCGAAGTTTCGCGACAGAACCGGTACGACACTGTGTGACGTAAATAGTGAATTTACGATAGAGCGATATTTAGCCTTAGTGACCTAAACGAAAGTCGTAGAGTACGTTAAACCGAGAGCGTGCATAAAAAGAACGTTTAAATCTGACTTCGTATGAGGAAGTTATGAGTTTTCGAAGTTTCGACTTAACAGAATGCTGCCCAAAGTTCGAATATGAGATCGAGTGATGTCTAGCCGAAACAATCTAAACGAGAATCAAAGATCTCGTCGATAGTAGTCCAACGGTAAAAAAATAGACGAAAATGGACGTTAGATGAAGGAGTTATGAATTTCTAACAGAGTTTTCCTCTCTCGGCCTACTAAAAATAATATAATAAAAGTTAAATCAAAATTAGCCGACAGAGTCTAAACGAGAGTTGTAGAGAATAATCTCACCTATGCGTGCATATAAAGAACGTTGAAAACGTATCTTGTATGCGAGAGATATGAATTTCTAAAGTTCGGGGCACGAATCCCGACACTGTGTCAGAGCTCACGACGTGAACACAATGTTCACGACGTGAACAAGTGCTAGACGCCTTCCAGAGCAAGCGGACTGATGACGAACGCAATGACCTATGCCTGACCAAACTCACGACGTGGATTTTTGAGATTCACGACGTGAATCCAGAAAATCAGCCCTATAAATAGAAACCGAAAGGCAGCCGGCCATGGTTGCTAATTCCTTCACTCTCTCAATCCCTATACCCTCTCTAGCTGTCTTGAAGTACCCCCGAAGCCCCGGTATCATCCCAATACCCGAAGCGAGTCCCGAAGCACCGAAGATCCCGAGAAGAAAAGAGTTTTCGAGCCGAAGCTCTGCCCGCGAGAAGCCCGGTGTGTGAAGATATCCCAGTTTCACCGAAGAATACTACTTGAAGAGTCGTAGTGCTGTCCGATAATCGTCTTATCAAGTGAGTGCATAGTCTCTTTCATAAACACGATTTTAATACAAGTATTGTTTGAATGTATTAAGTATATGTTTTGATTGAGTGTGTAGTTGCTTTCTTCTAACACATAGATATGAATTAATCTCTATAAAATACGTGCTATGTGTTTGTATATTATCTGTTATCTGGAATGAGTATTGAATGGATATATTATACAGGTTTTAAAGTTGTATAAGTATGTATGTATGTATATGTTATCTACAAAACTGTTGGGTATAACATGGGTAGATAGTTGATGTGTGATTAAATAAAATGATGAGAGGCCTCGATGTTGTTGTTGATCTAGTCATCTAGCGGAGTATGGATGACGATCACGGACTCTTTCTAGACTGTCCATTGGAACGCTAGCAGGTTCATAACCTGTAGGTGTTGTGAACGATGTGTTCACCGGTGTACTCTATCCCCCTCATGGTTGCCTTAGGACATCTATTGTCGAGGAAACCCCTTTGCAGTAATGTCTATCCCGATGAAAATCCTTAGACTAGGTCCCTTGTCATAATTGTTGTTTTAGGGACGTAAAGTGAGGATAACGGGAATGGGTAATCGGGTTATTGTTGGTTGATGAAATTAAATATAATTATTTATTGTGGGTTGAAAACCCTATATGCTCACCAGGCTCCCAAGCCTGACCCACCCAGCTTCATTTACATTACAGGTAGTGGCGCGAGAGCATAAGTTGGACAACTTGTGAAGATATTTTGTTTATAGGCCAGTAGTTGTATATATCTGTTGTAAGGCTTATAATGTGCCGTTTATGCTTTTGGTCTGTATCGGAACATGACATCCCGTGTTTTGTTATATATGAAAATATATTTCTTTAAGAAATGCTTTGATAAATTTTATTTTATCATATTTTGTTTTGGGAACAAATTCCGCAACTCTTTTAATCAAATGATTACTCTGAAATTATTTTAAAAGCATAAATTAAATCGGTCTTTTATGGACGTGAATTTGGGGATGTCACATGTCTTGATGTTTTACAAATTTTTTTAGGTACAAAAGACTCATAATCTAAAGAACAAAGTGTGAAAAATTACCATTGATGATGGTTTAGAGCTTACATGTCTTCATCTTACTTCTCAACTTTAGTTTGATCATGGATTATTACTATTTTCATAACATGCAACATGTTTATAGTGATAATCTACAAATATTAATATCAAAGACAAGAAAGAGTCATAAAATCCGAAAATAAAAGATGAAATGACAATAAAACTTGTAAAAATTGTTATGGACCTTCCAGAGGTGTATATGATTTACCTTTTCTTTGATTTGTAGCTTCAAAAACATCATATAATCTTGTAATTTTCGTGGCTTTTGGGGCTGATTCATAGAGGAAAAGAATTGGGGGGGGGGGGTGGTTATATAGAAAAAAGAGATTCTGTCTCTCTGGATATGCAATCTATCTCGTCATCACTTTAAGGTTTCAATCCACCAAACTCGGTCACCAAAATAAAGGAACTATAACACTCGGGTAAGGTGCACACCCTTATTATTATTGTGTTAAAATCTTTCAATTTTGGCCCTTCTCACGACATGAGGAATGCTTGCTCACGTCGTGAGGTGTATATTGGACCCACGCATCAATTTGAGGGTCACGACGTGAGCAATCCAATGCTCACGATGTGAGATCAGTCTGAGGACCAAAAACCCTAATTTTTGATATTTAAATGAAAGAGAGGGCTAGGGTTGTTCACCCTCTACCTCCCTCACACTCTAAGCCCTAGACAACTATGAGATTCTTCATCCTTGAAGTTATTAACTATTTTGGTGCCATTTCTAGCTTAAAGATGGAGAGAAGAATAGGAAAGGAGTAATCTAGTGGTGGAATGGACAAGTAACAACATTTTTATCACCTCTTCTTGCTGTTGAACCTTTGTAAGTATCAAAGATCCAAACTTTATTACATTTCATGAGTAGATCTAGGATTTTGTTCACCTTTCTTCATGTCCACCTTTCTTCATGATTAGCATGCTTGAGTGAAGTAAATCCATAAAGTAAACAACTCTATGGATTCTACGAGTTCCTTGATCATCATATTGTTCAGAATGGGTTGGATAATGAAGAGGGCATGCATGGCCAGAAAAGGAAACATTTATAGACTATAGGAGTCCCCTTTAACTTCGAGATGAGATGGATTCAGGGACTTAATGGAATAAGGACTTAAAATGGTGACTTTCAGCTTCAGACGGTGCTCACGATGTGAGAACTAAGATCTCACAATGTGAGGGTTAACCAATACCCGTTTTCTGTTACGATCCTTGGATCTCACGATGTGAGAATGGGTGCTCACGTCGTGATATCCGCTCAGGCGATTTATTGGACTGAGTTGACTAGGTTAGGTCGAGTCAAGTTAGAATCGGACCAAGGGGACTATCACGACGTGACAAAGGCCTGGTCACGACGTGAGGTTGGATATTTGTCATCAAGCACCGTTGACTTTGACTTTGACTTTGACCAAGGTTGACCAAGTTTGACTTAAGGGTATTTTTGGTATTTTGAGCAATAGTTGAGTCCGGGTCTCTATGTGTTGAATAGGTGACTTGTAGAGTCATTATTTGGAGCAGTTTGTCGTTTAACTTTTTTTCAGACTGTGAGATGAGTTTTCCTCACTGTACTTACGGGTCGAAGGCACCAAGTCCGGCCTATTGGAATGATATCCTGCTATACATTGATATGTTGAGTATGTGATAGAGTTGTATGATTATATTATAGTTGCTGATATGCGTAGACCGGTAGATCTGTAGGACTACCAGTGATTTCTATCTGCATGTTTATCTGTGTGTTGCTTATGTTTGTTATCTGTTATATGTCGACATATTGGGTTCGGTTGAGGTTGTACTGCTTTGTGTTGTAGCCAACAAACTCGGGAGCATTCCAGATATGAGCTACGGGACGGTTAGCATGCCAGACTCAAACTGAGGGCTCAGAAGCATTCCATATATGAGATGAGGGCCGGTTGACATGCCAGACTCGTACTGAGGGCCTGAGGGTATTCCCGTCCAATGACTGAGTGGACCCAATGTATATTGGCATTCCAGTCCGATAACTGATTGGGCTAGGGGTATACCAGTCCGATGACTGATTGGACCCAACATGTTTGTTCGTTTATGTTATGTGTGCTATGTGGTGGTACTTTGGGGGAAACTCGCTAAGCTTTGGCTTATAGTTTTTAGTTGTTGTTTCAGGTACTTATGATGATCGCAAGAAGACGAAGGCATGACTGTACACATCCTATATTTATAGCTTTATGATTTTGGGATACTCTGATATGGATAAACTATTTGGAAACAATGATTATGTAAACATTTTATGACGATGGGTTGTTTTTAAAAGTGTAAGTTTGTTGTGAATTTTCAGTCGTTAAAAGTTGGTATCAGAGCGTTGGCTTACGTGAATTGGAGGAACACCCATGTGAATCGAGTCTTATACTAAGGAATACAAAGGTTTTAGAAATGATTTTCAAAATTGTTTTCAAAATTAATCAAGAGAGGATGCGATGTGTACGATCAGCCAGAGCCCGTAAGTAGACCCCAAATTACCACACTGTTATATTGATATTGTGATATGTTAGGACAACATGCTAGTGATAGGCTAGAGATCTTAAAGAATTTCTTGATTCTATGATGCCTGATGGCCTAGGGTTTTCCTTATATGAAATTGACATCATTACTGTAATTTCTTAGTGTATGCATCAACATTGTACATAACTAAGATTTTATAGCCTCAGAATGTTTAATTTAGCCTTATTTCCCATTCCTTGTTTGGTTGTGGGCTTAGGGTTGAATCAAGTACTCGACTGTCTATAGGATCCAATGTTATGTATGATTAACATACACGAGTGCTGCAAGGTTGGTGGAAGTTTCATGGGTGAGTTATGTGGGGTCAGCCGACCAGTTGAGGGATGTCTAGCCTTTCTTTAGAAAATGAGAATAGGGTGTATGCATTTTCTAGTGAGTTCTGTTAGGGTTGTTGTGATGATATTCTGAGACAAATATGGGTAGGTGTGGAAGTTAGTATGGGCTCGTACTACCGGAAGCACAGGACCCATACACGTACACTACAAGAAAACAGACCTTTAATGACACGCAATTTATGACACGCAGTGATTTATTTTACGCAAAAGTGGGTGACCTAAAAATAATGTTAGCTCTTCATAAATTTTAAGGGTTTAGGGCGCGCATTTTTGCATGCCCTAAAATTAGTGTCATAGCAAAGAAAAAAAAACACGGAGGGCGCCTTTCGTAAAATGTGTGTCGTGTAAGAATGTCGCTTTATATTTTTTTAATAAGGCGCGTTCATTCCTCTTGATAAGCAACTAGGGGTTTTTTTTTCACAACTAGGGCTTTTTTCCACATTCATTCCACACAAAATTGTAACATTTCTACCGAAGAAGAATAATGATCGTTTCTCTTGTATCCCAATCTCTGAATCCTACCCGAAAAATTTATGTAATATCTGCTAATCTGAATCGTGAAAACTCTTGGAACAGTAGCGGAAGCGAACAAAGGATCGGAAGAAGATGGCCCTTCGTTAGATGATCCGTGCATCCGTTTTACAAAAAGCCTATACTTCTGTAAATGACTGGCGCCGTTCTCTCTGGTCAATCCTTCAACGTTCATCATCTGCATAATCGTTTTAGGAACAACGCTCTTCACTCCTAAATGCGCAACAACCTTCACAAATCGCTTGTGCAGTTGAGGAGTCCAAACCAAACAAATACTTTTCAACGCTAGCGCCGCTGCTATCAACGGAGTCAGCTTCCTCTCCAGCTCCATCGCTAGCGCCGCCGCTATCAACTCTCCTTAATTTCCTTGAATCGGATCTGTCTTGAGTCAGATCGACGGTATCCTCTCCTTACACAACCATCTTGAGTCAAATCGACGTTCGGCAACCCAGCCTCCCACTCCGAAACTCGGTCGTCGTCATCTCCACCGCTGACATCGAAGTCGGTAGTTCTGACTTCCTCTCCCATAGCAATAAATTGGTAAGCAATTTGAACCGATTTCTACGAATTAAACACCCTGGTTAACAATTTTTGGGGTAGGATTCAGAGATTGGAGAAATTTAGGGTTCATGAAAGGTCTTGAAAGCTCCTGAAAGACTGCAAAACAGGTAATTAAATTGACTTGTTGGCTACTTCATTTATTTTCTCTAATTAAATTCTGAATCTTTTGTGTTGGCTTCGTCTTGTGTTGCTAGTTTTCCCTCTGCGTGCACCTCTCCTTATCTTAGCTAAGAAGAAGCTTATGATTTTACATTTTTCTCTCACCACTTCATTTTCACTCCTCTCAAGGTTACACTGAGTTCTTTGGTGGGAAGCAGTTTATCCAACAAGGTATTTCTGTTGTTGTTTTAGTTTTCTAATTTTGTAGGAAACCCAATCTTGATCCTTTTGATATTCTATTCGAAGAGCAGGCCCTAGAGGTCAGATTCCCTTAAGGAACAATGGTACCCATGAATTCTTTCAACAAATATGTACAGAGCTCCAATACATCCACATAAACTCTCATCCACTAACTATTTACTCATTCGCTCTTCAAAGGGAAAGCTCTCATTAAGACGCATTGACCGGATTTACGTTGTTGGTCAACAGGTTTGACCTATATCTTTCCTTCGTTTTTTTTCCATCTATATATTTATTTAAAATGTGTAATGTAAATAGGAGCCTCACATGGAGGTGATGTCCCCTGTATCAAAAGGTGTTCAGATGTATAATATGAATAGGCTTATGGTGTTCATGTATCATGAGTTTCGTGCTCTTCAAAAACGTGGCTTGACACCTGCCATTCATGCCAATGAGTTATCTACACAGTTTGCAAATGTAGCTGAAGTTTCTTTAAGAAAGAGGTTAAAGTTATTCTGTGATTTTCAGGTGAAATTTTACTCATTACTTTACTTTTTTACCCATAATACCAATATATTAACAGTTTGTTTTATATTTATGGAACCAATCACCAGAGGGGTTCATAGGTTATGAAGCGAAATTTTCGTATTCCATTAGAGGAGGAGCTTAGAAGAACGGTGACACCAGCAAATGTATGTTTTCACTTTTCTTTAATCTTTATCTTTATCTTCCTTTTCTTTTATCTTATTTCTTTTTGTGTGTTAGGTGTGTGCTTTTGAAAGCATGCTAGCTGGAATGTACAGACTGAAACGTCTAGGAATCAGCATGACTCATCCATCTGGTCTCTCCTCTGCAATGAATCAGCACCCTGATGAAGCAATAGCTTTAGCTGCTTCCCACATCGAGAGAGAATTACAAATAACTCCCTGGAATTTAAGCAGCAACTTTGTTGCTTGTACGAATCAGGTAAAAAAAAAACCAAACAGGGACTTAATACTTAACTGGATATGATTTATTGGGTTGAAGTCTTAAATATTGTTGTTCAGGATAGAGGAAATATTGAAAGATTGGAGATTACTGGTGTTGGTGATCCATCTGGTAGAGGATTAGGATTTAGCTATGTTCCAACTGCTCCCAAGGCTCCAGTTTCAAATGTCATTGCAAAGAAAAAAGTTGCTATAAATAGAGGAGGATCTACAGTCACTAGAACTGACGCTGATCTTCATAGATTAAGCCTGGATGTTGCAAGAGAGGTGCTTATTAAATTCAATGTTCCGGAAGAACAGATTGCAAAACTTACAAGGTGGGTTAAAGGGTAGCTTTTCTTTGATAAAATGATATTATTATTATTATTATTATTATTATTATTATTATTGTGTTAAAAGCTTTCAGTTTTGGCCCTTCTCACGACGTGAGGAATACTTGCTCACATCGTGAGGAGTATATTGGACCCGCACATCATTTTGAGGCTCACGACGTGAGCAATCCGACACTCACGATGAGAGATCAATCCGAGGACCAAAAACCCTAATTTTCGGTATTTAAAGAAAAGAGGAGGCTAGGGTTGTTCACCCTCCGCCTCCCTCACACTCTAAGCCCTAGAGAGCCTTGAGATTCTTCATCCTTGAAGTTCTTCACCATTTTAGTGCCATTTCTAGCTTGAAGAAGGAGAGAAGAAGAGGAAAGGAGGAATCTAGTGGTGGAGTGAACAAGTAGCAGCACAGTCACTCATAAGTGGCCTATTCGACACGTTGATATCAAGAATGCGTTCCTTCACAAGCATCTTCAACGGACAATTTAAATGCATCAACCTCTAGGATTTCGGGATTCATGCAGACCGGATCACATCTGTTTATTAAAGAGATGTTTATATGGTCTCAAATAGGCCCCACACACTTTGTTTTAGCACTTTGTTAATTTTATCTATCGTCTAAGTTTTATTCACATCAAGATTGACTCATCTTTGTTTGTTTGCAGAAAGGGCACTCATCTTTCATATCTTCTTCTATATGTAGATGATATCATACTCACACGATTATCATCTCAGTTACTTTCCCATATCATCTCCACTCTTAGTGTCGAGTTTTCTATGACTAATCTTAGAGATTTGCATTACTTTTTGGATATTTATGCTATTCGATCTGCTTATGGTTTATTTTTGTCTCAACAAAGATATGCAAATGATATTCTTGAACGTGCATCTATTCTCCGATTGATGATCCGAATTTATATTTCAACCTTGATTGTGCTCTTTAGTATCTCACCTTTACCCGATTGGATCTTTATATGTTGTTCAACATATCTCCTTATATATGCATGATCGTCGAGAGCCACACTTCACTTCTCTTAACAATATTTTGTGCTATGTACGAGGTACTTATGGTCATGGATTACATAGATTTATCTCTCCTAATTGTGAGCTTATTGCTTATTATGATGTGAATTAGGTTGGTTTTCGTGTCACACGACGTTCTACTTTTGGCTACTATGATCAACAGATAGGAAAAATAAGAAGAAAAGAAGAAGAGGATTACCTTGAAGATAACGAGTAATGTCCGAAAGAAAAGTAGAAGAAGTAAAGAAAAATCGGGAACCCATGCGTCCTATTTATTCAAAGATCATAGAGGAGAAAGAACTGATTTGAAAAATAATTATGCCAACCTTATCGGCTAGAATTATATCCGTTATAATTAAAATTTTACAATTCTTACTTTTAATTTTGATAAAAGTATACTCTTTCAAATCTTCAGCATTAATCCGAAATATTTTGAAGGTATAATTTGGGGGCAATTATTAAGGGTCGGGATACTTAACCCTATCAGGATCCCGGATCTTAAGGGATTTTAAGGATCCCAAAACATATAACAGGATATTGATTATTATTATTATTCCCTAACAAGATTAACGACTATATTTCTTGTTTATTCTTTTGTTTTTGTGCAGAAATAGTCAATAAAAGACTAATTTATTCCGGAGGATTACTTTAAACTGGCTTAAGACCCGAAAATACCAAGTCAAAGCAACGTGCAAATACTTATTGTAGAGGATCCTGAATATATTAGACTTTTAGTTATTTGGATTACACTATCAATACACATGTATAATTGACACTACACACATACACACCTAGAGCTACTAAAACACTTGTACTCATATTCATGTTATCATTTCTATAATTTGCATTCAAATCAATAAAATCAAACATGGCAAGTGATCAATATCATCTCCCAAGGTTTTACGTCGGAGATCCAATCAAGGAGAAAGAGCTTTCCTTTTAAACCAATTGTGTCATTTTGATCTCAATTTGATACTCATAATAGTCACCACACCACAGTTATCATTTTGATTTTTGACCAAAGGAGCTACCAAATTAAAATTTACTAGTTATCATGATCAGACTAACTAGCATATATTAATTTATGAACTTTAACCCTAATGATCGTGCAAGTTAAGAACACCAAATTGATTTTAAGATAATTTGGACTATGAATGAATGGATCTATAATTATTTACCTATCATCAAAATAAATAATCAAGCATGTATTATGATCAAATAATGCTCTCTAACATAGTTAAGTAACAACATTTACTACCAATACTAGGATATGGTCAATCTCTAGCATTAGCAATTTAATGATCATAAAAAACTAGGTAAAGAAGTTCATGCAATAAATGGTCGTTTAACTACACAAAACTCGAGGTCAAGGCTAAAAAGATTAAAACATTAACATGCTAGGAGGATGATTTACCAAACACAAGATAAAACCAACTTCAATAATCCATAAAAGTAGAAATTAACACATAGTATTAGGGTTCATCTAATCTAAACGAAAGTAAAGTGTTATTAGCCCATGATTACAGAAAAAGAACACACAATAACATAGTAAACTAGATTAAACATCATAAAATCTAGGAAAAATTAATGATTAATGATGATCCTACACTTCAATCTCTCTAAAACTTATTCTTAAATTGAATGCTCCATTCTAAAGAATTTAGAGTTGGTTTTGGTCAAAGTTAGTTGCAACTCTATGGATTTCCTCTCTAAAATTCGACCTAAAAGTTGATATTTATAGTTGCCAAATTACCGCTTCCAGGACATGGAATAATGCTCACTGCATCATGGGAATCACTTATGATCCATATAAACCATGTTTTATACAGATCCCGAGAAGCTTCTATACTGGACACGTGGCTACGTCGTGGCATATAAGCGACCATGACATGGGATCATCATTAAGACTATTTTCTTCTCGTCTTTATCACTGAATGCATGCTCCAATCTCTAAGTTTCTAGCTTTCTTCAGATGAAGTCATTTTCCTTGAGAATATACTTTTTGGCTACAAAATAGAATTTAAACTATATAAGTACCAAATATCCTTGTATCTAACCAAAATAAAGCTAAATTGTATTGAAGTAGTGCATATATATATATATATATATATATATATATATATATATATATATATATATATATATAAAAGAAAATACCATACACTTGTCTTGTGATTATCCCCAAGCAAAAATTTATTTCAACACATCACATTAAAACATTGCCCACCAATATTACACAAAACAATCCAAAATACCCCACACTTCTCTTGCGATTGTCCCTAAGCAATTTATTTTAATACATCACACTAAAACATTTCCCAACAATATCACACAAAACAATCTGGTTCACACTCACTAATTACGTCTTACCTCAATGCATGTATTTGTGTCTAACTTTTACCTAAGTCCTTCCAAATCCTAAATACTCACATTCCTTAGAAACGTTTCCCACTTATTTTGAACAACATTCATTTTTGGCATTCTTACCACCTACGCCCTTTTATTTACCTCCTTTGGTTTCAAAAGTTATTTTTAAATTCCAATTGACTCAACGTTAAAAAGAAAAATATTATATAATATAATTATCAAAAAAATATTACGATACTTTTATTACAATTTCTTTATATTTTTCTGGAACTTTTTCTCGTTTTCACTTTTTTTCACAACTTTTTCCATATTTTTTCCCTTTCTCATAACTTCAACTTTCACATAAATAAGCAAACAAATAACTTAAATTTATTACTACTATACTATAGTTCGTGACTTTTGAAGAAGTTCATTGGATGCTCAGAATTCCTTATGTTACTAATGGAACTCATGACTTTCGGTGAAACCCATATAGCGATTTTCTTCCTATCCATCCAAGCTTTTACAAATAAGTGGATAGATATACATATCCCTGGGGGGAATACTCACCAAGTCTCAAAGGCCACAGGTTTGTCCCACTCCTGAAATGATAAATATTTATATACCACTACACTCAAAATGCAAAAATTCAACATTGGAAAATTGACTAACTTTATTTTAACAAAAAGGACCTAGGAGATAAATCACTACTTGTAGGATTTTTATCGGGTCTAGGTATTCACTAAGAAAAATTTATTATATCCCTCAAACTACACAACGTCGCATTTTTGTCACATGATTTCACTATAACTGGGATGCCACAAATATACTGTAACATATTAGCTCAACAAAATCTTAGAGTTCTCCTTGAATCATCACACAAAACACTACCATAGTAGTCCTAATGCGATAATATCAAAAATTCAAATGTACTAGATTTTCCAAATTAGACTATTTTTGCAAGTCTTTATAATATACTTAATAAGTTTAAAAAATATAGCACTTTTCAATAAAAACTTTTTAATGCTTGAAATCCTTTTTCGAGATCGAAACGATTGTTGTGACCAAGCTTGACATCTCTAAAATTGTTGAAAATTAGATCTTTGTTGCTTATTTTTTCGGATTCATAATACCAAGAGCTTGACTTCAAATGTGGTGCAAGAAAAAGAGTGCAATGTACTTTTGCCGCGCCATGGGAAAGTGTCGGTCACGCCATGGTATCCAATATGAAATCTTCGTGAAATCGTGATCAATGAAGGCACCATGACGTCTCAATAGGGCCACCACGTCGTGGTAACTATGTAATATAGAACTGGGAATTGATCATATGTATATATATCATGTAAAATCTTCATAAATCTCAAAATAAGCACTATGAAACCATAATATAGTGAAAAATCTCTCACGAACACGACACACGCCCCACACTTATCGTAAATTGTGGCTCTCGACTATAATCTTTAGATGTTATTGGCTTTTTCACTCTAAATTTAAACCATTTTCTCGTGTACAATAAAAAATAGAACAAACTTCCTAGAATAATACAAAGAAAACATTATCATTTAGTTACATATTTAAAACAAAGCAAATAAAAAACACACCAATAAAAACAACCATATAAATAGTCTAAAACAAAGACACCAAACATAACAAAAAAATAAAAAAAAGGATAGTTGCCATCACTCGTCATCCTCATCCGCACGTTCTACACTAGTCCCGCAGCCACCTACAACTCTTCCCATGTCAGACCAATATAATTTACCCCCCACAAAGATTTTCCAAATACATTCCAACCCAAATTTTAAATGGGTCAACTAGGATTCCTCTTATGGGTACATCGGGTGGTGGTGGTTGGGATCGTTCACCACCTCTTAGTCACATATTCCGTCATCCTTGTCTCCTCGGCTCTTCTACACCTTAAATCGGTAACTCCGGGTCATCCGCCGGTATAGTATACCCAAAACCTGTCTTGACTAAAACTCACATTGTTTTCCCAATTATCGATGGTGAGATCATTTCCTGGAATAAAAGTCAAAAAACGAACCATGCTCGGGATCAAAATGCCATAAGATTTTGCGAGTCGGGTAACAAAATTTCCTCTGCTAATAGAACTTCCCGCCCTTGAGCTCACCGCAATTCCTCATAAGAATTTAGCCATGTCAAGAGTGTTGCAAAAAACTCCGATGTAATAATGCTGCACAAGTAGAAAAGGTTTTGGCTCGTAATTTTATCACCATGTCTCTTATGGTTGATGCTAAAGGTGATGAATGTGTTAAAAGCGGTAAATAGGAGATAAAGTATAACTTTCTTGTGAAGATTTTGAGTCATACTTCCTATTCACAATTGTTCGCCAAAACACAAAATCTTGGACCCCGCCGAAAAATACCGTGAAGACGCTTGTAAGAGCATAGCAAAATTCAGAGAAATTACTTCATTTCTTCCGTACAAAACCATTCTCCATGCAAATTCTACCAAACTACATTCCCAATATTCCCCAAGAGTCAGAATGCGAGTGCACTTCCAAAGTGTGGGTCCTCTTGTTTTCTTTAAAGTTGAAAGTGGCAAAGAACTCCACAGATAACTCCTGATAGACAGTTTCTTGAATGGTAAATAAGTTCCTCCATGCGTTACAAGAGAAGGAAAATTTGTCCCTAACATATAAATTGGTTAAATACTAATCCACTCAATCCATAAACCCAATACTTCCCACACAACAAGAAAAATTACTTACATTCGTAGTTTTTAAGGCCTAAAAAATGTGATCGTATTCTACGGTCACACTTATTTTTTTCATCAACAATGTGACCGTATGTTGTGACAACATAGGTGTCTTATGACCACATTGAAATTTGTCATTTAAGTATGACTATAACCTACCTTTTAGACACATATAATGTAAGCCGAGCTCGTGTTAACCATGGTTTGTTTATACAAAAATGCGACTATTGTTTACCCTTTAGTCACGTTAATATATGTCTAAGTGTGACGTATGCTATCATTTAGTCACATTAATTTATGTTAACATGTGATGTTGATGGAGATTTGTGCCCATAGCAATAACAAAGCCCGATAATATTACAATAAATAAAAGTGTCCTTTTGAGGGACTTGGTCTGTTAATTAATTAATAGTTTAATTAATTAATAGTAAATAATTAGAATATGGAATATTCCGGAATAATTTAAATACCTTAAATAATTACAATTATATTTGATATTTATCTCTAGGGTTTCAAATCACCTCTATATAAATAGAGGGCTCTAATTTCGGTTTTGACAGATGAGATATACCTAATCATCGTCTTCATGTCGTGACCATCTGATTGTCATGTCGTGACTGAAAAACAAAATCAAAGTTTCGATTCCTTTTGAGCTCAAAGTTTGAGGATTTCTTGGATCTGGTTGTTGTTTGCATCTTGGGTGCGATCATAGAAGAGGAACTCTCCTATGGGTTCTCCAGTTCCATCCACTGGCTCAACAAAATAAGAAACCAACTAAGAAATCAAATTTATGTTTCTTTAGATTTCTACTAAGTTTCATAAACTAAAGAGTTTAGCTTCTTCAGGTTTCGAGTTTAGATCAGAATTGTTAATAATTTCCGCTTCTCTATAATTGATAAGGCTCGAAACCCATCAGTGGTATCAAAGAGAGTTAACTCAAGTCAATTACACTAAGACTTTGTCTTTTGAGTATGTTAGGGGTTTTATATGTAGGGTTTCTGTTTTGAATTGTTTACCTTGATTGAAATTGAATTTGGTAATGCATTAAAAATCGATGTTTTTGTCGATTTTCCTCTTTGCCACGACATGACTGGTCCTCCATCACGTCGTGGCATCTACCTGGATCGGGAATTACTTCGTCGTCTCGACGTGATCATCTCATGTTTACGTTGTGAATTGCAATTGAGAAGGTAAATAATAATTTATATAAGTTGTGTGTTTTCTGGGTGTCACGACGTGACAGCTCATTCCCCATGTTGTGAAACCTGAAGTTCTAGATTTCTCTAAATACTTTTTTGTCCTGGTTGCTTGTCTCTTTCAATTTTAATCACATACAAACTATCCTTTACACTAAAAGATGAAGTTACATTTGATTTAATTATAAGATTAATTAAAATACACATAAACCTTAGTTATGTTATAGATATATATATATATATATATATATATATATATATATATATATATATATATATATATATATATATATATATATATATATATATATATATTATAAAATAGTAATTTTATGTGTAACACCAAAATAGACAATGCGTTTTCAAATGTTTCATCCTATTGTGCTTTGTTAGTCTTACCACAACTAGGCTCATCCACTTTACTGCTATAAGGGATGTTTAAGGTAGGTCTATTTTCTTCCTAATGAGGATGGCTTTTAAGAGGCATTTGTTGCTCCCCAACCTCACTGCCTTCCTACGTTTGAATTGGACTTACCGAAACGGTTTGATACGACAATTGTGAAAAGTTAAAAGTGTTAACCCTATAAGTAATAAAACAAAAAATCTTGTTTTATATAAAGAATGTAAATCTTATTCTTCCCATGGAAATTACACATGTGATATGATTTTGTTGATCGTGATTCTTAAGCGATAGTTGAGCCAAATCTCATTGTAACTTCGCATGCTCAATTCACCATTTGGATTCATGATCCTCGGCTAATCTAGTCATGAATGCTAAATTAGCATTAAAAGAGATTAACATGCTATTCATATAAGTTAATAAGTTTCGATTCCAGAATCTCATAGAGATATAGATCGATAATAGTTTGTATAACTAAATAACTTCATCTTATAATTTTCGCTAATCCAATTTATATTGTGAAGAAAACTATGGATCCTAGCCCTTTTGATTAATAGTACTGGGTAATTATAATTAAAGGATTTCTTTATTGAAGTAATTGTGATTCTTTCTTAATAAATGTCTCACGGTTCGGGTGCTACTCCTCCTCCTCCTCCAACACCAACCTCTTCATGAATCTTCTCACTACTCCAACTCCTCTCGTGAGATAAGCTCAACGGTCCCAACTATCTAGGTTGGATTCGTAACCTGAGGAACACTTTGACGTACAAAAAGAAGGAGTATGTTCTCGATGAAGATCTTATACAAGAGCTTCCTGATGATGCTACTAAAGAAGAAGCATCCAATCATGAAAAACAACAATTTTACTCGATTAAATTCTTAAGCTTAACATTGGTGACCATGTCTTCTGAATTACAAAAGAGTTACGTGAATATTGGGGCATATGACATGAATGAGCAGATCAAAGACTTGTTTCAAGAGTAAGCTCGTACAGAGAGATTCAAAATGATGAAATCTATTATAGGTTGCAAGTAACAGTAGAATGGTTATGTAAGTTCCCATGTGTTGAAACTGAAAGGGTAGCTTGATAGAATTGTTCGTCTTGGTTTCCCATTTACTCAAGATTTGGCTATTGATGTCATCCTTAACTCTCTAACTAGTGCATACAAGTAGTTCACTATGAACAACTATGTGAGTGGTTTTCAGAAAAGTATCACGGAGCTACATGGAATGCTCAGGGCTACTAAAGAAAGCATTGTTCCACCTAGGAACTCTAGCTAAACTACTCCTGTACTGGATATTAGGGAAGGTGGCATCAAAAGAAAAAGGTCCTATCATCCTCATCCTAAGGGAAAAGGGAAATGTAAAGTTGGTAATCCAAATCCCAACCATCATAAGGACATTCCAGACATCACACCTATGAATGACCCTAAAGAGGCCATATGCTACTAGTTCTAAGAAAAAGGCCATTAGAAACGTAGTTGCTCTATGTATCTGGAGGATCTTAAGAAGAACAAAGCGAAAGGAGTTGGCACTTCAGGTATGTTTACAATTAAATTACATTCATCTTCTACTTTTAACAATTGGATACTTGACAACAGGATGTGGAACCCAAATTTGTTCTGATGTGCATGGACTTAGTCGAAGTAGGAAGCTAAGTCATGGAGAGATTGACTTGATCATGGGTAACAAGAGCAGAGTAGTTGTTACCAAGATTGGAGACTACAAGCTTTCCTTTCCTTCTAGTTTTTTAGTTGTTTTATAAGATTGGTGCTATTCGCCTTACATGGCAATAAATATTATTTCATTTTATGCATTGTGGATGGATGGTTTTACTTTTGGTCTTGATAATAATGAAGCTTCTATTTTATTTTACAAAGATAATGCTAATTATTTTAATGCAAGACCTTGCAATGGCATATATGAATCTTCGATTGGTGTAACTAGGAACAACAACTTAATCTTAAATGTTAGCTCAACTTCTTTAAATAAATCATGTCTCTGGCATTGTCGCATTGGCCATATCAACAAGAAGCGAATCAACAAGCTCCAATCAAATGTGATCTTGGAACCATTTAACCTAGAGTTCAATGGAGATTGTGAATCTTGTCTACTTGGAAAGATGAAAAAGTCTCCTTTCACACGTAACTGTGAGAGAGAAGCATATCTGTTGGACATCATCCATTTGGATGTATGTGGTCCGTTTAGACACGTCACTAAACATGGTGAATGATACTTGGCACATTTACTGATGATTTCAGTAGATATGGATATGTTTACTTGATTAAAAATAAGTTTGAGACATTTGAAGTATTTAAAAACTACAAAAGTGAAGTAGAGAACCAACTGGGCAAGAAAATCAAGACACATCATTCTTATAGGGGCATAGAGTATATGAGTGATGACTTCTATGGTCATCTTATAATTTGTAGAATCGTCTCACAACTAGATCCACCAAGAACACCACAACATAATGGTATGTCAGAAAGGGGAAATTAATCTTTCTTGATATAGTTCGTTCTATGATGACTCGTGCTACACTTCCAATTAGTTTATGGGGTTATGATCTAGAAATGACCGCTTATATTCTAGTGCTCGTACGAACTAAGAAGGTTGAGAAAACACCATTCGAAATATGGAAGTGGACTCTTCATTCACTTGCTCGAATTAAGGTATAGGTTTTTGTGACATCCCCAATTTCACAGCGAGAAAAGACCGCTCTGTTTATGTTTTATTTGAAAATCAGAGTATACTTTTAAAGAAATATGTTGCGGAATTTGTTCCCAAATATATGATAAAGAATTTATCAAAGCATTTCTAAAGAAATGTATTTTCATTATATTAAAAACTTCGGGATGTCATTGTCAATACAGATCAAAAGCATTAACAGAAACAACATAGGTCTTACAACATCTACTTATTCTAGTGGCCTATAATCCATTGATCTCTCATCAGACCATCACTCCTGTGCTCTCTTGCTACTTCCTGTATACAAGAAACTGAGTGGGTCAGGCTTGGGACCCTCGTGAGCACATAAGGTTTTCAACCCATAATAATTAAGTTTATTAATTTCGTCAAGTCATTCAACCCGATTACCCATTCCCGTTATCCTCACCTTACGTCCCCAAAGCATCTAATTCAAGGGACCTAGCCTAAGGATTTTCATCGGGATGGACAACATTACTCAGGGGATTCCTCATCAATTTATGTCAAATAAAGCAACCATGAGGGGGATGGAGTACACCTGGTGAACACGTAGTTAAAATAAACACCTACAGGTCGGGAGCCTGTTAGCGTCCCACTGGACTGTCTAGAAAAGTCTGTGCTAGTAATCTATACTCCGCTAGATGACTGGATCATCATAAACATCGAGGCCTCTCATCATTTTATTTCATTTACCCATGTCTTACCCAACATTTTCGTAGATATAAAACACACATACGGTTTAAATCATTTAAAACATGTATAAATCGTTCATCCAACATAGATATCAAGAACACATATATTATGCACACACAACATGTAATTTATCTTATATAATTCATATATATATATATATATATATATATATATATATATATATATATATATATATGTGTGTGTGTGTGTGTGTATGTGTGTATGTAAGATGGAAGTAACTATGCACTCACTTGTTAAAGTGGTGATTCCAACTTGGACAGCGCTGCGCTTCTTAACAATATAATTTCCTTTGACGAAACCTAGTATTATTACCACTAGATTTTCGTCTAATATTTATTACGACTAATTACGAGTGATTTTGTTTTATAAGTGTTAAAAAATACTTTTCAACCACCATGTACAGACAAGGGCTAGACATGAAACATCGGAGGGCAGGACCATTTTGGCATTATAGCACTTTTGAAATCCAACAACCCTATGCGGCCCTTCAAACCAGATTCCCCGTACCGCAAGTAGTTAAAATATATTATAATAACACTTTGTATATTATATTTTATAATATATTGTCACAACCAGGAATTCTGATACCTTGTAAAACACTTAACAAAGAATGACATTGTGGCTAAAACTCGAAAACATGTATGGTGTTTATTCAATAACAACAAAATTCCATCAAATACCCTATACAAACTTTCAAATAGTCAACAAAAGTTGGAAACCCTAAAAATCCCGGTTCAAGTCCATTTTGGACTAGAATTTTCTTATTGGGCCTAATGGACCAATAAGCTTCCAATTTGACTATTTTGGGCTTAGAACTCTTAAATGGGCTCTAAATGGACCCACTTTCATTTATTTTAACATTTTGGGCCATAATGGGCCTAGAATGAAAGAAAATACCCTAATAGGGCCATAACAAATTTAATTAACCCCAAAGGGGCCATAAAACTCATACTTTGATTTATTTTGGACCGTGAACCATCTCCAAAGACCAATTGGGCCGAAAATCATCAAAATGGGCCCATAATATAGACTTAAGCACAAAAGGCCCAAATTCTTTTCTTTCTTCCCTCTTTCTCGGCCCGAGAAGAAAACAAAAAAAAATAGAAATTCATGAAATAAGGAGGGTTAGCCACCTCCTTATTGCACCATGGACTTCCAAGCAACAACACATACCTCCATGCAACCATCTCATGTTCCCAAACATCCATCACATCCTTATCTCTCTCTTCCCTCTTCTTCCCCTTTTCTTCGGCCGAGAACACATCACACACACCCACACTCTTCCAAATTCTCTCAAACACTCACAAGAACACTCTTACATCTTCTCTCAAATTTTTGAGAATTTGAACATCTTCAAGAAGAGTTTCATCATCAAAAATCATCAATTCTTGGTAAGTCCTTACACCTCTAAGTTGTATAACTTCCTTTCCATGCTAAGATCATTCATTCTAAGCATTTTGTGATCATACTCTTAGAAAACCTCCATAAGTTCGAGATCTATCCAAGGAGGGCTTGCTAAAGCCGAAAATAACATCAAACTATTCCATTTCTCTTCAAAAACCGAACCCACAAACTCAAGGTGAGTTCATACCCCTCTCTTTTCGGTTTTCACAAGTTTTATGGGGGAGAATACAAGTAAAATGTGTAGATCTATGTGTATGTGTATGATATGTATGATTTCATGTGATTTTATGTGTTTATGTGTTAAATATATAAACAAAAAGGAAAGAAATCTCGAGATCTATGGCACAAGAAGGAAAACAAACATGATCTAAGATATATTACACTAAACAAGTCAAGAAAATTACCCTCTAAGATTATAATCAACATATTGCAACATAAAACCAATTTTTGGGCTCACTTTGTCAAATAAACAAAAGTTGGGTTAAAATTGCCATTCACGGTTTTTCTTACGGATCAAAAGAGTCAAAACAGTTAAAATAAATGTTGTTATGAATATTATGCTCTTCAAAGGACTAGAAATGTAATTTGTAGCTTAATGGGCCAATTTTTGGGCTTTTCGGCCCATTGAGCCCAAAATTGCGAAAAACACAATTTTCAAGGGACTGAAATGATAAACTCCTCAAAACAGGGGATAAAAAGGGTAAACAAAACCAATTCAGGGGTTAAAATGATTTATTTTCCAAACAAGGATAAAAAATGTAAACTTTTTGGATTTTGGGCCAAAATTGTAAAAGTTGCGAAAAGTTTGGGTTTTAACTGAAAAATTCCTTACTGGAAGGGCTGAAACTGCCAAAGAGTAAATTTTGAACTAAAATCACCATTTAAACAAGTCTATGGGTAAAAAATGTCAAGAAAATGGTTTAAGGGCCTAAAATGTTTCTTTTTCAAGATAAGGGACTAAAATTGTTATTTTTATTAAAGAAGGGCTGAAAAGGTCAAACCAACATTTTGAACCAATTATTTTGTTTTTAAGATATTTGAGTAAAAAAAAAATACCAAACTACAACTCATGAAAATAGAAAGATGAATATACGTATAAATCCAAATATCGTTATAAACAACCGACCGGCCTCGTGCCGATACGAAGATAACAATCGTTCAATCAAACTTTCCAACAATTATACGATACCTAAAACAAGTAAATATCCAAATAGTTGGGCTTGAAAGATCCTAATCATGCTTATTGGGCCTTCGTGGCCCATTGACATGACTTTTGGGCCTAACACTAATGATAAATGTTTATTGGGCCTCCGGTGACCCAATTACATGTTTAAGGGACCCTCAATGGCATGTATATGCTATTGGGCCTTGGTGGTCCATTAGCATTGCTAGTAAGGTCCAAATTTAATCAAATATGAAATGGGCCAATGTGTCCTTCGTATAACCAACAGCCTTAAATAACACACGTAATTAGCAGGACCTTGTAATCCTCTTCTCCTCGTTTGTTAGGCTTACCTTCAATTCAAGTAAACAAATACAGGTCGTTAATCAACAGTAATCAATTTCGTTTGGATTAAGTGAGTAATAACGGGCGACACCTCTGAGGGTCGTTCGTAGTCTGTAGTTATAATCAAAGTCTCCTGGAAGGAGAGCGAGAGTTTGTGTATAGATCTATACGGGGGTGACTCCACCACACCTCAGCTGTTCGCTACAGTTAGACTCGGCCAGTCTAGGGTGACAAAATCTTAAGATCAATTCCGGCGTACTTTAGGATGCCAAGACAGACGAACTAGTCAATATTATGCATGGTTATAACGACTCACGTAATTAAATAAATCCAATACTATCCGAGTAATCAAGGAAAAGTAATCAAAAGCACTCGTGTGGCGGTATAACAATTTGAAAACAATTATATTTTATGTTATCGGAAAACATCGGGTTTTTCGAGGAAATCAACATCACTCGCTTGTATATTTTTTTATATAACTACAATGCAAAACTTCCCATTTATACACGTTTTGAAATCATTCATGCACCAACTTATGGATCTTCACACTTTGGTAAACAATCGTCTTTTCAGAAAATGTCGGATTTTCTGGGTTTTAAAAACTACACAAATCATTTTTATCACAACCCTGCTTATGAACTCACCAACATTTCATATGTTGACGTTTTTCAAAATAAGTTGTATTCTCAGGTAACAGGTAAGCTGCAGGGTAATATCAAGTATTTTAAGACGTTATGTTTTGAAAACTCTCAAACAATTGATGCTATGGATATGTAATATTTAAACAATGTACTGGATGTGAACAATGTCAATCGTTATGTATTAATGCATGGTGAAGTTTATGTTTTGTTTCACGTATGATCATTGTGATGATATTCAATTTAAGTCACGCGAGCCCTCGGACGTTTCCGCCGTCTGGTTCGGGGGTGTTACAGGTTGGTATCAGAGCTCTGTTTATAGTGAACTGGCATATCTAACCACACATTGATATGCAACTATAAACCAAAGAGGGACTAAAACAACTCTGAACAAAACAAATAAAACACAACGATAAAACATCTTTACTTGTGCGATATAGGAAAAAGAACATAATACCAAATCAAATAAGATAATACTGACATCTTGGTTAAGTCGGGACTGTTCCTAGTTGTATTAAGGGGTGAATGTAGCCTGATCAACTACATTTTCTCCGAAGTACAACTGTTACATGCCCCGGTAAAAACCTCGATGGACGGTAAACCTAAAAACATACCCCTTTGTAACCAAGAAAAGAACATCAATTCAATTTACATAAAAATTAAAACATCTTAGGAATAATATTAGTACATTTATATACTCACGCAGACAGTATGGCCGGTTCCATCACCCCGGAGATCCGTATTTCCCCAATCAGGGAAATAAAGTATGGCCGGTTCCATCACCCCGGAGATCCGTATTTCGCATACGAGCTCCGTTTTTGACGTTCTTTATATCCACGCGAAGGTGAGAAAATACTCTACAACTTTCATTTAGACTTCGTCGGCAAATTTTGACTTTATTTTTAATTATATTTTATTTAATAGGCCGGGACACGATAACTCCGTTAAAAATCCATAACTTCTTTATCCGACGTCCGTTTTAGTCTGTCTTTTTGCCATTGTGCTACTATTGTAGAGACCTTGAACTCTCGTTTAGGTTGCGTTGGCTAAAAATCGCTCGATCTTTATTCCGAATTTTTAGGTGTCTACCGCTGTTCCGAAACTTAGAAAAATCATAACTTCCTCATACGAAGTCAGATTTTGGCGTTCTTTTTATGTATGCTCACGGTTTAACGAAATCTACGACTTTCGTTTAGATACCAAAGGCTAAAAAGTATTTTATCGAAGTTTCACTTTTTATGTTTAGCAGTATTTTACCGGGTGTGTCGTGGATTTTCGATTGGTCATAACTCCTTCGTTATAACTCGGATTTGAGTGTTCTTTATGTTTTGAACACTTCATTTTTGATGCTATTTTCGTTGATTCCAAACAGTTTATTACATTTGACTTTTTGAATGTTACATTGACTTAAAAATATCGGGTTGTTACATCATCCCCCTGTTAGAGGGAATTTCGTCCCGAAATTTAATCTAAGACAGAGTTTATGGATTAGGAAAAAGATGTGGGTACTTTTGTCTCATCTGATCATTGCGTTCGCAGGTGTATTCAGGTCCTCGCTTGGCGTTCCAACGGACCTTCACAATGGGTATGCGGCTTTGTTTAGTCCTTTTAATTTCCCGATCCATGATCTCTACTGGTTCTTCTACGAATTGGAGATTCTCGTTGATTTCAGTTTCGTCCAGAGGGATAACGAGGGTATCATCGGACAAGCACTTCTTTAGGTTTGATACGTGAAAGGTAGGGTGCACGTTATTGAGTTCCTTTGGTAATCGAAGTTTGTATGCCACTAGGCCGATCCTGGCAAGGATCTCGAATGGTCCGATATACCTTGGGTTTAGTTTCCCATGCTTTCCGAAACGTATTAATCCCTTCCAGGGTGAGACTTTTAGTAGTACCCGGTCCCCAACCTGGAATTCTAAGGGTTTCCTTCTTTTATCCGCATAACTCTTTTGTCTGTCTCTTGAAGTCTTCAGTCGCTCCCGGATTTGAACAATCTTCTCCGTAGTTTCCCTTATGATTTCTGGTCCAGTGAGAGTGCTGTCGGTTGCTTGTCCTCTTGCTAGTTGTGTGTCACCCACTTCAGCCCAGCACAGAGGTGATCTGCACTTACGGCCGTAGAGGGCTTCGAATGGGGCAACTTTGATGCTAGTGTGATAGCTATTGTTGTACGAGAATTCGACCAATGGTAAATGGGTGTCCCACGCCTTACTAAAATCGATCACACAAGCTCTTAGCATATCTTCTAAGGTTTGTATGGTTCTCTCACTCTGGCCGTCGGTCTGTGGGTGATAAGCGGTACTCATGTCTAACCTTGTTCCTAGAGACTTTTGTAGCGACTGCCAGAACCTCGAGGTGAATCTACTATCCCGGTCCGAGATAATGGATATTGGTACACCATGCAGTCGTACAATCTCTCTGATGTATGTTCTGGTTAGCTTTTCCAGTTTATCCGTTTCTCTGATTGGTAGGAAGTGCGCAGATTTGGTTAACCTGTCGACGATCACCCAGATGGTGTCGAGTCCGCTTGTCGTCTTGGGTAAATTGGTTATGAAGTCCATGGTTATCCGCTCCAACTTCCATTCGGGTACTTCCGGTTGTTGCAACAATCCCGAGGGCTTTTGGTTTTCCACCTTGACCTTGGCGCAAGTCAGACATTTGCCTACATAGGTAGCAATTTCGGCTTTCATGTTCGGCCACCAATACAATTTCTTGAGGTCCAGATACATCTTATCTGAACCGGGATGTATGGAGTATCGTGTCTTATGGGCTTCATCCATGAACATATCTCTAAATCCGCCAAACTTCGGCATCCAGATCCGATTCGCGAAGTAACGAACTCCGTCCTCCTTGACTTCAAAATTTTTATCCATTCCTCTTAAGGCTTCACTTGCCACATTTTCGGATTTCAAGGCTTCTATTTGGGCTTCGTTGATTTGTGTGGACAGGTGTGAATGGATAGTCATGGTTAAGGATTTCACTCGGCAGCCCGAGTATTCCTTCCGGCTGAGGGCATCAGCTACTACGTTAGCTTTCCCAGGATGATAACGAATTTCACATTCGTAATCGTTTAGTAGTTCTACCCACCGTCTTTGTCTCATGTTGAGTTCCTTTTGATTGAGGATGTGTTGAAGGCTTTTATGATCAGTGAAGATTGTACATTTCGTGCCGTAAAGATAGTGCCTCCAGATCTTTAGAGCGAAAACGACGGCTCCTAGTTCGAGATCGTGCGTGGTGTAGTTTACCTCGTGCGTCTTCAGTTGTCTTGAGGCGTAGGCGATGACGTTCCCTCGCTGCATTAGGACACATCCATGTCCCTGATTTGATGCATCACAGTAGACCACAAAGTCTTCTGTTCCTTCTGGCAAGGATAATATAGGTGCGCTGCACAGAGCTCGCTTCAGTGTTTGGAACGCAGTGTCTTGTTTTTCTCCCCAATTGAAGGTTACTCCCTTCCGAGTCAGGGTGGTAAGTGGTTTAGCAATCTTCAAAAAGTTTTGTATGAACCTTCGGTAGTACCCAGCAAGGCCCAAGAATTGCCGGATTTCCGTTGGAGTCCTTGGAGTTGTCCAGTTCTCGATTGCCTTGATTTTGGAAGGGTTCACGTGTATCCCCTCCTTGCTGACCACGTGACCTAGGAAATCTACTTTCCTAATCCAAAATTCGCACTTTGAAAATTTTGTGTATAGCTTCTCTGTCCTTAATGTTTCCAAGACCTGTCAGAGGTGTTGGCTATGTTCCTCCTTGCTCCTTGAATAGATGAGTATATCATCTATGAACACGATCACAAATTTATCCAGGAAAGGACGACATACTCGGTTCATTAAGTCCATGAACACCGCCGGTGCATTTGTCAATCCAAAGGGCATTACTACAAACTCGTAGTGACCATAGCGAGTTCGGAATGCCGTTTTGGGAATGTCTCCCTCCAAGACTCGCAGCTGGTGATACCCAGATCTTAAATCGATCTTTGAGAAGTAGCTCGTGCCTTGTAGTTGGTCGAACAGATCGTCTATGCGCGGTAAGGGATATCGGTTCTTGATCGTGAGTTTGTTCAGTTCCTGGTAATCGATGCACATACGGAAAGATCCGTCCTTCTTCTTTACGAACAGGACCGGTGCTCCCCATGGTGAGAAGCTTGGTCTAATGAATCCTTTGCTTAGAAGTTCGTTCAGTTGGCTAGATAATTCCCGCATTTCTGTCGGTGCTAGACGGTACGACGATTTTGCTACTGGGGTAGCTCCGGGAATCAAGTCGATCCTGAACTCGACTTGACGTTCTGGTTGGACTCCTGGAAGATCTTCAGGGAAAATGTCGGGGAAATTGCAGACTTCCGGAATGTCTTTAATGTCTTTCACTTCTCGTTTCTTGTCTATCACGTGGGCTAGAAAGGCACGATATTCTTTGCGAAGGTATTTTCGGGCTTTGACGCAAGAGATGATTTGTAAATTTGTACTGGGTTTGTCCCCATAAATGATAAGAGTTTTGCCGCTTGGCAGATTGAGGCGAACGGCCCTTTCGTGACAAAGTATATCGGCATGGTGAAGGCTTAACCAGTCTATACCGATGATGACATCAAAACTTCTTATAGTAATTGGCATAAGATCGATTTGGAACGAGTATTCGTTTAAATTTAACGTACAGCCTATGTATATATCGTTTGCGCTTTCCGTTTTACCGTTTGCCATTTCTACTGTGAATATTTTATTGAGTGCTTGGGGTTTTTGATTAAGTAAATGTTTGAATTTATGACTCACGAAACTTCTCTCCGCACCACAGTCAAAGAGTATGCATGCATAAATGTCGTTGAGGAGAAACGTACCCGTAACCACCGTGGGATCGGCTATTGCCTCGTTCTGCCCTATTGCCAGCACTCTTCCTACACCGCCAGCATTCTTTCCCTTAGGGCAATCCCTCTTGAAGTACCCAGTTTCCCCACACCCATAACATGCCTGGCTTACTCAAGTACCAGGAACTTGGGTGATTGGGCGCGCTGGTGCCTTACAGAAACGGGCAGTGTGCCCTTTCCTGTCGCAGTTTTTACAGTGCATCTCCCGGTAATTACCGTGGTGATGGTAATTGCATTTGTTACACTTTGGTAGGTTCCCAACATATTGTTTTGTCGGCGCAGGGGTAGCGGGAACAGTAGTGGGGGCAGTAGCAGCATGGACTGCCACTATTTGTTTCTTTGAAGGTTCTTGCGAAGTTTGACCTTTCCTCTTGTTCCAAAACTTCTTCTTGTTGTTGTTGTTGGCATTGCGGTCATTGTTGTTGCTTCCTTTGGTTGGTTCCGGGACGACGGTCGTGACACTTTGGCAGACCCCATGATCAACGAGAGATTGTGCCAGTTCTTTGGCGCTGTCGAACGTCGTGGGTTTGGAAGCTAGCACACTTCCTCGAAGCTGGGGCGACAGCCCCCAGATATACCTTTCCACCTTTTGGCTTTCCAGAATCATCATTCCTGGGCAAAGTATTGTCAAATCACTGAACCTATTCGTATAGCTTGTGATGTCCGAGCCTACCATCATAAGGCCCCAAAGCTCCTGCTCGAGCTTCTGAATCTCACCCCTTGGGCAGTACTCTCGTAGTAGCATCCGTTTCAGGTTCTCCCAACCCATTGAGTTTGCCACCACCAGAGTTAGTGACTTGACGTGTCCATTCCACCACGTTAGGGCTCGCTCGGAGAAAGTACAGGCGACAAATTTTACTTTGCTTTCCTCGGGGCATGAGCATATCTCGAACACAGCTTCTGTTTTCTCTATCCATTGGGATAGAGCCATCACTCCCCCAGTTCCATTAAAGGGGATGTGTTTGCTGTTGGAGAAGTCCTTATAGGTACATTCCCCGGAACAACCTTCGTTTTGGCCATTGGTAGAGCTATTTATTCCTCCTCCTGATCCGTTGTTACTCATTTGTGCCATTGTTGCGGTTACGGCAGCTGTTACAACAGCCTGAAAGGTAGCAGCATCCATTGATGGAGGGGGTGGTGGAGGTGGTGCTGGTGCTCCGTTTGTATTGAAACGTCGGGGATTTCTCCTTGGTGGCATGATTCTGCCACAAGTTAAGAGACGAATTCTTGATAAGTCATTAGAAATGATTATGGAAGGTTTTAGTATTATCAGTTTTAGTTCTGGTTTTTGCATGTAAATGGAAACTTTCAAAAAGGAGTGTATGATCCTTTTAAGAATTTAATGGAATACTCAAGGAAATAATAAATGCGTGTCAATTTCATTGATATTAGTACATGATACAACCATCAGGAAAATTTGACCTTATATAGGTCTAGGGTACATCAATGAAAATGGGAAAATTTGACCGCATTCCGACCCCCGAACTGCGTTCTCACAATTCGTCGGGTTTACATTCTTAAAGGAAAGAGTAGCACCAACACTTATTTGATAGGTATATACATAGCGCCAGAAGTACGCGCTCTACTCTGAGCGGGTGGCACGCTGCGGACCATGGTATGTGGTTGTGGAAACCTTAGCTCGGGCTACTTGACGTTCAGCCTCGATGACGCGCCTCTCAATTGCGGCTTGGCTCCTACTGAGCTCCCTCCCTTCGGTTCTAGTAGCAGTGATGTCCTTCTGCAGGGAAAAGGTGTGCTCTATTTTTCGCTCATGCTCTTCGTCCAGACGACGAAGACGTACCGCGGTGACAGCAGTGGTGGCCCCAATGTCCAAGAGTTGGTTGGCATTTGCTCTTGCTTGCTCGCCTTGGTTGGCAATGCGTCGGACCATGACAAGGAGTGCCCTGTCAGCCGAACCCCCGTTGCGGAGGTTATAAAAGCCTCGAGCCATGCCGTAAGGTGGGCGTTGCCCTTGTTCCCTGCTCCATCGCTTCAGATCCACAGCCCAGCGGGGCGCCGGGCCCTGAAAGTTCCACGGGGGATTTGCTGCTCCTCGGGGAGGATTATAGATCTCAGGCTCCGAGTCTGTGCTCCCACCATCTCCTTCCTCTTCTGTATCTTCGTCTGCGTCTTCCTCAGGATCCTCTTCGGATTCTTCTTCGGGTTCTTCCTCGGGAATTTCCTCTTCGGAATCCTCTTCTGGGTCGTCCTTAATCCAGCCTCCATTACCCTGGTTAGGGTAGTAGGGATCCCCGGGAATGTGAAAACCTGCCATTTCGTCTGATCGAGAATAGGGGCAAGAGAATTATTTAAAACTCGGGAGTAAGAAGGGAAATTTTCGATAAGGGTAAATTTTATTCGACGATTCCTATTTCTAATTAAATAATGAGATTCGCATGATTATAACAGTTCTTTTAGTGTTTACAAAATACTCCTATAGTATTTCAAATTTGTGAGTTTGATTCTAGTATTTAATTCGGTAAGTTTTCGACTTGTTGCTTACTACGACCATTCCTCGACATACGTTGGTTACATCCAGGATGAATATAGTTGATCAGACTATATTTATTCTTGATTTGATTACATACCCCGAGGCCGAGTCGTAGTGTCGCAACTTGCCTTAATACTTTTTATAAAATTTTGCTATGATACGAGACCGATGCATGCGTGTACTTATACTTTTATATATATAAAAAAATGTATATCACTTTAATTTATTAAAAGTATCGTTTATGAAAACGTTTTGTCAGAGGGTTTTTTTGGTCCCTTTGCATTTATAGTTTGTATATCTTATGTGGTTCGATATACTTAGTTCACTATAAACAATGCTTTGATACCAATCTCTCACACCCCCAAACCAGAATGGCGGAAACATTCGGGGGCGGATGACTTCACGTAGTATCATAACAGTTGAATATTGTAAAGAAAGTAAACACAACCATCATAAATATAATAAAAACTTACATTGTTGCGTGTAATACATGTTTCAAAAGAATATTACAAATATGATGATTAAAAATGTTTTGATAATAGACGCCTTAGCGTTCCTTCTCCAAAAGCTGATGGTTACCTGTATTACTGATTCCCTGAGAAATACAAGTAGTTTTGAAAAAATGTCAACAATTAAGTTGGTGAGTTCATAAGCGTTTTTGTACTGAAATTTGTATGTCCTTTAGTAAAAATAACTGAACGTGTTTTCCAGAAAATCCAATATTTTCTACATATAGTTTGAAAAAGATTCCAAAGGCTGGAGTACAATGGTGTCTTTCGTGCTCGAATAGTGATAGTGTATTTATACTCAAATAATGTATTTACTGAATGTATCAAAAGTCTCGTAAATCAAACTTATTTTAATACTACCGTGTGAGTTTTATAACCATGCTATTGACCCAGACTGCCTGTAACAACGTTCTTCAGGCGTTGTAGTGTTATGACGTTTGTCACCCCAAACCTGCCGGTCTAACTGTAGCTAACAGTTTAGGTGCGGGATTGTCAATCCCGTATAGATCTATACACAAGTATCACGCTCTCCCTCCAAGAGATTATGGTTTATAATACAGGACTTGAAATACGTACTTGAGAGTACGTTGAAGCTGAATGTCTCACAACTCTTAGTATTTAATAGATTTACGAAAAAAAAGTCTATATTTCGTGTAGATGAAAGTATTTCATTTTCACAATGTTTACGTAAAGATGTAATGAATAACCCGCAAACTATACCCATTATAGTTTTTCCGAAAGTGTGTTCCATTTGGCGATAAAAACTCGATGTAATACTAACTTTGCATGTAAAGTATAACGTTGATATCAAAGTTATTTTAACATTTATAAAAATGTAGGTGATGTATGTGAATCCGTATAAAACGATAAGTTTTTCTCGTATTGCACCTGTATTCCCCCCCCCCTAAAACATGAAAAGACGTGAAAAAGTAGGGGTATGAACTCACCTGGAAAGTGTGATGATTCGAAGAAAAGGAGATTTTTCCTCGGGCGGCACCTCGACCGGAAAGTGGTGAGATTCTCGGGAATCTCGGGGCTTCGGACCTTCGTCGGGGCTGAGGTATGAAACCGGGAAGTCGGGATCGTCTCGGGATGCTAAATGTGGAGTAAGAATGAGAGAGAAGGAGGAAATGGGCAAGGAAAGTCGGAGGTCTCGCATCCTATTTATACGTGAGGAACACTGCCCTCGTACGCTGGGCGTACTCCGAAGTACGCGGGGCGTACCTCGTACGCTGGGCGTACTCCGAAGTACGCGGGGCGTACCTCGTACGCTGGGCGTACTCCTTCGGATAAGCTTCGTAATGCGTGCCAAAAACTTCAAAAATGCGTAACTTTCGCATACGAGCTCCGTTTTTGACGTTCTTTATATCCACGCGAAGGTGAGAAAATACTCTACAACTTTCATTTAGACTTCGTCGGCAAATTTTGAATTTATTTTGAATTATATTTTATTTAATAGGCCGGGACACGATATTTCCGTTAAAAATCCATAACTTCTTTATCCGACGTCCGTTTTCGTCTGTCTTTTTACCATTGTGCTACTATTGTAGAGACCTTAAACTCTCGTTTAGGTTGCGTCGGCTAAAAATCGCTCGATCTTTATTCCGAATTTTTAGCTGTCTACCGTTGTTCCGAAACTTAGAAAAATCATAACTTCCTCATACGAAGTCAGATTTGAGTGTTCTTTTTATGTATGCTCACGGTTTAACGAAATCTACGACTTTCGTTTAGATACCTAAGGCTAAAAAGTATTTTATCGAAGTTTCACTTTTTACGTTTAGCAGTGTTTTACCGGGTGTGTCGTGGATTTTCGATTGGTCATAACTCCTTCGTTATAACTCGGATTTGAGTGTTCTTTATGTTTTTGGAAACCTTGGCACGATCTAACACTTTGAGTATCCCAATTTAGATTTTTGAACACTTCATTTTTGATGCTATTTTCGTTGATTCCAAACAGTTTATTACATTTAACTTTTTGAATGTTACATTGACTTAAAAATATCGGGTTGTTACAGGTCTGAAGAGGAACGTGAGGCGGAAGTCGAGGGCGAACCTGCCGAGCCAGTGGAGGGCCTGGAAGAAGAAGAAGCCGAAGAGGACTTCGAGGAGGAACCTAGCGATGATGGTGATTCGGACAAGGAGTCCGAAGTCATCAACCCCCCTTACCCGACTAGGGTGCCCGCTCACCGGATCTAGCTTTAAAAAGAATTCACATGGGAACGCGAAGACCAAATGAAGCAGAAGTACCCTCATCTATTCTCACATTCTCGAATCTAGCTTTAAAAAGAATTTCGGGACAAAATTCCCTCTAACAGGGGGATGATGTCACAACCAGGAATTCTGATACCTTGTAAAACACTTAACAAAGAATGACATTGTGGCTAAAACTAGAAAACACGTATGGTGTTTATTCAATAACAACAAAATTCCATCAAATAACCTATACAAACTTTCAAATAGTCAACAAAAGTTGGAAACCCTAAAAATCCCGGTTCAAGTCCATTTTGGACTAGAATTTTCTTATTGGGCCTAATGGACCAATAAGCTTCCAATTTGACTATTTTGGGCTTAGAACTCTTAAATGGGCTCTAATTGGACCCACTTTCATTTATTTTAACATTTTGGGCCATAATGGGCCTAGAATGAAATAAAATACCCTAATTGGGCCATAACAAATTTAATTAACCCCAAAGGGGCCATAAAACTCATACTTTGATTTATTTTGGACCGTGAACCATCTCCAAAGACCAATTGGGCCGAAAATCATCAAAATGGGCCCATAATATAGACTTAAGCACAAAAGGCCCAAATTCTTTTCTTTCTTCCCTCTTTCTCGGCCCAAGAAGAAAACAAAAAAAAAATAGAAATTCATGAAATAAGGAGGGTTAGCCACCTCCTTATTACACCATGGACTTCCAAGCAACAACACATACCTCCATGCAACCATCTCATGTTCCCAAGCATCCATCACATCCTTATCTCTCTCTTCCCTCTTCTTCCCCTTGTCTTCGGCCGAGAACACATCACACACACCCATACTCTTCCAAATTCTCTCAAACACTCACAAGAACACTCTTACATCTTCTCTCAAATTTTCGAGAATTTGAACATCTTCAAGAAGAGTTTCATCATCAAAAATCATCAATTCTTGGTAAGTCCTTACACCTCTAAGTTGTATAACTTCCTTTCCATGCTAAGATCATTTAGTCTAAGCATTTTGTGATCATACTCTTAGAAAACCTCCATAAGTTTGAGATCTATCCAAGGAGGGCTTGCTAAAGCCGAAAATAACATCAAACTATTCCATTTCTCTTCAAAAACCGAACCACAAACTCAAGGTGAGTTCATACCCCTCTCTTTTCGGTTTTCACAAGTTTTATGGGGGAGAATACAAGTAAAATGTGTAGATCTATGTGTATGTGTATGTTATGTATGATTTCATGTGATTTTATGTGTTTGTGTTAAATATGTAAACAAAAAGGAAAGAAATCTCGAGATCTATGGAACAAGAAGGAAAACAAACATGATCTAAGATATATTACACTAAACAAGTCAAGAAAATTACCCTCTAAGATTATAATCAACATATTGCAACATAAAACCAATTTTTGGGCTTACTTTGTCAAATAACAAAAGTTGGGTTAAAATTGCCATTCACGGTTTTTCTTAAGGATCAAAAGAGTCAAAACAGTTAAAATAAATGTTGTTATGATTATTATGCTCTTCAAAGGACTAGAAATGTAATTTGTAGCTTAATGGACCAATTTTTGGGCTTTTCGACCCATTGAGCCCAAAATTGCGAAAAACACAATTTTCAAGGGATTGAAATGATAAACTCCTAAAAACAGGGGATAAAAAGGGTAAACAAAACCAATTCAGGGGTTAAAATGATTTATTTTCCAAACAAGGATAAAAAATGTAAACTTTTTGGATTTTGGGCCAAAATTGTAAAAGTTGCGAAAAGTTTGTGTTTTAACTGAAAAATTCCTTACTGGAAGGGCTGAAACTGCCAAAGAGTAAATTTTTAACTAAAATCACCATGTAAACAAGTCTATGGGTCAAAAATGTCAAGAAAATGGTTTAAGGGCCTAAAATGTTTCTTTTTCAAGATAAGGGACTAAAATTGTTATTTTTATTAAAGAAGGGCTGAAAAGGTCAAACCAACATTTTGAACCAATTATTTTGTTTTTAAGATATTTGAGTAAAAAAACATACCAAACTACAACTCATGAAAATAGAAAGATGAATATACGTATAAATCCAAATATCGTTATAAACAACCGACCGGCCTCGTGCCGATACGAAGATAACAATCTTTCAATCAAACTTTCCAACAATTATACGATACCTAAAACAAGTAAATATCCAAATAGTTGGGCTTGAAAGATCCTAATCATGCTTATTGGGCATTCGTGGCCCATTGACATGACTTTTGGGCCTAACACTAATGATAAATGTTTATTGGGCCTCCGGTGACCCAATTACATGTTTAAGGGACCCTCAATGGCATGTATATGCTATTGGGCCTTGGTGGTCCATTAGCATTGCTAGTAAGGTCCAAATTTAATCAAATATGAAATGGACCAATGCGTCCTTCGTATAACCAACAACCTTAAATAACACACGTAATTAGCAGGACCTTGTAATCCTCTTCTCCTCGTTTGTTAGGCTTACCTTCAATTCAAGTAAACAAATACAGGTCGTTAATCAACAGTAATCAATTTCGTTTGGATTAAGTGAGTAATAACGGGCGACACCTCTGAGGGTCGTTCGTAGTCTGTAGTTATAATCAAAGTCTCCTGGAAGGAGAGCGAGAGTTTGTGTATAGATCTATACGGGGGTGACTCCACCACACCTCAGCTGTTCGCTACAGTTAGACTCGGCCAGTCTAGGGTGACAAAATCTTAAGATCAATTTCGGCGTACTTTAGGATGCCAAGACAGACGAACTAGTCAATATTATGCATGGTTATAACGACTCACGTAATTAAATAAATCCAATACTATCCGAGTAATCAAGGAAAAGTAATCAAAAGCACTCGTGTGGCGGTATAACAATTTGAAAACAATTATATTTTATGTTATCGGAAAACATCGGGTTTTTCGAGGAAATCAACATCACTCGCTTGTATATTTTTTTATATAACTACAATGCAAAACTTCCCATTTATACACGTTTTGAAATCATTCATGCACCAACTTATGGATCTTCACACTTTGGTAAACAATCGTCTTTTCAGAAAATGTCGGATTTTTTGGGTTTTAAAAACTACACAAATCATTTTTATCACAACCCTGCTTATGAACTCACCAACATTTCATATGTTGACGTTTTTCAAAATAAGTTGTATTCTCAGGTAACAGGTAAGCTGCAGGGTAATATCAAGTATTTTAAGACGTTATGTTTTGAAAACTCTCAAACAATTGATGCTATGGATATGTAATATTTAAACAATGTACTGGATGTGAACAATGTCAATCGTTATGTATTAATGCATGGTGAAGTTTATGTTTTGTTTCACGTATGATCATTGTGATGATATTCAATTTAAGTCACGCGAGCCCTCGGACGTTTCCGCCGTCTGGTTCGGGGGTGTGACATATATATTGTTTATAAGTTCATAATAACGATAATAAACTTAAACATAAGCTATATTTACTGTAGGGTAAGCATAACTTACTTACTGGGAGGTTTGGCAAGGAACCAGGCTCTGCGGGGGTAGAACTTCCGAGCTGAAAGCTCTTTTTCTCAGAGCCTTCTGGCGCTCTGGGACTCGCCTCTTAGCACTTGGAAGTACTAGAGGTTGGGGGGAGGTTTAGAGAGAAGTTAGAGAGAGAGAGAGAGAGAAGGGTTAAGGTGTGAGGAAAATGAGTGAGCCTTACATGGTATTTATAGGATGAAAAATAGCTCAACTCGACGAGTTCTGAGCCTCCAACTCGTCGAGTTGGGTGCCAGGTGTCACCATCTGGTGGCAAGGCGTGGGGATGAAGTAATGGCTCAGATCGTGCCACGTCACCCACTTTGCATCAGCCCATCCCGACTTCTAAATTCCATAACTTTCGCATACGAGCTCTTTTCTTGACGTTCTTTATATGCACACGTAGGTATTGACAAGTTCTACAACTCTCCTTTTGACTCCATTGGCTAATTCTTGACCAATTTTAAATTTAACAGTATGAGAAGATTGCACTGTTTAACGACCGTGTAAAAATCATAACTTCTACATACAGACTCCGTTTTCGACTGTCTTTTTATCGTTGAGCTCCTATTAATGAGATCTTCAATTCTCATTTAGGTTGTGTTGGCTAAAAATCGATCAATATAAAATTCGAATTCCGGGTTGTGCACTGCAATGCTAAATCTTAGAAAAATCATAACTTCCTCATACGAAGTCAGATTTGGACGTTCTTTTTATGCACTTTCTCTGTTTAACATATACTATGAATTTCATTTAGATCACTAAGGCTAAAAATTAATTTATCAAAATTTGACTTTTTACGTTACGCGGTGTCGTGTCGGTTTAGCCGTAAAACTTCGATAGGTCATAACTTCTTTGTTATAACTTGGATTTTGGAGTTCTTTATATCTTCAAAATCCTTGTCACGACCACTACAACTTTATTCATAGATATTGGGTTTATCTATTATTTTATTTTTGACGCTTATTATCATTTTTAATTTATTATATCTTATAAATGAGTATAATGCACATAAAATCACATAATTCAAATAGTATTCAAGTAATTCATCTTTATTACTTCAAATCAGGTTACAATTGTTGACCCTAACTATTACATCATCATTCTAATGCTTAGCCTAGAAACACGAGCGTTACAATTCTCTCATCCTTAGGATGATTCCGTCCCGGAATCATGCATTCACAAACAGATGTGGATAGCTACTTATCATGTCGCTCTCTATTTCCCAGGTGAGGTTCGGCCCATTCGTATGTTTCCATCGCACAAGTACTAAGTCGACCGTCTTGCGTCGCAACTTCTTTGTCTTACGGTCAATAATTGCCTCAGGCTCTTCGATTAGCCTCTTATTTTCATCCATCCTTAACTCCGTAAGTGGAATTATTATTCATATTTGCATGTATAATAGAGAAAACATAGATCCAAGGTATTTAGGGTTGCATGTACACTTAGGAGTGTTAGAATGCTCATAACCCAACAGTGGTATCAGAGACTAGGCTTGTTTTCAATTATACTTGATGCAAAGTATTGAAAAATGTTGAAAAAATCGATTTTCGGGCTGTCTGGGCACTGGACTCGCCGAGTCCACTGATGGACTCGCCGAGTCCATGAGGAAACTCATCCTACTCGTCGAGTAGGTTCATACACTCGACGAGTAGGACCCCCTGACAGCATATTTTCGACTTTTAAGGCTGGAATTGGACTAGAATCATTACCCTAAGCTGTTTTTGAACCTATAAACCTATTTTTGATGTGGTAATGTTCATTCTAATCCAATTTCAAAGATAATTATTAATAGACTCATGTTTTGTATTAGTTTAATGGTTAGGCTAATTTCATGAAAAAGTTTGATTTGAATTATCTTGTTCTTATGAGTTGCTTAGATTAATAGGAAAGTTATGTGAAATTGTTGTTTTCAATCCATTTTAATCTAAGAGTTGATTCTAAAATGTGTTTTTGTAACTTGTCCTCAAGTTACATGAAAAGTCACATTTAAGAATCATAAAACTCATAAATATTTCCGTAGGTTATGAATAAAGAAAAGTCATATTCTTTTAATAGTTTAAAGTCTTCCATAACTTGTCCTCAAGTTATGGAACTTGAAGAGTTTGTTGAATTAAAACTACTTTAAACACATAAGTTATGGAACTGAAAAGTTTTGAATAGTTCAAAACTTGCCCTCAAGTTTTGGAATTTGAAAAGTTTTCTTTCATGAATACTTTAATTCCAAATTAAGCCTTAGGATTTTAAAAGTTAAAATTCAACCCTTATACTTTATAATATTATAAGTTAATTATATATATATATATATATATATATATATATATATATATATGTATATATATATATATATATATATATATATATATATATATATGTATAAGAGGAAGTCGTCTTACCATTAGTAGGCCTCATTCACGAAGCCGGTCTATAAGGGGGGTATAAGGTTACTGCCTATAAAATGGCAGTTTAATGGGTGTCCACTCTCACCCACCGTTTCCTTGACTGGTGGAGGGTCGTTAGCCGAACAGGTAGGACAAGGACTATAATTCTCCCTTCATTAAAAGTATTAATGATAAATACTAAGTAACTAAACACTTATAAATTCCTAATCTTAGTTACTTAGGAAAATGTGAATAAGGTGCTAATCCATGAAATTACACTTTGCACTTTGCTTAAGTCGTTAGTGGAGCGCGTGTGGGTAACCGGCACACTAACCTGGATTTAACAAGGTAGGCAAAGGGTTTCTTAAAGTTTATCATAGGCCGGTGGAGCGTGTGTGGTTAACCGACACATCGGTTGAGTGATAAAAATTTAAGAGTACCAAGTAATTTGCATGGTTACTTCACACCTTGTTTTGTGATCCTCGGCATCCCAGTCACAAAACCTGAAGGGCACACTCGAGATTGAAACATGCCATCAAAAAGTTCAATGAATCTCAAAAGAATCTAGGAGTTTCAAAACCAATTAAAACCTAGTAATATATTTCGTTTATCTTGGTGGAAATTGGTGAACCGTCATTCACCTACCTTCAAATATTTTATAGCTTGGATTACGACATCCCTCTTCCAAGTTATAAAATAGTTTGTTGGGTCCTAGCCTTAATATTTCATATTGGGTGTTATATTAAGGACTTTAAATCAACTACCTTGAATATTTACCAAAAGATGTCTAGTTCAGACATCTATGATCTTCCCAAATCTCTTGGAACTTCACTTCCTCCACCTCCTCCAATCATTCTCCCTAACCCACAAGTTCTAGGTCACTCGAGCCCTATTTGCAAGCAAGGTCTATGTGTGATTGCATCTTGGAGATGAAGTCACATATTGACAAGCCGGGAGAGTTGGGTGTCAAAGTATTAAGAAAGTTGGATGTTCAATCACTTTCTAAGTCACATAGTGAGTTCCTTTGGGACTACTATAAAAGAGACTATGACATGACCCTTAATGATCTTATCTATTTGCTTGGTGCTGCTGAATCAACAATGATTTGAGGACTAGTAAATCAAATTTGATTAGGAGATCAACTTCCCAATGGACATTGACAATGGTAACATTGGATATCTAGAAAAGGCTTTCTCTTCCCAATGGAAAGGGATCGGCCACAGTCAACTCGGTTGACCAAATGGTAAAGAGAAAGGCTAAGTCTGAGATAGTCCCATGTACCATTACAAAAGAGTCCATATGTGTCTATTGCCAAAGGAAGGGGCATTGATTGCGAAGCTGCCTATTTACCTGAAAGATCATAAGGTTGATCAAGTCAAGAAGTTTGACTCTACTTCAGGTAAAGTCCACTATCTAACTCTGTTAAGTTTCTATTCTGAGATTCTTATTACATGATGTGACTGTGTCACATGTTGATGTTTTAAGAATCAAAGAAAAGTGAATAAACTTAAAGGAAGTATATGCTGATTCTGATCATGAAGATGGATTTCGATCGCATGGTTCGGTGATCAGAATTTTGAGCTGTTGCTTAGGAGCTATGATATATTGCTTAGGAATAGATAACAACAAGCTTTTCATATGCTTTTGCAGTGTAAGGATAAGTTTTTCCGCAAAGTTTTAAAATAAAAGGAAAATTTTTGATTTTATTTATTTTAAAATATCCTTACAATGGCATTTGTGAAGAATTGTTGTTTATATGATTCCATTGATAGCAATATTGGAAAATAGTTTTGATTCTTTCATTTGTGGTAGTGTCATAATTTACCAAATAAGGAAATATTCTCATCACCCAAGGTTCAGTTGGATAGAAACTTGGAATCATGCAAGTCGTATGATGAATGAGAATTTTCATCTTTGGAAAATTAAGACTAATTCCTTGTTCACATGTATATGTGAGTCAAGTGAAGGACTAATGGATCGAGTACACATTCTTGTGCACTAGTCAAGTCCACCACAAAAGATCAATAAGACTATTCGTCATGATTTACTAGAGTTTAGTAAATATGGTTATACTTACAAGTTTAATTATAATTCTGAAGCATTGGAAAAATTTCGATGTATGGTAGAACGAATGAGAAGAATCAAATTTGGCAGAAAGATAAAAGTTTCTCAAATCTGAAAAGATGGGAGAGTACTTTAGTATCATGTTTTATGATCATCTTAATGATTGTGAGACCATATCACAATTCATCCTCTAGGGACATCTTAGTGCATTCCTATGGCTAAGAAGAGGAATCGTGAAATGTTGAAATGGTTAAATCAAGAAGATGAGTCATACTTCGTTCCAAAACAAGTCTTAGAGTCATACTCCAAGATTGTAACTTGAGGGACATATCTTAAAGAAGGTTTATAACACTTGTCAAATGTAGAGTAAATGTTTTCTACTCTTGTACATTTGAAATTGGTAAGTTGTGATGTTTTGGATAAAATAGAGACCAACTAAGGCCAATTGTGTGAAGTGTTTGTGTTGATAAGAATCCGCACTATCTCTTGAATATTTGTTTTGTCAAGGAATGGTACTTGGCAAGAGAGTCTTATATGTCAAGAGGACAGTGGGAGTCTAAAAGATCTTGAAAGAGTCTAATCAAGAATAAAACATGTAGTTTATCAGTAGCACACAACTTGAGGTTTATAACCTATCGTGTTGACATATTCCTAATTCTGTGCCTATTCCAGTTAAAGTTGGCTTTGCATATGAGTTCTGAGAGTTCTCAATTGGATGCATAACAAATTGGAAGTAATGGCAGGCCCTTGTGCTGCCAGGTGGCAAAAAGTTAAGGCTGCACAAGTTTAATCCATATGAGTTTGGATTTGTCACTAACCTTGTCTTGTGATTATGGTTTTGAAAAATTCACATGGATAGAAACACATACACCATAAAATCTAAGTGTCATAAGGTTTCTCTTCGATTCATGAAAATTATGGTAAGGAAACGCTTTCACTGAGTATATTTTAAGTAGATAGCAATTGTGATATTTGCATTCTCAAAGTCGTTAGTGGAGCGTGTGTGGTTAACCAGCACACTAACATGGACTTGTGAGAAATGGCAAAGGTCTAAAAAATTGCAACTATGATTACGACATCCCTTTTCATAGTTCTGGAAATTGTTTAGACACACATGTGTGCTATCTAAGGAAACATGTATGATTTTGATAAAGTTTTATCAAAGCATCTCGTATCGGAAGTCTGAACTTTGGTAAGAAAGTCAATAAAGTATTGATTTCTAGAAGTCCAGCTGATTTCTGAGTACATGTCAAAGCTAGTGGGAGCATAAGTGTTATGCTAATAATCATCATGTTAGTGGGAGCATGATAATTATGATTAGTATTGCAAGATAGAAATGTTAATTATAGAAAACAAAATTTCAATTTCGGAAGTTGCAGGGGTTGAAAAGTTGTTTTTCTATAATTAAGGGAGAGGAAATTATACTTCATTTCAATTCTAAAAGCTTAGATTGAGGTTTTAATCATCTTTAGTCAAGGATATATATGGATTTTGTGTTGGAATGGCTCAACATAAGGAAATTCTATATATTGGCCCATTATTTGCATTCTAAAATTGGATTATGATTACGGCATCCCTTTTCATAATCTGAATTATGAGAACTTGGTAAATAGAAATAGAGATATTATAGCAAAAAGACTGACCAAGAATCATGTCTTTATGTGAGACATCATGAATTGTGTCCCATTTGCTTTGGGTACAGGATCGATTGCATGTGCTATAATATTTATCCTTTCTAAATTTTCCAAATGCTTGGGGCATTAAGAAGGGGAAAGGTCTAGAATTGGATACGACTAAAATGATTAAGCATTTGTCGAGGACAATCTAAGGTTTACCAAAGATTGGTTGCTCAGGGACAGTTGGAAGTATAGAGTTTCTGGAAGGACCATATTGACATGTTCTGAAAAGAGGCAACTCTTGTTCAGAAATGATAGTTAAAATGGGAATATGGAGTTGTCTCCATAGGTGGATTTAATCGGTGTAAGATTAGAAAAAAACTTAATGCAAGAAGGATATTTCCATGGAGTTGATCTCCATTGGAATACTCTGTAATGTCTGTTGAAAAGTCTTTGTGACTTTGTGCATAATCATTACAAGAGGATCAATACATATAAGTTTAAAATCTAACAGATTTAGGTAAAGGGCAGGATTTGGAATTCTTGCATTTGCGGTAAGGAATTGGGATTGTGAAATAAGAATCATTGGAATTATGTTCAATCCATCTATTTCACAGAGTAAAGATCATAGACAAACTTAGTGTGCATACTTGATGTATGGCATAACTAATGTTTAGACAAACATAGTGTGCATACTTGGTGTATGGCATGACTAGTGTTTAGAAAACATAGTGTACATGCTTGGAGCATGGGACAACTATTGTTTTAAATCAAATATAACGTTGACAGTTGAAACAGTATACAATGAATAATGGGTAATCAATATGGTGATAAATAAAAGGTGTTTTATTTATATTCATAAGTTCTGAGACCATGTTGGATTCGATTATTCTTGTGTTTCACTTTGCATGTTTTGACTTCCAGAATAACTAGGTCGTTCTTCCTGAATGAATAAGTTATTCAAACCATCCACAGTTGGTCATATGTTGGAAGTAGATATGAATCAAGACTGTCATGGGTTAGCTTGTAGAGGTCTAAGATGTTGGACAAAGTGGTGCTACAACACTCATGAGTGCTCATAAGTTCTGAGTATTGGATTCAACACACGCTCATTTGAATCACTTCATGGATTTTATCACGAGTGATCATGAGACGATAATATCTTATATTCTTCAAACCTAGAGATATGAGTTGTTACTATGAGTTGGTTATACATTGATTGGACGAAAACGCATTGGTAACTCGATGTTATAAAATGTGCCTTTGTGTATGATTCAACAAGTAGTAGAACAAGCCATATGAGTTGAAGTTTATCCATTCCTTTTACCTTCGGGATAAAAGCGATATCTGTGGGCCCCTCGATGATTTAATGATGACACATGTGAGTGCTTGGCCAAGCCAGGACTGATTTGATTTGTTCAATCAGTCGGTCCTCATGAGTCGGAAATCGGGAAACAACAAATGGACAGAGAGAATGATTTATAATCCATGTCTCAGTCCATATGATATCTAGAATGGAGGAATATATGATCCCTTATCTAATGGACAAGTCATTGACGAGATCAGAGTTCAGTTACAACGTCAGAGTTCGAGAGCGGCTTAAAGAGCTACGATTGCCAGTCGGTTCTTGAAGTCATACTTAATAATAGTTTTAGACTTATCCAAGTGGGAGACTGTTGGATTAGTGTCTAAGTCCATAACTATATTTGGTATGTACTTGACCCGATTGGCATGGCCCATTTGGGTTGCATGGCATCATGCATTTGGATAGACTAAAATGAGAGAAATAACACTTAAGGTTTACTAATATATTATAAGTTCTAATATATTAATAAGATTATTTAATTAGTATTGATCAAGAATTAATTTGGAATTAATTAAGTGATCAAAAGGAGACTAATTAAATATATGGGTTGATTGTGTAAATCATCCATACTTGTATAGTGGGCTAATGCTCCATGGATTATCAAGTTGGGCTAAAACCCATAGGATGCTCCATGGTGTTTTTGTACCCATGGATCATGGAAATGAAAGGCCATGACAATTAGGGTTTACATGGTGTAACCCTAATTGTGACAAACTATATAAGCATCTTATTCTTGTCAAAATCGGCGACCTTGAGAGAACTATGTGTGTATGGTGAGGGCTAGCCGATTTCATGAAGTGGTTCATTTCTCTCTATGTTATTCCAAGTGTATTTGATGTTGTGTGAACCATTTGAGGTGTCACACTTGGGGCACTCGGCTCTTAAGCATCAAGGAATCAAGCTACATAAAAAGGTATGTCTTCAAACTTATTTTTATTACCCAAGTATCAAAGTTTGTATGCTAGATAGGGTAATACCTTGGGATATTCATATTTGCATGTATAATAGAGAAAACATAGATCCAAGGTATTTAGGGTTGCATGTACACTTAGGAGTGTTAGAATGCTCATAACCCAACTATTATATCGGGAACTTCTCCCGTGAACTTCCTCAAATAACATACATGGAAGGTGTTATGAATACCATCTAGTTCTTATGGTAGTTCTAGCTTGTAAGCTTGGTTCCCAATCCTATAAAGAACCTTGAATGGTCAAATAAACCTTGGACTCAACTTTCATCTCTTCCTAAATCTTATAAGTCCTTTCCACAGTGAGACTTTGAGCAAAACCGAATCTCCAATTTCGAATGTCATCGGCCGTCTCTTCTTGTCAACATAGCTATTTTGACGATCTTGAGCTGCTAACATCCTTTCTCTAATCACTTTCAACTTTTCAGCAGTCTGATGGACTATCTCGGGGCCCATAAACTTCTTTTCTCCGGCCTCAAGCCAACAAGATGGCGTACGACACTTTTGACCGTACAAAGCTTGATAAAGTGCCATCCCGATGCTCGAATGGTAACTATTGTTATAGGAATACTCTACCAGGGGTAAGTGTTCATCCCAATTAGCTTATAATTCTAGGGTACATGCTCTTAGCATATCTTCCAGTGTTTAAATCGTTCTTTCGCTCTGACCATCAGTCTGCGGATGGTAATCTGTACTTAAACACAACTTCGTACCCATTTGCTCTTGTAGACTCCTCCAAAAACTTGATGTGAAACGACTATCACGATCTGATACAATCGTTAAAGGAGCACCATGAAGTCTTACAACCTCCTTCACGTAATCATTTGCAAGCTTATCCATAGATAATCTCTCATTGGCTGCTATGACGTGTGCACTCTTTGTGAATCGATCCACGACTACCCAAATCATGTTATGACCGTTCTTTGTCCTGGGCAGTTTAGTCACAAAATCCACGGTGATGTCTTCCCATTTACCCATAGGTACAGGTAAAGGTTCTAAACTCCCATACGGTTTCTGATGTTGTGCCTTAACTCTCGCATATGTTACACACTCTGCCACATACTTTGCAACATCAAGCTTCATCTTCGGCCACCAATAGTAGGGTTTCAGATCCCTATACATCTTAGTGTGTCCGGGATGAATTGAGTATGTGGTCTTTTGAGCTTCTTTCATCAGAAGATTTCTTATTTCGCCCATCTTAGATACCCAAATCCTATCTTGGAATACCTGAAATCCTTGATTATTCGTATCGAACACCAACATTTTGCCTAAACGTTCTTCTTTTCAGTCATTTTTCTCTAAAGCTTCTTCCTGAGTTTTCTTGATGCTTTCCACAATCGTTGAGACAACTTCAATTCTTAACGCTCTCACCCTTTTTCTTTCCAAGTTTACTTTTCGACTTAGAGCATCAGCTACAACATTTGCTTTACAAGGAAAACTTGAACCCATATCCAAAAGGTGTTATTTGATTGGTTATACCAAAGACTCTTTTGGATAATTATTCTACAAACCTTTTGAGATCAAGTTTTTTGTTGCTCGTAGGGCAGTCTTTCATGAAGGAGAGCAGATATCCCAAGAAACTAGTAGGAGTCCAATTGATCTTGATGAGATTCAAGAGTTAACCAATGAAGAACCTGAAGTTGACACTAAAACCCAAAAATAGATTGAACAAATTATTGTGTAATATAATGTACTTCCACCTCCACCTCATAGATATGATAGAGAAAGTCATCAACTTAAGTTATATGGATTTCATATTACTCTAGAGGATGACAACCTGTTTGGAGATAATGAGCCACACAGTTATCAAGAAGAGATGGCGAGCCCAGAGGTTTCTAAATGTAAAGAGGCTTTCGACAACGAGATTCAATCCATGTATGATAAACACGTATGGAACTTGGATGATCCTACAAATGGTCTTAAAAGCATTTGATATAGATGGGTCTTAGGGATGAAGACTAGGATGGATAGAAACATAAAGACATATAAAGCTAAACTGGTTGCCAAGGATAACACTCAGACTCAAGGAATTGATTATGAGAAAACCTTCTCACCAATAACTATGATTAAGTCTATTAGGATACAACTTTCCATAACTACATTTAATGATTAATAAATATGGCAAGTAGATGTAAAAACCGCTTTCCTTAATATGAAACTAACTGAGGATGTTTACATGGTTCAGCCATAAGGTTTTGTATAGTCCAAGTCTCCTAATATGGTATGTAAGCTTGAAAAGTCTATTTATGGACTCAAAGAAGCACCTCGTAAATGGAACATGTGTTTCAATGAGAAAGTCATGAAGATTGGTTTCTCACGAAATGAAGATGAACATTATATGTATGTTAGATCTAGTGGGAGGGTAGTTGTCTTTCTTATCTTGTATGTCGATGAAGTTCTAGTCATAGAAAATGACGTCCCTACACTTAATAGTGTAAATCTTGGCTTGGGAATAATTTCGCTACGAAAGACATGGGAGAAGCTACCTGCATACTTAGTATCAAGATATAAAGATATATAGGGATAGATCTAGACGTCTAATAGGACTTTGCCAAAGCACATACTTAGATACAATCTTGAAGAAAGTCAAGATGGAAAAAATCTAAGAATGGATTTGTAATTATGAAACGTAGCATAATTTTGAGTAAAAACCAATTTCCTAGTACTAGTGAAGAACTAGAAAGAATGAGTCGAGTCCCATGTGCTTTTGTCATAAGATTGATCATGTACGCCATGATATGCACAAGGCCAGATATATCATATGCTATTAGTATGACAAATAGTTATCAGGCCAATCCTGGTCAAAGTCATTGGACTGATGTCAAGAACATTCGGAAGTATCCTCGGAGAGCTAAATATATATTCTTGGTTTGTGGTGGAAATGATCAGATAAGCATAAAAGGATATGTCGATGAAAGTTTCCAAACAAACAGTGATAATTCAAGATCTGAGTTTGGTTTCGTGTTCACATTAAATGGAGGAGCAGTAACTTGGAGAAGTTCTAAGCAACAAACAATTGCTGATTCAACTATAAAGTCATAGTACATTTCTACAAATGAAGCGGCTAAGGAAGCAATGTGCCTAAAGAAGTTTATAAATGATTTAGGTGTTGTTCCTAGCATAGTTGAACTGGTAGAGATCTTCTGTGACAATAAAGGTGCAGTTTCCATAACTAAAGAACCTCGAGATCACAAGTGCACGAGGCATATTAAGAGAAATTTCCATCTTATAAGAAAATTTGTTGAAGATGGAGACATTTTTTAAGTCGGGTTCCATATGAACACAATCCAGCTGATCCACTCACCAAACCACTGTCACAGATTAAGCATGAGGCTCATACAAGGTTTATTGGCATTAGGTTTTCTAGTGAGTTGGTTTGACAACACAATTTGTAGTTTGATCTTCTTCTGAACATATTGGATGTTTTTGATTTGGTAAATAATAATAAGTTACTTTGACTTTTCATATTATCCTTGTTCATATTTTTGCATGTTTAGAACTCCTTCCAGAATAACTTATTATTCAGACGTTCCACAATCAATCCTATCTTTGGAAGATGATAGTGAACTAAGATTGTCATATTATTAGTAGATTGTTCATAACGATGAACATAGCCAAGTCTTCTGACCAATAGTGATGAGTTATTGAAAATGGAGTTTTTAAGTATTGGAGTAACCGGGCTTAAATATTACTATACGGATCATGTCATGAGTAAATTAAGAAGACTATTTTTCATATTATTCAAATGGATATGCATGAGGTTTTTTTCTACAATCTGTTGTATCTTGGTCTCTCCCCAATGTTTTCCATAATTAGTTCTATGTAGGGTTTGACTAAGTATTGTATGAGGAATAGTACAAACCGATGTAGTCAAAGTTCATTTCATCCTTCTGCCAAAAATGGAGAACTGGATATCCCTAGGCCTTCATTGATTTGGTGTTGAGAACAAATGCTTGGCCAAACTGAGATAAAGTTGAATAGATTCGATAGTAAGTCTAAAAGGTCACCACAAGTCAGTATCGGGAAACTTAATCTTGAGCCATGAGATTGACCGTTGATTTGTATATCCTTGAGCCCCTCGTTGATTTGGTGCTGACAGCAAAGTTGCTATAAGTACAGTAGTTGCATTGAACTGCCACACACTGTTGTTATCAGTAAGTATTAGATCGATTAGTTATTGATGTCTAAATACAAGTGGGAGCTGTTGGAGATTAGTGCCAATAGCCATAACAAAGCCCAATAATATTACTAGAGATAATGGTGTCCTTTTAGATTACACTGTTGTTATCTGTAAAGATATTTGTTTGAGGGACTTGTGTTGTTAATTAATTAATTAATAGTTTAATTAATAAATAGTACATAAATGGAATATGGAATAGTCCAAATGATTTGAATATATTAGATAATTGAAGTTATATTTGGTATTTATCTCAAGGGTTTCAAATCACCTCTATACAAATAGAGGGCTCTAATTCCGGTTTTGACAGATGAGATTTACACCTTTAAGCGTCAAAAGTTTTGAATACTCAAACTCTAAAAGAATCCTGAATCATCGTGTTGATGTCATGACCATCTGATTGTCACGACGTTCGAGGAATGCTTGGATCTATTTCCTTTTTGCATCTTGGGTGAAATCAAAGAAGAGGAACTCTCCTTTGGTTTCTCTAGTTCAATCCAATGGCTCGAGAAAAGAAGAAACCAAATAACAAATCAAAGGTATGTTTTCTTTAGAGTTCTACTAAGTTGCATAAAATAGAGAGTTTAGATTCTTCAAATTTCAAGTTTAGATTAGAATTGTTAATCGTCTCCGCTACTCTCTATTTAATCCAATGAGCCTCAAAATCCATCAGACATATGATTTCATTTAGTCACATAAAGAAAACTCATAAGTAAACAATGTGACAATTGGTTGGGTATCAGTGATACATAATTGTGAAAAGCATCAATGAATATTACTTACAGCAACACTTGTTTTCTAAATGATATGGCTAATTTTACCATGTAGTTACATTCATTAAAGGTAAAGGGTGACATATTAAATCATTTAGTCACATAAACAAAACACATAACGAAGAAAAAGGTGACCATTGTTTGCTTTTCGTCATACATGATTGGTAAAACCATCGTTGAATAATACGTATAGCAACTCATTTTTCCAAATCATGTGGCTATGTTTTACCCTTTAGTGACATTTATTTACATTATACTATGACATATGATATCATTTAGCCACATAAAGAAAACTCATAAATAAAATAATGTGACTGTTGGTTACTTTGGGCGATACATGATTGTTAAAACCATCGGTGTATAGTAGTTCTAGGAACACATTATTTCTAAATGATGTAATTATTTGTTACCTTTAGTCACATTAATTTATGTTAAAGCGTGACGTAAGATATCATCTAGTGACATATAGAAACTCAAAAAGAAAAAAGTGTGACCATCGTTTGCGTTTGGTGACACATAATTCTTAAGACCATCACATTTTATCTAACTGGTGTGGCTATTTGTTACCATTTAGCCAGATTTTAATTTGTGATTGTGGTTCTAATTCACATTAGTATCATTTATGAATGGACGCTGATAATATTAAAATATTGTACGTATATATCACAGGAGCAAACAAGAAACGATGAAAATAACATTAATTATATAGCCAACTTAAATAATATACAAAATATTGTAATCAATGTATTCCTATCATGTATACAAACAAATTTTGAAATATATACAAGTCATAAAATGCAAGCTACATTTATTTTTCTCTTATTAATCATGCTCATTGTCTTCAACACCATAGGTGGTATGTAAGATACTTTGAGCTTTTTAGGGTTGGCAATTTTACCCTCCTTACTTGAAGTTGTAGTTGGTACCTATCGCAACACAACTTGTATGTATGGTCTAACAGTAAAACAAAAATAATAAAAACAAAACATTACTTAAAAACATATAACATAATAAACAAGCTTGTCCATGTACTATGACAAGGTATTTTGTCCAAGCAACAAAACCTTTATGTGCTTCTCCAAATACTTCGTGCTCGGTAGTTGGATTTGGTAAATATGCATTCTCCTTTAACACTTCTTCAATAGATACCTTATAGCAGTCATCTTTTAGTGGAATCCCATGAACATATGGCTTTCTTGTTGAGAAGTACATTTAACACGGGCCAAAAGGTTTCTTGTTGTTGGTCCGGCTATGTATAAATCACACTATATCCTCTTCAAAGAATTATAACATAGTAAGAACAAATATATATTTCTAGGATGATGCAATACATACTTGTACGTCTTTTGGTGCCTGAGTTTGTGGTGATTTTGGATACATACTTCTTCTTTTTTTTGAGTTTTTAAAATTGCTATAAACCATAAATGTATGCATATATATATATATATATATATATATATATATATATATATATATATATATATATATATATATATATATATATATATATATGTAACCTTAAATTACTGTAACGAATATATTAAATGTTTTGAACTTGTCATGTTTTTACTTACTGGTGATACTGATTCGTTTCTCTTGTTTGTATTTTTTTCCTGCATTGGACTGCATTCAGGTGCAACAATCTTGTCCACAGAAATTACATGTAAAAATACAAAAGAAATGTATCAGTAGGCTTGATGTAAATAAAAAATCAATCTTCTACTGTAAAAGAATGTTAACTTATTACTTGTTGGTGTTATGCAATCACTATTATGTGATTTGTTTTTGTTATTGATTAGAGTGGTCTCCAATTCAACATTGTTGCCCACAATGACATTACATGAATAAAAAAAGAAAAAAAGTATAAGTATAGTTTATGTGAATAAGCTAAAATCAATATTATACATTATAACAATGTTAAGTAATTACTTACTGGTGATAATGATACTTTTGATTTTGTTTTATTTTTGGTTGGGACTGGAGTGGGCTCTAATCTAGCATTATTGGGCACTGATGAAATTACCTTCATAAGTAAAGAAGAAAAGTATAACTACATTTAATCTAAAGTAGATTAAATTATTACTTACCTTTCTTCATGATTCATTTGTCTTTGTTAGGTTATTATCACAGATTGCAATGGGCTGTAATTCAACACTATTGTCCACTAATAATGGTGCATGCATCAAAATAGAGGAAAACTATAAATATAGTTCTTGTAAATTAAAAATTTAACAAACTTCTTTTGTTTGGATATTAAGTATCATAATGAAATTTGTAATGTATTGAAATGGTTAAAAAGGAGACTTCACTAATTTCTGATGCAGACAAATCTTATACAATTGAAAGACATGGTACATCAATCCCTTGAGTTTTGAGTGCGGATAAAGCTTTTTTTAACATTTCCTTTTGTTTCATCACTTCCCATAGTTTATCGTCTTTTTCCATACTCTTTTTTTCCTGTTCTTTGTTTCACTTATTAGTTCAATAATCTCGTTGCTAGAAGATCTCATGCTTCTCCGCGGATTGAAATACTTGTTTCGTGTAACTCCTAAGTTAACTCTCTTAGAGGACAACCCTTTTTTGTTTCCAAATACTAGTGAAATGACATCCTCATCCTTATCAAGCTGCAAGTCCTCATCTTGCAGTGCTTTTTCTTTTTCAAGCGAAATAGAAAAATTGTCAAAAAATGGTCAAATAAGTTATAATTATCATAACTATATAAAATTGCATAATACTTAAAATCTCATTTACTTTCACTCTAGCGTTGGGATCAAGAATGCCACCTTCTTTATTTTGATAGGCTTTACAGCAGATTAATGACCAGGGGCCTAATCATCTTTGCCAATTACTTTATCTTCAATCTTGTAGCCATTTACAAAAAAAAAGACAAAAATAAAACGAAACATTATTATAATGAAACACAGGTACTCACAATTTAATAATACAGTTAACATACCAATTTCTCATGTACATAACAATATCCCCCTTGCCCCATCCTATGATGATAAGGCAAATTGGCATGCGCTGCCTTCTTTCTTTTAGACACATCCTTTTTTAGTAATATATTTCAAAGAAATTGTTATTTTTTCTTAAAAAACATATAAGACAATCTAAAATTAAAGGATAATTCTACAATTTACACATGGAAATGCTCTGATTTTGTATGTTCTACATAAGCATCCCATTCCCTTTTATCAAGGATGGAAAACATAATCGTTTAGGAATATTTTTAAGTTTCTCCGTACTGTGTAAGTAAGGCTTTATGTCCCTATCATAAACCTTACATCTAAAGTCCCTTTGAAGATTACCAAGCCTACTCGTTACATTTTGCCTTCGACTCACATCAATTTTATAGTAACGCTTCAACAATAAGAATGTTTATGTTAGGCATCAAACTAAATATCAATTGACAATAAGAAAAATAAATGATTGAATACAACTATTATATATCGTTATCTCATCCCATAATTTTTCATTCAACACTTTGTTGAAAATAAAGCTTGAGTGATCGAATAGATTCAACATGTAAAAGAATCGAGAACACGGAATGAATATCAAATATGTCGTATGGTTAATAATCATAGCCTTAGAAGAGCTCGACAAAGAACTGCTACTGTAAAGGCGTGTAGGGTTTACAAAAGACGATTACCAGATACAGTGCATGCATGCACCTTAAATAGCTAAACCCTAATAATAAATAACGGCTGGACAGGCCCAACCCGGATACAAAGCATACTAAGCTATAAACTACAAAGATGCAACACATATGGCCCAACAATCTCCCCTTTGATTCAATTGAGGCAGGAGACCTTCATTGTGGAGTTTGCTTCTGCACTTCAAATAGTTTCAGAATGACGCTCAGTAGAGCTTTGCGAACCTGGATGTACCACATGATCATAGCCGAGAAGCACTTCTTATCTCCTTTGTTGTTCCCTCTGCATTTACTCATAAAGTCCAAGATGTATTGTAGGCACGAAGTGGTGTATAGATGCTTATCAGCAAGATAGAAGCAAACTTTGTGAAAGTCAGCATCACTTCGCTCTTTCATTTGAAATGCTAAGCACCAGCCATCCTTTCGTATCTTCCCCAGATTCATTTGATCAAAGTCTTCTGGAGTTTCGTTGGGAAGCGCAAACGGATTCTTTCGTAGAACGGATGCTATTTCAACGTCCATCTTGCCAACCTCTTGAATGTATGAGATTAACATTCGTTTGAGATGAGCAACAACGGGTTCGTACTTCTGTTCATCCTTGAACAACATAATCTAGTCGTACGAGTTCTGGCAAGGTCGATCAGCAAGTGTAAATTCACATACCTGACTCGTAGAACCTCTAGCAACCTTAAAGCGAGCATTCAGGAAGCTATCAGTTTCTATTAGACCTGTAACCTTCATGACATTTATCTTCTTCGCACTCCTGGTTTCATACTGTGGCTTCATATGCTTCATGTAGAACGAGAAGAGAAAATGGTCTGCCCCGCAGTCTGTTAACGTTCACAACTTTTATGAAGCTACGAAACTTGAAAGCCTTCAGTGTTATTGGTAGATCAAGCTACGAATCCTGTGTGTTCTGCAAGTCGAAGGAAACAACAGGCTCTAACCAGTATTGGCTTGGAATATCTACAGCCTCGCTCATTATTCGCTCCAAATTCCACAATGGAAATAAAAGGTTTCGGCTTTCCAATGTGACTTGAGCTTCGCGTTCAGCTTTCTCTTTCTCTTCAGCTTCTCTCACAATTCGATTGTATTCATCCATTTGAGCTTCACGAGCCTTCCTTCTTTTTAACTCGTGCTCATTGGGCTCTTCTTCTTCGCTATCATCTATGATTCTTTCATCATTGAGCTTCTCTTTGCCTTTTGAATCCATAGCTACATTATCATTCGGTTCGTTTTCAGATTTTGGCTTCACAGGTGGCTTTTCAATTGGTTTCGGGGTGTCTTTCTTTGATGGCTTCACAATTTTCCCCCTTGTTTCGGAAGTGAGCTTGACTCTGAAACACCCTCAAGCCGGTTCAACATTGCGAATACTGGCCTAAGCTTTTTAGCCAAATGCTTCTTGACAGTGATTGTGATCATAGAGTCATGAGTCTCGATTATATCGGGGAATAAGGTGTTCACATTTGCAACACAACTCTTCATTATAGCCTTTTCAGATAAGAGTTCATTGATCTGCTTCTCAGCATGCTCCAGCTTGATAGTTAGAACCTTCACTTTTTCCATTTTCACTGCGAGCTGATCCATAGTCTTATTCTCCATAGCCAAGTCTTCATGAAGCTTGTCTATTTTGGAAGAAATGGAGGAGTTGAACTCTGAGTTGTCAATTTGGATTCCAGTGCGAACTTCTTCAAGCTTTTCCATCTCTGTGCGAAGAGTTGATCCAAGACTGGAAATAACTTCGTTTGCCCTCGTAGTATTTGATTCAAATGAGCTCTAAAAAGTGCTCAGGAAGGATCGAGCATCAGTAATTAGTTTATCGACTTTTTCGGTCGTTTCTTTGCAAACAGAAGCTGAAGCATCAACAACTTGATTCGTCTTTTCAAGATTTGCAGTGTGTTCTTTGGTGAGGGTCTCAAGAAAATATTTGATCGTGGCCTGAGAATAATCATCGCTGGTTGAGGTTTTGGAGGATTGAATCGGCGAATCCAGCTTCTCGTTAATGGCCTTGAGTTGGTCTTTGGTGACTGGAGCTTCATCATCACTTTCTGTCCTGATGTTGAATGGACTGTAAGTGAAGCCTCCAAAGTCCTCTTCTTCGTCACCATAAATGGTATCTGGATCCTTTTCACGCAGAGGTGAGATGGGTGGTGTGGAATGACCAAGTGTGAAACCTAAAGCACCTACCCCCGCATCTGATGCATTGACAGATACTGGAGGTTCAACAGCGGTTGTGGTTGTGGTGGCTGTTGAATCTATAAATAATAGGGTTGATTATGCAAGAGGGGCTTGGGTCTGCGAAACTCCCATAGATACAGGTGGGCAAGGAGCAATAGTAATTGGAGTGGTGACAGTAGAGGTGGGTTAAGGAACAGAGAAATGCTGGAAAAAATAATCTTTGATCGGAACAGAGGTAGGTATATCAAAAGTTACCTCAGGATTAGAAGAGACTGGTTGTGAGACTTGGGGTTGAGACGTTGCAACTGTATCATCATGTTCGTTGTGAACTTCTTCTTGAACAGGGATCTTCGAAACCGAGTTTGAATGCGAGTCTTCGTGGTCACTCGGCGTTAGAGTTCGTGGCCTGCAAGCCACTCGCTTAACCTTATTCTTTTTAGGAGCTTAAGGAGTTTCCGATGGACGAGATTTCACACCTCTTTTCTTTCCTCCTTTCTTTGGTTTGTCTGCCTTGTTAAGGACCTTTCGTACTTCATCGGTCATTGGGAAAAAACCAGAGTCTGGTAGACTACGATAGGTTCGCAGCACTTCACTTGCAGCTGGGACATCGCGAAGCATATTCCAGAATTGAGCCAATAAAGGTGAACTTGGAATTATCTGCGAGAATGATGTTGGTGGTGTGGAAAATCTGAATAGCAGCCATATAGGAATCTTCGAGGATGGGGATGTTAAGCTTATCAATAGCCCATTAAACCACAATAGTCCAGAAACGAGGACAGGAAATCTCACTGTGTTGTGTAGTCTAAAGGGTACTTTGGACCAATTGAGCCTAAAGCACTGAGCCATAGTCCAGATTGATTCCAGAGAAGATCCCGTACATAATTGTTATGAAAAGTTTGTTGGCACAGTCGGAGCTAGTAACCCTCTCTGAAAAAGTCTTGAAGATGAGGGTGAACAGTCCGTTCCACATCGGCGGTAGGTTTGGCTTCTTAAACTTTGAGACGGAGGTTAGAGTTTCCTTGTACCCCATCTGGTAAAACATCTCCAAGATGGCAGAGTTAGAGATGGTCTCAGGGTCAACCAGGTCACGACCTTGAGGAAGCCCTAACAGGCTACAAAATCGGGAATTAGTAATGTTGGTTTTCTTGTTGAAGATTTCGAACGTAATCATCTCCTCACCCTTTTGGTAACTTGATGTAGAGTACGCCTTGGACAGATGAACCAAGGGAACTATCTCCCATTTTGTCAGAGCGATGACTAGTGGAGAGTATCTCAAGCACTCGGCGATTGGCTGAAGAAAACCATCATATTTGGTCGGATCAAGGTCCAAAATGAGGTTTTGGTTTGCCTCGATGTTGAGAATGGATTATTGCGCCATTTGTTCTGCAACAGAGGGGTTTCTGATGAAGCTGCCATGGAAGCTTGATGAAGACGATGATGAATAGTAGGAGTATAATCGCCAGGAGGATTTTGATTTCTTTTGAGAGTGGTAAGTAGTTATCGAATCATCAAAATCCTTTTATACCGTATAGTAAGTGAGAGAAATTCGGCGGTTGGTTATTTCAATCACTGAAACGTTGCCTAGAATATCGTGAGTGACAGCTGTGGCGTGAAAAAGTGTGTCAGGCGGCGTGTCAGTTTCAAAATTTTCACGCGCCCAAATCTTATGCTTTTAAATTGTTGTTTCAGTTACGCCCTTTCGTATCCGATTCAGATATGAACTTTCGTAATTAATCGCCATCAACTGTTCTGCGAAACTGAAAGTAATCATGAGTACCACGAACCAGACTTTGGAAAATCACAAGGATCTTCGTGCGAGAGTGTGCCAAAGATAAAGAAATAAATGAACATTATTCTATGAGATTCTAGTGATGGATCCTGGACAATGATCTCTTCCTTCGGAGTCAAGAGAGACTCTAAAGTGTCTGCGTGGTTTCCCGTTGAATTACGATAATCTGTCTGTTGAGAAAGAGTGAAAGGCTTCTTTTCATTAAGCTTAAAGGGTGGCTTCATCTTCAACCAAACTACGAAACTTGACATAAGTCCCAACGTTCGGATGAAGTACTTGTTTGACCAGTTTAGCCATAAGAACAAGTAGGCTTTGGAATTAATTTAAGTGAGTAGGATAAGTATAGAAATCTTAAAAAAAATATAAAACTGGATCTATTGGGAAGAAAAATCTAGGACTAGAAAATTTCATTAAGATCGCACAAAAAGAAAAAGAGATTTCATGGTACTGATCACGAAGGTGGAAATTCGTTAATTCATTGGTGAAAAATCTAGAACATGTATATTGTTCACCGTCAATTCGTATATATGTGTTGGATTTTGGGTTTCACTCAATTCGTGGTAATAACGAATTTAAGATCATAAACACAGAATTTGTTGTAACCATAAACCTCAGTGGTAATATCTGAGAGTCTCAAGGGTTACATTTATGAATGCGAAAGTGATGGAGAAGTGGTAGGAGGTGGTTCCAAAGAAATAGTGTACCTATGCTATGCGAAAATGACCAAGCAGTTAACTATTAACTCAATGGAGACGAGTCAGGTAGCTCTTGACTTATGTGAATTAGCAGCCTTATTGAGAAGAAATGATTGTTGTTATCGATTCATTAAGGCTTGAACATAGAGTGTCTTTGAGGCTTTGGACTACATGCAACAACATGCTTCTAGGGACAATTAACTAGTGCACAGATTAGAAAATTTATACCTGCCCCATCATTCGTAATTGAGATCACCAAGATATTTGCCTTCAAACCTGCTCAATTATCTAATATGTTTGGTATTTTTGATTATTTTACAAAAAGAAATAAATGATGAAAATAAAGAAAATATTTTTGTTTTTTTGTTTTTCTGAAAAAGAAATAAAAACAGAAAGAAATAAAATATTTTTGGATTTTCAATATTCTGAAAAAGAAATAAACACAAAAATTAGTAAAAATAAATAAAATAGTAAAAAGAAATAAAGAAAATGTACAAACGATACATGAAGTTCCGAACGACGAATGAACAGTAGAATGCGAGTCACTACGAACATTCGCATCGATTCGAAGTGTGAATAGTATACCACGAGTCACTATGAGCGTTCGCACCAATTCACAGTGTGAACAGTTGACTGCGAGTCATTACGAGCGTTCACACCAATTCGCAGTGCAACCAAAACTTTATGAACGCAAAGGTGGTTTCGGAATAGATTCAGCCTCTATCATTCCTAAGCCTTGAAGAATGCAATTAAAGGTTTGATCAGGCAAGGCTTTTGTGAAGCTGTCGACCAGTTGATCAACAGATCTAACAAAGTGTATCTCGTCATTTCCATCTTCCATATGATCTTTGTTGAAGTGATACCTCAATGCGATGCGTTTGGTCTTTGAATGTTGCACTGGGTTGTGAAAAATGTGAATGGCGCTCTCAGACTCACAATACAAAGGGATTCACTTCATATTCATGCCATAGTCAAGAAGCTGACTCTAAATCCAAATAACTTGTGAAGTACAAGAGGCAGCAGCTATGTACTCCGCTTCAACAGTTGATAGAGAGACGCAAGTTTGCTTTTTAGATTGGCAACTTACGAGTTTTCCATCAAGAAATTGGCATCCTCCTGTTGTACTCTTTCGATCTAAACCGCAACCTCCTAGATCAGCATCCGAAAACGCTTGCACAAAGAAACCTGAACTTGAAGGGTACTATATTCCTAGTGAGGATATTCGATTGAGATACGTGAATATATTCTTAACAGCAGTCATGTGGGGTTCGCGAGGATTTCCTTGAAACTTGGAACAATAGCAAAAAGACAACATGATATCTGGACGACTAGCAGTCAGATACATCAATGAACCTATCATTTGACGATAGAGTGTCATATCAGCAGCTGGCTTATCTAGAGACAATGTTAGTTTTGTTTCGAATGCCATTGGAACCTTCACCTTCGAATCACCCACCATTCCAAACTAAGAGAGTAAGGTGTTTGTATAAGCCTCCTGATTGATAAAGATACCTTCCTGACTCTGTCTTATATTCAAAAAAAGGAAAAAGTTAATCGGACCCATGGAGCTCATCTCAAACTTAGTTTCCATCAACTTTCAGAACTCAGCAGTTAAGTTGAGGTTAGTTGATCTAAAGATGATGTCATCAACATAAATTTGGACGATCATCAAGTGGTCACCATTTTTCTTGTGAAAGAAGGTTGGGTCGACCGATCCTTGTTTAAATTTTGCATGTTTTAAAAAGCGAGTAAGAGTTTCCTACCAGGCTCTTGGAGCTTGCTTTAGACCATAAACTGCTTTGTCCACAATGTAACAGTGGTTCGAATACTTTTTGTTTATGAACCCTGATGGTTGTTCCACATATACTGTTTCTTCTAGTTCCCCATTTAGAAAGGCACACCTTACATCCATTTGATATACTTCAAAGTTCGTGTGTGCTGCATATGCCAGAAAGATGTGAACAGATTCCAACCTTGCAACTGGTGCAAAGGTTTCTTCGTAGTCAATGCCTTCTTCTTGGCAATACCCCTTAACTACAAGCCGTGCGTTGTTCCTTATCACATTTCCCTCTTTGTCCAGCTTGTTACGAAACACCCATTTTAGACCAACAACAGGTGCATCCTTTGGAGTGGGAATAAGTCTTCATACCTTGTTTCGTTCGAATTCATTGAGCTCCTCCTGCATTGCTTGCACCAAATCAGAATGATCAAGAGCAATTTGAACATTTTTAGGTTCTATTTTGGAGATAAACGAGTTGAACATGCTGTTGGATTAGGTGTCTAAGTTCATAACTATTTCTGGGTTGTACTTGACCCGACCCGACATGGTCCATTTGGGTTGCATGGCATCATGCATTTGGATAAACTAAAATGATAGAAATAACACTTATGGTTTATTAATATATTATAAGTTCTAATATATTAATAATAGTATTTAATTAGTTTTGATCAAGAACTAATCTAGTATTAATTAAGTGATCAAAAGATGACTAATTAAATATATGGGTTGATTATGTAAATCATCCATAACTTGTATAGTGGTCTAAAGGCTCCACGGATTACCAAGTTGGGCTAAGGTCCATAGGATGCTCCATGGGAGTTGCAAACCCATGGGTCATGGAAATGAAGAGTCATGTTACATTAGGGTTTACATGGTGTAACCCTAATTGTAACACACTATATAAGGATCAACATGTTCACCAAAATCGGACACTTAAGCAAGAGTGAGAGGGCATAGCCGATTTCTAAGTGTGTGACATTTCTCTCAAAGTTTATTCCAAGGGCATTTGTTGTTGTGTGAAACATTTGAGGCATCACACTTGGGGTGCTAGGCTCTCAAGGTTTTCAAGGAACCAAATCAATTAGAAGGTATGTAACTCTAGCTATCTTTTATGTTAAAAAGTTCCCATGTATGCTAGATAGGATTATGAACCTTGGGAAAAGTATTTTGCATGTATCTTAGTCAAACATAGATCCAAGGTTTCTAGGGTTGCATGAACACCTTAGGAGTGTTAGAAAGCCCAAAAACCATCAGTGGTATCAGAGACTAGGGTTGTTTTGCTTGATACTTGATGCTACATGTTTTTCCAAAAGTTGAAATTTTGCATCTGACTGCTCACGACGACGTGGCAGTATTTACCACGACATGGTGATGCCCCTGTATGCAGAATTTCAGGGTTTTGCTTGGTATTGGATGAGGATCATTACCCTAAACTGTTTGTTGAACCTTAAAACCTGTTTTTTGATGGTGTAATGGTTGTTCTAATCCAATAACAATGGCTAATATCAAAATTACATGATTATATGTGTTCATATGTTCTTGAAATTTTGATATTCATATTCATGTTCTTATGAGTTTAGATGATCATAGGAATTATTTGTAACTTCTTGCTAGTTTTAATTCTTGATCATTATGTGTTTTAATGCAATCCATAATTTGTCCTCAAGTTATGGATTACCAAAAGTTCGATCTTTTAAAGTCATTCTTTTAATAGTTCATTAAAGAAACACATAGGTTACATAAAATGAAAGGTCACTAATTTTATTAAACCATTAACTCATAAGTTATGAAAGATGAAAAGTTTTGAAAGTTACAAAACTTGCCCTCAAGTTTTGGAACATGTAAAGTCACATTAAAAACTTTAGTTCCAACCCCTAGAATTTTAAAAGTTAAAATTCAACCCTTATACTTTATAATATTACAAGTTTAATAATAATTATATATGTATAAGATTAAGTCGTTTTACCGCAAGTAGGCCTCATTCACGAAGCCGGTCTATAAGGGGGGTATAAGGTTGTTGCCTATAAAATGGAAGCTTAATGGGTGTCCACTCTCACCCACCGCTTCCTTGATCGGTGGAGGGTCCTTAGCCGAACGGGTAGGACAAGGACTAGAATTCTCCCCTCATTAAAAGTATTAATGATGAATATAAAGTAACTAAATGTTTTATAATTCCCAATCTTAGTTACTTTAGGAAAACGTGAATAAGGTGCTAACCTATGAAATTACACTTTGCACTTTGCTTAAGTCGGTTAGTGGAGTGTGTGTGGTTAACCGGCACACTAACTTGGACATAACAAGGTAGGCAAAGGGTGACTTAAGGTTTTTCATAGGTCGGTGGAGCGCGTATGGTTAACCGGCACATCGATTAAGTGAAAAACATTAAGGGTACCAAGTAATTTGCATAGTTACTTCACACCTTGTTTTGTGATCCTCAGTATCTCAGTCACAAAACATGAAGGGCACACTCGAGATTGAAACATGCCATTGAAAGTTCAATGAATCTCAAAAGATCTAGGAGTTTCAAATCCAATTAAAACCTAATAATTTATTTCGTTTTTCATGGTGGAAATGGGTAAATCGTCATTCACCTACCTTCAAATATTTTATAGCTTGGATTACGGCATCCCTCTTCCAAGTTATAAAATATTGTGTTGGGTCCTAGCTTTAATATTTCATATTGGGTGTTATATTAAGGACTTAAAATCAACTAACTTGAATATCTCCCATTGAAAATGTCTGGGTTAGACAACTGTGATCTTCCCAAATCTCATGGAAATCATATTTCTCTACCTCCACCTCCTCCATTTATTATCCCTGACCCATAAGCCCGAAGACTTGAAAGGTTTAAGGTCACTCAAGCTCTGCTAGAAATGAAACATAAAGATGGAAGACCTGTGTGCACTCATGTCTTAAGAATGAAGTCACGCATTGACAGGTTGAGAATGTTGGGTGCTGTTATTTCAAGGAAGTTTGCTATTGACTGGGTTCTGCAGTCACTTCCTGAGTCGTATAGTGAGTTTATTAAAGACTACTATATGACAGATCACGACATGACCCGAATAGATCTTTCTTATGTGCTTGTTGCTGCTGAATCAGCAATGATTTGGCGCAAAAGTCAAGCAAATATGGGTGGAAGGTCTATTTCTCAAACTTCCATGGACATTGACAATGGTAACATTGGAAGTCCAGAAAAGCTTTCCCTTCCCAATGGAAAGGGATCAGCCTTGGTCAACCCGGTTGACCAAAAGGTAAAGGGAAAAGCTAAGTCTGTGATAGTCCCATGCACCATTCCCAAAGAGTCCATATGTTTTCATTGTCAAGAGAAGGGGCATTGGTTGCGAAACTGCCCTAACTACCTGAAAGATTTAAGAGAGAAGAAAAAAATCAAGAAGATTTGACTCTACTTCAGGTAAGTCCACTATCTAACTCTATTAAGATCCTTATTGATGATTCTTAATACAAAATGTGACTCGGTTACATTTTTTGTGTTTGGCAGGATCAAGCAAAGGGAAGGAAACTTAAAGGAAAGGTATGCTGAATCTGATCGCGAAGATGGATTTCAATTGCATGGTTTGAAGATCGGATTCTTGAGCTACTACTTAGAGAGTTATGATAGATTGCTAGAAAATATGCAATAGCATAGTGTCCATTTAAAGTTGCATTGTAAGGAAAGTTTTTCCGCATTTATTAAATAACTAAAAATTTTTTTTGCTTTATTTTATATCTCCTTGCAATGATATTTATGGAAAATTGATGTTTGTATGGTTCTAGCAATAATGAAAATATGAATTTGATTCTTTCATTTGTGGTAGTGTGTAAATTTACCAAATAAGGAAAGATTCTCATCAACCAAGTTTCAATTGGACCGAAACTTGGAATCATGCAAGTTGTATATTATGATGAATGAGAACTTTCAGCTTTGGAAAATTAAGACTAATCCCTTGTTCACATGTATATGTGAGTCAAGTGAGGGACTAAGGGATCGAATACACATTCTTGTGCACTAGTCAAGTCCACCACAAAAGATTGATAAGACTATTCGTCATGATTTACAAAGGTTTAGTAAATATGGTTATACTTACAAGATAAGTATAATTCTGAAACATTGGAAAGACTTCGATGTATGGCAGGACGGATGAGAAGAATCAAATTAGGCAGAAGGATAAAAGTTTCTCAAATCTGAAAAGATGGGAGAGCACTTTAGTATCATGTTTTGTGTTCATTTTAATGATTAAGAAACCATGTCACAATTGGTCATCTAGAGACATCTTAGTGCATTCATATGGCTAAGAAGAGGAATCAAGAATTGCTGAAATGGTTAAATCAAGAAGATGAGTCAAACTTCATTCCAAAAACAATTCTTAGAGTCATACTCCAAGATTGTAACTTGAGTGACATATCTTAAAGAAAGTTTTATAACACTAGTCAAATGTAAGAGTAAAGTGTATCCCACTCTTGTACATTTGAAATTGGTAAGTTGTGATGTTTTGGATAAAACAGAGACCAACTTAAGGCCAACTGTGTGAAGTGTTTGTCTTGATAAAGAATCTGCACTATCTCTTGAAAATTTGGCAAGTGAGTCTTATATGTCAAGAGGGTAGTGGGAGTCTTAAAGATCTTGGAAATACTTCCGGATATAATCAAGAAAGAAAAACCTATAGTTTATCACTAGCACACGACTTGAGGTTTATAACCTATCGTGTTGACATATTCCTATTTCTGTGCCCATTCCAGTTAAAGTTGGCTTTGCATATGAGTTCTGAGAGTTCTCAATTGGTTGCATAACAGCTTGGAAGCAATGGCAGGCCCATGTGCTACCAGGTGGCAAGAAGTTAAGACTGCACAAGTTCAATCCATAAGAGTTTGGATTTGTCAATAACCTTGTCTTGTGATTATGGTTTTGACAAATTCACATGGATAGGAACACATACACCATAAAATCTAAGTGTCATAAGGTTTCTCTCCGATTCATGAAAATGATGGTGAGGAAACACTTTCACTAAGTAGATTTTAACTTGATAGCAATTGTGATATTTGCATTCTCAAAGTCGTTAGTGGAGCATGTATGGTTAACCGGCACACTAACATGGACTTGTGAGAAATGGCAAAGGTCTAAACAATTGAGACTATGATTACGACATCTCTTTTCATAGTTCTGAAATTGTTTAGACACACATGTGTGCTATCTAAGGAAAGGTGTATGATTTTGATAAAGTTATATCAAAGCATCTCGTATCAGAAATATGAACTTTGGTAAGAAGGTCAATAAAGTATTGATTTCTACAAGACCAGCTGATTTCTGAGTACATGTCGAAAGTAGTGGGAGCATAAGTATTATGCATATAATCATCATGCAAGTGGGAGCATGATAATTATGATAAGTGTTGCAAGTGAGCAATGTTAATTATAGAAAACAAAAGGGTTTCAATTCGGAAAAGTTGTTTTGCTATAATTAAGGGAGAGGAAATTATACTTCACTTCAATTCTAAAAGCTTAGATTGAGGTTTTAATCATATTTAGTCAAGGATATATATATGAATTTCATGTTGGAATGGCTCAACATAAGGAAATTCTATATATGGGTCCATTATTTGCGTTCTAAAATTCGATTATGATTGCGGCATCCCTCTTCATAATCTGAATTATGAGAACTTGGCAAATAGAAATAGAAATATTATAGCAAAAGACTGGTCTAGTATCATGTCTTTATGAATCGTGTCCCATATGCTTTGGATATAGGATCGATTGCATGTGCTATAATATTCATCTGTTCTAAATTTTTCCAAAATGCCTAGAGCATTAAGAGGGGAAAGTAGGAGAACTGGATATGACTAATTTGATTAAGCAATTATCGAGGACAATCTAAGGTTTACCAAAGATTGGTTGCTCAGGGACAGTTGGAAGTATAGTGTTAATTTTGGAAGGACCATATTGACATATTCTGAAAAGTGGCAACTCTTGTTCAAGAGTAATAGTCAAAAGGGAATCTGGAAATGTTCCCATAGGTGGAAGCTATTCATTAAATCTGTGTGAGATTAGGAAACTTATTGCAAGAAGAATGTTCAAAGCAATGAATATGAGACTTCGTTTCCATGGAATTGATCTCCATTGGAATACTCTGTAGTGTCTGTTGACAAGTCTTTATAACTTTGTGCATAATCATTACAAGAGGACCACTGCATATAAGTTTAGAATCTAACAGATTTAAGCAAATGCCAGGAATCTGGGATTCATGCATTTGCAGTATGGATTTGGGATTGTGAAATGAGAATCATTGGAAGTATGTTCAATCGATATATTTCAAAGAGTAAAGAGCATAGACAAACTTAGTGTGCATACTTGATGCATTGCATAACTAATGTTGAGACAAACATAGTGTGTATACTTGGTGTATGGCATGACTAGTGTTTAGAAAACATAGTGTACATGCTCGGAGCATGGGACAACTATTGTTTTTAATTCAAGTATAAAGTTGATAGTTTGAAACAGTATACAATGAATAATGTGCAATCAATATGGTGATAAATAAGAGGTGTTTTTATTTATATTCATAAGTTATGAGACCATAGTTGATTCGATTATTCTTGTGTTTCACTTTGCATGTTTTGACTTCCAGAATAAGTAAGTCGTTCTTCCTGAATGACTAAGTTATTCAAACCATCCACAGTCGGTCATATGTTGGAAGTAGATATGAATCAAGACTGTCATGGTTTGGATTGTAGAGGTCTAAGATGTTGGACAAAGTGGTGGTACAACACTCATGAGTGCTCATAAGTTCTAAGTTTTGGATTCAACCCACGCTCACTGGTATCACACTATGGAATTTTATCTCGAGTGATCGTGAGACGGTAATATCATATAAGTCTTCAAACCTAGAGACATGACTTGTTGCCTATGAATTGGTTATATATTGATCGTACGAAAACGCATTGGTAACTCGTTGTTATAAACCGTGCCTTTGTGTATGATTCAACAAGTAGTAGAACAAGGATATGAGTCGAAGTTTATCTGTTCCTTCTTGGATTAGAAGTGATATCTGGGCCCCACGATGATTTTGTTTTGACCTATGTACCGGGCCCGGTCAGAACTAAATTGATGTGTTCACTTAAGTTCTATGTCAAACAAATCGAAAATCGGGAAACAAACTGCTGGACAATAAGTAAGACATTGTTCCATGTATTTGTCCGACTGATATCTAGAATAGAGGATTATATGATCACTTATCTTAAATGGAATATCATCATCATCTCATTTCCGCGAGACCTTGAAAAGAACTACGATTGCTGGTCGTTTCCTGAAGTCATACTTGCAGTTATAGTTATTAGACTTATCCAAGTGGGAGACTGTTGGATTAGGTGTCTAAGTTCATAACTATTTCTGGGTTGTACATGACCCGACCCGGCATGGGCTATTTGGGTTGCATGGCATCATGCATTTGGATAAACTAAAATGAGAGAAATAACACTTATGGTTTATTAATATATTATAAGTTCTAATATATATTAATAATATTATTTAATTAGTTTTGATCAAGAATTAATCTAGTATTAATTAAGTGATCAAAAGATGACTAATTAAATATATGGGTTGATTATGTAAATCATCCATAACTTGTATAGTGGGCTAAAGGCTCCATGGATTACCAAGTTGGGCTAAGGTCCATAGGATGCTCCATGGGAGTTACAAACCAATGGGTCATGGAAATGAAGAATCATGTTACATTATGGTTTACATGGTGTAACCCTAATTGTAACACACTATATAAGGATCAACATGTTCACCAAAATCGGACACTTAAGCAAGAGTGAGAGGGCATAGCCGATTTCTAAGTGTGTGACATTTCTCTCAAAGTTTATTCCAAGGGCATTTGGTGTTGTGTGAAACATTTGAGGCATCACACTTGGGGTGCTAGGCTCTCAAGGTTTTCAAGGAATCAAACCAATTACAAGGTATGTAACTCTAGCTATCTTTTATGTTAAAATGTTCCCATGTATGCTAGATAGGATTATGAACCTTGGGAAAAGTATTTTGCATGTATATTAGTCAAACATAGATCCAAGGTTTCTAGGGTTGCATGAACACCTTAGGAGTGTTAGAATGCTCAAAACCCATCACATGCAATATTCCACTTTTGAGACTAATGCAGTCCGTTTCGCTTTTTGTTATGCTCTCGTAAGAACTCCTGAAGACGAATCTCCTATTACTTGTGTTTTTGGATGATCTCTGGTCCATTTGGTCAATGGAGGGTAATTAGGATCATATGTTGGATCCAACTGAGCATTCACTTCTTCAAACTCTGACTGCACATCCGAATCATCATTCGTATTTTCATTCTCCCCCTCGAATGATGTATGTTCTACTTCTTCATTCGGAATAGGATTCTCCATCTAGAGAGTACTTTCGTGAGTCACTTATGGAGTTGAATGATCCCACTGAAAAGGTGTATCAGGTGTGGAGGTTGATGTAGAACCCTCCCCTTGCGGTGTAGCATTCGCACCTTTTGATTGAGATGGAAGCTCAGAGTTTGTCGGAGTGGGGTGTTCGTGTTCCATATCTTTCTCATCATCATCAATGATTTTCTTCAGTTCTTCTTCCTTGTTGTCTGCTGCTTTGGATTCCGAGGAGATTGCCTTTTCTAGCTCATCGAATAAGTTCATGAACTACTCGTAGAGATTAGAGAATGGGATTGTAGCTAGATTCGGTTTGGGAAAGATCTCCTTTGATTGATTGTCATTCTTCTGATACTTCTTCAAATAATTTTCATCGAATGTGACATAGTAGGTTTCTTCTATCTTTTTGGAATTTTTGTTGAGAACTCTATATGCCTTAGAAGTCAGAGAATACCCCAAGAAAATACCTTCCTCAGCCTTCACATCGAATTTGTTCCTTTGCTCCTTAGAATTGAAAATAAAGCACCTAGAACAAAACATATGAAAGAACTTGACATTAGGTTTTCTATTATTCAATATCTCATAGGGAGTGATAGAGAATTGCTTTTCAACCCCTATCCAAGGATGAGATTGCCAACGAACCATTTATGGTTTATGGCAAGCCGTCTGGTTTCGTTTCAGGCGGATTTATTAATGTTGAAAGTACTAACATTTCTACTTCCCCTACAGATCAACCCTTAGATCAGGCGAAGCATGGAGTTGGTGTTTCTGTTTCTGTTTCTAATTCTGATATTTCTGTTTCAAATGAAAAGGTTTATGTTTCTGATGTTAAGTCTAATAATGTTTTGTGTGATGTTTCTACTTCTGCTACTGTTGAATTTAATTTCTTTGATATGTTTGATGAACTGTTTGGTAATTCTGATGCTTGTGATTCTCATGAAAAACCATCAATCCCACAAGTCACACCATCTGAGGCACCCTCACTTATCTCACAACCTATTTCTCATGCATGTTCTTCTGAGAAGAGTAAGAGTGTCTGTCAAGAAAATAAATCTGAGAAACGCAGTACAAGTTCAAATAATAAACAGATTTGTTTTAATTGTGGTGTTGGTGGTCATATAGCTAGGAATTGTCAAAATAGGATCTTTGTGAACTATATGTCACCAAGAGGAGAGAATGAATCTCGAGGAAGGTCTTTAATTAGAAAATCCTCAAGAACTCGTTCTCGAAATGATGATTGGAAAGATGATCGAAGCAGAAAAAGGACGGTTTTTCAAAAGAATAAAAGGTTTTTTACTAACAAATCTCCAAATAGTTTGCCAAAACCGAACAAGGCTCCGCCAAGATCGGTTTCGTCAAAAAGCAATTCTGGGTCTTCCACTTCTGGTAGAACAATTGGGAGCCCAGGTCATTACTGTCCTGGGTTTCCTTTTCGCTTTCTCTGATTTATCCTTTAATGTTTTCAAATTAGAATCCTCATTCCTAATCACTTTAGAGGATGGTAATGATGGATTGGAAATTGATTTGGGCATCCAATGATATTTAGGTTTTAAAACATTCTCAGGTGGTTTCGTCAAAAAACAATTATGGGTCTTCCACTTCTGGTAGAACATCCAGAGGCTCAGTGCAAACTCATAAGAAACCTATTTCAAAACCACCTGAGAATGTTTTAAAACCTAAATATCATTGGATGCCCAAATCAATTTCCAATCCATCATTACCATCCTCTGAAGTGATTAGGAATGAGGATTCTAATTTGAAAACATTAAAGGATAAATCAGAGAAAGCGAAAAGGAAACCCAGGACAGTAAGTACTTGGGTTCCCAAATCAAAATGATTCCGCTCATTTTGCAGGGACAGTTGTGGAGGAATGTCGTTCGTCCTTGGTACGTCGACAGCGACTGCTCCTGGCATATGACTGGAGACATCTCCCAATTGAGCGATATTCAATCTTTTAATGGGGGTTATGTTTCCTTCGTGGGCGGAGATGGTGGCAAGATCACTCAAAGAGGAACTGTTACAAATGGAGTGCTAAGCTTTGAGAATGTCAACTTTTCTCCCGAGTTAAAGCACAGCTTGTTGAGTGTTTCCCAAATTTACGACAAAGGCTATTCTACCCATTTTACCGATAAAGAATGCATAATTCTCAAGCCAGACATTGTCATCCCGGAAGAGTGGATTCTCGTCAAATCTAAGCGGGATGGGAATGCTTACATTATTGACATGAACAGCAACATCCCTGAACAAGTCACTTGCCTATTTTCAAAAGTCTCCGAACAAAACGCAATGCTGTGGCACCGACGACTTGGTCATGCTAATGCGAAAAACCTGAATCGCCTTGCTAAGAATGAGATGGTCCGAGGCTTACCTGTCAGAGACTTTATTACATTTGAGAAGTGTGTGTCCTGTGCTCAAGGAAAACATCATAGAAAACCACACCTGCCCAAGCAAGTCAACTCAATTAGTCAGGTGCTTCAACTATTGCATATGGACTTATTTGGTCCGGTCAACGTCCTGAGCATCAATAGAAGCACGTATTGTCTAGTTGTGATCGATGATTTCTCTCGGTTTACGTGGGTCTTCTTCTTATCTAACAAAGCGGTGGTTGTTGATCTGATAAAGAAGTACATTGTGATGATTGAGAAACAAACCAACAACCAAGTGAAGGCGCTTCGTACTGACAATGGAACTGAGTTCAAGAATGCAGTTCTTGACCATTTTTGCGCAGAAAAGGGGATCGTGCGTCAATACAGCTCTGCTCACACGCCTCAACAAAATGGCGTTGCTGAAAGGAGAAATAGAACTTTAAAAGACGCTGCAAGGACAATGCTATGTGATTCACAATTACCTGTTTTCTTTTGGGCCGAGGCGATTAACACTGCTTGCTACGTGCAAAATCGTGTTCTAATCAACAAAGCACAGATGAAGACACCGTATGAGATTCTCTATGGACACACTCCTTCAGTCAGCCATTTCTGTGTATTTGGCTGCCCTTGCACCCTTCTTCACTTGGAATCCAACCCTAAATTCAATGCCAAAGCCGATGATTGTTACTTTATAGGATATGCTACGCGCACTGTGTATAGGGTTTACAACAAGAAGACTAAGCAGATTGTTGAATCCTATGACGTGCGCTGGTTGGAGGAGAATGAAACAGACGCTCGAGTGGGTCCTGACTGGATATTTGATTACACATCGCTTTTAAAATCCTTAAATGTGTCTTCAGATGGTTCGAATGGATCCTCTTCTGGTTCGAAGATTGTTTCTGAAGACGAAGACGAAGAAGTTGTTTACATACCTCCAACGGTTGAGGGGGAGTCCTCTGCTCCATCTGAGGGGGAGTCCTCTGCTCCACCTGAGGGGGAGTCATCTGATCGACCTACTAGTCCAGAGTCTAAAGTTCAAGATGGAACTCTTGATGCTTCCGCTGAAAGAGAGTTCATGTCTAGATAGTTCATGTCTAGAGATGCTTCCGCTGTCAATCCAACTTTTATGGAACTACTATTTCCTGAAGAAATTGCTAATGAGTTTGTAGCAGATCCATCCAATGTGGATCAATCAACAAATGATGGAGGTTTCAACATTCACACTCTTCCTGTTTCACTCAATGATATCAGCCAAGACATTCCTTCAAGAATGCAATGCGATCATCCGATCGATAACGTCATTGGCCAGATGGGTGACGGAGTTAAAACTAGAAGTCAGAGTGGAGATGTAAATGCATGTCTCTATTCTTGCTTTATATCTCAAATAGAGCCCAAGAACGTTGACATGGATTTGAATGAGCCCAGCTGGGTAGATGCGATGCATGAAGAGCTAAATCAGTTTGAAAAGCTCGGGGTTTGGAAGTTGGTTAAGTTACCGAAGGGCAAAAGGTCTCTTGACACGCGTTGGGTCTATCGTAACAAGCAAGACGATTCTGGTGTAATAGTGCGCAATAAAGCAAGGTTGGTGGTTCGCGGGTTTCGAAAAGTTGAGGGTCTTGACTATATTGAGGTTTATGCTCCTGTGGCTCAATTGGAGGCTATTCGTATCTTTCTCGCATATGCTTCCTACATGAACTTCACGGTCTACCAAATGGATGTCAAGACTGCCTTCTTGTATGGCAAGGTGAAGGAAGAAATTTATGTTGATCAACCCCCTGGGTTCGTTAACTCCAAGTTTCCTAATCATGTCTACAAGTTGGACAAGGCATTATATGGGTTACATCAAGCTCCTCGAGCATGGTATGCGACTCTAACAAAGCACTTGCTCGAGCATGGATAATCTCGCGGCACTATTGATCAAACTTTATTCATCAAGCATGTTGGTAATGATCAGATACTAGTCCAGATGTACATTGATGACATTATCTTCGGGTCTACCAGTCCACAGCTTTGTAAAGAGTTTGAAGGCATGATGAAAAAGCGGTTTGAGATGAGTTCACTGGGTGAAATGACCATGTTTATGGGGCTTCAGGTCAAACAAAATTCAACCGGAATCCTGCTACATCAAGCTAAGTATGTGGAGGATATTCTTGAGAAGTTCGGGTTTCAAGACGCAAAACCTGCATCGACACCAATGGCTGAAAGACCCCTGCTGAATCCAGATATTGATGGCGAATCCGTAGATCAGACACACTACAGGTCGATGATCGGATCGTTGATGTATCTTACTGCAAGTCGTCCCGACATCATGTTTGCAGTTTGTCAATGTGCTCGCTATCAGGCTAATCCTAAATTCTCTCATCTTATTGTTGTCAAAAGAATTTTTCGGTATATCAAAGGCAGCCCAAAATTGGGTCTTTGGTATCCGAAAAATTCTGAATTTGATTTATATGCTTTTACTGACAGTAATTATGGAGGCTGTGAGCTTGACAGGAAATCAACATCAGGAGGGTGCCAATTCCTTGGCGATAGGCTGGTGTCGTGGCAGTGCAAGAAACAGCATACCGTCTCTACCTCAACAGTAGAAGCGGAATACGTTGCTGCATCTGCCTGCTGTTCTCAAGTTATCTGGATCCAACATCAGCTGTTGGACTACGGTTTGAATTATCTAGAAACCCCAATTCACTGTGATAATGAGGCCGCAATTCAAATCACTAAAAATCCGGTCCAACATTCCAAAACCAAGCACATTGATATCAAAATTCACTTTATCAGAGATTGTTATGAGCGCTCGCTCATTAGGCTAGAACAGGTTGCCACTGCCAATAATGTGACGGATCTGTTCACCAAGCCTTTTAACAAAGCTCGATTCGATGTGCTTGTGGGATTTTTAAAAATGATTCGTTTTGAGGATTAAATTTTTGTTATTCATTAGATTAATTTAAATTTGCGCATTTTAGTCATTTCATTCTCACCCATGCACAAATTTAGGGGGAGAAATAAAAACAAAACAAAAAATTAGAAAGTTTTAAAAATCCAAAAACATTAAAAAAAATCAGAAAATCCAAAAATATGGTGTTAATGAAATCTGCTTGAGGGAGATGTTTTGGGAAGTGATATAATCATGTGATAACAGACAATCTGAATCTGTGTAAGGGACTGAATCTGAATTGTCTAGGCTCTGTGTTCGATGCGCTGGTAGGCACGAAAGATTAAAATGGACTTGACTAGGCATTAATGAACTTAAGGAATCTAGAGACTTGAAAAATCTTGACCTAGATAGATCCATTTAGCCTGACAATACGACGCTCAAATAGGTTGAGCAGGGAGATATACATGATAATCCACCGGTCATATTAAAGTTATCCGTATCTAGAACCGTGGTTTAACTCTTCCTCGATGTACAGACTTTGTCCATAATTCCGGTATTGATGGGGCGACTGGGGAATTCCGATAAAGTAGGTCTGTAGAAAATTATTTTCTTGCTTTCCTTCTGTTAGTGATATGTTGCCTCCTCTGCGTGATTGAAATACATCCGACCTGGACTGCAACATATGCAATTCTATTTCTCTGCATCTTCTATCTATGCAATTCTTCCTGTCTGTTAGTCATATGCTGTCTCCTTTGTGTGATTGAAATACATCCGACCTGGTACACAGCATATGCACCATTCTACTTCTCAATCCCTCTAAATCTGGTTAGTCATATGTTTCACCCTCTGCGAGATTGGAAGAGATCCGACCTGGATGTATAGCAGATGCATTCTAAATCTGACTTCTCTCATAATAATTGTCTGCTCACCTAAAGTAAGAAGTACTTTGGAAGTTCCTAATTATTGGGGTATGTCAGGAAGCGGGAAACATGTTTTAGTACATTTATAATTGAACAATCACTAGGTTGTCTGTAGATCTCGCTACTTAATTTAGGTGGACAATATATTTGGTCGTCGTCAGCTGAATGGTCCTTAAGGAATATTATCTAGGAACTTAGGATCACATTGTCTTGTCACTTATAGTATGTCCTAATTTTGTCACAATCTCTCGTGTTTAAGTGGACCACAATATCGGCGATTGACCAGATCTATTCATGAAGGGATAGGTACTGATAAACGGATAAAGGCTGTTTAAAAACTTTGATCCCAAATCACTCTTAAAGTTAGATATCATTTTATTTTTGTTAAATTTGTTCATAGTTTTCTTCTAATTTAAATATTAGGGGAGAATTAAAAATTTTGAAAACCAAACAAAAATCAAAAAATTAAACATCCAAAAATAGTGTTATTTCTGTTTTATTTCTTTTTCAGAAAATACGAAAAATCAAAAAATAGTGTGTACTAAATTTTCTTTTAGTTTTGTTTTGTCTTGAAAAGTGAATTCAGGTGTAGATGAGACTCATGGAGTTTGTGTCGAAGATTTCTGAGCCAAGGCTTCATCCGTGATCATCGAAGAATTCGCATTCGAAGGAGCAAGAAATGAAGATTATTCTTTCGACATTCAATCCTTCAACCCTAGAAGCAAGGTGAAGCTGCAATTGAAGATTATGTGACGGATTGCATTTAAGCCTCCTCAATCAGTCTGCTGCTATCTTGAACCTGCTGAAGTGATCCAGAAGATTTTTTCTCTCTGATGTTCTCTCTGAAGATTCTCAAGCCGAAAGCGCTATCTTTCAAGAATCAGTACGTCAAGCCTCCTCACCCAATGTGCGTTAAATGTCAAATTCTGAAGAAATGCCCAACTGCTCAAGATGAAGTCATTTATTTAAGATTCATCAAGTTCATCTTGAAGCTGTGAAGTCATCGAAGATAAAAGCTGAAGCCAAAGCTCCCCATGAAGATAAACAAGAAAGCCATCTACTTTTTAGGGGGAGATTGTTGGGTCATTTAAGAAAAGAAAAGAAAGCTATAAACCAAGGGGGAGATTGTTGGGTCAAAAATATGGTTTATACTTTTCTTTTCTAGGCAATTGTACTTTCTGTAATATATTATGAGTTTACGGTCAGGTTTACGGCCAGGTGGGTGTTTACGGCCGTAAACAGGTTTACGGCCGTAAACCCTGTTTACGGCCCAATGGGTGTTTACGACCGTAAACCCATTTACGACCCATGTTTCTCATGTATATATATAGGGGTGAGGGGTGTGAGGAATAGATTGATGAATGGAAGAGAGTGTACGGCCAAGAGAGAGAGAAATGAGCTTAAGTGTGTGTTAGTGTGTGTGAATCTTGTATCCAGATCTTTATTCATATCAATACATACAAGATTCATCATCTTCTTCTTCTCCTTCTCTTCTATTTGATCTGACATCATCCGTTTGATTGGGACTCCGCACCATCAAACGGATCTGATTGATACACAAGCAATTTAGGGACTTACATGATGATTGATCGATTTTGGGTAAAGCATGCTGTTCCGATAGCATCCGCCCAGAAGTAAAGCGGCAGATTCGCAAATGACAACATGGTTCTCGCAACTTCGCACAACGAGCAATTTCGTCTTTCAATGACCCCATTTTGTTGAGGAGTATAATGAGCCGAGAAGTTGTGAGTAACTACTTTTGCAATAAGAAATTTTTCAAACGCTTGGTTTTTTAATTCCGGACCGTTGTCACTGCGAATGTTACGAACCAGCTTTTGCAGTTGTATCTCGATCTGCTTTATAAAATCCTTAAGCTTGGGAGTGGCTTTTGATTTCTGCTTAAGAAAATGCGCCCAGGTAAATCTAGAAAAATCATCAACAATTACATGTATATATCTGTTAACACCAATGCTTTCAATTGCAGAAGGACCACAAAGGTCTATATTCAAGAGTTCAAGTGGTTCTATGACTTTCATATCCACAATTGTTGGATGACACTTCCTGCTCTGTTTCCCCATTTCGCAGGCTGCACAAAGATGTTCTTTATCAAATTTCAAGAGAGGAATCCCTCGCACATGATCACCAAGAACCAGTTTATTGATGTCTTTGAAATTGAGGTGCGAGAGTCTCCGGTGCCACAGCTAACTATCATCTGTAGAAGCTTTCATAAGTAAGCAGATGGTAGGCTTCCCTTTGATGGGTTTCAGATTGAGTGGATACATCTTGCCTTTGCGCTTTGACTTTAGGAGCACTGTTTTGGTCTCCTTTTCGATAATCTCAGCTCCCTCATCATCAAACGGAACTTTTAAACCTGTACCAACCACCAACTGCGAGACACTTATGAGGTTGTGTTGTAAGCCTTCCGCGTATGTGACCTTGCAAATTAACAATTCCCCATTAGTGATCATCCCATAACCCTTGATTTCTCCAAGTGAGTTGTTGTCGTACTTCACTCTTCCACCATCTTTTAACGCTATAAACTCTCTCAGTTCTTCCTTTCTTCCTGTTATATGATGCGAGCATCCACTATCTATATACCATTCGAAGTCAAACTACTCGTCACGAATCACCTACAAAAATCAAAGAGATTTAGGAACCCAAAGTTGTTTGGGTCGACGTGAGGATTTCAAAGAAACAAAAAAAGTAATAGAAACATCAACTAAATAAGATCTTTTGACCAAAGTGGTGCTATCTTTCTTTTTAATTTGAAAAAACAGTGATCCTATTATCTTTTAAGTTCATATCCTTTGTGGATATTTTCCTTTGCTTATTTTGGATCTGTTGCTTGAAAACTTTCTTCTAAACTTTCTTTTCGGACCTCTTAAATAGAATTTTAGGCTCCGAAACTATCTTTCAGTTTCCTTTAACATATTTCGATGTCTGTATGTGAAGCATTCGTGTTAGTGGAGAAGTGAGACTTTGTTTTCTCCATAGATTTCGCATGATTTGAAAATGATGGTTTTTGTAAAACTTTTGTTAGGTATAAGTGTTGTGTCTTTCATAAGGCTTGCTTCTTTCTCGCTGATAAGCATCTGTTCACTACCTCTTGCACGGAGTATGTTTTGGATATGGTTAACAAGTACAAGGGTAACAGAAAAGGTGATAAGAAGTGCTTTTTGGATATGATTCTACGGTATATCCAAGTTCGCAAGGTTTTGCTGAGTGTCAATCCGAAAGTTTTTGAAGTGCAGAAGCGAACTCAACCTTGAAGGAATCTTGCCTCAATCGACGCAAAGGGGGAGATTGTTGGGTATAAGTTTTGCGTCATTATGATTATTAGTTTAGTCCATTTTGTAACTAGGTTGGGCATGTCCACCCGTTATTTATTATTAGGGTTATAGTATTTAAGGTACATGCATGCACCATATTTTGTAACTTTGGAAATAGTCTTGTAACCCTACATGCCTCTACAGTAGCAATTCTTCATCGAGATCTTCTGAGGCTGTGGCTTATAATCATTAAGCACATTTTGATCTATTTGCAGTGTTCATATTCTTTACTTGTTTGAATCTATTTGATCTAACTAGGATTCAATCTTACCAATTGGTATAAGAGCAGGAGACTGTGTAATCTATACGCATCTCTTCTATTGAAAGAAGCTTTTAGGGTTTCCGCTATTATTGGATCTTGTTTCAGCCGTCATCATCATTTTTTCAACTATTGATGCTGATCTTGATCTTAATATTACCCTAATCTTGTTTACACATATGGTGTTGGATAAGGTGTCTAAGTCCATAACTATATTTAGTATGTACTTGACCCGGCTTGGCATGTTCCATTTGGGTTGCATTGACATCTCAACTGTTGGATAGGCAAAATAAGAATAAGGATATTTATGGTTTGTTAATATATTATAAGTTCTAATATATTAATATGAAATCATATTATTTAATTAGTATTGATCAATAATTAATTTGGAATTAATTTTGTGATCAAAAGGTGACTAATTAAATATATGGGGATTGATTTGTAAATCATTCATTCTTATATAGTGGGCTTATGGTCCATGATTCACTAGATTGGACTAGGACCCATTGGGTGCTCCATGGATGCTCCATGGAGGTTAAAACCCATGGATCATGGGGGAAATGAAAAGCCATGCACATTAGGGTTTACATGGTATAACCCTACATGTGGCACACTATATAAGCAACCTCATAAGGAGCAAAATCGGCCACCAAGACAAGACAAGGAGGCCTAGCCGATTTTGTGATCAAAGTGTTCTTCTCTTAAGTTATTCCAAGAGTTGTGGTGTTGTGTAAAACATTTGAGGCATCACATTTGAGGTGCTAGGCTCACAAAGTCTTAAGGAATCCAAGCAACTACAAAGGTATGTCATTCTACTAGTTTTTATATTACAAGTACCCCATTCCATGCTAGTTAGGATGTAAACCTTGGAAAATTCTTATTTGCATGAATATTAGAGAAAACGTAGATCCAATGTTTCTAGGGTTGCATGTATACCATAGGAGTGTTAGAATGCTCAAAACTCATCATATGGTTCATACAGGTTTTGTTCGATATACAAACATGCATTCAAAAGATTCTCACGTTAACTCGATAAATCTCTCAAGCGGCATTGGATCCACAACCAGGATTCCTATCTTATTCCCTAGTGAATATGAAGTGTTGGCGTTGTATTTTGAAGACTACGTCCTTCGCCTATAAGACAATAGCTATCTGATATGGGAAGCCATCACAGTTGGGACGTTTGTTCATATTGGAACTAGGAGAGTAATTAAAACTAAGGCTGACTATAACAAACTTCTTGAAGTGAAGGATGTTCCACAAGATGAGAAGGAAAAGTGAATTAGCAACTTCAAGGCAATGAGGATTATTAGGTGTGCCTACCACCGGACACCTTTCGTTTGGTTAGTTCATGTGATACAACAAAAGCTATCTGGGATAGGCTTAAGGAACTATACTCTACTGACGCTGATCTGGAGCATTCGAATTAAACTTTACTGCTGTTAGAGTTTGGAGCTTTTGTGCAAAAGCATGAAGAAATTTTAGATCAGACCTTCAATTGTTGTAATCATCTTCTCAGCAGGATGATGAAACATAAGATTGGATATGAGCTTATTGAGCAAAAAGTCACGTTCATGAATGGTCTAAGGTCTGAATGGAAGGCTGTTGTTTCTACTGTTAAATCACATGAGCAGTTCAAGAACTACACATTGGCTAAGCTTGTTGGTATCCTAAGGTCACATGAAGATGAAGTAACAAAAGAAGGGAAAATTGTTTCTGGAGTAGGTTTGCTGGCACTTGTAGCTAAGGGTAAGAAGGCTGTAGAAGATGATGATTCAGAGTTTGAGCTCTGCGATTGTGAACTTTCTAGAGAAGAGTTCGCAATGATGGTGTCCAACCCAAAGAGGTTCGCAAAGAAAACTTCAACAGGAACAAGAACCGAAACTGGTAGGGGCTACAACTCTGAGAATGTAAAAGAGGAGAATGCAAACAGTTCTCAGAAAGAAGAGGACGAGAAGGAGAAGAAGCTCATGTGAGACTCTGGCTATGATTGTAACTACTGTTATGGAAAAAACCACTTAGCCAAGGAATTCATGCTGCGAAGGTTGAACGAGAAGAAGGAAGGAGAAGACGATGAGACATACTATCTTCGAAAGCTCGATGAGATAAAGAAGAAAAAGAATGCTGATTTGGAAGATGAGGAAGATGAGGAGGTTCGCAGGCCTACTCATGGAAGAAGTTTCGTAGCGAAGGAAGAAGATTTGCAGTTTGGAGGTAGATGCTTGATGGTGACGAATGATGTGTCAGGACTTAGAGGATATGCTACCGACGATGACCGTGTTTCTGACATTTGCTTCACTGCAAAAACTGTTCCTGAACAAATAAGCGAGTGCGAGCAGGTCATCAACAAGGTAAACTCTATTCTCGAGACTCTAAATATACCCATATCTCGTTACGAAACTGAACTAAATGATTTAAGATACACTTTTTCAAGTTTTAGTGACAGTTTAAAAAGAACTCGTTTAACAAACTCTAACTTAACCGATCAAATCAACAAGATTTCGTCAAAGAGTGAGGAGAGACGTATGTGGATAGAGAAGATAGAGTCTGATTTATCTAAGTCTAGGGATGAGTTAATTTACTTGCAACGGGATAATTTAATACTTTTGAAACAACGTAAAATTTTCTATTTGATTGCGAAAAGGCTTTATTTTAATATTACTCACTTGCATCTTGATTGTGAGATTGGTAAGAAAATTCACAAAATGATCTTACCATTCCTTGAGCTAAAGGAAGATGAAATCGACGCTGACTGCTATAAGTGCGAGTCCATTGTCACATCTGACGAAGTTTCAGACGCTTACAAGGTAGGACTGGACAAAATTGAATCATACATTAATTCTAAATATCACAAGAATATGATAACGCAGCTTTTGGATGAAAATGATAAACATAAAATTAAAACTGACACTGTGCAAAAGTTTGAGTCATTGAGTAGAAATTTGATTTCAGATATTAAACTTAATGTTGAAAACACATCTGAATTGGACGATGACAGTGATATGAGTGAAATCTCTGTAGAAGATGAGGTTGATTGGTCAGAGTTTATTAAAACCGAACCTGAACCTGCGAAAGTCCTAATTTCTGAAAATTCAGTTGAATTCGCACGCTTTTCTGTAAATAAATCAAACGTTTTGAAAGAAAAAGTTGTTGTTTTTCAAAAGGTCCATACCGTACCTAACCAAGTTTTTGCAACGAAAGAGCTGAATAAAAATCAAACAGCTGAATTAACGTCACTGGTTGAAGAAGACAACACAGATGGATGTGATGACTACTTTTGGTAAGCTCCAATCGATAATGCTAACGAAACTGTAGGCCTTTCAGAAAGGACCTCTTGGAGAGTGAAAGGACGATATGTAGCCGAACCATAAAATAAAGTGAATGCGAACTACAAAAAAGGGAGTCCCAGTGGAACTAAGGATGCTACCAGTGATACATCATCTGATCAGAACGAAAGTATAATCAAAAAGCCGAAAGCGAAGACTAATATCCACAAATCCTCAGAGCAGTTTGCAGTTCAGAAATGTCAAAGGAATGTGAGATACAACAAAAATCTCAAGGAAAGAAAGCAGTTCTGGCAATCAAAGATTCACAACTACGTTCGTAACGAAAAACCTTCCAGTCGAACTGCGAAAGTCTCTTCACATGCGAATCCTAGGAGTTCTTCGCGAAACCAACCTCAATCTTCACAAGTATCAAAACGACAAGCTTTTCATAAAAATGATTTTCCAAAAAACACGAAACCTATGGAGAAACCGAAACCTTGTTTTTCTAAACCTAAAGTTTCGCATCCTGAGAGAACATCGCAAGATGTTAAGGGAAAATGAAAAATAGTTTCGAGTCCACAAATTCCAAACACAAGGATTGAGTCTAACTCAAAGAAACTTGAGAAACAGTTCGTGAAGAATCAAATCAAAAATAAACAAAAACAATCGTCTTCAAAAGATACAAACTTAAAAGATAATAGGATTAAGGTGTTTCAAATAACAAAGAAAGATAGCACCACCTTAGTTAAGCGTACTTATATGGTTGATTTTGAAATTACTTATCCTCTTTATGTGAAAGGCTCACGAGGACCCAAACAACTTTGGGTTCTTAAATCTGCTTGATTTTCGCAGGTGATTCGTGATGAGCAGTTTGACTCAAAATGGAACATCGACAGTGGCTGCTTGCGTCACATGACAGGCAGAAAGGAGGATTTGCGTGAGTATAGAGAACTGAAAGATGGTGGAAGAGTGAAGTTCGGAAATAACTCCCTTGGAGAGATTAAAGGATATGGGATGATCACTAACGGAGAATTTTCTATTCGTAAAGTGGCATATGTAGAAGGACTGCAACACAATCTTATAAGTGTTTCGCAGTTAGCTGTTGGCACAGGATTGAAAGTTTCGTTTGATGACGAAGGATCAGAAATCATTGAGAAAAAGACAAAGTCAATGCTTCTAAAATCAAAATGCAAAGGTGAAATGTACCCAATGAACATGAATCCTATCCGAGGGAAGCCTGCCATTTGCCTACTGACGAAAGCACCTACAGATGATAGTTGGCTATGGCATTGAAGACTTTCGCACCTCAACTTCAAAGATATCAACAACCTTCTTCTTGGTGATCACGTGCGAGGACTTCCTCTATTAAAATAAGACAAGGACCATCTCTATGCTGCATGCGAAATGGGGAAGCAAAGCAGGAAGAGTCATCCAACTGTAATGATTACGAAAGTCATTGAACCACTCGAACTTTTGCACATCGACCTTTGTGGTCCTTCTGCGATTAAAGTATTGGTGGTAATACGTATATTCTCGTTATTGTAGATGATTTTTCTCGTTTCACTTCAATTTATTTTCTTAAGCAGAAATCTGAAGCCACTCCAAAGTTAAAAGCCTTCATAAAGCAGATTGAGTTACAATTGTGAAAGCTGCTTTGCAACATTCGCAACGACAACGGTTGGAATTCAAAAAGCAAGTGTTTGAAGAATTTCTGGCTGCGAAAGGAGTAACACATAAATTTTCTGCTCCTTATACTCCACAACAGAACGGGGTCATTGAAAGGCGAAACCGCTCATTGTGTTAAGCTGCGAGAACCATGCTTTTTTTTTGCGAATTTGCCACTTTACTTCTGGGCCGAAGCGATTGGAACTGCATGCTTCACCCAAAACTGTTCAATCCTCAACAAGCGATTTTCTCTCACTCCTTATGAAATCATAAACAAACAAAAACCTAATGTAAAGTTTTTCCATGTGTTTGGTTCCAGGTGTTTCATCTTCAACTCTAAAGAAAAAAGGAACAAATTCGATGTGAAAGATGAAGAAGGTATATTCTTGGGATATTCGTTGACCTCCAAGGCATATAGGGTTCTCAACAAAAGATCTAAAAAGATTGAAGAAACCTACTATGCCAGATTCGATGATAATTATTTAAAGAGGTTTCAGAAAGCTGATAGTCAAACAAAGGAGATCTTTCCACAAGCGAATGCAACAACAATTCCTCTCTCTACTCTCTACGTTGAATTTATGAATCTTTTCGACGAGCCAGAAAAGGCAATTTCGTCCGAGTCCAAGGAAGCTGACAACAAAGTCGACGAATTGAAGCAAATCATTGAGGACGCTATAAAAGATATGAACCAAGATCCACAAAGTGCGAATATCCCTCAAGCTATGAACACAACAGTCCAGGGGGAGAGTCGTCTTCAACCACAACACCGAATGCACCTGTTCAGGGGGGAACGAAACCCTTGATGTCAGTTTAGAACTACCTTTCCAGGGGAGAATCCGAATCCAGAAGATGACAATCATACATCATTCGAGGGGGAGAATGGAAATGCGAATGATGATTCGGATGTATAATCAGAATTTGATGAAGTGAATGCGGAATTGGATCCATCATATGATCCAAAATACCCTCCATTAGCTAAATGGACCAAAGATCATCCGAAAACTCAAGTCATTGGAGATTCGTCTTCAGGCGTTCTTACGAGAGCTCAACAAAAGGCGAAGCGAACTGCACTATTCTCTAAAGTGGAATTTTGCATGTTTAATTCGTTCATCTCCAAAATTGAACCTAAAAATCTTCTAATTACTCTTGATCACTCTGATTGGGTGAAAGCTATACAGGAGGAGCTCAATGAGTTCGAACGAAACAAGGTCTGGAGACTTATTCTCACTCCAAAACATGCATCTGTTGTTGGTCTCAAATGGGTATTTTGCAACAAGTTGGACAAAGAAGGTAACGTCATACGAAACAAGGCACGACAGGTTGTCAAGTGGTGTTGCCAGGAAGAAGGCATCGACTACGAAGAAACCTTCACACCAGTTGGAAGGTTGGAATCTGTTCGTATCTTCTTGGCTTATGCAGTGCACAAGAACTTTAAAGTATACCAGATGGATGTCAAATGTTCATTTTAAATGGGGAACTTGAAGAGACAGTGTATGTGGAGCAACCACCTGGGTTTATAAATGAAAAATATCCCAACCACTGATATATCCTGGAAAAAGCGGTATATGGTCTGAAGCAAGCTCCAAGAGCCTGGTACGAAACACTTACTCGTTTTATAAAACAGGCTCAGTTGAAACAAGGTTCGGTCGACCCAACCTTCTTTCCCAAGAAAGATGGTGACCACTTGATGATCGTCCAAATCTACGTTGATGACATTATTTTCGGATCAACTAACTCAAGCTTAACTGCTGAGTTCCGAAAATTGATGGAAACGAAGTTTGAGATGAGCTTCATGGGTCCGATTAACTTTTTCCTTGGCTTGAACATAAGGTAGAGTCAGGAAGGAATCTTCATAAATCAGGAAGCTTATATGAAGATCTTGCTCGCTAAGTTTGGAATGGTGGGAGACTCAAAAGTGAAGGTTCCAATGGCATTCGGAACGAAACTAACTCAATCTTTGAAAAAACCGGCTGCAGATATGACACTTTATCGTCAAATGATAGGTTCACTAATGTATCTAACTGCTAGTCGACCATATATCATGTTTTCCGTTTGTTATTATACTAGGTTTCAAGCTAATCCTCGGGAACCTCACATGATTGCTGTCAAGAACATATTCATGTATCTTAAACGAACATATTCACTTGGAATATGGTACCCCTCAATGTATGGTTTCTTTGTGCAAGAATTTTCGGATGATGATCTTGGAGGAAGCGGGTTCGATAAAAAGTGTACAACTGGAGGATGCCAATTTCTTGATGGAAAACTTGTCAGTTGGCAGTCCAAAAATCGAACCTGTGTTTCCTTATCAACAGTTGAAGTCGAGTACATTGCTGCTGCCTTTTGCACTTCCCATGTCATATGGATTCAAAGTCAACTTCGTGATCATGGCCTGAACATGAAATGAATCCCACTATATTGTGACTCCGAAAGTGTCATTCGCATTTGTCACAACCCAGTGCAACACTCAAAGACGAAACATATAGCACTGATGTATCACTCCATCAAAGATCATGTGGAAGATGGTAATGTTGAGATACATTTTGTTAGAGCCTCTGATCAATTAGCTGACATATTCACAAAAGCCCTACCTGAACCTACATTCAATCGTATTGTTCAAGGCTTAGGAATGATGGAAGCTGAATCAGTTCCAAAACCACTTTCACTTTCATAGTGACACTTTCGCTTTCGCGGTCTATAGGATGTCCTGCGAATCGATGCGAACGCTCGCAGTAATTCGCAGTCATCTTTTTGTCATGCGAATCGGTGCGAACGCTCGCAATAATTCACAACCTTCTTTTATCTTGCGTATCCATGCGAAAGGTCGTAGTGTCTCACGGTCAACTGTTCATTCGTGGTTTGGAGCTTTTTATATCCTTATGTATATTATGTATTTATGTTCAAAAATACAAAAATATTTTATTTGTTTCTGTTTTAATTTTTTTTTCAGAAAAATCAAAAATCCAAAAATATTTCCATTATGTTTTTATTTCTTTTTCAAAAAAAAAAATACAAAAATATTTTCTTTATTTTCTTCTCTTTCATTTTACTTATTTCAAAAATTCCAAAAATATTGGATAATTGAGCAGGTTTCATATCAAGAATCTTGGTGATCTCAATTACGAATGATGGGGCACGTATAAACTTTCTTATCTATTTACTAGTTAAGTGTCCCTAGAAGCATGCTGCTGTATGTTGTCCAAAGCCTCAATGACTCTATGTTGAAGCCTTAATGATTCGATAACACGAATCGTTTCTTCCCAATTAGGCTGTTCATTCACATAAGTCTCAAGCTACCTTACTCTTCTCATTATGAGTTAAGAGTTCGCTGCTTGGTCACTTTCGCATAGTAGAGGTACACTATTTTCTTTGGAACCACCTCATACTCTTCTCCATCACTTTCACATTCACCAATGTAACCCTCGAGACTCTCAGATATTACCACTGAGGTTTATGGTTACACAACTTCTATGTTTATGATCTTCAATTCGTTATCAGCACAAATTGAGTGAAACCCAAAATCCAATACATATCTAAGATTTGACGGTGAACAATTAAACGTTCTAGCTTTTCACCAAGGAATTAACGAAACTCCACTTTCATGGTTTGTACCTAGAAATCTCTTTTTATTTTGCGAGATCTTAATGAAATGTTCTAGTCCTAAGACGTTTCTTCCCAATAGATACAAATTTATTTTTCTCGAGATTTCTAAACATACCCTTACTACTTTTAAATAATTCCAAAGCATACTTGTTCAATTGACTACACCAGCAAACAAGTACTTTATTCGAACTTACAGACTTATATCAAGTTTCGTAGTTTCGTTGGAGATAGAACCACCCAATAAATCCTTTTAAAAGATGCCTTTCACTATTTCTTAATAAATTAATGATCGTAGTTCAACGGGGAACCACACAGACACTTCTTAGTCTCTCTTGACTTCGAAGGAAGAGATCGTTGCCCGGGATCCACTGGTTTGTGTGTTAAACAAGACATCACTAAAATCCCACATATATGTTTTGCTTTATTTCTCTATCTTTGGCACACTCTCACACGAAGATCCATGTGATTTTCCAAAAGTCCAGTTCGTGGCACTCACATTCATTTTCAGTTTCGCAGTTCAACTGGGGTTTACTTAAAAGCGAAAGTTCGTATCTGTCTTAATTGCGAAAGGTAGTACATAAGTCAACTGCGAAAGGGAGTAATTGAAGCGGCAATCCTAATGGATATGATTTCAAACGGGCGCGTGAAATTTGAAACGACACCTGATTTTCCGCCGCCTGACACCTTTTTCTAGCGTAACAGTTGTCATATCACGTCTTTTTAGGCAACGTTTCAGAGGATAAAACGCAACCGTCACCCTATTTTCTTTCTCCTGGTTAATGGTATAAAGGGTTTTTCAACGTTTCATCATTCCTCACCATTGTCAAAAGATTTCAAAAACCCTCAGGCGATTTTTCTCTCTATTGTTCATCATCTTCTCCAACAAGCATCCATGGCCTCCTTTTCAGAAACCCCTTCTGTTCAAGATCAATCAGCACAGTTGTCGCTTCTTACCATCAAGCCCAATCAAAACTTGCTTCTCGATCTTGATCCTCTCAATTATGACAACTTTCTTCTATACATTATCAAGTGCTTGAAATACTCTCCTCTCGTCATCGCTTTGACCAAATAGGAGATTGTTCCGATGCCTTTCTTATCAAAAGCCTATTCGTCTACTAGCTATATCAAGGAGGAACAAAGAATCACCTTTGAAATTCACAACAGGAAAACTTCAATAACCAAGTCCCGATTTTGCTCCTTACTAGGGCTTGCTCAACATGATGATATCGTTGACCCTAATTCCGTCTCCATCGCAGCCATCATGGAGATGTTTTACCACATGGGATACAAAGAAACCCTAACTACCATCTCTAAATTCAGGAAACCCAATCTTCCACCTCAATGGAATGGGCTTTTTACCCAGCTGTTCAAAAGTTTTTCTGAGCGTGTGACTGGCTCAGATTCTGCCAGTAAGTTATTCATGACCATCATGTATGGGATCTACACGAGACTCAAGATTGATTTTGGGGTTGTTATTTGGGCTCAATTGGTCCAAAGTACCCATTCTACAACCTGACACAGTGAAATTTCCTGTGCTCGCTTCTGGACAATCATCGTTCAAAGGTCAATTGAGAAGCTCAAGATTCCGGTGATGCAAGACTCCTTCATGTCTGCCATTTCAATCTTTCACACTACAAACATCATTCTTTCTGACAACTCAAAGTTCTCATTCGTTGGCTCCATTCCTGAAGCCATGTTTCGCGACGTCCCTGCAGCAAGCAACATTCTTGAAGCGTACAGAGAAATTCCAGTTTCAGGCTTTCATCCTTTAACTCCTAAGATGTAATCGGTCATCGAAGAAGCAGACAAACCAAATAAAGGAGGACAGAAAGGACGTAAGAAAGGAGAAAAGAAACAAGGTACTTAAGAGGGTCCGTCTAAACCCGCTCAAACTCCCAAGAAACAAAAAGCACTGGCTGGCTCATCTACACCAGCTCCAACTCCTACAAAGAAACGAAAGATCAAGAAAGCGGCTCGCAAACCAAGAGGTCCAACACCGAGTGACCATGGAGATTCGGATTCACGCACGATTTCATAGATTCGTATTCAGGAGGAGGTTCACGACGAAAACGAGGCAGACACTACATCTCAACTGAAGGTTTCGCAAGCTGTCTCTACGAATCCTGAGGTAACCTTTGAGATCCCAACTTCTGTTCCCATAACTGATGAATTTTTCGACGATTTTTCTGTCCCTTCTCCAACTTCCACTATTTCTACCCCAATCACCATTGCCCCTTGCCCACTAATATTTTTGGTGGTTTCGCAAACCCAAACCCCAATTTTCACTGATTCCACCGCCACCACTTCTATCTACACTATTAAAAGTACCGTAACTGTCAACGCATCTGATGCGGGGGCAAGTGCTTCAGGATTCACAGTTGGTCATACCACTCCACCTGTCTCTCCTTTCCGCCAGGATGATCCAGATACTATCTTTGGCGATGACGACGAAGACTTCGCAAGATTCACCTACAGTCCATTCAACATTCGGACTGAAAGTGATGACGAAGCTCCTGTCACAAAAGGGCAGCTCAACGCGAGAAATGAGAAACTGGACTCGTTGTTCCAAGCCTCTAAAGCATCATCCACTGATGATTATTCATAAGCATCGATGAAGTCCATCCTCGAGACCCTTACTAAAGAGTACTCCGCCAACCTTGAAAAAATGAACAAGGCGGTAGATGCTTCTGCTTCTGTTTGCAACAACACGACCGAAAAAGTTGATAAACTAATTACAGATGCTCGCTTGTTCATGGATAAATTTCAGAGTTCATCCGACTCTAACACCGCGAAGTTCAATGAAGTTATTTCCAGCCTTGGATCCTCTCTTCGCTCGGAAAGGACAAAGCTTGAAGTTGTTCACACTAACATCCAGTCTGATCACTCGGAGTTCAAAACCTCCATTTCTTCTAAATTTCAAAATCTTCAAGATGACTTAGCGTCTGACAACAGTCTTAAGGATCAGCTCGCCTTGAAAACAACGAATGAGAAAGCTCTCGCTGTCAAGCTCGAGCAGGCTGAAAAACAAATCACCGAACTTCTGTCTGAAAAGGCTGTTATCAAGAGACGTGTTGCGGATGCGAATGGTTTTCTATCCGACATCATTGAAACTCGTGGCTCAATGATCATGATCTATGTCAGGAAGCATCTATCTGAAAAGCTACGACTGGAGTTCGCAATGATAAACCAAATTCAGGGTGTTTCGGAGTCGGGCTCTATTCCGAAACAAGGGGGAGAAAATGTGAAGTTAACTCAGAAGGAAAACCCCAAGCCCAAGTCTGAAAAAGAACTGAAGGGTAATGTAGCTTCGGATTATTAAGGCAAAGAAAAGGTTTTCAATGAAGAGCTAATTATTGATAACGATGAAGATGAAGAGCCTGATGAAAATGAGCTAAAAAGAAGAAATGAACGTGAAGCTCAGATGGATGAGCATCAAAGAATAATTCGTGAAGCTGAAGCGAAAGAAAAAGCTAAACGCAAAGCTCAGGTCATGCTGGAAAGCCGAAGGCTTTTATTTCCAGTGTAGACTCTGAAGCATATTCAAAATGAAGATGTGGATATGCCAAGTCAGTATTGGCTAGAACCGGTTGTGTCATTCGATCTTCAGAATTTACAAGATTCGCAGCTGGACCTTCCGATAACTCCGAAAGCCTTCAGATTTCGTAGCTTTGTAAAAGTAGTGAATGTCCCATCTACAGATAGCGGCAAAGATCATTTTCTCTTCTCGTTATATCTCAAGCATATGAAGCCACAATACAAAACGTGGAGTGCCAGCAAGATTACAAAAGTGAAGTTCACCGGTCCAATCGAAACCGACAGCTTCCCAAATGTGAAGTTCAAGGTTGTGAGAGGTACTTCGAGTCAGGTCCACGAGTTCATTCTCGTTTATCTGCCTTGTCTCAATCGTTATGACTGGATCATGCTTTATAACTTATTGTTGAGAGATGGCCAGAAGTATGATCCCGTTATTGCTCACCTCAAGCAGATGTTAATCTTGTATATTCAAGAGGTATGTAAAATGGATGTGGAGATTGTTGTTGTGCTGCGAAGGAAGCCCAGTCTACTCCCTAAAGAAGTCCCAGAAGATTTTGAGAAATTGAAGCCTGGGAAGATACAAATGGAAGGATGGTATGTGGCATTTCAGATGAGAGAACGAAATGATGCATACTTTCATAAGGCTTGCTTCTTTCTCGCTAATAAGCATCTGTTCACTACCTTTTACCCGGAGTATGTTTTGGATATGGTCAACAAGTACAAGGGTAACAACAAAGGTGATAAGAAGTGCTTTTCGGATATGATTCTACGGTATATCCAAGTTTGCAAGGTTCTTCTGGGTTTCATTCTGAAAGTTTTTGAAGTACAGAAGCGAACTCAACCTTGAAGGACTCTCGCCTCAATCGACGCAAAGGGGGAGATTGTTGGGTATAAGTGTTGCGTCATTGTGATTATTAGTTTAGTCCATTTTGTAACTGGGTTGGGCCTATCCACCCATTATTTATTATTAGGGTTATAGTATTTAAGGTGCATGCATGCACCGTATTTTGTAACTTTGGAAATAGTCTTGTAACCCTACACGCCTCTATAGTATCAATTCTTCATCGAGTTCTTCTGAGGCTGTGGCTTATAATCATTAAGCACATTTTGATCTATTTGCAGTGTTCATATTCTTTACTTGTTTGAATCTATCCGATCTAACTAGGATTCATTCTTACCAACTTTTTGTTTTGAAACCTGTGGAGCCTGAGACTGAGTTCGTGGAAAACTCTAGGGTTCGCATGTGAGGAGACTTTCGCATTTGGATTGGATTTGGATGATTTTTCTTGATAAACGAAGTTGGGATTTTTGGATCTCCAAAAATGATTTCTTTCCTTCAAAATTTTGTTATATCTCGCATTTCTTTGATGCTTTTGAGCTGCGAACTGCTCAGCGGATTTATGCATATTTGCCCTAGATTTTGGCTTTCTAAGAGGAGTTTCGGTTTGTACAGATGATGTATCACGTGGAACTTTCTTGGTTCCACTTGGACTCCCCTTTTCGTAGCTCGAGTTGACTTTGTTCAGCGGTTCTGCTACGTATCTGCTCTTCGTTTTCCAAGAGGTCAATTCAGAGAGTCCTTTGGTTTCTTCTGCATTGTCGATTGGAGCTGACCAGAAATATTCATCACATCCATCCTTATTGTCGTCTTCGACCATGGACGTTAGTTCCGCTGTCTGATTTTTATTCAGTCCCTTGGTTGCGAAAACCTGATCGGGAACAGTTTAAACTTTTGGAAAAACAGTTGCTTTTTCTCTTAAAACTTTTGATTAACTTCAGAAAAACATGCAAACTCAACTAATTTTCAGAAATTAAGACTTTCGCGGGTTCAGGTTCGCTTTTAACAAATTCAGAGAAACCAACCTCATCCTCCATAGAGATTTCACTCATATCACTATCATCGTCGAATTTAGATGTATTTTCAACATTAAGTTTCTTTTCTGAACTCAACTTAGTGTTTAATGAGTCGAACTTCTGTATAGTATCATATTTAATTTTCTCTTTGTCATTTGCATCCAAAAGTTGTTTTAACATATTTTTGTGATCTTTTGACTTTATGAAAGATTCAATTTTGTCCAGTCCTATTCTGTAAGCATCTGAGACTTCGTCAGATGAGACGATAGATTCGCATCTGTAACATTCTGCGTCGATTTTGTCCTCTTTCAATTCGAGAAATGGCAAAATCATCTTGTGAGTTTTATTTCCAATTTCACAATCAACATGTAACTGTGTAATATTAAAATAAAGACTTTTAGCAATCAAGAAAAAAAATGTTTCGCTGTTTTAAAGCCCCAAATTATCTCTTTGCAAATAAATCAACTCATCCCTAGACCTGGACAAATCCGACTCCAACTTTTCAATCCACATGCGCCTCTCTTCACTTTTGTTCGAAACCCTACCGAGTTGATCGGTTAAGTTAGAATTATTCAAACGGGTTCTTACTTTCACTGAAACTAGATACTATATATTTTAGATCATCTAATTCAGTTTTATATTGAGACACATGAATATTTAGAGATTTAAGAATGGTGTGTACCATGTTTATCACCTTCTCGCATTCGCTAATCTGCTCTGGAAGGGGTTTCGCAGCGAAACAGCTGTCGGAGACACGACCTCCTTCAGTAGCATATCCTCTAAGCTCTGAACCTTCATTTGTCACCATAAAGCACCTTCCATTGAACTGCGAGTCATCAACTTTCACCACGAAGCTTCTCCCATGAGTTGGCCTACAAACCTCTTCGTCCTCAGAGTCAGTCGACCATACTTCGACCCTGCCAAACTCATCATCCTATTCCTGCACAATTGAAGCAGGTTTAACATCTTTAGTACTTTTCTTCTTCTTGACTTCCTCCAACTTTATGAGGAAATAAGCCGCATCATCCTCCTCTTCCTTCTTCTCATTCATTCTTCGTAGCATGTACTCCTTTCCTAGATGATTTTTTCCATGACAATAGTTACAGTAATTGTCGGAGTCACCTACAAGTTTCTTTTGTTTCTTCGTTTCTTCCTTTTGAGAGTTGTTCGCATTCTCATCCTTCACCTTCTCAGAACTGTAACTCCCCTGCCTGTTTCGGTTTTTGTTGCGACCAAAATTCTACTTTGCGAACCTCCTTGGGTTAGACACCATTAAAGCATATTCTTCCTTGGAAAGTTCACAATCGGAGAGATCTGACTCCGAATCATCATAAGCAACCTTCTTTACATTTGCCACAAGCGCTAACGAACCCATTCCAGAAAAAAATTGTCCTTCACTGGTCACCTCATCTTCATGTGACCTCAGAATACCAACAAGCTTTGCCAAGGAGTAATTTTTAAACTGCTTGTGTGCTTTCATTGTCGACACCATAGCTTTGCACTCAGACCTTAACTCGTTCATGAACGTTACATTCTGGTCAATCAGTTCACGTTTGATCTTATGCTTCACCATCCTGCTCAATAGATGGTTATAGCGGTTGAACGTTTGGTTCAGCTTCTTCTCAGGCTTCTGAACGAAAGCTCCAAACTCCGAAAGTAATAACGTCTGGATGGAATGTTCAAGATCAACGTCGCTTGAATACAATTCCCTAAGCCTGTCCCATATCTCTTCCGCAGTTTCGCAAGAGCTTACTAAGCGAAACATGTCGGCTGGCAAAGCAAAACTGGTGATTCTCATGGCCTTGACATTGCTGATTAGCTTGTCTTTCTCATCTTTAGGAACATCATCAACTTCAAGAAGAAGATCGTTGTAATCTGCTTGAGTCTTGATGACTCTTTTTGTACCTGTATGAGCAAAGGTCTCCTTGTTTATTATGTCCCATATCAATGAACCATTATCTTCCACACCCAGCAAGTAATATTCAAAGTGTAGTGCCCACACTTCATACTCGTTTGGATATAGAATAGGGATCCTTGTTGTAAATCCAATGCCACTTGAGAGATTGATATAGTTAGCGTGAGAGTCGTCAGACTACATGCTGTCGATTTAATGAAAACATGTATGAACCAGATGTGTAAACCTAGAATCGAGTTTAGAGTAAAATAAAGATCAAGATTCAACGTCTGTAATCGATGAAATCGAAGAAGACGGCAAACTCAGATCCTATTAAAGCAGAAACCCTAATAGCTCTTTTAACAGAAGAAATGTGTATGGATTACACAGTCTCCTGCTTTGATACCAATTGATGAAAATAAAACTTGAGTGATCGAATAGATTCAACAGGTAAATGAATCGAGAACATAGAATGAATATCAAATATGTCGTATGATTAATAATCACAACCTTAGAAGAACTCGACAAAGAACTGCTACTTTAAAGGAGTGTAGGGTTTACAAAAGATGATTACCAGATATAGTGTGTGCATGCACATTAAATAGCTAAACCCTAATAATAAATAACGGGTCGACATGCCCAACCCGGATGCAAAGCATACTAAGCTATAAACTACAATGACACAATACATAAGGCCTAACACACTTTAGTTACCTTCTTCCAACTAGTGACAATAAGGCCAACCTTCTCACGTATTAGGTCACCCATACCTCCTTTTCAGCCTTCTATATATGCCAAACCTCACAAGTTTTCTTTTGCAACCATAATATATAAATTCAGACTTCATCATAGCAAGTTTTTTCGATTACCTCTTCCTTGGTGGATTTGTACCGATTTCTTTTTGAGTTGAGTCTTCTTCATCTAAACTACCGTCTGAGTCATTACTAAGTTTGGTGTTGTTATGTTCTTCATTTGAATTTACATCAGATTTATTCTGCATGTCATCTTCGTAAGAATTTCCCAACTGTTCTTCATCAGCACACCCTTGGTTTTCAATTTCATCTTCTCCCATTTGATCATAAATAATGGTTTTGTCATACGTGATGCTTCATCATACATGAAACATTGAGTTACAAGTACGATTAGTAGTTTATTAATGTAAATCGCATAACACATGAATCATATGACATTAACATATAACATAATCAAGCATAATGAAATAGCAAAGTAGTTGTAAGATTTATTTATACATTTACACAATACACACACCTTAGTGTTGTATATGAGCCTTGTAGCAACCGATTATATGATACACACTCGTGAACCCTAAAATTGTTTTGAAAGTTTTGAAATTTTCATGGAATTATTTGGTGGGTTTTTAAAAAAATTTTAAAATAATTTAAATTATTGATCCTTTTAGATTAATAGTTCAATTTGGCCTACACATGCATATAAAATTTAAATGAATCAAACTCATTTTTATAATATATATAATGTATTCCTACACACAAATGGAAATAATGTAATATTAATAATTTTTTAAAATACATGCAAGGTGGTTCATGGGTCCTAACCAACATGCACCCTAGCAACAAAATCAAAGAACCAAACCACAATGCTAGACCTATCCCCACACAACATATCTAGCGACTCAATCAATTATGGTGTATGGAGTGTGTAGACACATGATGGGTCGTGGGTCATAACTAATATGCATCCTACCAACAAGATCATAGAACCAACCCACAACCTTTGACGAAACCACACTGAACATATGTAGCCACTTGATAAATTGTGGTGTATGGAGTGGGTAAACAAAAGATGGCTCATGGGTCATACCCAATATGCATCCTACCAACAAGATCACAAAACCAACCTATAACCCTAGACCCAACCACGCACAACATATCTAGCCACTCGATCAATTTTGGTGTATGGAGTGGGTACATGAAATATGGTTCATGGGTTGTACCCAACATGCACCCTCCCAACAAGATCAAAAAACCAACCCATAACCCTAGACCCATCCATACACAACACATCTAGCCAAACGATCAATTGTGGTGTATGGTGTGGGTAGATGCAAGATGGGTCAAGGGTCGTACCCAACATCCACCGTAATAAAAAGAATAAAGAATCAACCAACAACGCTAGACCCAACCACACACAACATATCTATCCAGTCGATCAATTGTGGTGTATGGAGTGGGTACATGCAAGATGGGTCATTAGTCGTACCTAACATGCACTCTACAAATAAGATCAACGAACCAAGGCACAACACTAAACACAACCACACACAACATATCTAACCACTCGATCAATTGTGGTGATACATGCAAGATTGGTCATGGGTCGTAACCAAGATGCTCCTTATCAAAAAGATCAAAGAACCAACCCATAAACCTAGACCCAAATACACTAAACATATCCAGACACTCGTTTAATTATGGTGGTACATGAAAGATTGGTCATGGGTCATACTCAACATGCACCCTACCAATAAGATCAAAGAACAAACCCACAACCCTAGACCCAACAACGCAAAACATATCTAGCCACTCAATCAATTGTGGTGTATGGAGTGGGTACATGCAAGATGGGTCTGGGGCATACCCAACATGCATCCTATCAACAAGATCAAAGAACCAACAAACAATCCTAGATCCAACCATACATAACATATCTATCCACTCAATCAATTGTGGTGTATAAAGTGGGTACACACAATATGGGTCATAGGTCGTACCCAATATTCACCCAACCTACAAGATCAAAGAAGCAACACATAACCCTAGACCCAACCACACACAACATACCTAGACACTCGATCAATTTTGGTATATGGAGTGCATAGATACATGCAAGGTGGGTCATGGGTCGTACCCAACATGCAACCAACCAAAAAGCTCAATGAACCAACAGCCAACCCTTGACCCAACCACATACAACATATATATCCACTCGATTAATTGTGTTGTATGGAGTGCATGGACACAAGAAATGTGGGTCAATAGTCGTACCTAGCATGCACCCTGTCAACAAGATCAAAGAAACCACCCACAACCCTTGACCCAGCCACGTATTTGCCATTATTATTATTGAATGTAACATAATCAATATTATTATTTAACAAATTTTGTCCTAAGTAATTTGTATTATTATTTTTGAATTCACATAATAAAAATATTTAATTGTGTTTAACATACACTAATTTATTTAACGTATTTTAGTATTACGTGTGACAACCGTTAAAATTTGAGACAGCTCTGGATTTGAATAAACTTAGTTGCACATATAGGCACGACACATACTAGACTTTGTAACTAGAAGCTAAGTTATAACCTACTAGAAACTTGGAAGCAAGTAGAATCGAAGGATAGTGTACTTAGATTTCACATTGATATGTGAATTCTACAACTATTTAACTGTAGTGACTATCCATATTCGGGTCATTCTTTGACTCGAACATCTTTGCATGAATCATATACACACATCATGCACTTGACCTAGTAGTAGAAATTAGGTCCGAGCCTCGTAGGAACTAAAGTCAACGTTGAAAATATGACTAGTATACTTGATTCTTACATTTCCCTTGAATCTCGGAATCACTACATAGAAATGCCAATAAATCGACAAAAACAAATTTCAAGTATTTTTATAACTTGAATAAGAATTATGAAAATCTAAAATAGGTTGTAGTCTCAAAATTCAATTGATTTTGATATAAAATTTTTTACAAAATTCCTTAAAACCCAAAAAGTCCTAAAAAATTAAACTTATGAAGTTTTACAGTTAAAACCCCATAGAAATTTTTATAGGCTCTATACTATCAAATTTAAAATATTTAAAATATGGAAATATAATCAGGAAAATTAACTTAGTTCATTAACATTACCCTTATTTTCATAAACTAAAATTCTAAGAGTAATGAACAAAATTTATATAAAAAAATACACATTTTATATAAATTGAGAAAAAATTTATAAAAACTAAGAGGGAGTGTATTTAAAATTATAGAAGAGAGAGGGAGCCTCTCTCTTACTTAGAAATTCGGTACCCTTCTCCCAAGAAAACCATTCCCCAAGCTTTAATCATTTTGTTTATCTCTTCACACTTCACTTCTCTTCCACTCTTCTCTATCACACTCCACCACCACTATTCTCTCTTCCTCTCTATCAACCACGAAATTCTCCAGCAAATAAGGCCAATAACACTCAAGATACTCAAATCTTCATCATCTAGTGGTGTTTATTAAGGTTAAACACGATTTTCCTTCATCTTCCTTCAAGTTTAACATGTTTTCTTGCTTTTCCTTCTTCTTCTACACCTTTCTCTTAGAAAATTCGTGTGCATGTTCATGCACTTCAATTTTGATGATGATGGTGGTAGGATTTCACCCAAAAGCAACATGTATGTTGCAAATGGTGAAGTCCCATGACCCAAATCTATGTCAAACTCAAAATAACCCATTTTGATACCAGTTTTCATGGAGAAATCACAATATGAACCAAAAATTTCTTTCAAAACGACTTTTGAACATTTCAAACTGATGTATGGACTTCAAATCAACATGCATGTGATGATCTTCAAGCTTAGATGCTAGATGATCAAAGCATGTTGTTAAAAAGCTTTCAACTATGTTCATAAAAGATTTATTCACAAACAAATACCAAAACCTCATTTTCTGCCCAAAACCAATTTTTCCCAGAATCCCAACAACAAAATGAGAAGTTCTGGAAATATTCGGAAAATAAATTACTTTTCTCGAATTATTATAATTATTTCAAAATAATAAAGAAATAATTCATATAAAATACTTTTTGCGGTCAATAAATCCTGGAAACTTTCTAATATTACCCATACATTGATTAAAGACGTTCCATGAAGTTTCATGCATTTATATGACTGCTTTCTATTGATTTCAAATTTCTTTTTTGTGGAAGAAAAATAAATAGTAAAATTAGGTTATAAATGTCCAAAGCCATATTCAATAATTTTTTCATCTTTTGGGCATCATAAAGACTCCATGAAAAACTTTATGGATTTTTTACATGAGTATTTATTATTTTTCCCGATTTAATGAATGTTTAAGGGGTTAAATTGACAATAAATAGCTACACTTGTCCAAAAATTATGAAACTTTTACCAGAATATATTATAATACATATTAATTGTGAATAAAAAGTTTAATAAATTTCTCTTACTTTTTATTAATTTTTCATGAATTAATATTTATTTATGAGAATAAATCAGGAAAAAATAGTTAAACTGTTCTAAAAATTACAAGAAATTTCCATGACATCTTGTATTATAGGTTAACCACAAATATAAATTTGGGCAGTTTTTTAGACAGTTTAGTATTTATTTTTATTTTTAATATGATAAATACATAAAAATCATAAAAATAGGTTGAGTTGTTCATAAACCAGTTTTGATATTTTTCCCAGCTTGTATATATCAGCTAACAATTTTTAAAAAAATGTTGAAGAATTATTAAATCATTTTGCTATTTATGCTATATTTATTACATTAAATACACATAAATCTAAAACTCTGACTCCAACATATGAAAATCAATTTTGGTAATTTTTCTAGCTTATGTACAATGTATACTCGTTTTATAAAAAGTTTAATAGTTTTAGTTTTACTGTTTAATAATTATTCAGAAATTAAAGCTTATTTAGGTGAATAAAACAAAGAAAATATCTACACTATTTGGAAACCAACTTTTATATTTTTCTCAGCTTTTATGTGTCTAATAAACTAGTACAAAATGTTTGGGAAATTTTATAATTTTTTTTATAATTATCTATTTTTGTTAGAATACAGACACAAAAATCATAAAATCGGGTTAAACTATTTGAAAATCAGTTTTAGTATTTTTTCCAGTTTATATACTTTGTATAATAGTTTTACAAAAATATTGGGAATTTTTATTAACTATTTATTATTTTTCACGATTTTATGATGTTTTCATGGAATTAAATGGTGGAAAAATAGTTAAACATATTTAAAAATCATGAAAATTACAAGAGGGTTCTAAATTATAGTTAGAACTAATATGTAAAGTTTGGAAATTTTTAGAACTAATTTGATTTAGTTTTGGATTTTTAGCTTGTAAAGCCCTTCCAAAAGTGCTAAAATGCATTTCAAACAATAACACAAAATTGGATTTATCATTTGCAAATGTTAATAATTCAATTGGTATATGAAAATCTGATTTTTCAGAAAAGTAATTGCAACTTGTACAAAAGCTAATTTTGACACAATATTGACATAATTCTATTGTAGAAATTAAGTATACTAGTGTTACATTTTCGACTACAGACTTACTAGTGTGTAACCTTATTGTAGGGAATCGGTAGTAGGACGTGAGGGAAGTTAGCTCAAGGCATCACAAATACCTTCACGTATCATTGTGAGTATTCACGACTTCCTCTATTTCGGTTTTTAAATGTTTTGGGGTGGAAAAGCTTATCCAAAAACTGTTTATTGTTCGTTGTATTTAATTTGACTTGTATTAAACTTGATTGCTATATTTTGTTGTGTATGTGTATGATATTATTGTGTTTAAGTCCCTGGAATCAGTTCAAACAACTCATTAACTTATTTGAGCCCATGGTCATTATGGATAGCGCTATTAGGAGGTAGACAACTCCTCACTCACACGATTCGCTTGAGTGCATTTTACAATATTTCTCCCTATGTTAGCGATAGAAATAGCATTCAAGAGGGCATTTGGTCTTAGGCTTGGGTTGTGAACTCATGATTTGATCACTACGCACATACAAACTTTGTTTCTCATTATAGCAACAAACTTTTATTACTGGAAACTTATTTGCTTGTCTTAGCAATGAACTTGTTTGCTCTTTGTAGCAACGAACTTGTTTTCTCTCTGTAGTAGTGAACCTGTTTACTCATATGAGCAACGGACTTTGTTTCTCATATTAGCAACAAACTTCTATTTACAAAAAATTTATTACTCGTTTTAGCAACGAACTTCCATTCATGAAAACTTATTTAGTTATTTTAGCAATGAACATTTCTTTATGGAAACTATTATCAATGTTCTGATTTTCATGACTTCGAACTATATTATGTTATAAACTTGTGAGTACTCACCAACTATTTCGATAGTTGACCGCCCATTTTACATGCTTTTTCAGGAACTCGTCTATAAGATGGCACTTAGGGACACATCACTTGTAGGAGTATTCACATGTGTTGTTTTTCAATTACGTTGTAATTTCTTTTAAAAGTTGTTCAAACCCATTGTAAATTATAATGCTTTTAATACTATGGTTGGTGTTGTCTTTATCTTTTTCTATGAAACCCTTTGTACTGCCACGCCCCGTATTTCCGCTTGAGCAGGGTGTGACATTACGCAAACACCATACCCTTTTTCGTTGATCCCACATCAGAAAATGTTAACCCTAACATCTTCAACAACTATAACCTTTTATTGTGTGCATTGCTATGATTGATCAACATAAGTAACATTTTGAATAATGTTCATTAATTGTAGATGTTTGGTTGAAGATCTATTAAACGTAATGTATACATTAATATGTACAAGTTGTGCATAGAGGGCTACTAGAAACATACATTAGTATAAGTATGGTGTTTCAAAATTTATCGATTACACAACAACCAATTACAAGATAGTGTTGAGTATTGACCCTAAAAAACATTTAAGGAAACTAAAAGTTCCATCTCCATGCATCCTATGTGTAAACCGCATATGTCAACTTGTTGAGACCGTATATTTTCACTTATTTAAACATGAAATCAATAAAAAAAAAATATACCAAATGGACTAAGCATTGAGAAATAGAGACCCTAGCAAGTAATGTGGTTTCTGAAGAAATGAATTCAAGGGACACATCATTCGTTCCTGTTTCCAGAGATTTCGCAAAAGGAATTCCGACAGATGCCCCATATACAATAGAGATAGTTGAAGCCACATAAAAAAATTTCCTAGACAATCCTAAAAAGTTTAAAAAACTATTAGAAGAGGCTAAGAAGTCCCTTTACAAGGGATGTACATGTTGTATGCAGTTGTTCAACTCCTCAATGTGAACAACAAGTTGTTGGATTAGATGTCGAAGCCCATAACTATTATTGGTGTGCACTTGACCCGAGAGTAGCATGGTCCATTTGGGTTGCATATCATTAGGGCAATTTGTTAGGATGGACTTTTGAGAGAAGGTTATATATGATTTATTAATATATTATAAGTTATAATATATTAATATGAAATCATATGTTTTAATTAGTATTGATCAAGAATTAATTTGGAATTAATTTTGTGATCAAAAGAGACTAATTAAATCTATGCGGACTAATTATGGTAATTAGTTATATTTATATGTGTTGGGCTTATGATCCATGTTGGACCAAGTTTATGTATATATACATAAAGAGTTGGGCCACATGAACCATGGATCATAAAACCCATGGGTATGGATTTGGGTTATACTCATGACCCTTGGAATCCACCACATATAAATATGTGTTTCTTTGCCCAAAATCGCCACTTGTGGTCTAGACATGTACTTGGAGTTCATGGAGGTGTTTTTGGTTCATAGAGATTATCTTTCAAGAGCCACCTTTATTTGTGATGTGTTGTGACTTCATTTGATGCTTCCACACTATTGGGGCTAAGCTCTTAAGGCCAAATACATCAAGACTTCAAGCTACATAAAAGGTATGTTAACCTAACTAGTATCTTGTATGGTATATGTAAATTGCATGCTAGTTATAGGCTTAATACCTTGGAAACATCATTGCATGTATAATTAGTGAAAACATTGATCCAAGGTATTTAGGGTTGTATGTGCACCATAGGATGTTGTAGTATACAAAAAACGCATCACAAGTATGGTGTGTAAGATAAGTGCTTTATTGAATTCCTGGTCTTGATTACAAAGATGCTACTTGACAATAAAAAATGTGTAGTAGTGCATATGAGGCTAAGAAAACATTGAAATTAATGGGTTCAGGGTACACAACGATACATGCATGTGTTAACAACTACATTCTTTATAGGAACAAGGAAAAGACACCATATGAAGTCCCACTTGTGGGAAATCAAAGTGGAAGGTCGATAAAAAAACAAAACTTACGAAAATTGTTCTACAAAATTATTATGGTGCCTTCCCATTATTCCATAAATGAAACGATTATTTCAATCAAAGACAATTGCAAAAGATTTAATATCGCCCTCAACTGGTAGACAAGTTGATCCTGGTGTTTTATGTAACCCAACAGATTCACCCGCATGGTCTACCATAGATGACATGTTTCCTGACTTTGGTATTAAACCAAGAAATCTGAGACTAGGCATTTCATCCGACAGGGTCGACGTGTATGGACGAAGTCGGAATCACAGTGTACATTTAATACCTCCCGCTATGGTTGTGTTTGAAAATAAAGCTTATCAAGCTTTGTTTACTAATATCTCGAAAGCCAGGAAATGATATTGATGTTTTCTTAGCACCTTTGATTGATGATCTGAAGTTATCATTCAATGTTGATTTGGAAACATTGTATGCATACAAACAACAGGCTTTTACTTTGCGCGTATATGTGTTATGGACAATTAATGATTACCCCGTTCTCAGTACATTAAGTTAATGTCCTTATTGCAGATACAAAGGTTGTGTGGTATATGGGGAAGAAACGGATTGTATTAGGCTTCCTAAATCTAATAAGTAGTGTTATTCTGGTCACAAACGTTATCTACCATATAAACATCCGTTCAGAAGTTAGATCACGACATTCAATGCAAAACAAGAGTTCGAAACTGCTCCAAACCTATGAACGGGGAGGAAATAGATAACAAGGTCTGAAATATTAACTATACGTAGGGGAAAGGAGCTAAGATCAAGCAATAAAAAGTGGAACAAATTTCAACAAGAAGGGGTTGGAAGATTAAAAAAAGAAAGAGAACTTCAAACAAGACGTTAGCCAAGAATAAAACACATATTGGAAGAAATTTAATATATAGGTATTGGCCTCACAATTTGGTTCTTTATTGAATAGATTTTATGCATACCATAAAGAATGTGTCTGGGAGTCTGGTCGGAACATTTCTGAACACTCCATTTAAGATGAAAGATGAAGTAAAAGCACAATTAGATTTGGAGTCTTTTGGTATAAAACCAAAATTACATCCTCGGAGACAAGGGAACACAACCACACTCCCTGAAGCAGGTGACACACTAACACCAGAAGAAAAAGACAAATTATGTGCAACATTGTACAACTTAAGGGTACCATAAGGGTATTGTTCTAAATTTTCAATTTTGGTGAGTCTGCCTGATAGGAAGGTGATCAGACTTAAATCACATGACTAGCACATGACCATGCAATAGTTTTTCCCATTCCAATATGATCTATTATGCATCTACCCACCAGAAATGAAATTATAAAGTTGTCATTATTTTTCAAGTCCAGTTGTAGTAAATAAATCATAATGGACGAGTTCGATAAGATACAAGAAGTGTTATGTGTGACATTATGTCTTCTTGATGAACACTTTCCAACAGATTTTTGTTTATATGTTATGGTTCATTTAACTATGCACATTACTAGAGATATAAATTATGTGGTCCTATATTCTTTCAATGTATGTACCAATTTGAAAAGTGTATGAAGGTTATTAAGGACCATGTGAGAAGCAAGCGTAATCCAGAAGGCTGCATTGTTGAACATAATGTTGCATAAGAGACAAATGAGTTCTTTAGCGAGTTTGTAAAAAACATGCATATTGTTGGTATTCCATTTGACAAGCACAACACTTTTGGAATTGAAGGTAGGGAAGATATTAGTACTCTTTTGGATGGAACTGTACTATCTGTGGGTAAAATGGTTGAGGTTAATCCAAAAATCTTCACCTAGGCCCCTTTTTATGTACTCCAAAATACAACTAATCTTGAACCTTATATAAAGTAAGTATGTTTGATACATGTACGCATAGTTTTTTTAGATTCGTAAATTTAAGTGTAATTTATAATTTGTAGCCGACACAAGGAGGTTTTGGAAGTTCAACACCCAAAAAAAAAACATGGCTAGAGCAAGAGCATTGAAATGTTTGATTATTGGTTACGAAATGAGGTACATTTTTTCCGTAATGCGTGTTTTTTCTTAAGTAAATGTATTTATATTTTGATAAAATTTATGTTTTACTAATGTTTTGGTTGAGAGAGAGTTAGCGGTCTCTAAGGAGAGTATTTCAGAGAACCTTAGATGGATTTCAGAGGGACCAAAAAAGAACTTACTAAAATGTGAATCGTATGGTATCAATAGATATACATTTCGTACAAAACGCCATGAAGGTAAGGTTCATCATGATAGTGGGGTTAGTGTAGTGGAAAATGACATGCACATTTCTAATAAATAAGTTATATCGTAAACAAAAACACTATTAAGTTATTATACAACAAATATGGGTACTGGATTATCATGTTTAAAAATTACAATGTTTAAGTGTGATTGGGAAGTCAATAGAAGTGGTGTGAAGAAGGAAAATCTTTGGTACATACTGGTTGACCAAAATAATTTAGGCCAAACTACTGATCCCTTCATATTAGCCTCGCAAGCACAATAAGTATTTTACGTGACAAATTAGCTTGACAAAAAGTGTCTATTGTGTTCAAGACACCTCCCAAAAATTATAAAGATGCATATGAGGATGTGGATGAGGAATTCAGTACTGAAGTTTTCCTCAAAGTGATAATATATTGCCATGTGTAGACCCATAATATTTGCTTAACGAATCCTGAAATGATTACATTCGTCCCACCTGTCGCCGTATTGTCTTACGTAATTGTGCCTTCCTTATTCATACTAAATTCTTATACTTGTTTTATATGATTATAAATATATAATATTACGTTTTATTGAACTTACTCTAATATTTACATTTATTTGTATCTGGAAAATGAAAAATTTGGCGTTAAAAAAAAGGCACATGACAAGCCTGACATATTACAATTTTTGGTTGTCTAAACAATAAGTTGCTATTAAAGGCTATATATATTTATTGCATTTTCAAACACTTTCTAACTTTAATATTTAATATGTGTGTATTTTTAAAAAAATTTCCTCTAATTGTTTACACTACTTGGAATTGTGATCATATAAAAAACAAGTCTGTCACTTTACATGTTTGGAATTTGGAATATCCAAAATACTTTACACAACATAATTTTAAAGACCATAAAACTAACATTTTCATATTGCCATATATAATTTAAATACATAATGGATATGACTCATATGATGAAATTACCATTCTTATCTAATGAAATATCTCATATAATTAACTAAATTCTATATATATAATCCTAATAACTCAAATCCAAACCCATTCAAATTATACAAAAACTTATTCTTAATTAAAATTATATTTACTATTCTTAGCTAAAGAAATATCTTATATAGTGAAATTGTATTTATAATTCTTCAAAATCATATGCTTAACGGATGTATCATTGTTTGGTTTTCAAGATTTTAAACATTAGTATAATTATAAAAATGTTCATGCTCCATCTTTGCCTATGTTTATCTTCAACATTTGAATACTACCTTTACGTATTAGATATAAGAACTTCTCGACTTAGTCCTACATTGATTATGGTCGACTCTTGATCATCACATGTATTTCGAACTTTGGATATTTCAAGAGATTAATTATACAAATAATCTACACAACATACATAATTGTTTCTACACATTGATATACAAAAACTAACCAAATTTAAACAAATGATTAGTAAGTATATTGCATATACTTGCATATTTGTCATAATATTGATGATGAAATCTAATGAACAAATCCCAAAATCTAATGATCATATCCCAAAATACAATAGAATGTAAGTATATTGAAAATAGTTTATTAGTATGTAAGTATATTGCATATACTTAGATATGTGGACTAATAAAAATTGTCAAATTTAAATACCAAACTTAAACAAATTTACAATATCAACTAACTACTTAAATATACCATACAAAGTTCACAGGCTAATTACAAAATCCCAAAATAGATTATATACATACATATATATATATATATATATATATATATATATATATATATATATATATATATATATATATATATATATATATATATATATATTCATATTGAACCAAAATATATATAGTACACATCATTAATTGTCAGAATCAAAATAACCGTCAAGTAACTAATCTAATCTGAAGTGAAACATCCTACCAATCTAAACTAAACAAGCATCCTAGAAACAAATATCATAGTTGAATAACCAATTATATTGAATCATGAAAGCAACTCCATAACTATGTATACATGAATGGCATACACAAGTTCTATGGAAACTATGAAATTGTATATTTTTTTTTATATCACCTCCTTAACCAAGTTTTGTCAAAACTTGGTACAACGTCTCTAAGATTTCAATTTCTTCTTTTTAGTAAGCTAAGCATTATTCAATATGATCAATGTTTCTTCCTTCCTATCTTTCCCTTGCTTCATCAAATGCATTCCCATGAAAAATATTACATCCAATTGTCCCTTAGCAGATGTATCTTGAAGAAACTGTTTCCCAGCCTCATCTTCTCCCAATAAAAATTACTTCACCTGAAATACGTTAGGCAATCAAACAACTTTAAATTAAACCAATGGAAAATAGAAAATAAATTGCTTAAAAGAATGCATACAAAAATATTACCATTCCATCCCTGAACAATATGTTTGTGTTTCTCAAACATTTGCATTGGAGGAGGAAATCCTCTTTCTCAAAACTCCATGGAAGAAACCTTAATCGATTTGTGTCAATGGTTTTATCTATTCCATCCGATCTTGCATACGCTCTAATGTATTTGTAAATGTAATGTTCACACATGTTTACACATAATTCATCTATAAATGTAAAAATTAACTACATATACATATGTAATAGAAGTATTGTACACTAAACTTCCATAGACTGGCATTTGAAAGCATCAATTGGTGATTTTTCCCCCACCAAAATTGTTATTTGTTCGATCAGTGGCAACAACAGTATAGTAATCGATGTTCCTTGTTATCTTGTTCGCCTTCTTGATGAAGTACTTGACATTATCGTGATTGCTTTGAGTATAAAGATGATTATGGAAGAACAAGGGTTTTAGGGTTTTTTTTTTAATAGTATCAGAATGTTGATGTTGTCGAATGGGAATGACTGCGGTTTCTTGATATCGATTGCTAAAGAACTGAATCGACTGGATGACGTTGGACAAATTATAACGCCTAAAAATGTAGAGTATAAAATAACCTAATTGCCCTTATAAATACAATGCCTCATATTTGAATGGTAAGAGTATTTTTGTCAAAACACGTAATTCAAAAAAGCAAATATATTTGAATATACAACTAGTTCATTTAATCTATGCTTTTTCAAAACCCATTAATTTTGTAGAAAATGACCTAATTGCCCTTCTAAATAGATTGATTCATATTTTATTAGTTTTTTTTCAAAACACATCAATTAAAATATGGTTTGATATTTTATTTTATTCTTTGATAGCAATCTATGTAAAAAATAATTATGGTAAACTCTTTTTTAGTATTAAATTGTTATTCATTTTTATAAATTTTAATTACTATTTTAAATGTCACTCTACAAATTAATTTAAAATAAATTAATTTTTAAATTCCAAGAAACACATTTTCCATAATAAACACAAAAAGTTATGTTCATAACTAAATGCATTCATAACAAAAAGGAAGTACAATACTATTATTTTTGCATAAGCAACACAACAACACAGATGACAAAAAAACTTCAAATTAGATGAAACCAAACCAAACAAACATCATAGTACAAACACCCTGATCTATCCTCACCCCAACTCACAAACTGCCTTAAAAACATCATTGTCCTTCTTTAGATTTCCTGCTCTTTGAATAACATCATCGAATGCATCCTTCCGCATTGAAATATACCTAATTTCGTCATGAAGATAGAACAACGCATTAGTCCTTGCATTTCTTTTATGTTCTTATATATGTATAATTTAAAGGTATATCATGATTCGACCTGGATCCACTCCATTAAAGTCTCCATTGAGTGGAATGGGTCATGGCTTTAAGGGTTAAGGATTTAAGTCGTATAGTTTAGGGTTTAAGCGTTAATACATTAAGTCACATGGGTCATGGGTTTAAGGGCTATATCATTCAGTCATATAGGGTTACAGTTTAAGGCATTAAGCCGTATGGGTTAAATGATCATATTTAGCCGTACTATTCGATCGAGGCTAAACGATACATATAGAAACACAAACTTTTAAAAATATTCCACCAAAATATGCTTACAGTTACATGGTTTTCCACATTTATTATATGTCCCTAAATGGTACATATGGTCATACAAACAATTCATGTGGCCATAGGTATTAAGTGTAGCTACATTAGAATCCGTTACACATAGATTAAAAAATATGACCATAATATGCTTAAAATCATATGTTTTGTAGTGTTTCTTATATGTCACTAAATGATACATATCATCATACAAACAATTCATGTAAATATAGGTATTACCTTTAGCTACATTAGAATCCATTAGACATTATTTCCGATAAAACTAAAACAAAGATGTGGCAGATGTTCGTATTTAACAACATTATTTGATTGGGGCTAAACGATACATATGGACACGCTAACTATTATAAAAAATGGCATCATAATACTCTTATAGTCACATAGTTTGTTGCTTTTATTACATGTCGCTAGATGATACATATGTTCATACAAACATTTCATGTGACCATCAAAATTACTTTTAGCCACGTTAGTTTTTTATATGTGTCGCTAAATGATACATATGGTCATACAAACAATTTAGTGAACATAGTGATGGGTTTAGAGCAATACATCATTCCTATGGTGTACATGCAAACCCTAATAGCTTTGGATCTAGTTTATCTAACGAACATGCAATTGAATCATCCAAAGCCATAACCCTAGATCTATCATAATATGAACTGAATTAAGGGTTTAGAAATTACCTTTGATTGTTATGTAGCAATAACAATCTATTCCTTGGCTTCAGAAAGCTTAGTGCCTCAAGTGTTGCACCTCTAATGGAGTCACAAACACCATAAGCAATAAGGATGAAGAAGAAAGAGAATGAGAACTCCAAAAACGTCCAGAAACCCTCTTGAAAAGATAAGCCACGTTTTTGGGTCTCAAGGGTTCTTTAAATAGGTAGGCAATTGGGGTTATCTAACAAGGAAACCCTAATTTGACTGCTTAAGCCCTAAGCAGCCCATGGACCCCTTCTGGAACATGCCTTGGATGAAAATCATATGGGCTTCCCATAGATTTCGTCCAACCTATATTCCAAGGTGATCCATAGCCCAATTGCAATTATCTTATAATTACAATTCCAGTCCCCTTAAGTTTAATTAATCTCTTTTAGTCACAAAATTAATTCTTAAATAATTCTTGACTAATATTAATTAAACAATATGATTTCTCCTTTAATATATTATTCTTATAATATATTATTAAATCATAATTAAACCTTTCTCTCCTTAATTCATCCTACAAGTTGCTTTGGTGAAGGCAACCCAAAAGGACCATGCACCATCGGGTCAAGTACATACCAAAATAGTTATGGACTTAGACACTAATCCAACAGTCTCCCACTTGGATAAGTCTAATAACTATTATGCGTATGACTTCAGATCCTCATCCGCAATCGTAGCTTTCAAAAGCCACTGTCAACTCTGATCTTATCAGATACGCGTCCTTTAGATAAGGGATCATATATTCCTCCATTCTAGATATCGTATAGACATGAGACATGGATTTAAATCATTCTCTCAGTCTATGTGTTGTTTCCCAATTTCCGATTTATGACGACTGACAACAGACTACAGTTGAACACATCAACTTAGTCCCGGCTTGGCCAAGCGCTTAGGTGTCATCACTAAATCATCGAGGGGCCCACAGATATCGCTTTTATCCCACTTTGGGTAAACGAAACGGATAAACTTCGACTCAATGCTCACTTTCACTCACTCACCGAATCACACACAACAATACGTTTTATAACACCAAGTGACTAGTGCGTTTACATATAATCAATGTGTAACCGACTTGCAAGATACAACTTATACATCTCGGTTTCAAGAATATAAGATATTATCGTCTCACCAATCACTCGTGATAAAATCCATGAAGCGATCCAAGTGAGCGTGGGTTTAATCCAATGCTCAAATCATATTCATAAGCACTCATGAATATTGCAGCAAACACTTGCTATGTCTAATACACTTTAGACAATCTACAAACTAATTCATGACAATCTTCTTTCATACCTACTCCCAAAGTATGAGCGACTGTGGAACGTTTGAATAATCTTATTATTCGGGAAGTCAAAACATGCAAAGTGAAACACAAGAATAATACTAATCCAATATGGCCCTAAACTTTGGGTATAAATAAAACATTTTATTTAATCACCATATTGATTACTCATTATTTGTTGTTTCGGGTAATCAACTTCTTACTTGAATTATAACAACAGTTGTCCCATACTCTTAGCATGCACACTATGTTTACCTATGGTCCTTACTTTGTGAAATAGTATAATTGAATAACATTTTCAATCACCCTTATTACACAATTCCTAATCCATTAGTGTAAGAATACAAAATTCTCGCCCCTACTAGAATATGTTAGATTCTAACATTTTATGCAACGGTCATTTCGTAATGTCACGGCACAAAAGTCACCAAGACTCGGCCAATGAAATTACAAAATACTCTATTCGAGATTGTTACAAGACAATTCCATAGTCATGAAGTCTCACATTCAAAGTACATTCCTTTGAACATCCTTCTTGCATAAAAGTTTCTAATCTAGACATTTATTCTCGATATCCAACTCCCAATATGGAAACATTTCCATATTTTCGATATGACAACTCATTCCAAATAGAATCTTATCTATTCATAATAATGTCAATATGGTCCATCCATGACTATACTTTCAACTGTCCACAAGCGACCAATCATTGGCGAACCTTAGATTGTCCTTGGCAGTTGTTTAATTGTTTTAGTCAAAACCGGTTCTATTTCCTTTTTCCCTCTAAATGCCCTAGGCATTTGGAAAATTTTACAACGGTCGAATATTACAGCATATGCAATCGATCCTATACCCGAAGCGTATGGAATACAATTCATAATAAAAACGTGATACTTTACCAGTTTCTTACTATAATATCGTCATAATATTTCAATTTGCCGTGTTCTCAAAATTCGAACTATGAAGAGGGATGTCGTAATCATAATCGAACTTTGAGAATGCAAATAATAAATATACCCTTGACTAAATTTAATTAAAATTTCTCGATCTAAGCTTTTAGATTGGAAACGAAGTATAACATTATCTCCCTTAATTATAGCAAAAACAACTTTTCAACCCCTGCAACTTTGCAAAGTAAAACTTTTGTTTTTCCTATAATTAATATTGCCAACTTGCAATACTTAAATAATAATCATGCTCCCACTAAAATGATGATTATATTCATTTCAGCATAACATTTATACTCCCACTAGCTTTGACTCGTATTTAGAAACCAGCTAAACTTCTAGAAAACATTACTTATTGACTTCCAAAGTTCATTGTTTCTAATACGATATGCTTTGATAAGCCTTTATCTAAGCTTCTCAATCTTATACACCTTCCCTTGGATAGCTCACATGTGTGTCTAAACTAATTCAAAACTTATATTACTAAGTCCCAAATGTTCAGACTAATTGCCAAATCTCACAATTCGAACTACGAAGAGGGATGCCGTAATCATAATCAAATTTGAGAATGCAATTTACATAATCGCTATCTCCTTAAAATCTCTCTTAGTGAAAGTGTTTCCTCACAATCATTTTCATGAAGGATAGAAACCTTATGACACTAAAATTTTATAGTGTATGTGTTCCTATCCATGCGAATTTGCCATAACCATAATCGAAAGATAATGTTTCTGACAAATTCAAACTCTTATGGACAGAACTTGTTCATTCTTAATTTCTTGCCATCAAGGGTCCCACCATTGCTTCCAAGTTATCTAGCAGCTCACCTATGCCAGTCAATGTACTTTCATTAAACAAGGTGCTTGCCTTATGTAGTCTATTGAGAACTCGTAGAACTCATATGCATAATCACTCAACAGGATTGGCACAGAAATAGATTTTTGTCAACACGATAGGTGACAAACCTTAAGTCGTGTGCTAGTGTTTAATAGGTTTACTCTTGATTAGTTCTTGAATCTTTTAAAGATCTTCAGACTCCCACTGACCTCTTGATATATTAGATTCTCTTATAAAGAAACATTTCTTGATAAACAAATATCCAAGAGTTAGTGTGTGTCTATATCCAGATATTACACACATTTGGTCTTAGTTGGTCCTTGTCTTCTCCAAGACATCACAACTTACCAATTTCAAACGTGAAAGAGTATGAAAAACAATTTTCTACTTCACATTTGATGAGTGTGTGTCACTCAATTCACAATGTTGGAATACGATTCTAAGACTTGATTTTGGAACGAAGTATGACTCATCCTTTGGATTTAATAATTTCAACAATTTCCGATTACTCCTCTTAGCCATACTAGTGCACTAAGATGTCCTTAGAGGATCAATTGTGATATGGTTCTTAATCCTTAAGACGATCATAAAATCCGATACAAAAGTACTTTCCCTTCTTCTTAGATTGGAGAAACTTTTATCTTTCTGCCTTCATTGATTCTTCTTATTCGTTCTGCTATTCATTGAAACTTTCCAATGATTCAGAATTACACTTAATCTTGTAAGTATAACCACATTTACTAGACTTTTAGTAAATTATGACGAATAGTCTTATTGTTATTTGTGGTGGACTTGACTAGTGCACAACATTGTGTTCTAGTCCTTTAGTCCTTCACTTGACTCACATACTTGTGTGATCAAGGAATTAGTCTTAATTTCCTAAGTACCAAGATTTCCATACACCACATGATTCAAATCATAAGATTCCAAGCTTCTGTCCAATTGAAACTTGGGTGATGGAATCTTTCCTTACTTGGAAATTTTGACACTACCATAAATAACATAACTAAGAATCACATCCATTTATAGAAATACACAAACATCAATTTTTCACAAACGATTTCATTGCAAGGATATATATAAATAAGACAAATCAAAAAATTTATTTTATTCATAAAAGCAGCGGAAAAACATGTCCTTACAATGCAAAATCAACTGAAAAACTATGTAATCAAATATTCCTAATCTATCATCACTTTCTAAGCTCAAAATCTGATCTTCGAATTCATGCGATCGTGATCCATTTCTTCGTGATCAGACTCATCTTGCTCATCCATTAAGCTTCCTCTCTTTTCACTGATCCTACAAAACATTCAAATGCAATCTTATCACATTATGTATTAAGAATCAATGAATAGGAACTTAATGGAGTTAGATAGTGGATTTTACCTGAAGTAGAGCCATACGTCTTGACTCTCCCATCTCTTAGATCTCTCAGGTAGATTTGGCAGCTTCATCTCCAATGCCCCTTCTCTTGGAAATAAAAGCAAATTGACTCTTTTGGAATAGCACATGGAACTACTTCAGACTTTGCCTTTTTCTTATGATCAAACTTTTCGACCATGGCATGCCTTTCGTTGCCATTGCCTATTTCCATAGAGGTCTGGAAGGTAGATCCACCAATCAACTTTGCTTTTCGAGTGCTGCCAAATCATCGCTGATTCAGCAACAATAAGCAAATAGGTGAGATCGATGAGGGTCACGTCGTGGTCTATCATATAGTACTCTCTTACGAACTCACTATATGAGTCAGGAAGCGACTGAAGAACCCAGTCAACAGCTAGCTCCTCACAGACAACGGATCCCAACATTCTTAACCTATCAATGTGTGACTTCATCTCTAAGACGTGTGCACACATTGACTTTCCTTCTTCATGTTTACTTGCCAAAAGGGCTTGAGTGAGCTTGAACTTTTCAAGCCTTTGAACTTGTGGGTTAGGGAGAACAATAGGAGGAGGTGGAGGAAGTGAAGCATGATCTCTTGTTCCTCGATCGAATCGTGGAATATCATCTTCATATGGAAGGCTTGTTCCATGGGATTTGGGAAGACCATAGTTGTCATACATTGACATCTACAAAACGGGAGAAAAATTTAAGTTAGTTGATTGATTGAGTCCTTAATAAATCACCCAAATGAGATATTAAGGCTAGGACCCAACACAATATTCTACAATTTGGGAGATGGATGCCGTAACCCAAATTGCAGAACATTTGAAGGTAAGTGAATGACGATTCACTAATTTTCCACCATAAAAAACGAAAAGAGATTAAGTTTTTAAATGTATTGAAAACTCCTAGATCCTTTGAGATTCATTGAACTTTTCAATGGCATGTTTAAATCTCGATATGCCCCTCGATTTGTGACTGGGATGCCGAAGATCACAAAACAGGGTGTGAATAACCATGCAAATATACATGGTGCCCCCAATGTTATAGTCACCTATTCGATGTGCCGGTTAACCACACACGCTCCACCGAACTATGACAAACATTGAGTCACCCTTTGCTACCTTTACTTGGAACCATTTAGTGTGTCGATTAACCACACACGCTCCACTAACGTCTTTGCAAGGGTACAAAGTGTAATTTAATGGAATTGCATCAAATTCACTTTTGTCTAAAGTAACTAAGATTGGGAATTTTGTAAAAAACATTTAGTTACTTTATACTTCATTATACTTTTAATGGAAAGGGTTTGCCCTATCCTACCCGTTCGGCTAACGACCCTCCACCAATCAAGGAAGCGGTGGGTGAGAGTGGACACCCATTAAACGGTCATTTTATAGGCCATAACCTTATACCCCCCTTATAGATCAGCTTCGTGAATGAGGCCTACTAACGGTAAGACTAGCAGTTTAAGTTATACATATATAATATTAGACTTTTAATGTTATATATAGTATAAGGTTGTATTTTACACTTTTAAAATACTTGGTGGTTTAATTTAATAAATTACACTTTTAATTTAATTAAAAGTAAACCATATCACTATGAATTTATTAACTTTCTTTTAATTATACACTTAATTAATTTAATAAAACCATAAGGGTGCAATTTGAACTTTTTCAAAAATTAGGGTTTTAGAATTTAACATTTTGAAATTAAACTTTTAATTAAAATTTAAATTCCAAAACTTGAGGGCAAGTTTTAAAACATTTCAAATCATTAGGGTTTAGAATTTAAATATTTCAAAATTAAACTTTTTAATCAAAAATTAAAATTCCAAAACTTGAGGGCAAGTTTTGAATCATTTCAAAACTATTAGAAAGAACATTCTAGATCACAAATTCAAATAAGGCAATTAACAATTAATTGGTGATTATCTAATTCTGACCTAGTCCAATTACTTGCAAGATAATTCATCAAATAACTCAAATAATTAAACATTATCTTATAAGGCAACAAATATTTGATTAATTGGTAATTATCTTCTATTTTGGTAAGGATAATCACCCAAAATCAATAAAAATCGGATTTTATTAATTAAAAACTTTTTTGGTAATTATCCTAAGCCAAAACAGCAAGAAAATCGCGAAAATCATCTGGCAGACTCGCTGACTCGTCGAGTCAGCACTGGACTCGTCGAGTTCCCAGTGGACTCGGCGAGTTCAGTCATGGACTCGGCTAGTCCAGCCCTAAAAACTCAAAATTTTTGATTTTCAGTTAATATTCAATCAAATAGGCATCAAATTCATTAACAAACAGCCCTAGGCTCTGATACCACTGATGGGTTTAGAGCAATACATCATTCTTATGGTGTACATGCAAACCCTAATAGCTTTGGATCTAGTTTGTCTAATTAACATGCAATTGAATCATCCAAAGCCATAACCCTAGATCTATCATAATATGAACTGAATTAAGGGTTTAGAAATTACATTTGATTGTTATGTAGCAATAACAATCTATTCCTTGGCTTCAGAAAGCTTAGTGCCTCAAGTGTTGCACCTCTAATGGAGTCACAAACACCATAAGCAATAAGGATGAAGAAGAAAGAGAATGAGAACTCCAACAACGTCCAGAAACCCTCTTGAAAAGATAAGCCACGTTTTTGGGTCTCAAGGGTTCTTTAAATAGGTAGGAAATTAGGGTTATCTAACAAGGAAACCCTAATTTGACTGCTTAAGCCCTAAGCAGCCCATGTACCCCTTCTGGAACATGCCTTGGACGAAAATCATATGGGCTTCCCATAGATTTCGTCCAACCTATATTCCAAGGTGATCCATAGCCCAATTGCAATTATCTTATAATTACAATTCCAGTCCCCTTAAGTTTAATTAATCTCTTTTAGTCACAAAATTAATTCTTAATTAATTCTTGACTAATATTAATTAAACAATATGATTTCTCCTTTAATATATTATTCTTATAATATATTATTAAATCATAATTAAACCTTTCTCTCCTTAATTCATCCTACAAGTTGCTTTGGTGAAGGCAACCCAAAAGGACCATGCACCATCGGGTCAAGTACATACCAAAATAGTTATGGACTTAGACACTAATCCAACAGTCTCCCACTTGGATATGTCTAATAACTATTATGCGTATGACTTCAGATCCTCATCTGCAATCGTAGCTTTCAAAAGCCACTGTCAACTCTGATCTTATCAGATACGCGTACTTTAGATAAGGGATCATATATTCCTCCATTCTAGATATCGTATAGACATGAGACATGGATTTAAATCATTCTCTCAGTCTATGTGTTGTTTCCCAATTTCCGATTTATGACGACTGACAACAGACTACAGTTGAACACATCAACTTAGTCCCGGCTTGGCCAAGCGCTTAGGTGTCATCACTAAATTATCGAGGGGCCCACAGATATCGCTTTTATCCCACTTTGGGTAAAAGGAACGGATAAACTTCGACTCAATGCTCACTTGCACTCACTCACCGAATCACACACAACAATACGTTTTATAACACCAAGTTACTAGTGCGTTTACATATAATCAATGTGTAACCGACTTGCAAGATACAACTTATACATCTCGGTTTCAAGAATATAAGATATTATCGTCTCACCAATAACTCGTGATAAAATCCATGAAGCGATCCAAGTGAGCGTGGGTTTAATCTAATGCTCAAATCATATTCATAAGCACTCATGAATATTGCAGCAAACACTTGCTATGTCTAATACACTTTAGACAATCTACAAACCAATTCATGACAATCTTCTTTCATACCTACTCCCAAAGTATGAGCGACCGTGGAACGTTTGAATAATCTTATTATTTGGGAAGTCAAAACATGCAAAGTGAAACACAAGAATAATACTAATCCAATATGGCCCCAAAGTTTGGGTATAAATAAAACATTTTATTTAATCACCATATTGATTACTCATTATTTGTTGTTTCGGGTAATCAACTTCTTACTTGAATTATAACAACAGTATGGCCCCTTTATTTAATTAATCTCTTTTAGCCACAAAATTCATTCTTAATTAATTCTTGACTAATATTAATTAAACAATATGATTTCTCCTTTAATATATTATTCTTATAATATATTATTAAATCATAATTAAACCTTTCTCTCCTTAATTCATCCTACAAGTTGCTTTGGTGAAGGCAACCCAAAAGGACCATGCACCATCGGGTCAAGTACATACTAAAATAGTTATGGACTTAGACACTAATCCAACACATAGGTATTACCTTTAGCTACACTAGATTTCTATATGTGACTATATGTATACTAATCTTCTCAACGATAACCATTACGATTTTTAAATATGGCAATAATAATCCACGATTTTACCAATGATAATTTTCCGCACTTTATAACGAAATCGTCACATTTTTTCCGCAATATGGCAAAGCGATTTTTAAAAAATGTGGTCGTAGGTCCAAATTGTTGTAGTGTCAACCATGCCCAATCTATAACAGGTGCAATAGCAAAATCAATGTTGTGTAACCACCCCAACCGGTTGTTGTAAGACCTCGACACATCTTGCGGCATAATTTACGGAAAACGATAAAAAATGTGTAGGTTGGAAACATCTCCTTGTGGTTGTTGGGTTTCTCTTCTTAGTCCTATTGTCTGCAAAACAATAAGCAATCAAAACACAAAACAAACCCAAAAGCTTAGAAAAACATAAACCAAATTGGTTTTATAACCCAGTTTTCACGACGTGGCAAAGGTTTCGTCATGTTATGGCATGCGTCAAGATGAAGGTTCAACTCGGGGTTCTCCCGAGCCAAATCTGTCCATAAAATGTATAGGGTTTTGCTCAAAGGTATTATTTAGCACTTCTAGTGTAACATATGGTACCATTTATGCTCACATGCCTCAATTTCTTTCTACCCTTAATCTAAAATCTAATCCTTATGCCAAATAAAATGAAATGTGACTAAATTAAACACAATAGAACAAGAAATTCATACCTTAGAGATGATTAATACATGAAATTTGGAAAAAATAGGTGATTTAAGCCGAAAATTTGAAGTGTGGGGCATGAAAGGAGAGTTCACATCGTGTATTTTGTGTGAAAATGATATGTAGATAGTTTATTTTTAGGTTCAAGACTGTCTTTGGTCCCCCATTTCATCACATCGTGGCCAAAAGTAGGTCACGTCATGAAGATAGATATGCATTTAAAAAATTAGGATATTATAAAATCCCATGTCATGGGCAAGGTATGTACACGTCGCGGGTATAGTTAAATTACCGAACTCATGTTTCTCAAAAACTACCCATATAATAAAAGCACAACGCTTGAATGAACCCATACACGAATAAAATCAAAAACTATAAATGAGAAAATGAATTATCCTAAACAAAAGTTAAATGAAAAAAGAAAAGCAAACTAAAAGAAAATGCAAACGAAAAATGAGTTGCCTCCCAGGATCACTTCTTTTGTAGGAGTCATGAGTCAGACTCCTTCCCGCTGTACGTTGTTGAAGGTGTGAGTGAAATCTTGCTTTTCTCCATCAACTTGAGTTTCTTCCTTGTAAGCTGCAACCCTTATCTTGTAGGCCTTTTTCGAGTTCTATTTCTTTTTCGGGTTGGTTTGTTCTTCATGCTTGTGCTTTCCTTGATTCTTCTCATTCATCTTGTCCTTCTTTTTATCTTTATCAGGTTCCTTTATTTTCACATCTTCTTTTTTGCCAGTAAGCTCTTCATCTTCATTGGTCTTATTGACTTGATTGGGAGTGGTGATATAGCCATATTTATACACCTACTTATGCATTAATTTAATATATTTAAGCTATATTTTGGGAAAATGCAAAGATATTTCATACGTATAATGTTAAATTATATATTGCAGCCAAAAAGGACATTCTCAAGGAAAATGAGATGAAATTGACGAAAGAAGGATACTTGGAGGACTGGAGTTGAAACTAAGAGCTTAAGGAAGAAGAAATCAAGTATTATGCACTTCTCATGATGTGGAAAACAACATGTCACGACATGGAATTTAGAGGATTCTCGATTCATGCATGAAGATGACTTTCACGATGTGACCATCTCTTGGTGACGTCGTGACCACATGTCAAGTAAAGACTCCTATAAGACATCACACAGTTTCCTTGGTGAATATGAGATATTCACAATTTTCATGTCGTGACACCTATATAGTCAAGACGAGATGGTCAATTTTAAGGAATCTATATATCGAGTATTAGATTGAATTTGGGGATTTCTGGCAGAAAGAGCTTCGATTATTTGCGACAAAAACCCTCTAGAAGTCCTTGTATGATCGAAAATTGTTTTGGACTTCAAGCTTGGAGATTTGAAGAACAACATTCAATCATTTGGTTCGCTAGTTTCTATCATGTCTAGTCTATTTAATTTTGAGTCTATGGTTGTTTTTACTTTAATCATGGGGTAAGACCCTTACACATTTGTATGGTGATGATGGACCCTTTGACTATGTGTTGATTTCGAATTTATGACGTTTTTTATGTTGTTTTAACAAGTGTTGATAAATCATATTCTTTGCATGTTAAAGTTCTAGCTTAAATTGCTATTTAGATGATCACTCTATTTTCATAAATTTGTTATTTAGTTGTTCATCAATATTGACTTTCTAGATTTAGTAATTGAACAAATCCAAAATTTAGGTGATATGTATTAGAAACTTTGATCGTGTTAGAGCGCATAATTAATCCATAATTTGTGCTTGGTTTACTTGTCTTGATCCTAGATAGGTAGTTGTTAGATTTATCATGCATAACCAAACTAACTCTATATCAATTTTGTTTTAACTTGTGTTTGAACATTACATGGTACTACATAAATTGATAAAACTAGGAATTTGAACATAATAACTAGTTGTATAATAATTTGGCAACCAATATAATTATTCCACTAGAAATCAACCATAGGAAAAGGGGGGGGGGATTCAGAACTAAACAAAAGTACTCTTTAATATTTAATTTACATAGTTTTCTTTTTGTGGTTTTAGTTGTTTAGTTGATATTTCTTTGATTTATGTTGTTGCTTTTGCAAAATCAGTACCCCCCCCCCCCATCGCGCCACACACAAACACACACTTTACATTGTTTTCCTTAGTGTAGCTTTTAATAGTTATTTTATTAGCTACATACATTTCCCTATGATCGACACCCGACTTACTTTTCTGTACTATAATCTGACTAGGTACACTGTATAAGTGCATTAGTTACTTAAGTTTTATTATTTTGTAAATTTAAAACTGGTAGGTATAATCTTTGCACATTAAGTTTTTGACGTCGCTGTCGGGGAACGAATTATATTAGTTTTTAGATTAACTACTTTGAGTTATTCAATACTTTTTGTGAGGTAAAAACCGTAAAAAGTTAATTTTATGCAATAATTATTTTTTGTTTTCTTAGAGATCACGACATGACAGTCTTCCGGTCACGACGTGAGAACTAAGATTTTTTAGTTTTACTTTTAATTTGTTTTTATGGTTTTCTTTGGTTTTGTTTCTATAATATATGACTAGGAGATCAAATTTTCCGATCGTACCACCACTTGAAGATCCATAATCTACATTTCACAAAAAGAACCTTGTGATAAAGTTCCCGAAAATGTTAGGCTCAAATTTTGTTGGTTATTGGAAGATAATGATATGGTAACAAAGAAAAAGAGAGGTGCATTTTCAGCCAGTGAAGATGATGAGGTCTATAAGAGGCAAGCTAGAGGAAATAACCTAGAAAACAATGTGATAAAAAAGGAAAGGTTCAAAGCACAATGATTTCTATTTTCAAGAAGGAAGAACGTGAAAGAGTTTGCCAACAAATTGCAAGGTTTTTCTACATAAGTGCCATCCCTTTTCACTATTTAAAAATTTATGAGTTTTGAAAAATGATTGAAATGGTTGGTGAATTTGGGAAAGGCCTTAATCCTCCTTCTTACCATGAAATACGGGTCACGATGTTGAAAAAGGAAGTTGATTACACCAAATCGTTAATGGAAGATTATAAACATGAGTGGAAGAAGACCGGTTGCACACTTATGAGTGATGTATTAAATGATCGAAAAAATCAGTCAATATGTAATTTTCTTGTAAATAGTCCTAGAGGAACTATATTTTTAGCATCAATCGATACATCTGACATTATCAAGACGGAGGAGAAAGTATTTGCAATGTTAGATGACTTTGTTGAAAAAATAGGTGAAGAAAATGTGGTTCAGGTGATCATGGATAATGCTACTAACTATAAGGCTGCTGGGGAGATGTTGATACAAAAGAGAAAGAAACTGTTTTGGACACCATGTGGAACTCATTGTATAGATCTAATGTTGGAGAATTTTTATAAAAAGATTGAAGAACGTAAGGTGAAAATTACAAAGGGAAGAGATATAACAAGTTTCATCTATAATAGGTTACAATTGGTTCTTAACTTTTTATTTATTTTTTATATAAGTTATTTTATTGATTATAAGTTATAAGTTATAACAAGTTTAATTTATTATAGGTCACGACTAATTTGCTTGTTGAAAGAGTTTACAAAAGGGAAAGAGCTTCTTAGGCCTGGAGCAACATGATTTGTCACATCTTATCTTACAGTTGGTCGCTTGTTTGAGCTGAAAGGTGCATTGATCTCGTTTTTTGCATCTGAAAAATGGTTGTCTACTAACTATGCAAGGACTAACACCGGAAAATATGTTGAGGATATAGTTATGGACACTGCAGGATTTTGGTCATCAGCTATCACATGCCTTAGGGCCGCGAAACCCTTAATGACGGTTCTTCGATTGGTTGATTCAGATTCTAAACCAGCTATGGGTTTCATTTACCAAGCCTTAGTAATTGCAAAGAAGGAAATTAAAGCAAACTTCAAAGCTATCCAAACAAGGTAATATTTTTTGGCTATTTGTTTATATTTTTCAGAATTAATTTTAAACCAACAACTCATATATTTTACATATATTTTCAGGTATGGACCTATTTATGATATCATTGATGATAGATGGTATAATCAAATGAATAGGGCACAAAATATGGCGGGTTATTACTTGAACCCACATATGCAATATAGTGACGATTTTGAGAATAATGGTTGGATCAAAGATGGATTGTACATGTGCCTAGAAAGAATGTGTGGTACTGATGAGAACCTAGCGAAGACGATTGATTGTCAGTTTGATCAATTCACGAATGCAAGAGGTCTCTTCGGTTTTAATGTAGCTAAGCTAACAAGGAAAGAAATATATCCGGTCGATTGATGGGATTCCTATGGAGATGACACGCCCGAGCTGAAAATTTTTACAATGAGAATTTTAAGCTAGACATGTTCTTCATCCGCTTGTGAGAGGAATTGGAGTGCCTTTGAGATGATAACTTATAAGTAACAAGTAACGAAATTATGTTTTAATGTTACTTTTATTATATCCTTATCTAATATTTTGGGTTTTTCTTTATGTGGTATATAGGTACATTCTAAGAGAAGAAACCAACAACAACAACAAAAGATGAATGATATTGTGTATGTTATGTACAACTTGAAGCTGAATGGAAGAGATGAAAGAAAAGGAAAAGGGCATGATGGACTGGAGCCACTGAATCTTGATGATATTAGTTCTGACGATGAGTGGATTACTGAAGAAACGTCTTCTAATCATGATGTAAATGAAGATGATGATTTTCTTCAAAGGGCTATAAGAGATCAGTTGCTTGAGTTATTCTTTTATTCCATTATATTTGTATAAAATTAGAAATGATAGTTCTTACTTTTAGTTTGATATGTCATGGTTACATTTAGTTACATTAAACTGGCGGTGCAGGTGATGGAAGAGATTTAGGAGAAGATATTTTGGATTTAGAAGAGGACGATGATTTGGATGCACAATTTGTTATGTTAGACTAGATTAAATGATATTTTTGTTGTGACTAATTTTTTAACTAGAAGAGGAGGATGATCTGGATGTAGTACTTTTTGTTATCTTAGACTATATTAAATGGTACTTGTGGATGTAGTACTTTTTGTTATCTTAGATTATATTAAATGGTACTTGTGTTCTGACTAATGTTTTAAACTTTTTGTAGCTTTAGAATGGAAAACTTGATGTTGGAGATATTTTTCATGTTAAAATTATGTTTTTTTTTGTGGGATCTTAAGATCTCGATCCTGACAACCTTGATATATATATATATATATATATATATATATATATATATATATATATATATATATATATGTGTGTGTGTGAGAGAGAGAGAGAGAGAGAGAGAGAGAGAGAGAGAGAGAGAGAGAGAGAGAGAGAGAGAGAGAGAGAGAGAGAGAGAGAGAGAGAGAGAGAGAGATTAAATTACCTATTTAGTTTTTTGACTTGAATTTTTCTATTTGACTGAAATAAAATGAATATACTGAAGTAAGATAATAATTATTCTTATCTATGTATATTTTTCATTTGAATGTATGAATAGAAATAATTAAGTCAATAACTAATTATATATTTTTATATTTTTTATTTGAAAGTAAGAATAGAAAAAGTCGTTTTAATACTTTTCTCTATGCATTAATAAACACTCATTGACAATTTACTCATTCATAACTATGGTTAAATCAGATATACTTTGACTAGACTTATATATAAAAAATTAATTCCACCTTATAAGGAAAAAATGTTAATACGTGTTATTTATCTCTGATCGATAAATAGGCAAAAATACTGTAGTATAACTCCTTAAAAAAAATACGACCAAAGGTGACCATTAGCAACATTCATCCAATAATTTATGTTCCAAGTTTGAAGGCTGCACTATAAATGAACGTACGTACACTTGGCATAAGCCATAAGGCAATCAAACAAGCTCAAAAGTACTAGTCACATGGAGATCTTTTCTATCTTCTCTTCATGGCTTCTCACAGCAGTACTAGTCCTCTCCATGTTCTTGATCTGTCGTTATACTCTTAAATCTAATAGGTCGTCCATGGTTTCCCCTAAGCTTCCACCAAATCCTCCAAAGCTTCCGATAATTGGGAACTTGCACCAACTACTAGGTAAACCTCGTCATCTAGCCTTTTCGCAACTTTCCCAAGAATATGGCCCAGTTATGCTACTCAATATTGGCACAAGATCTTGCCTTATAATCTCTTCTTCTGCCATGGCCATGCAAGTCCTTAAAGATCAAGATCAGATACTTTGTTCTCGTCCAATATCCAAGACCACTAAGCTACTAACATACAACTATGTGGACGCTGCCTTTTCGCCTCACAGCAATCACTGGAGGAAAATGCGCAAGGTTTTGGTATCTGAATTCGTAGGCCCCAAGAGGGCTAGACTTACTAACCATGTTTTATTAACAGAAGTCGAGATCATGCTTCGATCTATATCCTTACATCCATCAAACAGTGCGGTAAACATAACCGAGTTGTTTTTAGCAATAGCAAAGGCGATGATTTGTAAGGTGGCCTTTGGTTCGAACTACAGAAAACGAGAACAACTACTGAAGGGTCCTTCATTAGAAGTGATGCTTGATGAAGTCATGGAATTATTGGATCCATCGTTAAGTGATTTGTTTCCATGGTTAGGTCCAATAATAGACCAAATTAGTGGTAGGAATCATATGCTTGAAAAACTTTTTAGTAATCTTGATGCCTACATCCAGACGTATGTTGATGACCATCACAATCATATAGGCAAGGTTGATGATGATGACAAGGATTTTCTCCATACCTTGCTTGAGTTGTCTTCAATAGAGAATGCTTCCCATGACGATCGGTTTACTATAGAAGAAATCAAAGCTCTTATAATGGTACATAGCATTTTTGTTTATATTTTTATGGAGTGCAATTGTTTATGTAACTAATGTAAAATAAGTTTTCAGGACATATTTATCGGAGGAATTGATACAACCTTTGCAACCATGGTTTGGGCAATGTCCGAGATCATTAGAAGTCCAAGAGTGATGCAAAAGGTTCAAAGTGAAATCCGAAATTGCGCAGGGAGAAAACAAAAACTAGATGAAATGGATGTCTCTAAAATGACCTACTTGAAGATAGTGGTGAAAGAGACACTAAGATTGCACCCTCCAGCCGCATTGTTGCTCCCACATGAAAGCTTAAGCCATTGTCAAGTTGGTGGTTATGACGTCCTTCCTGAGACGATGGTTTTCATTAATGGGTGGGTGATAGGAAGAGACCCAAGCACATGGGGGGAGAATGCGTCTGAGTTCTATCCAGAAAGGTTTGAGAATCTTGATCAGGTGGAATTCAGAGGGGTAAATTATGATATGGTTCCCTTTGGAGGGGGGAGAAGAACCTGCCCAGCGATAAAGACAGCTCCAGCGACTATAGAGTTCACAATAGCAAACCTGTTGTACTCGTATGATTGGAAAATCCCTGGAGGAGAGAAGAACGAAGATTTGAACATGCTAGAGGAGGGTTCCCTGCTTGTCCGAAAGAAATTACCACTTTTCCTTGTACCCACCAAGCACAACTGGGAAGACTAGCATCACTTCCTTTTGCAAACATCTAGAACTCATCTATTTTCTAGACACTTTTTAAATTTCAGCACTGATGTAGTACATATAATTCGTATGCATGCCCAATGATATAGTACATGCATGCGGCTATCGTTAGTTCGTGACCTAAATAAAAATCGACGTCTTACGGTATGTACAAAAATAAATTTTTATCACAGTTTTGTCAAAACAGTGGTCACATTGCTTATTTGGTTACAACTTTTTTGGGACTATAAGGTTCAAATATCTTTTGTAACATTTTAGATAAAAAAATCAACCATAATTCACACATTTAGCCACTGTTTATATAAGTACTGTAACAAATGTCGATAAATATCCTGTGATAATTATTAACTTGGACAAAAAAACATATAAGGTCAACTGATTACTAATTGTATGTGACTAAGTCTTAGAGTGGAATTAGTCAAACAAATAAAATCTAGCGAAAATGTAATTTATGTAATCAAGTAAATTATATTGTCTAATCAAAGGGACATAATAATTATTAGTCACATAGTAAAAAGCTATAAATATAACTATTTATGATTATAGTTTAATTTCTTATGGCCACAATTTATATTATTATTTGTTTCGAAAAGTAAATAATATCTAAAAAAAAATGTGACTATAAGTATTTTATTATCAAGGTTTAATATCATATGTGTGTCTAAACGTAAACAATAGTCATGATAAAATACAAAAGATGTGATTTTAAGTATTTTAATTGACACGGTTAATTTCTTGTAGGTATCTAAAATTTATGGCTATTCATGATAAAAGGATAAAAAAAACATGTGAATATAATTATTTTATAGTCATAGTTTAAAAATAATTTGTTGCTATAAATATTTTATGGTTACAACTTAATTATTTGTGTTTGTCTTAAAATAAAAAATAGTCGATGATAAAAGAAAACTTAAAGTAAAAAATAGTCAATGATAAAAGAAAACACATGTAACTATGTATGCTTTCTGATCACTTAATTTTGTATGGTAATAGTTTATATTTTTTATTTTGTCTAAAAGTAAGCAATAATTATCATAAAAGAAACATAGACCATATTTATTCTACACTCACAGCCTATTCTTGCACCTTTAGTTATAGAATCTTGAACAAAAAATGGTAGAAACAAAAGATCGTGTGAAGTTTATATAACCAAAAAGCTAAAAGTTATACGGAAAAATAGACCTCGATTTAAAGTAGCAAATAATAGCAACATACTTTCATTTATTTGTTTTTATAGCATCCTACATTCATATATTTTTACTACATGATTGTACTTTCATAATAGCGTCCTCTTTTCCTCATTCTTAAACCCTTCTGAAGTAGTAATAGTAAGTGTGACCACCGAGAAATAGAATAGTTAAATAAAAAAATGTTGCAGAAATAGCAATTGTAACATCTGTTCCAGGAATACTTCTTTTGTAGACTTGATCATTTTTTACCTTCAAAATGTGGGATTTTTAGGTGACCACAACGTGGTGGGGAGGAGCACCACGATGTGGACACAACTGGTGAGAAAATACGTATCTTTGATGTACCACGATATGGCAAAGGCATGATCTCGACGTGGCCAACGCTGGAGTATAAGACCCTAATTTTCGGGTCTAGTGACCTATTTCAAGGACGTGATGGCGGGGGTTTGCTCACCCTCATTCTACATCACTCCCTTTTGACGTAGAATGAATCCTACCCTCCCTTGGTGGCATCTTAAAGCTTATTATGGTGTTTTGTGGTATTGAAGAGGAAGAAGGTGCTTTTTGTGCAAGATTTGGCAAGCAAGTCTCCTCACTACCTTCTTGTACACCTTCTAGACCCTTGTATGTCCACAAGTTCATACCTTTTGTTTGCAATCCTTCTACATATAGGCTTTTAAGCACTTTTCTCCATGTTTAAGGTGGTTTGAGTCGATGGATTCCATAAATTTGGCAACTTTGTTGATCCTTGAGGTCCCTTTGTGATCTTATGTTTCAGATCTGGAGTTCTATACCATTTAGAGTCGAACTGCTCGTCACAAATCACCTACAATATTAAAAAGATTTAGGAAGCCAAACCATTTTGGGCCATGATGAGAACTTTGATTTAGAAGAGAAAGGATGATAAATCTTTGTTTTATCAATCCAAAATGATTTTAGGATCAAATTATTATTCACCCCCTTTTTGATTTTAAAAACTTGAGCTTTAGTATCACATAGATTTATTTCAACAAAAGAGGTTTTTTGTTTAACAAATTCTTTTCTTTTTTTTTTTTGCCATATTTTCCTCAAAAATTTCATCGTCTTCTATCAATTTTGCTTTATATGCTTCAAAATTATCATCATTTTTGTTCAAAATTCTCTTTTGAATGCTTTTTGTTTTTGAAGATGTCGATGATTCACATTTTGAAAATTTGGATGAATTTTCATTTTGATTAGAAGATCGTTTCGTCCCAACAAACTTTTGATTTTTGGTTTTAAAGAAGTATCATTATCATTGAATTCCTTTTTCTCCCACATTTGTTTTCTTTTATACAAAATCTTTTTATATCTTGCATTCATAGCTTTCTTTTTGCTTTCAATTCCTCAACAGATTTTTTATATTTCATATTTTTGGAGTTACTTTTGACTTCAATCTCCTTTTCAATTGGAACGACTTTTGCTCCACATAGACCAACTTCATATTGTGAAAATTTCACAATGTTCACTTGATTTGAAACATATTTCCCTTTGGCTTTCCACGAAGTCAATAGACAAGCCTTTTGTTTCAAAAACATTTTCAATTGGTTTGGACCAAAAGAACTCTTCCCAACCTTTAGCATTGTCAAGACTAACTATTGACGTTAATTATGTTGTTTGATTCTTGTCCCGTCCCTTTTTCACAAAAACTTGATTTGGAGTTTTTTGAACTCTTAGAAAAAAATGTTGCTTTAACTTTTAAATTTTTCATGCCATCATTTTGAGTTAATTGTTCAAATCAATTGAATCTACAAAAATCAAATTTCTTTTTGGTTCCTCAGTATTATTAACAAAAGATGAACAATCAACTTCATCTTCAACGAATATTTCACTCATTTCGCTTTCGTCAAATTCAGATAAATTCTCAGATTTGAGAGTTTCTTCTGAATTTATTTCCTTGCACAACAATTATATTTTTACATTGAATTAAGTTTGATTTGTTGTTTGTCCTTTTTAGTTAAAACATCTTTTAACATCTTTTTTTTCTTTGGACTTAATGTATTCTTCAATTTTCTCAAGTCTAACTTTCTAAGCATCACTCACAGTTTCATCTGATGAAACCATTGATTCACACCTATAACATTCAGCATCAATTTCATTTTCTTTTAATTCTAAGAAAGGTAAAATCATTTTATGCAGACCTTTTCCTATTTCACAATCAAGATGCAATTGTGTGATGTTATTGTAAAGACATTTCACAATGAGACAAAAGACATTTCATTGTTTTCGTACAACTCTATTGTCCTTTTTAAGATTTATTACGTCATCATTGGACCTAATCAATTCTAATTCCAACACTTCTATTTTCATTCTTAGATGTAATCCTGCTAAGAGAGTCCTAAGATTAGAATTTCTTATGTGAGTTCTCATTAAACTATCACTAAGATCAAAAACAGTTTCACTTATATCAGTTAAAAGAGTAGGTATGTTAAGATAGTTAATAATAGAATGTACCTTATCTATTACCTTTTCGCATTCCGTGACATGCTCATTCACTGTCTTCGCAAAAAAACATGCGTCTGAAAAATTTCGGTCGTCTGTGAAGTAATTCTGACTTTCAGGATTTGCACTCTTGACCATCAAACATTTGTCTCCTCTATTATTTCCATCCTTCACCATAAAGCAATCTCCATGAGTTGGTCTACAAACTTCTTCGTCCTCCGAATCAGTTGACCAAACTTCCAGATCCCATCGTCACTGCAATCCTCTGTCACCACCAAATCCGGGTTGCTAGAAGTATTGTGATGTTCTTCAAGCTTCTTTACGTAATAAGGTTCATCCTTATTCTTTTCTTTCTTCTCATTCAACTTTAGCAATATGCATTCTTTTGCGAAATGATTTTTTCCATGACAGTAGTTATAATCAAAGCATGAAATACCAAGAGGATTCTTCTCATTGTTTTCTTCATTTCTTTGATAGTTTTTGAAACTTTCATTTCTTGATCTTTCTGGATTACAGCTTCCTCGCTTGTGATTATTTCCAGCAGATTCATTTTTGTTATTTTTGAAACGTGAAAAAATCTTTTTAAAGAATTTCTTTGGATTTGTCACCATCCGAACTTTGTCTTCTTTTGTGAGATTTCAGTACTTCGTCTTCATGAGATATCAATATGCCAACAGCTTGTGCAAGAGAATAATTCTTGAATTGTTCATGTGCTTTGACATTTGAAACGATCGTCTTCCATTCGGATCTAAGACTATTCAAGAATGTGACCTTTTTTTCAATAGATTCCCTTTTCAACCCATGTTTCAGCATATGACTTAACAGATGATTAAATCAATTAACAGTTTGTACAATTTTTTCATCAGTCTTTTCCACAAATGATCCATATTCAGACAGAAATGAAGTTTGCAAAGAAGTAGTGAGATCAGCCTCTCCAGAACACAAATTCTTTCAATCTATTCTATATCTTGTGTGAAGATTCAAGAGAGCTAATTAGACAAAAAGTATCAGGAGTAAGAGAAAACCTTATGATTCTCAAGGCTTTCAGGTTGCTAAGCAATTTGTCTTTTTCCACATAATCAATTTGTTTATCATCAGCAATGATGTTCTCATAAGCACTTTAAGTTAGAACTTCCTTCTTCATCTTGTTATACTTGTGTGTTCCATCTTTAATTGCTTGCCAGATGGTGGATCCATAAGTTTCAATCCATAGAACATAATCTTCAAATTGAAGAGCCCAAACATCACAGTCTTCAGGGAATACAATTGGAATTTTTTTTTGGAACCAATACTACTTGGAAGATTAAATGTGACAGAGTGTCAATCATCATTCGACATTTTGAGTTAAATTTGACGTGAATAACATCAATGAACTTGAAAAAGAGTAGATTAAACGACTAAATCAAATAATTAAAGATCAATTTGCAAAATGCAGATTAGATCTGAAATTCGATGAACAAATCTGGAAAAACACAGTGAACATGATGAACTCGAAGAACAGATGAATAAGATGAACAGATCTGAAAAATTTCAAATAATCTCCCGCTCTGATACCAATTGAAGGAACGATTATATTCACAAATCAAATGATGAAATGATTCACGAGAACACACGAGGTAAATAAGATTGCGTTTCATTAACGAGTAAGATCATAACAATTCGATTCCAAGAAAAGAACTATTCTGCCGGATCCACTCTTACCCGTTCTTTTATATAATATCCCTATATATATGCATCGGAGGAACAAAAGAAAGGTGTCTCAAGTCAACAGCAAAGCTAGGAACTCAAGGTAACACAAAGTGCAAGATAGCATTTTAACTCACTAAGTAAAGACATTGTGAATTAAACATTACAAGATGATACAACAAACTACGAACTCTACACCAAAACCGAGGTCAACTCAAAATAAATTGCCAAGGTCACGGAAGTCCCAGACTGGTTCAAATCATAAGAAGACCACCATTCGTGCAAGCCACTCCCAAGCAATCCCCCAAACAATGACACATGGGGATGCCTGAGATTTATGATAAGGCGAACGCAGTTAGGAAAAGAAAAACACTCGCCGGCACAGAAGAACTAGGCAGACAGAACCAAAACATGATGGAATCTGAGAATTATCTTTAAGAGGACAACTCATCCAGGAACGCTAAGCCCCAGCAAGCATAGAAACATGGTCAAAGCCTAGGAAAACACGCCCAGGGAAAATCTGGGGTGCCTGGACATAGGCGCCTTATAACCCCCCCCCCCACCCCGTTGGAGAAGTGCCTTACAACCTGAAGAGTGACATAAAAGCAATGTCGCCACTTAGGGTTGTGAACAGTTCATTGTGAACGCAAAACTCCAACGAGACAAAACAACATTCATACATGAGCAGGCCCAACAAGAAGCGTGCCGCAAGGGAATGTACAAACAGGACCGTAAACGCACATCAAGGGGGAGTTCACGCCCCAAGAATTCAAAATGAAGAACTCACTCCCATGACATGGGCCATATGTGGTCTGTGGCACCACCTCTATGATGGGTTTTGAGAACTACATCAATCCTATGGTGTACATGCAAACCCTAAAGCTTTGGATCTGGTTTGTCTAATGAACATGCAATAATCATCCAAATCTCCTACACCCTAGATCTAGCATACAATAATCGATATTATCATAATAAAAGGGTTTAGATCTTACCTTGATTGTTATGTAGCAATAAGAATCTCAATTCCTCTTGATCTTGACTTCTGAAAGCTTAGTGCCTCAAATGTTGCACCTCTAATGGAGTCACAAACACCATGAGCAACAAGATGAACAAGGAGAAGGAGGAGGAGGCTAAAAAACGTCCTAGGGTTCTCTCAAAAGAGTTGGACACGTTTTTGGGGCCTTAGGGGTTCCTTTTATACTTAGGCTTCTAGGGTTATCAACTAGGAAACCCTAATCCAGCTGTTTAGGCCTTAAGTAGCCCAAAGATCCTTCCAGAAGGCCCTTGGACGATTTCTATATGGACCTCCATATAGAATTCGTCCATGCTTCCTTTATGGATCCTAAGCCCAACTTTGTAACTATCTTATAATTATAGTATTAGTCCCCTTTATTTAATTAATCTCTTTTAGCCACAAAATTCATTCTTAATTAATTCTTGACTAATATTAATTAAACAATATGATTTCTCTTTTAATATATTATTCTTATAATATATTAATAAATCATAATTAATCCTCTTTCTCCTTAATTCATCCTATCAGTTGCTATGGTGAAGGCAACCCAAAAGGACCATGCTCATAATCGGGCTAAGTACATACCAAAATAGTTATGGGCTTAGACACCTAATCCAACACTCTAGAGCAAGGGGAAAATCCCAGATAAAGCGCGTTTGAGGTAAGGGCAATGTGACCAAACTCCAAATGGATAATCACATCCCAGTAAGCCAGCCCAAGAGCTAGTCCTTGGATTGCACTACAACCATCTCCCTTTCTTTACTTACCAAAAAAATGCAGATGTTTCCAAAACACTATCAATGAAGTAATGAAAGTTTACATTTCAAAAAAAACAACACAACAAAAAGGAACTATTAGAATGTTCAAACTCAAGCTTGATATCATTCACATAAAAGTTTGTGCACGTTTACCAAATGCTAACAAGGACTGATCATCCACATCATTTGAGCGAAAATGTTGTAAGAATGCAACCATAGGTTTCAAAGGCTCATAACCTTTCTCTAAAATGTGTCAGTTAAACCAAAAGATCCACAACTCCTGACCGTAACAAAAATAAAGGCTTCAAAGGATCATAACCTTTCCCTTCAATCAAATAGCAGCTAAGTCCCCAAGCCTCAAGGTGACGATCTCGACATGATTAGATGATTCGGCTCAAAGTACGAACCTCCGAGACCCATAACATAGAACAAACTCCCAAATGGGTGATCAGTTAACCTTAACTACAAAGGACACCTTAACAAAGCAAATTGGTCAGGATACCCTAAACAAAAGACTAAGCCCAAGCCCACGGTCTGAGCTCCCCGGATAAGACCAAAAGACTCAAGAAGAATATGATTCCTAAGGTTGCAAGCGGGACAAATCCAACATGTGTGGCCAACCTACCAAATAAACAAATGCCCACCTGGCAGTATAAATCATTCCTTCACAAGGCAAGATAGATTTGTCCCAGGTGAACCCCTGTAGCCAAAATAAGCGCGAGGAAGAATCACCCCAAAAACGGAGAATAAGGGTAAAAACACCATGATAGCCAACACAAAATACTAGGGATAACAAGAAAAGGCGTGGCAAACCCATTGCATACATATCATTTAATAAAGGATAACAAACAAAAGAAAAAAAATATACTGTTTTCCGGACAAACCCGGAACTTGAGGAGACGACCATGCATGGCCCCAGACAAGTTTAGAATTCACAAGTACAGATTGTTCCATAAACACCAAAGCAGTACAAAAATTATCTATAATACTAGGAAGTAAGGAATGGAGAAAAAATTACATACCAATAGGAGTTGACGAAGGCCCAATCCCAGAAGTGCTATCCTTAGGATGTTTTCCTTCAGCATCAGGGTCGTTGAACAACTGGTGAAGGCTCTCCATGTCAAGCTTGCCAAGGTGGAGGTAGGAAGAAAAATTTGTCTCCGGAAAAGATTTCACCTCAGCATGCATCTCATGGGTGTGTTCTAGAATGGCTCTTGGTTCACCAGGTATGAACTTTCCTACAACATCGTGGTGTTGAGGTATTTTCAAATTTAACCCTTAAGTATAAAGACTTATAGTACTTAGCCCTTGTGTATGAGAAAGTTAGCAAAAAGGGCCCATAGTGGCATTTTTTGTAATTTATAGGCTGAGGCTTAGTACGCTAGGCATAAGTTACGTACACTGAGCGTACATCCGCGGGTCTAAGTATGTTGGACATACACCGAGTACGCAGGGAATATGTGAGAAAACCCTAGCCACTTGTTTGGACCCTATTTAAACATCATTTGGCCTCCAACCTCATCTTTCATCAGCCTCCAAAACATCCAACCGATTTTAGAAAACCCTAGCCACTTGTTTGAGCATTCTTGACCCTTGTGTGTGTGTGTTTGCTGATCTTGAAGGAGTAAGAAGGAAGTAGAACAACCTTGGAAGCTTGAAGGAGCCTTGGATCTAGGATCTACACCTCTCTAGCAACCTCCAAGAGGTATAAAGTTGCAAACTTGACTTGTATTTCATTAGAACATGATAAGTCCTTGATTCATGAGCATTTGTCCCAAGTCTTGAGCTTTTTGGAGTATCGCATGCTCTATCCATTCTATTTTTCGTTTCATATGTTTTGAGGGGTTTAGAAGCATAAAAATAGGTTCTTAGCTCTTAATCATTTTACATGCATGTGTTTGATTGTCTTAATGGGTTAAGAGGATGGAGTTTTTCGCATTTAGCACTTATCGTCCATGTAAGACCATAAACTTCAAAACTTTATGGTCAATGATGATATTTCGGTCTTGGCTCTAATATTTGGTCGTGATAGCTTAAGCAATAAGCTCTTAATCCATTAAGTGGAGAATCAGTATGTATATTTGGTGTACCAATTGGTATGTTGCGCATACGCAATTTGAGTCCCGACTCCTCGGACAGTGAGTACGCCCCGCATACATCCGAAGTACGCCCTGCATATGAGGGTTGAGTTGACTCGGTTGAGTTAACTCGATTCGGTTGAGTCGAATGATTTTATTGATTTTGACCGATTTTGACCGAGGGTATTTTGGGATATTGATACTAGCTTAGATTAGGAAATGTTTTTATTATTAGGAGTCAGTAGAGCCGTTTGTTGGAGTGGAGATTCAATCAGATTGTTTTAGGACTAATAGGTGACTTTTCCTCACTGCACTTATGGGTCGAAGGCTCCAAGGCTGACCCATTGTATTAGAAATCATGTTTTGTTGTATGTTGTTATGCTGAGATATGTGTTTACTGGTTATATGATTAGAGTGGTAGATCTGCAGGACTACCTGTGTTGCTGGTTATTTTGATAATATTTATATTGATATGTTACGGTTGTAGTTTATTGGGTTGAGGTAGACTAGCTGATACTGAAGGCCAAGACACTTAGGGTAGTCTAGATAGACTGAAGGCCTGCAAGGCAATTCAGTCACTCCGAAGGCCTAGAGAGCGGTTCAGATAGGCTAAAAGCCTGGCGGGGCGGTCCAGTCATGCTGAAGGCTTTGTATGCATGTTGTTGTTTGTTATATTTATGTTTTGGTACTTTGAGGGAACTCACTAAGTGTTAGCTTTTTGGGGAACAATGATTATGTAAACACTTTTTGAGTAAATGGATTGTTTTTGAAAAGTTTAGAATTTTTGTGATTTTTGAGTGTTACAAGTTGGTATCAGAGCCTTGGTTTGAGTGAATTGGAGGAGCATTCATGTGAATCCAGACTCAAACTAAGGAACTGCAAAAGTTTTAAAATGGTTTTCAAAATTGTTTCAAAAATGACCAAGGTGGGATGTGATGTGTATGATCAGCCGGAGCCAGAAAGTATACCCCAAGTTACCACATTATTATTTGATATGATGTTTATGATAGAACAACATGCTAGTGATAGGCTATAGATCTTCAGGAATCGCATAATAGAATTGCCTGATATATGATGCATGATAGCCTAGGGTTACCTCTTATATGGAATTGACATCATTACTGTAGTTCCTTAGTGTATGCATCATAGTTGTACATAACTAAGATTTTATAGCTTGAGAATGTTTGGTTTTTCCTTACATCCTGATCTTGTTTGATGAAGGGATTAGGGTAGAATCAAGTATTCGATTGCCTATAGGATCCGATGTTATGTATGGTTAGTGTACGCGAGTGCTACAGGGTTGGAGGAAATTTCGTGGGTGAGTATTTACATGAGTAGCAAGTTAGAGGAGAAATGTTTAGCCACTCTTGAGAGGGAGAGGATAGGATGTATGTGTATCCTAGTTGTTGTATTTGTTTGGTGGTTGTGATGATCGTTGGGAAAAATATGGGTAGGTGTGGAAGGTAGTATGGACACGTACTACTGAAAGCACAGGACCCGTATGCGTCACAAAGAAGTCACAAACCCCAAGGGTTCGTCTGTCTAGAATGGTTGTGATTATATGGAGTGTGGGAATTTAATATGCAGGAACTCTAAGCCCCAGCAAGCATAGAAACATGGTCAAACCCCAGGAAAACACGCGTAGGGAAAATCTGGGGTGCCTGGGCATAGGCGCCTTATAACCCCCCCCCCCCACCCCCATTGGAGAAGTGCCCTACAACCTGAAGAGTGACACAAAAGCAATGTCGCCACTTAGGGTTGTGAACCGTTCATTGTGAATGCCAAACTTTGGCGAGAACTCCAACGAGACAAAACAACATTCAGACATGAGCAGGCACAACAAGAAGCGTGCCGCAAGGGAATGTACAAATAGGGCTATAAACGCACATCAAAGGGGAGTTCATGCCCCAAGAATTCAAAACGAAGAACTCACTCCCATGACATGGGCCATAAGTGGTCCGCGGCACCACCTCTATGATGGGTTTTGAGAACTACATCAATCATATGGTGTACATGCAAACCCTAAAGCTTTGGATCTAGTTTGTCTAATGAACATGCAATAATCATCCAAATCTCATAAACCCTAGATCTAACATACAATAATCGATATTATCATAATAAAAGGGTTTAGATCTTAGCTTGATTTTTATGTAGCAATAACAATCTCAATTCCTCTTGATCTTGACTTCTGAAAGCTTAGTGCCTCAAATGTTGCACCTCTAATGGATTCACAAACACCATGAGCAAAAATATGAACAAGGAGAAAGAGGAGGAGGGTCAAAAACGTCCTAGGGTTCTCTCAAAAAAGTTAGACACTTTTTGGGGCCTTAGGGGTTCCTTTTATACTTAGGCTTCTGGGGTTATCAATAGGAAACCCTAATCCAGCTGCTTAGGCGTTAAGCAGCCCAAAGATCCTTCCAGAAAGCCCTTGGACGATTTCTATATGGACCTCCATATAGAATTCGTCCATTCTTCCTTTATGGATCCTAAGCCCAACTTTGTAACTATCTTAAAATTACAGTATCAGTCCCCTTTATTTAATTAATCTCTTTTAGCCACAAAATTAATTCTTAATTAATTCTTGACAAATATTAATTAAACAATATGATTTCTCTTTTAATAGATTATTCTTATAATATATTAATAAATCATAATTAATCCTCTTTCTTCTTAGTTCATCCTATCAGTTGCTATGGTGAAGGAAACCCAAAAGGACCGTACTCATAATCGGGCCAAGTACAAACCAAAATAGTTATGGGCTTAGACACCTAATCCAACAGTCTCCCACTTGGATAAGTCTAATAACTATTTTGCGTATGACTTCAGAACCTGATCAGCAATCGTAGCTTTCAAAAGCCGCTATCAACTCTGATCTTATCAGTAACACGTCCTTTAGATAAGGGATCATATATTCCTCCATTCTAGATATCATATAGATAGAGACATGGATTTAATCATTCTCTCTGTCTATGTGTTGTTTCCCGATTTCCGATTTATGACGACTGATAACAGACTACAATTGAACACATCAACTTAGTCACGGCTTGGCCAAGCGCTTAGGGGTGTCATCAATAAATCATCGAGGGGCCCACAAATATGGCTTTTGTCCACTTTGGATAAAAGGAACGGATAAACTTCGACTCAAATGCTCGCTTGTGCCTACTCATCAAATCACAGACAACAATATGTTTTATAACACCCAGTTACTGGTGCGTTTACATATTATCAATGTGCAACCGACTTGTAATATACAACTCACACGTCTTGGTTTCAAGAATATATAATATTATCGTCTCACTAATCACCCGTGATAAAATCCATGAAGTGATTCAAGTGAGCATCGGTTTAATCCAATACTCTAATCTTATAGGAACACTCATGAACTCTACAACAAACTTGTGCTATGTCTAAACACTTTAGACAATCTACACAAGGATTCATGACAATCTTCATTCATACCTACTCCCAAAGTATGATCGATTGTGGAAGGTTTGAATAACCTAGTTATTCTGGAAGTCAAAACATGCAAAATGAAACACAAGAATAATACTTAATCCTATATGGCCCCAAACTTGTGAGTATAAATAAAACACCTTTTATTTAGTCACCATGTTGATTACTCATTATTCATTGTATAATGTTCCGGATAATCAACTTATTACTTGAATTATAACAACAGTTGTCCCATGCTCCAAGCATGCACACTATGTTTACATATGGTCCTTATTTTGTGAAATAGATCAATTGAACACATTTCCAATGATACTCATTTTATCACAAGTGTAAGAATACAAAATTCTTGCCACTTTTAGAATATTTTAGATTCTAACATTTTATGCAATGACCCTTTGTAATGTCACAGCATCAAAATCACAAAGACTTTGCCAATGAAATTACAAAGTATTCTATTAGAGATTGTTACAAGACAATTCCATAGATATGAAGTCTCACATTCAAAGTACATTCCTTTGAACATCCTTCTTGCATAAAAGTTTCTAATCTAGACATAAATTCTTAACGTCCAACTCCCAATATGGAAACATTTCCATATTTTCCATACGACAACTCATTCTTAATAGATTCCTATATATTCATAATAGTGTCGATATGGTCCATCCTTTACTATAGTTCCAACTACTCACAAGCGAACAATCCTCAACGAACCTTAGATTGTCCTTGACAGTTGTTTAATTATTTTAGTCATATCCGGTTCTGGTCCTTTTTCCCTCTTAATGCCCTAGGCATTTGAAAAAATTTTAGAACACGTGAATATTATAGCATATGCAATCGATCCCATACCTGAAGCGTATTGGATACGATTCATAACAAAGACATGATACTTTACCAGTCTCCTGCTATAATATTTCCATATATAGAATTTCCTTATGTTGAATTATTTCAACATAAATTATATATATGTACTTTTGACTAAATTCGTTTAAAATTTCTCGATCCAACCCTTTAGACTATGAATAAGTATAATATTCTCTCCCTTAATTATAGCAAAACAACTTTTCAACCGCTACAACTTTGCAAAGTGAAACTTTTGTTTTCTATAATTAATATTGCTACATTGCAATACTTGACATAATGATCATGCTCCCACTAACATGATGATTATCTTCTTACCAACATAACACTTATGCTCCCACTAGCTTTGACACGTATTCAGAAAACAGCTGGACTTCTAGAAATCAATACCTATTGACTTCCTTAGTTCATATTTCTAATACTATATGCTTCGATAAACCTTTATCTAAGCTCTTCAAACTCATACACTTTTCCTTAAATAACTCACATGTGTGTCTAAACAATTCTAGAACTTATAGCAATAAGTCTCGAATGTTCAAACTAATTGCCAAATCTCACAATTCGAACTATGAAGAGGGATGTCGTAATCATAATCGAATTTGATAATGCAATTTACACAATTGCTATCTCCTTAAAATCTTCCTAGTGAAAGCATTTTCTCACAATCATTTTCATGAAGCGGAGAGAAACCTTATGACACTTCGATTTTATGGCGTGTGTGTTCCTATCCATGTGAATTTGTCATAACCATAATCATAAGACAATGTTTGTGACAAATCCAACTCATATGGACATAACTTTTTTATTCTTAATTTCTTGTCATCAAGGGTCCCACCACTGCTTCTAAGTTATTGAGCAGCTCACCCCTACATATCAATGTACTTTCCATTGATCAAGGTGCTTTGCCTTATGCAATCTATTGAGAACTCATAGAACTCACATACATTGTTAAGTTAACCGGAATGGCACAAAAACAAGAATATGTCAACATGATAGGTTACAAACCTCAAGTCGTGTGCTAGTGATTAACAATAGGTTTACTCTTGATTAGATCTTGAAACCTTTCAAGATCTTCAAGACACCCACTAACCTCTTGACATATAATATTCTCTTGTCAAGAAACATTCCTCGACAAACAAATATTCAAGAGTTAGTGCGGGTTCTTATCAAGACAAACACTTCACACAATTGGTCTTAGTTGGTCTTTGTCTTATCCAAGACATCACAACTTACCAATTTTCAAATGCGCAAAAGTAAGAAACTTTTCTACTCCACATTTGATGAGTGTTATAAACCTATTCAAGATGTGTTACTTACTTAAGACGTGTCACTCAATACACAATCTTGGAGTACAACTCTAAGACTTGAGTTTGGAACGAAGTATGATTCACCTTTTGATTTAGCCATTTCAACAATTCCCGATTCGTCTACTTAGTGGATCAATTGTGATATGGTTTTATAATCACTAAGACGATCATAAAACATGATACAAAAGTACTCTCCCTTCTTTTCAGAATGGAGAAACTTTTATCTTTCTGCCTAATTGATTCTTTCTATTCGTTCTACTATATAATGAAACTTTTTTCAATGTATTAGAATTATACTTAATCTTGTAAGCATAATCATATTTACTAAAATTTTAGTAAAACATGACAAATAGCCTTTATTGTTATTTGTGGTGGACTTGACTAATACACACAGTGTGTACTAGATCTCCTAGTCCTTCACTTGACTCTTTGTCAAAGAATTAGTCTTAATTTTCCAAATACGAAGGTTCTCATACATCACACAAAGCAGGTTGTATGATTCCAAGTTTCTGTCAAATTGAAACTTGGGCGATGAGAATCTTTCCTTATTTGAAAAATCTTGACACTACCACAGCTAGCATAATAAAGAATCACATCCATATTGTTTAAAATAGAAAATATTCAAACATCAATTTTCACAATTGCCATTGCAGGGAAATATAAATTAAAGCAAAAAATCAAAAAATTTATTTTATTTATAAGATTGCGGAAAACTTGTCCTTACAATTGAAAAATGAAATGAAAACTATGCTATTACATATTTCTAAGCAATCTATCATAACTCTCTAAGTAGCAGCTCAAAAATCCGATCATCAAACCATGCGATCGAAATCCATTTCTTCGCGATCAGACTCAGCACACTTCTTCCTTTAAGCTTCCTTTTTTTCTTTGATCCTACAAAACATCAAAATGTAATCTTATCACATCATGTATTAAGAATCTACGAATAGGAACTTAATAGAGTTAGACATTGGATGTTACCTGAAGCAGAGTCATACATCTTGACTCTCCCATCTTTGCGATCTTTCAGGTAGACACGACAGCTTCGTAACCAATGCCCCTTCTCTTGGAAATAGAAACAAGTGGACTCTCTTGGAATAGTAAACGGGACAATATCAGACTTAGTCTTTCTCTTGCGTAGATAAAACTTTTCTGGACTTCCAATGTTGCCATCATCAATGCCCACAGAAGCATGGGAGGTTGATTTACCAGACACATTTGCTAAACTAGTGCACCAAATCATTGTTGCTTCAGCAGCAATAAGCAAATAAGTCAAATCAATTAGGGTCACGTTGTGATCCATCATATACTACTCTCTAATGAACTCACTATATGATTCGGGAAGTGATTGAAGAATCCAGTCAACAACCAACTTCCTTGGGAAAACAACACCCATCATTTTCAACTTGTCAATGCATGACTTCATCTCTAGGACGTGAGCACACACAGACTTCCCATCTTCATGTCTTTTTGCCAATAGGGATTGAGTAATCTTGAACTTTTCAAGCCTTCGAACTTGTGGGTCAAGGAGAACTATTGGAGGAGGTGGAGGAAGTGAAGCATGATTCTCATTTCCATGATCCAATCATGGAACGTCATCTTCATTTGGAAAGCTTTTTCCAAAAGGTTTAGGAAGACCATAGTCGTTAGATTTCTTCATCTACAAAACGGGAGAAAATTCAAGTCAGTTGATTGAGTCCTTAATAAAACACCCAAAAGAGATATTAAGGCTAGGATCCAACACAATGTTCTATAATTTGGAAGAGGGATGCCGTAATCCAATTTGCAGAACATTTGAAGGTAGGTAAATGACGATTTACCAATTTCAACCATGAAAAACAAAAATTGAAGGTTTAAGTTTTAAATGAATTGAAACTCCTAGATCTTTTGATATTCATTCAACTTTTCAATGGCATGTTTAATCTCGAGTGTGCCATTCATGTTTGTGACTAGGATGCCGAGGATCACAAACAAGGTGTAGATAACCATGCAAATTAGGTTGGTACTCTCGAAGATGTCATCACCTAATCAATGTGCCGGTTAACCACACACGCTCCATTGATCTATGATAATCTACGAGCTACCCATTTCCATCCTTCATTGGTTCCATATTAGTGTGCCGGTTAACCACACACGCTCCACTAACGACCAATAAAGGTGCAATGTGCAATTTCATGGATTAGCACCAATTCCACATTTTTCCTAAAGTAACTAAGATTTGGGGATTTATAAAGAGTGTTTAGTTACTTCGTATTTCATTATACTTATAATGGAAGGTTGTGTCCAATCCTACCCGTTCGGCTAACGACCCTCCACTAGTCAAGTGTGCGGTGGGTAAGAGTGGATACCCATTCAGTCGCCATTTTATAGGCAATTTCCTTAAACACCCTTTAGAGACCAGCTTCGTGAATGAGGCCTACTAACATTAAGACTGACTCTTTACTCATACATATAGAATATGTTAAACTTTTAAATGTTATATAGTATAAGGTGTATTTTATAGGCAATTCCACATTTTATAGGCAATTTATTAACTCTCTTTTAATTATACACTTAATTAACTTAATAAAACCATAAGGGTGTAATTTGAACTTTTTCAAAATACTAGTGTTTTAGAATTTAATATTTCAAAATTAAACTTTTAATCAAATTTTCAAATTCCAAAACTTGAGGGCAAGTTTTGAAACATTTCAAAACATACTAGATCAAATTACAAATAATTTAATTAAACAATTAATTAGTGATTATCTAAATTTGACCTAATTAAATTTCATGGCAAGATAATTCAATCATATAATTCAAATAATTAAAGTTTATCATATAAGGCAACGATTATCTAATTTAATGACAATTATCTTTTATTTTTGACAAGGATCATCACAAGATATTAATAAAAATCAAATTTTATGAATAAAAAACATTTATGGTAATTATCCAACATCAAAGACAGTCAAAATCCCAAAGTTCCCTCTTTCTGACGCTTCGACTCGTCGAGTCACTGACTAGACTTGCCAAGTCAGGCCAACTCGCCGAGTTCATCAAGTAACTCGCCGAGTCAGTCAGGCAGATGCAAAGAAAATCGATTTTCAAGCAAGCAATGAACAAACAACCTAGTCTCTGATACCACTGATGGGTTTTGAGCACTACATCAATCCTGTGGTGTACATGCAAACCCTAAAGCTTTGGATCTAGTTTATCTAATGAACATGCAATAATCATCCAAATTACATAAACCATAGATCTAGCATACAATAGTCGATATTATCATAATAAAAGGGTTTAGATCTTACCTTGATTGTTATGTAGCAATAACAATCTCAATTCCTCTCGATCTTGACTTCTGAAACTTAGTGCCTCAAATGTTGCACCTCTAATGGAGTCACAAACACCATGAGCAACAAGATGAACAAGGAAAAGGATGAGGACGCTAAAAAACATCCTAGGGTTCTTTCAAAAGAGTTGGACACGTTTTTGGGGCCTTAGGGGTTCCTTTTATACTTAGGCTTTTAGAGTTATCAACTAGGAAACCCTAATCCAGCTGCTTAGGCCTTAAGCAGCCCAAAGATCCTTCCAGAAGGCCCTTGGACGATTTCTATATGGACCTCCATATAGAATTCGTTCATGCTTCCTTTATGGATTCTAAGCCCAACTTTGTAACTATCTTATAATTACAGTATCAGTCCCCTTTATTTAATTAATCTCTTTTAGCCACAAAATTAATTCTTAATTAATTCTTGACTAATATTAATTAAACAATATGATTTCTCCTTAATTCATCCTATCAGTTGCTATGGTGAAGGCAACCCAAAAGGACCATGCTCATAATCGGGCCAAGTACATACCAAAATAGTTATGGGCTTAGATACCTAATCCAACACTCTAGAGCAAGGGGAAAATACCAGATAAAGCACGTTTGAGGTAAGGGAAATGTGACCAAACTCCAAATGGATAATCACATCCCAGTAAGCCAGCTCAAGAGCTAGTCCTTGGATTTCACTACAACTATCTCCCTTTCTTTACTTACCAAAAAATGCAGAAGTTTCCAAAACTCTATCAATGAAGTAATGGAAGTTGACATTTAAAAAAAAAACAACACAACAAAAAGGAACTATTAGAATGTTCAAACTCAAGCTTGATATTATTCACATAAAAGGTTGTACACGTTTACCAAATGATAACAAGGACTGATCATATACATCATTTGAGCGAAAATGTTGTAAGAATGCAACCATAGGTTTCAAAGGCTCATAACCTTTCTCTAAAATGTGTCAGTTAAGCCAAAAGATCCACAACTCCTGACTGTAACAAAAATAAAGGCTTCAAAGGATCATAACCTTTCCCTTCAATCAAATAGTAGCTAAGTCCCCAAGCCTCAAGGTGATGAACTCGACATGATTAGATGATTGGGCTCAAAGTACGAACCTTCGAGACCCATAACATAGAACAAAGTCCCAAATGGGTGATCAGTTAACCTTAACTACAAAGGACACCTTAACAAAGCAAACTGGTATGGATACCCTAAACAAAAGACTAAGCCGAAGCCCACAGTGTGAGCTCCCAAAATAAGACCAAAAGACTCAAGAAGAATATGATTCCTAAGGTTGAAAGCGGAACAAATCCAACATGTGTGGCCAACCTACCAAATAAACAAATGCCCACCTGGCAGTATCAATCATTCCTTCACAAGGCAAGATAGATTTGTCCCAGGTGAACCCCTGTAGCCAAAACAAGCCCGGGGAAGAATCACCCCAAAAACGGAGAATAAGGGTAAAAACACCATGATAGCCAACACAAAACACCAGGGATAAAAATAAAAGGCGTGGCAAACCCATTGCATACATATCATTCAAAAAAGGATAACAAACAAAAGAAAAAAAATATATTGTTTTCCGGAAAAACCTGGAACTTGAGGAGACGACCACGCAGGGCCCTAAACAAATTTAGAATTCACAGGTATAGATTGTTCCATAAACACCAAAGCAATACAAACATTGTCTATAATACTAGGAAGTAAGGAGGGGAGAAAAAATTACATACCAATAAGAGTTGATGAAGGCCCAATCCCAGAAGTGCTACCCTTAGGATGTTTTCCTTCAACATCAGGGTCGTTGCACAACTGGTGAAGGCCTTCCATGTCAAGCTTGCCAAGGTGGTGGTAGGAAGAAAAATCTGTCTCCGAAAAAGATTTCACCTCAGCATGCATCTCATGGGTATGTTCTAGAATGGCTCTTGGTTCAGCAGGTAAGAACTTTCCTATAACATCGTGGTGTTGAGGTATTTTCAAATTTAACCCTTAAGTATAAAGACTTATAGTACTTAGCCCTTGTGTATGAGAAAGTTAGCAAAAAGGGCCCATAGTGGCATTTTTTGTAAATTCTAGGCTGAGGCTTAGTACGCTAGGCATAAGTTACGTACACTGAGCGAACATCCGCGGGTCTAAGTATGTTGGACATACACCGAGTACGCAGGGATTACGTGAGAGATCCTCAAACCCTAATATTTAGGGTTTGGACCCTATTTAAAAATCATTTTGGCCTCCAACCTCATCTTTCATCAGCCTCCAACACATCCAACCGATTTTAGAAAACCCTAGCCACTTGTTTGAGCATTCTTGAACCTTGTGTGTGTGTGTTTGTTGATCTTGAAGGAGTAACAAGGAAGTAGAACCACCTTGGAAGCTTGAAGGAGCCTTGGATCTAGGATCTGCACCTCTCTAGCAACCTCCAAGAGGTATAAAGTTGCAAACTTGACTTGTATTTCATTAGAACATGCTAAGTCCTTGATTCATGAGCATTTGTCCCAAGTCTTGAGCTTTTTGGAGTATCGCATGCTCTATCCATTCTAGTTTTCGTTTCATATGTTTTGAGGGGTTTAGAAGCATAAAAAAAGGTTCTTGGCTCTTAATCATTTTACATGCTTGTGTTTCATTGTCTTAATGGGTTAAGAGGATGGATTTTTTCGCATTTAGCACTTATTGGCCATGTAAGACCGTAACTTTCAAAACTTTATGGTCAATGATGATATTTGGGTCTTGGCTCTAATATTTGGTCGTGATAGCTTAAGCAATAAGCTCTTAACCCATTAAGTGGAGAATCAGTGTGTATATTAGGCATACCAATTGGTATGTTGTGCATACGCAGTTCGAGTCTCGACTCCTCGGAAAGTAGTATGCCCCGTGTACATCCAAAGTACGCCCCGCATACGAGGGTTGAGTTGACTCGATTGAGTTGACTCGACTGGGTTGACTAGACTGACTTTCTTGATTTTGACCGATTTTGACCAAGGGTATTTTGGGAAATTGATACTAGCTTAGATTAGGAAATGTTTTGATTATTAGGAGTCGGTAGAGCTGTTTGTTGGAGTAGAGATTCAATCAGATTGTTTTAGGACTAAGACGTGAGTTTTCCTCACTGTACTTATGGGTCGAAGGCTCCAAGGCCGACCCATTGGATTAGAAATCATGTTTTATTGTATGTTGTTATGCTGAGATATGTGTTTATTGGTTATATGATTAGACTGGTAGATCTGTAGGACTACGTGTGTTGCTAATTATTTTGATAATATATATATATATATTTATATGATACGGATGTAGTTTATTAGGTTGAGGCAGACCAGCTGATACTGAAGGCCAAGACACTTAGGGTAGTCTAGATAGACTGAAGGCCTGCGACGCAGTTCAGTCACTCTAAAGGCCCAGAGAGCGGTTCAGATAGGCTAAAAGCCTGGCGGGGCGGTCCAGTCATGCTGAAGGCTTTGTATGCATGTTGTTGTTTGTTTTGTTTATGTTTTGGTACTTTAAGGGAACTCACTAAGTGTTAGCTTTTGGGGAACAATGATTATGTAAACACTTTTTGAGTAAATGGATTGTTTTTGAAAAGTTTACAATTTTTGTGATTTTTGAGTGTTACAAGTTGGTATCAGAGCCTTGATTTGAGTGAATTGGAGGAGCATTCATGTGAATCCAGACTCAAACTAAGGAACTGCAAAAGTTTTAAAATGGTTTTCAAAATTGTTTCAAAAATAACCAAGGTAGCATGTGATGTGTATGATCAGCCGGAGCCAAAAAGTATACCCCAAGTTACCACATTATTACATGAGCAGCAAGTTAGAGGAGAAATGTTTAGCCACTCTTGAGAGGGAGAGGATAGGATGTATGTGTATCCTAGTTGTTGTATCTGTTGGGTGGTTGTGATGATCGTTGGGAAAAATATGGGTAGGTGTGGAAGGTAGTATTGGCACGTACTACTGAAAGCACAGGACTCGTATGCGTCACAAGGAAGTCACAAACCCCAAGGGTTCTTCTGTCTAGAATGGTTGTGATTATATGGATTGTGGGATTTTAATATGCTCTGGTTTATTTTCAATATGGTGTATACGTGGGGATCAGGTTCTGGATCTGGAATGAGCAGCCAGGATGGGTCGAGGATGACTGATGACCAGATTCGAGAGGTCATCGCCACTGAGGTGGCTGCTGCTGTCCGACGATCTATGTCGGAGATGTTTGGGTCTATCAAGATCACTATAATTTAGCTCTTTGATGATCAAAATGGTGCTCTTTCGAAGGATGTCATTGTTGCAGCTACCGAAGTTGTTACTATTGTGGGGATTGGTGGGGGGAGAGCCTTCTAGTACCGGGATTTCGACAAAACGAAGCCCCCGAAGTTCGATGGAGTTCTGGATCTGATAATTTGGATGAGGTGGTTATCTGATATGGTGGGATTCTTCTTCACGTGTTCTTGCCCTGTTGACCAGAAGGTCAAGTGCGCCCTGAACCTTCTTCAATCGGGTGCGAAAGATTGGTGGATATTGGTTACTGGCTCATACACTACTGAGCAGAGGGCTGTTGTTACCTGGGTGTAGTTTTCTAAGATGTTTCGCTCGATATATGTCCCTTTGGTGGAGAGGGAGAGGTTGGCTTAGGAGTATCTGGATTTGAGGTAGGGGACGAAGATGGTAATTGAGATCACCAAGATATTTACGGAGAGGGCTCTTTTCTTCCCTGAGTTTGCTGCTTCTGAGCAGGCTCAGATGACCCGGTACTTGAGTATGCTCAAGATGAATATCCGCCAGTTTGTTTCCACTCAACGATATGGTTCACTCATTGAGTTGCATGAGGCTGCGAGGAGGTAGGAAATTGAGTTGGAGCTCCAGTAAATGGAGCTGAGGCAGGCCCCTGTGCAGTTGCAGCCTATGACAAAGACGCTCAAGCCTGAGGTTTCGAGGTTTTGAGGACAAAGGGTCCGCACTTGTGGAAAGTACGGCAAGGTTGATAAGGATTCTTGTCGATCATCTGATAGATGCCATAAATGTGGCAATGAGAGGCACTTTGCAAGGGATTTCCGCCAGCCAGCCCCAGTACCAAGTGTTAGGATTTGTTACCATTGTGATCAGGTTGGCCATGTGAAGGTCAACTACCTATTGCTCGCCGCCAAGCCGACGCAGGATCCATCACTAGCCACTTTGAGGATCACCGATAGACTCCAGGTTAGGGCAGAGCCCCCGAGGGCTCTTGGTCATGCTTTCCAACTTACCGCCGAGGAGGACAGGGCGGCGCTAGACGTCGTTACTGGTATGTTTCTATTTACATTTCTGTCGAGTTATGTTATGATATGCTTATGTTTATGATTCTGTTACATACCTTCTTAGTGAACTATTTGCCTCCTTTTGTGTTTTTTGACTTGGGTGCGAGTCGATCTTTTGTATCCCAGACGTTCAGTAGTGGGTTTGATATGCCTATTGGGGAGTTAGAGTGCCCGTTGCAGGTTTCTATCGCTAACGAGCACGGGGCTTCTGCATCCAGAGTGTATCAGGGTTGTGTCTTGGAGATTTATGGGGTCCTTATCCGATTGATTTGATTCATATCCCCATAGGGGATGTATGCATGATATTAGGGATGGATTGCTTAGCAAGTTTGGTGGTAAGATATACTGTGAGGGTCAGCGAGTGCTAGTTCGAAACTGAAGTAGGGAATAAATGGTCATCTATGGAGAGGGTACCAGGATTGGGTCAGGTTTTCATTTTGCGGCCAGGGCTCCGCAGTATATTCAGAACGGTTGTATGAGCTATCTTGCCTATGTGGTTGATACGTGGGTTGGGAAGCAGGCATCGGTTTCAGATGTGCCAGTTGTTAGCGAGTTTTTCGATGTTTTTCTGGAGGAGTTACCCGGTGTGCCTCCCGAGAGACAGGTTGAGTTCAGGATTGACTTAATTCCAGTTGTGGCTCCGATTGCACAAGCACCGTACCGAGTGGCACCGCCGGAGATGCAAGATTTGTCCTCTCAGCTTCAGGAGTTGTTAGGCAACCAGTTCATCATACTGAGTTGTTCGTCGTGGGGAGAACCGATATTGTTCATCAAGAAGAAGGATGGTTCACATCGGATGTTCATTGATTATCGTGAGTTGAACAAGTTGACGATGAAGAACCGTTATCCCCTTCCACAGATTGATTGTTGGGTTTTTATTCAAAAATTGTTTCAAAAACATAAACAATGCAATGGAAGACTTAAGATTTGAAAAGAAATTAAACTAGTTTTATTCCCACCAAGGAATCATTTTGCAAGAGTTAGAAAAATTATAACAACCATAGAAGAGAAAGCATAACGACCTTTGAAGACTTTGATCCTCATGAGAGGTAGGAAGGTGATGAAGTTGACATTAAGCTCTAAATTAAGAGCTCTCTGAAAGTATCCAGCCAGCAGGAGTAGAACCATCAAAACATGCTAGTATACACCTGTGTTGTTTGTTCATAAGACTTTGAAATATATACCAAATATATGTTCAATGGTGAACCAACAAAGGGACATAAATCTAGCACCATTTTGCAAAAGAATAGAGTAGAAAAGGAAGCCTAAATCTCGAAATGTGGCAGCCCTTATATGCTCATGTAGTTTACAGTTTTGGGCTCCAAAACAAGAAGAAAAGAGGAGAACAAAATGTTAGAAAGAATTAACATCAAAACTCTTCATATAGATGCATATATACATAGACAAAAGTAATAGGGGACCATACCTTCCATCTTGTCAAATCATGGTCTCAAAGGATATGCATACTTGAATAAAATAAGCAAACGATATCACCTAACCATGCACCTATGTATTTTTGGCCATGGTCCTTTAGGAGAAAAAAAAAGAAGTCACTTTTACTTTTTTCATGGCTAGTTAAGTGTTTATATAAATATACCAACTTTATATAAAAGACTATCATTTATATAAAGTGTTTCCAATATTTATATAAAATATAACTAGTCAAATATTTATGAATATCTATTTCATATATAAAACCACCTTTTGTATATAAATAAACTCCTACTAGTATATTAAGATAGAAATATATATAAATTATAAATACTTATGCTTTATGATATCTTTCATAAGTTGTTATTTCTCCAATAAATATTATTTCCAAAAATAAATCATTCTCAATTAGCAAAATATTTTTTCCAATTAGATACATGTGTTGATATATTTATTAATAATCAAATTATACTAATAAATAATCAATTGATGATAACTTGCTATAAGGTGTGACCCTATAGGATCATATATTATTAGCAATATCATTCTATAATGATTATTGGGTATACTAGATCTTTTAATCTCCCACTTGCACAAGACTCATCATAGATTGATATAGACAGTGGTGAACGTCAAGCAACATTTCACTTCCCCCAACAACACATGACGAAGAATACCATTCATCAACATCTAATTCCCAAAAGCTCAAAGTCTCAATTGATGTATTAAGGTGAGTTTATCAATTATCCCTTTATTACAGAAATCATGTTGAACATGAGCCTTGGATCGTAATCAATCTCAGTTGAAGTTCAACTTTAGGTAACGCACGTTAGATGTCTAACTCTCAACGCATAAAAGGAACAAATCTCATATTGACTACATAAGCCTCTTGCATAGTTCACACCGTACCTGAAAAATGGCTTTTATAATTGCCTGGTTTAGGATCAGCGTTTGACCATATCAAAGCACAATGCTCGTTATACTTAAGTCCCTCTATGTATCTCAGGTGTTAATGATACAAAGATAGTACATTTTAATCAAGTGTAACTCATGAATACGATCTATGAGCTGATCTTGATGCGGGTCCGTTTAGTACTTGTTTTCTGACAAGTAACTATGAAACTAGGTTACAACCACTTACCTACTTTCATCTAGTGAGATTCAACCAATCCAATTCATATTAGCCTTACTTCATAAAACTCCCACAATTACAACCGACTATGAACTTTTAGAATAATAAGATTATTCATGGATTAAACATGTTAATATAGAACACAACGTATTCATGTGATGATCATATCCCAGTATATCAAAACATTATGTAACAGTTGTTGTTACAATACTCCAATGTCCAAATACTAAATCCAAATCAAAATCCCATTTATAGAATAATAAAGTCATATGGATGAAGTATGACCACTCATACTTAGCATCAAAAGAAAGACTTTATTAATGAGTTAAACTAAATTTAATTTGTGTGAATTTCGCGAATATTCTCATCTCCGGATTTGACTTTTTATTCTAGGTATAGTTAAATATCTTGGAGAATGTGATTGGTGTTCTTTCATGAGATAGAGTCTCTTAGGTTGATTAAGTATAATCCCAAAGTCACAAAGATACCTATTTGATCCTTAAATTGCATAAATCAACATAGTTTTTTCAATGAACTCATTCATTCAATCATATTTGACTTCAACTTCAAAAGTAGTGTATTCTTATTTTGTAATAGATTTAGTCATTATGTTTTGCTTGGACCTCATTCCAAATAAACTTACTCTTCATTCCACAATGTAGTCATAATCCATTTATAATTTATAATTATCTATATTTTGTTTAGAAATCAACATCATATGTAGCTGGTTACATGAAGATCTTATTCTAAACTAATTATCTCATATACATTTTCTTAGTTCTTCGTAAGTACTCTTAGAATGTTCTTATAGTCATCTAGTGACTTAACCATGTATTCTTATTTTGTATCTCATTATATGACATAAATGATGGATTCGTTTTCCAAGCAAATAGAATATAATCATTTCATCTAGCTCAAACCTATGCGCTAGATACTTTTGAGACAGACTTAAAAAGGTGTCATGTGACAATGTCAAGAATCCTCCAAAGGAATCTTGTATCTGGACCTCATTCAAGATATTGTTAATTCATGCAAAAGAGTTTAAAACTTTTAACATTTATATTTAACAATCTCTATAGATTTTACATTCCAAGAATGTATCTTGTCATTCCTAAGTCTTTCATTTTATAAATACTTTTTGAGTCAAGGTGAAAACGACCTTGCATAGTCGGAATATTATTTCAAATAATTAAGTATGTCTCATTCATACAAGATTAGGAATATCACCATCCTCCTGCTAGTTCTTAGTAAGCACACATGTCCTTTTCCATTTTGATATAAAAGCATACCTTGTATCTTTATGTTAAAATGAGTATTCCAACCTTAAGATGTTTGCTTTATATCCACAAGTGAATCTTAAGCCTTACACATTTGGCTAGGATAACATGGATTATGAAAACCTCCAGGCTAAGCTATATACATATCTTCTAGTAGATATCTATTAAGAAAATCAGTCGTTCTTGAAAACTTTTTTCTATATCTCATATTAAGAGTATGAAGTTATAGTAAATAATATCCTCGTTGATATAATCGTAGCTACTTGTGAAAAGATTTGATCATAGTCAATGTCATGAGTATTTTAAGGAACATAGTGAATGACACGAGTATGATAAAATCCTTTTATGACAAGCTTTGCTAAATGTGTATGATGTCCATGTATATATTCTTTCTAAAGAATGTCTTACGCCTTCTAGCCTTGCTATAGAGAAGAAGACTAATCAAGCCCATACTTGATTATTATACATGAATTACATCTCAATGTTCATGAATCTAAGTTATTCATCAAATTCAAGATTTTATATAGGATCTTGGTAGTTGATGGATTTGCCAGAATCCTTCAAGAAGAATTCATCAATGAGAGATTCCATGTTTCTCAAGTCAAAGATGATTTCTACCATTAATGCAAACAAATTGTGTTTGTGAATAGCTATTATTCAAGTTCAACAATTCCTTGTCGAAACTAGTGCCAACAATTACTACATTAGGCTATGGTTCTTGAGCTGCTTTAAGTTCCATGTGCCTCCCACTTTCTCTGTCACTAGAAGCTTGCTTTCTGTTGACTGAGCATTCAGAAGAATAATAGAACTTATTCTTTGTGGGTTTGTATTAATAATCTAAATGCCTTTTAGAATATTATACAGATTTGTAATTTGTTTTTGTTTGTATTCAAGATACAATTAATAGTGATTAAGGTATAATCCCAAGAGCAAAAAGGAAGATAATTTATATCAATTAGAAAGTAAACATTATCCGGTAAGGTCTAATTTATCCTATATTATCACTTAAAGATTTAGATGGTGTTGCTGGATTGATTTGTATCTTATGCTTAATCTTAGACATTCATGAGAAAGGAAATCACACACCATAGTCTATGCTTCCTTAATATTTATTTTCTCTAAACTTTAGTGAAATTATTATCTGGAATATTTTATATATAAATAAGATTCACATATGTCAAATAAACTACATTATTTGCCTTCAAAGATCCCTTTCTTGAAGTTAGAATATACAGATTTCATTTATACAATAAAGATAAAAATGTCATGGATAAGTTTGATTTAAAACAAGTTTAAGTCAAAAGTTCTTACATATAAAACTTAATTTTATTTATAAAATGTTGATATTTACTTTATAATTCTTATTAAGAGATCTAGTCTCATAAATAGAAGTCAATCATTCTATAATATGAGTATTGTCGTTGTGAAAAATGATCAAGTAAATAATCAATCATTTAAATAAAATAACCGAGACATAAATATTTAGACATGCTAAATTTAAAACAAACGTTGTTCCAAAACAATCATTGTTTTATATTACAAGTAATTCATGTTCAAAGCATAAATAATGAACTAAACTCCGAGAGTGTAGTTCCAACTTGCTTGTGCTCAGCTGGTTACTCTTCTGTAAATATCTGCAAACAAGTTACAAATATTATCTTAACATTTAGGTACCAAGTACTTGAGTCTTATATGAAAGGTAAAATTTGTATCTAGTAGATACTTGTGGTACTAGTCTCTTCCACACTTTCTTTTTCAGATAAGAGAAGCAATTTCTCTTCCAGTATCTAGTTTCTCCATAAAAGAGACATGTTCCATCTATGTGGGCCTTCTTGGTTTTCTTGGGGTTAAAGATGTTCAGTGCATAAACCATAGGCTTCATAGATCACACAAGGTGACTCCTTTTAGTCTTGAATCATTCCATTGTTTACACAAGTTTGAAACAAATATCATTGTATTTATCGAAATATTGCTTAACCTGTTATATCATCAGATATACATGCATCTAAATTTACCAAGACTTCCTGGAAGTCAGAAATAACTATTTCTAGTGTGATGTTAGTGTTGGATCTAGTGTCTAAGCCTATAACTATAATTGGTATGTACTTGACCCAAGAGTAGCATGGTCCATTTGGGTTGCATGGCACCGGAACAATTTATAAAGATGGACTTTTGAGAAGAGGATATTTATGATTTATTAATATATTATAAGTTCTAATATATTAATATGAAATCATATTATTTAATTAGTATTGATCAAGAATTAATTTGGAATTAATTTTTTGATCAAAAGAGACTAGTTAAATGGGGATTGATTGTGTAAATCATTCATTCTTATAAAGTGGGCTTATGATCCATAGTTCTTTATGTTGGGCTAAACCCATGTGGTGACCCATGGATACTCCATGGAGGTTAAAACCCATGGAGCCAAAGGAATGTGGAAAGTCATGAACATTAGGGTTTACATGGTGTAACCCTAGTTGTGTCACACTATATAAGAAACCTCATGCCCACCAAAATCGGCACTTAAGTGAGATACTAGAGGGCTAGCCGATTTTTGTGTGTGCAAGACAATCTCTCCTCAAGTCCACCATTGTTGGTGGTGTTGTGTGAATCATTTGAGGCATCAAACTTGGGGTGTTCGGCTCTTAAAGGCTTAAGGTTTCTAACTAGTTTTTTGTAGTGTATATACTCCATAGTATGCTAGTTAGGATGATGCCTTGGAAAATTGGAAGTTTGCATGTATAATAGAGAAAAGATAGATCCAAGGTATCTAGGGTTGCATGCACACCATAGGAGTGTTAGAATGCTCAAAACCCTTCAGTTAGAAGTATCTTGAGCATCACAATGATGTCTTTACTAGGTACCATGTTCAAGTCTATTGCTCAAAGCAAGTTCTTTAGGACTAGGACCTTTAAGTGTATACAATTTCACATCTCTCACGAAATTATTTCTCAAGACATGAACCCATTCATTGAAGTTGTATCTATTGAATGTTATTGTTTCATTAAAGAAAACAACAATTCATGGTAATGAGAGTGGATTACATATATCTATAGAATTTTTACAAAACTCATGTAGTATTTTCAATATTTAATCGTCAATAATTAATACCCTTTTAGTTTCCAAAAACATTAATTATCAAAGTCTAGGATCCAAGTTTCAATATTCAACTCGGTAGATATCGATTATCAATTATATCTTACTAAATAATGCCTAGATTTATGGGAACGCTAATAACAAATTTGATTAGACATGCTTGATCTCATCTATGCATCAGAACTCTCTTGCTTAGGTATACTTTATCACAAAAGATTTCCGATCAAATCATCTAATTTGAAAAACTTGTGTAATCGCTCTACAACTTGGTTCTAGAAATCGCGAAAACACCCCAGCCATCAAAAGATAACACTAAGCGGTTATGTGACATTTATCTCACTAGTGCATACAAGAGATGTGCGATTGTTCTTTAAAAAAGATTGCATAGATTTGAGGTTTGTATAGGGTCTTTGATGTTTTTATAATTCTAGTTTAAAAAACATATTATATCATCGTTATTGCATGCATTCAATAAACCATGGTATACTTTAAAAATATTATTTTATGAAAAAATCACATTTTAACAATGTTCTTTTATAAAACCCGGTTTTATAAAATTGATGCGATCAAATTTTAATAGCTAGTATTAAGTCGATGTTTGAGCGCTTTAGAACATTTGTAAAGCTTTTAATAAAACTTCATTTTATAAATTAAGATTTGGAGTTTAATAGGTTTGCAAATCTCTATTTTAAACTTATACAATTTTAATCCTGAAATTTTACATGTTACTAGTTTTAATGATAAAGCTTGTTTTATTTTTAAAACTATTTTTACCATATTATGTTAAAAGATAAATTTCATTAAAACTAAACTCCTTTGTTATGTTTATTTATGTTTAAATATTATTTTGCATTTGAAAAACTAATTTATCATCCATAACATAATAATAATAATAATAATAATAATAATAATAATAATAATAATAATAATAATATAAACATAATACAACACAAGCATCCATAACAATTATAACAAATGTGCATAAACCAAACCATAAACTAGTAATATTTTTTTGAGCCATCATAAAAAATATTAAGTCCATTCCTAAAGGGACATAAGGTACCTTCATCTTGTGTAATCTTCATATGCTCCCACTTGCTTCAACACTTTGTAGCAAGTTTATAAAAATAATTTTATAAAGTTTAAGAAACTTTAATAAAATCAAGTTTATAAACTTTTGAGCTTCAAAATGACCACGCTCTTCATTCTTGTTACATTTTTATAAAATCAAACTATTTATAAAACGAATATATTACTTACAAAAATTAACAAATGAATATTATCTATTTAATTATTACATACCATATGAATAAATAAATAATTACAACTATTTTAAATAAATAAACACATTCAACAACACAAAGGTCCATGGCTAGTTTATACACATCATACACATTTATATACTCAAATTTATATAAAACAACTCTTTGTTTTTGTAAGACAACTTTTATGACTAAAAAAGATACATGTAAACTTTTAGTCAAAAAATAACAATTATAAACTTTTTAAAGTTATCATAGAAAATATGTATGGATTTTTCTTGAAAAGAGAAAACCATCCATGTTTTCCAAAAACAAAGACTTCATCAACTTAACAAAAAATCTAACTAATCTTGCAAAAATGGCTCTGATACCAATTGTTGGGTTTTTATTCAAAAATTGTTCAAGAACATAAACAATGCAACCGAAGACTTAAGATTTAAACAAAAATAAAACTAGTTTTATTCCCACCATGGAATCATTTTGCAAGAGTTGGAAAGATTATAACAACCATAGAAGAGAAAGCATAACAACCTTTGAAGACTTTGATCCTCATGGGAGGTTGGAAGTTGATGAAGATGGCATTAAGCTCTAAATTAAGAGCTCTCTAGAAGTATCCACCAAGTAAGAGTAGAACCATCAAAACATTCACGCATACACTTGTGCTTTTTTTTCATAAGCCTTTGAAATATATACCAAATATATGTTCAAAGGTGAACCAACAAAGGGACATAAATCTAGCAACAATTTGCAAGAGAATGGAATAGAATGGGAAGCCAGTCTCGAAATTTGGCAGCGCTTATAAGCTCATGTATCTTACGATTTTCTGCTCGAAAACAAGAAGAATAGAGGAGAACAAAATGAGAGAAAGAACTAACTTCAAAAAGCTTCATACACATCCATATATGCTTGGACAAAAGCAAGAGGGGACCACACCTTCTTGGTAGTCAAAGCATGGTCTCAAAGGACTAGCATGCTTGAATAAAATAAGCAAAAGATATCACCTAGCCATGCACCTATGCATTTTCGGCCATAGTGCTTTCGGAGAGAAAAAGAAGTTGCTTTTACTTTATTCATGGCTAGTTAAGTGTCCATATAAATATACCAACTTTATATAAAAACCTATCATTTATTTAAAGTGTTTCTAATATTTATATAACATATAACTAGTCATATATGTATGAATATATCTTTTATATATAAAACCACCTTTTATATATAAATAAACTCTTACTAGTTTATTAAGATATAAATATATATAACTTACCAATAATCATGCTTTATGATATATTTCATAAGTTGTTATTTCTCTAATAAATATTTTTTCCATAAATAATAAGTTCCTAATTAGCAAAATATTATTTCGATGAAATAATAATTTACCAATTAAACTCAAGTGTTGATATATTTATTAATAATCAAATTATACTAATAATTAATTAATTGATGGTAACCTGCTATAAGGTGTGACCATATAGAATCATATATTATTAGCAATATCATTCTATAATGACTCTTGGGCATACTAGATCTTTCATTGATGACCTCTTTGATCAGTTGTAGGGTAAATCTTGGTTCTCCAAGATTGATTTGAGGTCAAGGTATCATCAAATGACGGTTAGAGAGGATGATGTGTAGAAGACCGCATTTCGGACTCATTATGGTCATTACGAGTTCATGGTGATGCCGTTTGGGCTCACCAATGCACCTGGGGCCTTTATAGATTTGATGAATCGGTTGTGCAGGCCGATGCTCGATCGATTAGTTATCGTTTCCATTGATGATATCTTGGTGTTTTCCTAGACTATGGAGCAACATGAGGAGCACCTGCGAGATCTTCTAGGAGTTTTAAGGCGAGAACGGATGTATGCCAAGTTCTCGAAGTGTGAGTTTTGGTTGTGAGAGGTCCATTTCTTGGGGAACCTTGTTAATCAGGATGGAATTTTGGTCGATCCGGCCAAGATCAAGGCGGTTATGTAGTAGCATGTCCTGAAGTCTCCTTCTGATATCAGGAGTTTCTTGGGATTAGGAGGGTATTATCGGGGATTTATTCAGGACTTCTCTAAGATTGCAGTACACCTCACTCGCCTGACGAGCAAGGGCATGGATTTCCATTGGGGGGGGGGGGGGGGGGGGCTGAGCAGCAGGCTGTATTTGAGACACTGAGATAGAAGTTGTGTCAGGCACTAGTGTTGACCCTCCCTGAGGGTGTTGAAGTCTTTGTGGTATTTTGTGATGCATCCATCATCGATCTGGGAGCGGTGCTTATGCAGCGTGGGAGGGTTATTACTTATGCTTCTCAACAGCTGAAGCCGCATGAGGCCCGTTATTCGAATCATGATATGCAGTTATTACTCGGCTGGGTTGACTCAACTGATTTCGTTGATTTTGACTGATTTTGACCGATTTTGACCAAGGGTATTTTTGGAAAATGAAATTAATTTGGATTGGGAAATGCTTTGTTTATTAGGATTTGGGTAGAGCCGGTTGTCGGAGTAGAGATTCATTTAGATTGTTTTTGGATTGAGAGGTGAGTTTTCCTCAATGTACGTATGGGTCGAAGGCACCAAGGCCGACCCATTAGATTAGATATCCTGTTATGATGTATGTTGTTATGTTGAGATATGTGTTTACTAGTTATGTGATTAGACTAGCAGATCTATAGGACTACCTATGTTGTTAATTATTATGATAATGTTTATATCGATATTTTATGGTTGTGCTTTAATAGGTTAAGGCGGACTAACTGATACTGAAGTCAAGACACCCAGGGCGGTTTGGATAGACTAAAGGCATGTGAGGCAGTCCAGTCAGACCGATGTCCCAAAGAGCAGTCCAGATAGGCTGAAGACCCGGTGAGGCGGCCCAGTCATATTGAAGGCTTTGTATGCATGTTGTTGCTTGTTATTTTTATGTGGTGGTGTTGGGTTTTGATATGAAATAAAAGTTTGTTTTTCATAAAAACCGGCAACGGAAGATTTTAAAAATAACAAGTTTATTTTTAGTTCATAACAAAACCGAACCATCATGGATCCATTTATAGAGGTTAGAATGAAATAAAGCCAACCATAGGATGTTTTAGAGATAACCTTTGAAGCCTTTGAACCCACTTGGTTTTGGGGTGTTGATGAAGATAACAAAAGATCAAAGTGTATGATCTTCTCTACAAGTATCCACCATCAAGAGTAAGGCACTTGGAATGCTAGTTCCTTATTGTATTCTTGAGTGTCTAAATCCTTTGAGTGCTTAACTCAATTAAGCACTAAAGAGGACAACTCAAGATGTCTTCTAATCACCAAAGCAAAGAACCAAACTTCAAAAGAAAAGAGCTTCTTCATGCTCACGGATTTAGAGAGAAAGAAGGGAAGAAAGAAGAGCTTCACTCTTGCAAAAATGCAAGCCTCATGCATCTCTTATATAGCCCATGAAAAGTATGGCCTAACCATTAAAATAATATAAAGTAATGGTAGCCTTTAGAACCATGAGAGACAAAAGGTGAAAGGTGGAAAAAGCAACCTTCTACACCATCATTATGCCTTTTAAAAAGTAAGATTATTTATGTTTTATAAACTCCAAGTTTATAAAATATAAACTTTGTGTTTAGGTAAAAGACAAAAGAATCCAACTAGTCCAAAATATTGTACATGACTTATTAATTCATACCATATGAAATAATAACTAGTTATACTCTCTTATAACTATTAAGTTCATAAAACAATAATCATCCCCTAATTAAAATACAATAATCTATATTATTTATTAATAATCATATTAATAAGAAATACACAAAATGTGCCAACTTGATAAAGGTGTGACCCTATAGGATCATATATTATTAGCAATATCACTCCATAAAGATTCTTGGGCATATAGATCCAACAATCTCCCACTTGCACAAGATTCATTATAGACTGACATAGATAGTAGCTGACGTCTAGCAACGAGCTACTGCCCCTAACAACATATGAAGGGTGCCATCTCATCAACAACCAATTCCAGGAGCTCTACGCTGCAATTGTTACTAAAGGTGTGGTATCTATTATTCCTTTGTCTCAGACATCATGTCGAACATGAGATATGGATCGCAATCAATCTCATTTAGTGTTCAACTTTAACTAAGGCCTTAGATGTAATGATCTCAACGAATAAGAGGGACAAATCCCATCTCGACTACATACGCCCATCAATGTAGTTCATGTTATTCCCAACGATGGCCTTTATGACTGCCTTTTACGAAACAACGTTGAACCATGTCTAAGTACAACAATCCCTACACTTCAAGTCCTAAATATGCATCTCATGTCTAAGAATAGAAAGATCATCTTAACTACATACGCCTATCAATGTCGTTCATGTCATACCCAACGATGGCCTTTATGACTGCCCCTTTACGAAACAACGTTGAACCATGTCTAAGCACAACAATCCCTACACCTCAAGTCCCAAATATGTATCTCAGGTCTAAGATTAAAAGATACAACCTCGATCAAAACATCACTCTTGACTACGATCCATAAAGTGGTTTTGATGCGGGTCAAGTCCAATACTTATTCTCCTAATCAAGTATCTACGAATTTGGTAGCAGCTCTTTGCCGTTCTCATCTCCATGAGAATCCACTAATCCACTCATATTCGTCTTACCTCATAGATGCTCCCACAACTATGGACATTTAGAATAACCTAGTTATTCAAGGATTTAAACATGCTAATATATAACACAACAATTATTTAATGAAAGACTCATATCCAATATATCATTCATTACAATATATGTTGCTTTATTGTTCCAATATCCAAATACTAAATTTCAATCAAATACATTTACTTGTATCAACAATGCCCTACAGCACCAGCTTGACTTTCATGCTTAATGAAGTAGCTTTGTTAAGTAGATTTGATAAATTTGATTTGTATAAACTTTGCGAATACAATCATTTTCAGATTTATATATAACTTATATATATAAAGAAAAACTATTGATAATGAATTAGATGCTTGAATATGACTTAGATACCAATACTTGCGTAATGGGATTACTCATAGTCATAATGAACTATACATTAAGCATCTGTGTACGTGCTTCTCCAAACCACGAGGTACTCTAACTCTGATGTGTAACTGTAATTAAAATCTACATGGAACCACTATCCATGTAACTATCTCTTCATTCATAATGAGGGCACACCCGATTGTGACTGAGAGTCATCTCAATCTATTTGAAAATTTAGCACATGTGTAACAACTTTAAACATAGCTTTCTTTCAAATACTCCGTAGACTAGGAATATTTCTCTAGTTCTCGCTACTTTCGAATGTTCCTATAAGTCAAACAATGTCTTGTTCTCGGATTATACTGGTATCATTCAACATGCTCTAAGCATACGACTTATTTGGCCTTTATGCATAATCATGACATAAATGATCAATCCAATTGCATCAGCATACAGAATACAATCATATTATCTATTTCAAAAACATTTGCGCTAGGATTTTGCTCAAATTCATGTCATATGGTATTTGACAAGATGACTCTCTTAGAGTCCTTTATCTTAAGCTCCTTTAAGATCCTTGACAATTAATGCAAACTTACTTAATGCTTTAAGTTGCCATGATCTATTTATATAGATCCTTATTCCATGAATTAATATGTCCACTACATATAACATTAGGAATGTTATTGCCCTCCCACTAGCTTTGTAGAAAACACAAGAATCATCTAGATTCATAATTAAATTACACTATGCAATTAACTTATAAGAAATAAGATTCTTACTTTAAGATGTTAGCTTAAATCTTGGAAAGATTTTCATTCATGTATGTTTTCTCCCTTGAAAACTCACTTACTCTTTATATTTAAACTATATCGAGGAAGATTAATCAAGCCATACATGATAATCATACATGAATGCATCTCTATATGTTTTATTAGTTTTTGATCAACCATTGAGTAGATTCAACAACAGTTGAAAACTTGCTAGTTCCAAACTATAATGCATTTAGCTTATGGATCTTTAGCTCTTAAATCTCCAAACTGATCCCACTTAGAAAAAGCACTTTTCTAATCACTTGTCTTATGGAATGAAAATTAGTGGGATTAGTAGAAACTTCATCCTAAACAATCATTTAGGATATTCTACATAAATCCAGTTAGTAGCTACTAGAGTGGTTAACCTTATTGTCTAACATGAGCTCAATGACTCCATATCTTTTAGATAAGGATAAATCATTTCATCCTAACTCTAATATAAGTATCTAATCCACTTGTTTGTTTGGAAATATATATTCACTATATATTTGTTGCAGTGAGCATAATTCCAAAAAGTTATAAAGTAAATAGTTCCTTTTAAAACATCATATAATAGACTGTAAGGTCTATTTTTATCCTCTTCAAAAACGTGTACTATCGACATTCAACTAATGGCTAGGTGACCCGATCCCACTAGAGAATACGAAGGCTACCTCGAATATCAAAAGATAGATTCAAGTGACCAGGTGATCCTATGCCACAAGAAACATACTAATGACAAGTGAGTGTTTTGTCAGAATGAGTTATGAATCAATTCCACAACTACTAAGATGTTCCAACAAGACTTGGTTTAAAAAACTCATTTTCTTTATCACATCGAAAGGTTAATGATGATCTCATTACTATGTATTTCGATCTTCACTATGGAAAAATTTGATCAAATCAAAAGGTTCCATCAAGAACGGATAAAAGTCGTTAGTGAAATTGATTAAGTATCTATCACCAAATCTATTCATGGATTGAAAAAGATTACATACATCACTTATGTATAACTCTTTGTCAAGCCTTTTGTTCTTTAACTACTAATAGACAAAGACACTTGTGAATCATCTTCCCATATGAATAGAATTCACATATATCAAATGAATCAAGCTCATTTGCCTTCAAAAATTCCATCCTTTTCAAGTTGGTATATGTATTTCCTTTTTATATTGTCATGATGATTATGACATAGATAAGTTCCAATAAAATATCATTTGATTATATAGGTGTTATGATCAGAACTATTAATTTAATGAAAGATTATAGATTTATTTCATAAATAACATTATGAGAAAATATTCTTTAACACAGAATATATCGTTTCAGAACACGAATGTGAACATTTATTAAACGATAAGTAAATCTAGATTTATTCATAAATTACAACTGTTACATGTCCCTATAAGAATAGGTACAATACATCTATTGTTTAAATAAAAGACTACAACAACACTTGTAATATCTTCAATACAAAATACCATTCGTTTCTAATTAGTTGATTATTTCTACCAATCATCAACACATAATATCAATTATTAGTGTCACATGAAGTATAACATACTCAAGTGAATGATGCAAAAATAAATAGTTCTATCATATAGATATATGAAGTCTTGTCCAAGTCAGACTTCTTTAGCTTGACGAGATGAGATTAGAGGAGCAATTCCTCTTTTAGTGTCTAGTTTCTTCCACAATAGAAACAACACTAATCATTTGGTCCTTTCTCTATTTCTGGGTTTATGTTGTATTTCCCTTAACTGGACTATATGTCTATATGAGTGCACAATCTCTTAGACTTCCTTTTATTCAATGTTTGAACAGACTTGAAACTATTTCTAGTGTTCTAATTGAATATCTGCTTTACTTTATGAGACATCTGATATGTTTCATAATTATGCAAGACTTTCTGCAGCTCATGGTTAATTTCTTTAGTATGATGTGAGACACATCATCATCATCACAATAATACTTCCATCAAAGTATCATGATCAAACTGACTGGTTTGCAAAGGTTATTCAGGTATGAGATCTTTCAGTATATTTATAATTTCTATTTATCTTAAAGGTAGAAACTCAAGATATTATACCAGTTGTAGAAATCATAACCATCAAATGTAATTATCTCTTGAAACTCAACAAGAGAGAGACTTTGCAGGGCGTAAAATTATTAACAGTTATCAACAGAATTTAACAAAGTTTCATTTAGTATTTTCAATATTTAGTCTTTAAAAATCAATACCTTATATTTTTTCTTAAAACATTATTTTATTAAAGTCTAGGATCTAAGTAACGAAACAAGTAAATGGTTAGGCGACCTTTATCCTATAAACATAATCAAACTCGGTAGGTATCGATTACCAATTGCATACGATATGTAACTCCTAGATTATGGGATCCTAAACAACTATTGTTTAGCTTGGCATGTTTATCCCATCTATGCTTCAAAACTCTTATGCTTAGGCGACCTTTATCACATAAGAAATTTATCAAATCATCCATTTAAAAAACATGTGAGTTCTATTCCACAAATGGTTAGGTGACCTTTTTCCCATAAGCAAATACAAAAACACCTTGACTATTTTTTACAACTCACATGAATATGGTGACCCAAAAATCCATATGAACTCCACAAAAATCCCTATTGAATTTTAAATGGATTGCATAGATTTGAAGTTTTGTAAATAAGGGTTTATATATGTTTTACAATTATAGTTTATAAAAGCATGGTCTCAAGAATATTGCATGCATCCAACAATTCATGTACCATTTTGTAAAATTCATATCACTTGTTATGAGGTTCTATAGGTGCCAAATAAAATTTCATTTTATTTGCCATTAACCGCGATCAAATATAAACTAAAATCCAATATTTTAAAGTTTAATCGTATATTGGTTTTAAGAACCGGTAATAGTCTTAATAAAACTTTATTTTATACTTAAGACTTGGAGTTTTGAATGAGGTATAAAATCACTATTTTAAATCTCCTTTTAACAATAAAAAAAACTTATGACTCCATGAATTTATAGAATAAACTCATTTTATTTTATAAACCCAACTTTACGCATCTTATGATAAAAGTCATATTTTGATAAACCAAAACTTGGGTGATGATCCTTATGTTTTAAATCTCATTAAGCATGCATAAAACATAATATCAACATGTTGCGTTATATTTGAAACATCAATATCATATATTAAGTTTCGACGCAAAAACTAATCACTAGTTTTATTATTTGCCGTTATAACGCTATAAACTGATTTTAGTCTTTTTAATAAAAAGTCCTTATTTATTATAAAGACAAGGAGTTTATATAAAGCTTAAACATCTTTTAAACCATTTCAAATATTTTAAAGTTGGGTATTTATAAGTTTTACAATAAAACTATTTTCAACAAAAAATTGAGTTTTAACCGGTAACCGGTAACCAGTAAAACGTTTTTATAAATATCCATTTATAAACATCTTATGTTATCTTTTAAATATTTTTTACTCAAACTCCAAGTGATATTATCTTATGAAAAAATGTTAATTGACATGTAAAAACTATTTTCATACATAAAACATAACATACATTAAACATAAAATAAACATCACAAGCATGCATTATAATGTGTATAAATCAAGTCATGTCTAGTAATAATTTGCGTGAGTCATCACAAGAATTATTAAGTCTTTCCTAAAGGACTTAAGGGACACTTCAAAAGGTCTTTTTTTATCTTGTTACATTTAAAATGAATACAACTAGTCTAACTAATTTATTACAACAAATCAACAAAAGAAAAATTACATATTTATCTATTACATCTTATTAATAAATAAATATCAACCAAACACAAAGGTCCAAATGTATTTTTTATACACAACAACATATCAAATATTATAACAAACAACTATTTGTTTTTTCTAAGGCAACTTTTTTATAACCAAAATGCATGAAAAATGGTTATATATAAAAATAAACAATTTTAACCAAGTAGTTGCCAAAGAAGACAAATATGGATTTTTCTTAACCAAAAGAAATTCATGCTTGTTTTCCAAAAACCAAAGATTATCTAACATAAAAAAATCATTCTAACATATAAAAGATGGCTCTGACACCACTGTTGGGTTTTGATACGAAATAAAAGTTTGTTTTTCATAAAAACCGGCAACGGAAGACTTTAAAAACAACAAGTTTATTTTGAGTTCATAACAAAACCGAACCATCATGGATCCATTTATCGAGATTAGAATGAAATAAAACCAACCATAGGATGTTTTAGAGATAACCTTTGAAGCCTTTGAACCCACTTGGTTTTGGGGTGTTGATGAAGATAACAAAAGATCGAAGTGTATGATCTTCTCTACAAGTATCCACTATCAAGAGTAAGACACTTGGAATGCTAGTTCCTTCTTGAGTGTCTAAAGCCTTTAAGTGCTTAACTCAATTAAGCATTAAATAGAACAACTCAAGAGGTCTTCTAATCACCAAAGCAAAGCACCAAGCTTCAAAAGAAAAGTGCTTCATGCTCATGGATTTAGAGAGAAAGAATGGATGAAATAAGAGCTTCACTCTTGCAAATATGCAAGACTCATGCATCTCTTATATAGCCCATGAAAAGTAAGGCATAACCATTAAAATAATCTAAAGTAATGGTAGCCTTTAAAAGCATGGGAGACAAAATGTGGACGGTTGAAAAAGCAACCTCCTACACCATCATTATGCCTTTTAAAAAGTAAGATTCTTTATTTTTTATAAACTCCAAGTTTATAAAATATAAACTTTGTCTTTAGGTAAAAGACAAAAGAATCCAACTAGTCCAAAATATTGTGCATGACTTATTAATTCATACCATATGAAATAATAACTAGCTATACTCTCTTATAATTATTATTTTCATAAAACAATAGTTATTCCCTAATTAAAGTACAAGAATTGATATTATTTATTAATAATCATATTAATAATAAATATACAAAATGTGTCAACTTGATAAATGTGTGACCCTATAGAATCATATATTATTAGCAATATAACTCCATAAAGATTCTTGGGCATATAGATCCAACAGGTGGTGATTTGGGGAAACTCACTAAGCGTTGTCTTACAGTTTTAGTTTTGTTTAAGATACTTTGAGGACTGTGTCAAGGCGAAGGCATGATCGTACACATCATTGGTTTCATGTTGTTGGATCTTGGGAGACTCTGATTTTAAATAATGTTTTTGGGAACAATGATTATGTAAGCACTTTTTGAGTAAATGGATGTTTTATGAAAAGTTTAAATTTGTTGTGATTTTCCAGCGTTACATTTCTGGTGGCAATCTGCTCCTTAATCATCTGTTTCCCACCTTCCACCCCAGCAGTCGTGCATGATGCCTTCATATGCCACACACCCAAAGAAAATTTGGCGCTCTCGACTACCTTGTCCACAACACGAACAATGCCCTTCTACACGAACCACACCACATCCTCCTCCACCATCTTCCTCCTCATTTCCTTGACCTCTAACTGGCTCCGTCTTGTCTCCACCTGAGCTTCCAGTGCTTTCATTTCCTCCACCAAAGTCTCAAAACATTGAGAGAAACGCTCCACTGCCACATCCAAAGTTGCCACCTGCTACACCATAGATGCCTTCTACCCAACCAGAAGGTCATAACACTCCTCAAATACACGTTTCTCCTTCTTCAACTCAAACAACTTTGTACTCAAATCATCTACTCGACCCTAACAGAAGAAAGTTCACCAGAATCCGAACTAACCTGACGTCAGCGTCGAGCAGCAGCAACCATATAAGGAGCAACTTGAGCTGCCACATACTGAAGGCTATTAGACATGTGAGAGTTTGACAGAAGCTCCAAAGCTTCAATAGTTGTAGGGAAGGCATATCAACCACATTCGTACCCAACAGACTGCTGCGTAAGGAGGGACTCTCGTGTAAGTCTCTGACATGTAAATACCAGGGGTAGCCAAAGGAGTCGAGGAAGATCATGTAACAGCGCCATACTTTGCCAAAACCAAAGTTGGATCAAGAGCAACTTGGCAGATATTATCTAAAACCTGCCCAAAGACGCCCTTATCAAGGGTAGCAACGTCCTCAGGCTCCCTCTTGGGTTCACGAGGATGTTATGTCACCTCTTCATTTATTCTCTCCGACAGTTTGATTGGTTATCATCGGGAATATCTACAACAACGTCGTACTCCCCTAACAAGAAGTCCATGTTTCCACTCTTATGGAGGCGCCGACTAACAGAGATAGCACCAGTGCCTTCTGTAAGTGGGGAGTCTAACCAGGCCAACTGCCACTTAGAAGTCGAACGACCCTCCTTAGTCACCAACTCAGTCGATGGCTCATCCTCATGATCAGAGGGCAAAGGATCATTATGCAAAACTCCCCCAAAAGGTGCGTAAACCAACACCTGGTCAACCTGGGATTTGGATCCTTGCACCGGAACAACCGCTGACCCAGTGAGAGCCAAGGCATGATCATCCCTAACCAATGGAGGAAGTACCTCCACCAAGGGCACTTCCAATGCTAACAGCTAGCCTGGAACCGGCCCCTCAAGACCATCTCGAAAGGAATAACCCTCCCGCAACCTGCAATCGAAACACAAAACAACATAATTAGGGAGAGGCACTCACCATCGACCCCACCATATAGACATGTACATATAAAAGAACCCAAAAATGGGAGGGGAAGGAGAGTTACTTACCATCTTTCTCAACGAAGAACTGAGGCATAACTCCACGCGCCCTCCAGGCGGTGCTCATCCCAATGGCGACCAACATTCAGTCTTCCCATTCCTCCCTGTTAAAATAAATGGTCTTCATCACGTTAGTGTACCATTAGTTTATATATATAACATGGTTAGTAACAGTGTATGTCTATTGTATAGTAGGATGTTAGTGTACCATTAGTTTATATATATGTGCTAGACTAAAGTAGTATTCTTAACTATAAGGCAATATGATAAGGTTGCATACCTTAAGGGAATTATAGATAGAACGGTAATGTACAATTAGTTTATAGGTTTGAAATTAATAGTACTCTAGGTGACCGTAATACCATGATTTGAAGAATGTAAGTCAATGGTGGACTTAGTGTCTATAACGCTATAGATGTGACTTGTTAATAAAGAATTAGTCGTATGTTCAGCGTTGTAAATTACCAGTGTAGTGGAATTGGTTATTAATGGTATGCTTAGTGTTGTAATACCACTATATTATCTTCAATGAAAATATTGATTGTATTGGTATAAATAGTGCTGGAAATACCATTGTAATGGAATATTGTTAGCCATGATAGTCTCAATGATTGTAACAATACGATAATTAGCGGTGACAATTGTCTACACGACACGAAAAAAAGTACACAAAACGAAACGAAATTGGGAAAAAAGTGAAATTTGAATTTGTGTTTGTATCGTGTTCTTGTCAAGTGTAAAAAACACGATGTTAGGTCGTGTTGTGTTCATGCTCAAAATTCGATACGAAATTGACACGATTTAACATTTGTTTGTCGTGTTTGTCGTGTTATGTATTACTCCCTCCGTCCCATATTTATTGTCCACTTTTGACTTTAAAAGTTTTTATTCTTCAGCATTGACCTTAAATATTTTTGTTTTTGATATATAATACATGATGCAAAATATATAAATGGATTGTGTTTAAAATATCTTTTCATTGTTATAAGTTTCATCAAGTAATTTATAACACAAATAAAAAATTTTAAGGTCAAAGTTGAATAATAAAGACTTCAAATGTCAAAAGTGGACAATAAATATGGGACGGATGGAGTATTAAGTATTAATTTAGTAAAATAATTGTTATTTTATGTTCTCTTTGTCATGTTATGTCCTTTTTTAATTGGTTCGTTTTCGTTTTAATTAAAAAATACGACATCGTGTCGCGTTTTGTTCATTTTACATAAAACATTGTCGTGTCGTTTCGTGTCATACAAAAACACGACACGCATGTCCGATTTTCCACCCTAAAGATAATTCCTAAATCCATAAATTCACCTGGTCTCTTGATCACCACACAAACGCCAATTCAACAAAAGAAAGCCAGATAAAGATCCATAAATTCACCTAAAAAGGGCCTCAACCTCCTCTTCCTCTGTTTATCATTTTCTCCACCTTATTCAAATAGTTTTCTACTTGAGATTGAACAACAACCAACACTATTATGCTTCCTTATGCTGTCAAACAATAATGGATATGGCTTGAACAACAACCACCCCCACTCATGAAACCATAAAATCCCCGATTCATAACTAATATCACTAATTCATAGCAAATACCATATGAAAGCATATTTACAGATTACAATGAAATCAATATCAAATTATCAACAACAAGATGGGTTAGATGGAGAATGGATGACTGATGAATTACAGACTCGTGAGGTCGGCGAAGCTGATTCCGGAAATGGTAGACTTTGACGAATACAGAAGTTTGAGAGGGAGAATCGGTGAGGCAGATGTCGCCGAAGGTGAACCAACGGTGGGGGTTTTCGTTCAAGATAGAGGAGCGACGTTGGATGGCGCTGGACGACGATGATCTTTCCACCTGCTTCTTTACTGTGCGCTTTTGAGTTGTGCATCAGTAGTAGCTTTTGTAACACAGATCAAAACTTTTTCTTACAAGAATTCTTGATCAAAAAGAAAAATAGGAACAACAAAATGGGTGGTCGGAGGTTGGGAGGAAGACGTCGGTGCTGTGTAGAGGAGATTCGTATTAGGGCAATATGGGTAATCTTCAATTTTACTCCAGAGTTGTCCCGGTCCTTCAAATCTTGAGAAGGGACCGAATCAGATGAATATCATGGACCGAGTCCAAGGTTTGGAACGAGTCCATGAGTTTAAAAGCCAAATCAAAATTTTTGGACCCAGTCTACATTTGGACCCAGTTAGAAGCTTTATCAAACGACCCCTTATATTGTTTATGATCTCTGGAGAATTTCAAGTTAATAGTAGCCTTGGTGACCGAACCACTACACTCGCAAAAGAATATATTGTAGTGAAAGTAAGAATGGTTGTAATGTCAGTAAGAGAAATGTTGTTTGGACGAGATTGTATCATATGTAGTATTGATCACTAGTGAGAATAGATACATTAGAATTGATAGTGGCTAGCTTGGCTGTAAGTCTATTATGAATAATATGTGACATACTTGGTGTCAGTAATGTCGTACTTGTGCATTGAATGATTGGAAGACACCTTAATATTATATAGTTGAGAAAAAGACGATATATTTAGTTGTTTAACTAGTTTGTATCTTGTTGATATGATAAGGAGCTTACCGTTTTGTTGTGTGGTCTTACATGTTCATGAAAACTTAATAGCATGAAGTTGAATTAGTAGCGTCCAGCTTGGATCGTCTTGATAACTAATTGTACTAATTTTAGATACGAATGTATACCTAATTTGTAAAGATTCATGTTTTATAAATGAAATTTTTTTAAGTGTACTTCGTATTAAAAAGTCAGGTGTTACACCCATGAACTACAACAAAAGTTTTTAAGTAATGTTTGCAACCCACAAACTTATGATATGAATTTCAAAAGGAGCGATCCACTAACCTACTAGTTACTTCTTTTTACCAGGTCATAGTTAAAGTTTTTAGGTGGATCCTGAAATGATTTTCAGTTGATTTGTAAGAATTGGTTCAATGATTTTCATTGTTAAAACTAAAAGTTCAATGGCTTCTTGTATTAGAATTCAAATTGAGAGTTCAGTTTTATAATTGAAAGTTCAATGTTGCAATGGAAAAAAAAATCAGTAAGATTTTTTCTATAAAATAGTAGTTTTATAAAAATGGATATGTTTAATAAAATTGTATTATATGCGATAGAACCGTAGAAGATGAAATGGTAAATAACAGAAATTGTCCTTGGGGTATATTACATTTTCGTATTGGATGAAAGGGTAAATTGGTCTTGTCAAAAACTTTAACAAGTCAAAAGTTAGATTTAACGGTGAAAGGACCAACCGTGCAACATTTAGAAACCACATGGACCATCACTATAATGTCAACAAAATATTTTGAAGTTGTTACTTTTTGGAAACCACAAGGACGTAAAATTTTGTCTTTATTTTATAAAATAACGTGAAAGTTTTACTTGAATAATGGAGTTATAAAGTTTATTTTATAAAGTTTTACTTGATACTAACTAAAGGACTAATAGGAAATCTGGTCTATCTACAACTATCATATTTAAAAGTAATAACTTGGAGTACAGATTCTATTTGACAACTATATCTCTCTTGTTTCCCGACCAAAAGCTACGATTTGCTTAATTCTGCAATTTAATTTGCATATCTACGTAAAAGTTATTTCATTATTACGCAAAAAGTACAATTTTTTTTATCCTTCACCGTATAGTTTTGTTTGTTGGATTTCTTTAGTATTTAAAAATTTTATGTTGTAATTACTTTAAACGTTTTTTTTGGTTTTGCTGGTCGGTTTCTTCTTGAAATCTACTGTAATAAATTAAAGTTTTTTTTGCCTCACACTCTCATTCAATTTGTCAAATGTTAATTTGTGGTTATTTTGAATTATTTTTTTTTCCGCATGTCATTTTATGAGTTTTTTTTCCTATTTTATTAAATTTCATATAATATTTTAATGTAATAATTACAATAAATATAATAATAAATGGATATCAATTTTATTAATGAACTTACCTTCTAATTTTAAAATTCCTAAATTAAAGTTAATTAGATTCTTTTGTTTCTTTATTTAAATTATTTTTTTTATATTTAAAAGATACAAAAAAACATTTCAATTTTAATAATACATTATTTTTCTTATTTTTTTATAAATTCAAAGTTCTCAAATATTTAGGCCTTCAAATTTATTTATTTTTTAAATTAACTTATGTAATACATGAGTCTCACAAATAATACATATGGAACAAAATAATAAACAAAAGAAATTTATATTTTTGTAGTGTTTATATATAGATGAAGTTAAGGCTTCGTTTGGCTTTACCAACTACATATATAAGACCTTCAATATTTATCAAAATATACTATAGTTGTAGAACGATGGGGATTTGTTGATGGCATGGGCAAACTACCGAGACCAGACATTGGGACGCAATTCTTTTTATGATAGAGATGCGACATTTGTGTGTTCATAAGTGTGGTTTCTTCTATGTTTTTTTTGTTGAATTTGTAGGAAACAATACAATTTTGAATAAAAGTTGCAGTATGACTTTTGCAGGGCAAACATACTACTTTTCTACCTCAAAATTCATATATATTTAATGGAAATTCATTACGGACGTTGATCTTTCTTATGATATCTACAAGTAGAAAAAGTCTTTGGCATTAAAATTGCAAAGGAACCAATATGAGTTTGATTTCTAAAAGCAACTAATTAGAAAGTATCGACTTATGTGGTCAAACTTCCACTCAAGTAAATTGTTGACTGAATACATGTACCAAATCAAACTAAACTAATCCTGATTTCAGCCATATTCCTATAATTTTCAAAACTCAAAAACCTTTGAAGGATCGATAAATGATGTATTTAGTTGGATTCAAAGACAAAATTAATATTGATCTAAGTTCAAACATGATTGACGACTAAATGCTTTTGAATGGGAGTATAAGATTTGGGTGATTACCAATGTTCTAAATAACGCTAGGCATGACATGACGACAATGCTAAAACTTAAGTTATTAAGAGCCGTGGCGGGCCACATCATATGTAAGGTGTGACTTAAGACGGTCATTTTGTATATAATTAATATTTCTATATGCATTTTCTACTATTATTCATAAATATATACATATATGAGTTAAGATGACATTTTGTTAAAATTTAGCGTCAAATGCAAGCTTTGGAGTTATCACGTGTCATGGCGAACTTGGTGATTACGCGTAAAGTAAAAAAAATGTCTCAATTTTTTCAAAAAAATAAAATATAATAGAAAAGCTATTAGGTATCACGAATCTTTGAATTCTCAAACTCTCTCTCTCTCTCTCTCTCTCTCTATATATATATATATATATATATATATATATATATTAACCGAATGTGTCACACCCCCAAACCAAGGATGACGGAAACGTTCAGGGGTGGAGGACTTCATGTATAGTATCACAACAACGAGTATAATAGTGTGCATAGTAAAATACAACCATCATAAATATAATTGAAAAAGTTACATCATAGTATGAGTTTACATGTTTCAAAATCAATTACATTATGATGACAAAAATATATAATTTGACGTCTGGCGTCCCATCCTCAAAAGCAGTTGATTACCTGTTTCACTGGTTTCCTGAGAATACAAGTAGTTTTGAAAGAGTGTCAACAATTACGTTGGTGAGTTATAAGCTTTTGGGTGAAATGTTGGAAAAACCTTTATTGGTAAAATGAAATGTATACACAAGAAAAATCCAATATTTTCCTTATAAAATATTATGTAGTCTTAAACCCCAAGACCGAATGCATGAGTGTGTGTTCGTAATTGAAACGAAGAATGCAGTTTTAGATAGATAAAACCCCTCTTTGTTTTCCTTTTTAAAGTAGAATTTCCCGTAAACTTTAAATAATGTTAACTCCCTATGTGAGTCGCTATAACCATACTACAACCGGATGACCTGTTACAACGTTTTTCAGACGTTAAAATTTTGTTATGACTTTTGTCACCCGTAGACCTGCAGGTCCCGCTGTAGCTAGCAGCAAGGTGTGGGGTGTCAATTCCAATATAGATCTATACACAATTATCACGCTCTCCCTACAAGGGATTCTGGTTATAACTTACAGGAATTTCTAACCCGTACTCTAAGAGTACATTTGAAGAATTGTCTCACAACTTACATTAACGAGTTTACGTGTAGTGTTTGAGTAAAAACTTTTTATGTGGTGGGAGTGAAATCCCCCTTTGCGTGCCAAATTAGTGATGTGAATTTCCTAAACCATACCTATTAGAGTTTATCATGTAGTAGTTGAAAATCCGATAGTATTGTGGTGAGACCCTTTATGTGTATGTAACAGTTTAACCAATGCATGACTATACTTATTATGTTTCATCTTGCATTATTTGAACTTACAAAGGACCCTTATACTTTATAGAGTAGTTTTTGCTATATAAACATATCACAACAGATATACACATGCAAAATACAAAGTCATCAAAGGTTACACTTTGCTCAACATGTTACAAAGTGTTATGAATATTGTAAGCTGTTAACTTGTTTTTAACTTTCTACACTGTTTTAGAAAAGTCATAGAAAAATCATACGAAGTCAAAAACCGAATCCGTAAACTCTGAGAGTTTAGAAAACGTGTCTAGTTTATTCATAATTTTCATTATGATTTTTAGAAGTCTCTAACTAGTGTGAAAATGTTCATATTCACAGACTGGTCCGAATTCGTTTTTGAAATGATAGGCAGTTTTGTAAAAATCACCATAAATCGTAGAAAAATTGTATGGAGATGTGCAAGTAGTCATTTTAAAGGTAAGAACCTGAAATATTTGAATATTAAACAGTTTTGAAAGATATTAAGTTTAAGATGGTCAAAACAGTCCGTGAATGGAACCAAACTTTCCTGTTGAAAGCTGATGTTTGAGTTTAGTTAAATTTTTGGTGTTTTGACTTGTATTCTCCCCCTAAAACTTGAAGAAAAACATGAAAATGTGGGGGGTATGAACTCACCTTGAGTTATTCCCTGAGATGAAGGTGGAAGAAGAAATTTTTCCAAGTCAAGAACACTTGGGAGATACTTGAAGATTCGAAGATCCTAAGCACAAATATGACAATATTTGTATAAGAGATTCATAATTTGAGTGAAGGAGTGTAGAGTATTCAAATGTAGGATGAATATACTTACCAAGACTGAAGTGAAAATCTCAAGAACAGCCTTGAAATCTCGAGTTCTAGAGAGGGAAAGTGAGAGAGAGTGGTGTTTGCTTTTTTGGTGAGAGAGAGTGAGTAAAGTGGAAGGAGATATGAGAGTTTCCAGCTTTCGATGAAGCTATGCAGCTGGAGGAGGGGTGTCAAAGGACCAATAGTTGACTAGGTAGGGAGGAAGAGTGACTGAGGGTTGTCCTATGAGGGTATGAGTGTTAACTTGTGTCATACTCTAGATAAGGTCAACACTCCAACACCATATCTTTCCCAAAAGATATTATACTTAGCTTAGGATCCCCTTCCTCAAAATGTGATTAATATATGATAATATAGGGTCTCTTAAGTCAAAACACGAGTTTGGGTGAAAATCTCGCGTTAAAATCACGAAAAACATGCTTAAAACGAAGTTGGGGTCGAAAACCGGGAAGAAGCTGCGAACAACCGAAGTCAGGAGGCGAGGTTCGGTCCATGGTGCTGAACAACCGAAAGCAGGTTCGGTCCGAGAGGGGTTCAGTTGCAAGGCTAGGACCGAAGGTGGTGGCAAGCGAAATAGACCGAACTCTGAAGGAGCGAAATGGACCGAGAGGTGCGCAAGGAGCCGAACCCGAAGGTGACTTCGGTTCTAATAGCAGTTCGGTCCAAGCAAGTTTGGTTCTTACTAGGAGTTTCGGTCCATGAGAGGGGTTTCAGTCCAAGAGGCTTCTTAGGGTTTCGCTTCTTAGTGTTTCGCCTCTAAGAGGGTTTCACTCCTATAGAGTTGTTTTTCCGTTTATCTTCCCGTTTCGAGTTGTTTTTGACTAAATTAAGGGTCGGGATGCCCCGAATGATTATAAAAAGTTGAGAGAGATTTTTGAGAGAGATTTGGGAGAGATTTCATATTCTTGGAGAGATTTCACATACTGAGAGAGATTTGGGAGAGATTTCATGTTCTTGGAGAGATTTCACATACTTAGAGAGATTTGGGAGAGATTTCACATACTTGGAGAGATTTGGGAGAGATTTCATATTCTTGGAGAGATTTCACATACTTGGAGAGATTCGGGAGAGATTTCATATTCTTGGAGAGATTTCACATACTTAGAGAGATTTGGGAGAGATTTCATGTTCTTAGAGAGATTTCACATACTTAGAGAGATTTCGGAGAGGTTTTACATACTTGGAGAGATTTGGGAGAGATTTCATATTCTTGGAGAGATTTCACATACTTGGAGAGATTTGGGAGAGATTTGAGAGAAACTTCGTTTGTGCCCTTTTTGGATGTTTAGCTTCGCCACGCAAGGTTTGTAAACCTCGCTAAGCCTCGTTATGAATGTTATACGCTCCCGAGGGGGTACATCATAGTGTTTTACCAAGTAGTCTCATCACTTACCCTGATTAGGGTTTGAGAATTCTGAACATATGAATTTTTCAAGTGATAACTTCTTATTAAAATAGCGAGTTGTACAGTAGTAACATAATGTAAACCCTAATATAGAAGGTTAATTGAGTTGACCGGTTTGACTTGTTGACTTTATTTGACTTTAACTTGACCAGAATTTGACGGTTGTCACAGAATTGCAATATATATATATATATATATATATATATATATATATATATATATATATATATATATATATCATTCAGGTCCAAAATAGTTTACAACCTTTATTTATGGCTTAGCGTGGACGCGAAAAAAATGAAGAAGTGGCTGCTACCTTTCATGAATCGACACCTAGGGCTATGAAACGTCCAGCTGTAGCATGTAGAAGATGAGGATGAAGTAGATAAAGCTCTTTAATCTTATTTCCAATTTCTCAGTCTCTCTTATTAGTCCATGCGATTTTTTGAAACAAGAAGACAAAAAGGTATTTCTAATTCTCAGTTATCTAATCTCTCTTATTCCTAATTTTTGGATTTAGAATCAATGATCTATTTCTCTAATTCCTAAGTTAGAGTTCGATGTTTGCTTCACTAGGCGTTTTTGGTAGTTCTGATTCCCGAAAGTATGGAGTTCTTACATTCAATATATGTACTTTTTTTGGAGGTATAATGCTTAATCTGATTTCTTATTTTCAGCCATTCAGGAAGTATAATTCCCAACCATTCAACACTTCAAGATGTATAATTTACAGCTATTCATTCATTGGGAGGTTATAGTATTTGGGAGGTTATAATATTTAAGGTTTTCGTGAGAATTTTTGGTGTTGAAAATGCAACAATGTTTCAAAAAGAGTAACACTAAAAATGGTCCATGTAGTCTATACATAGAAATGACTATTGGTCCTACAAGTTGGCTATTTATTTTATTTGAAAAAATTGTTCCTTTTTAACATTAGGGTGTGTTTCAGTTGAGTTAGGGATAATTTGATTTTATTTTCTATTCAACAAAGAGGATATCAAATTTGAGTTGGACTTGAATTTAAGGAGGATTTGATTTCAACTCAATTAAATATGTTTTTAAGCTTTACAATTGCATTAGAATCTTTAGTATCATATGTTTGAGGAATCTTAATGTTAGCTGTTTAAATTCATCATTATGTTGCAGCAAGAAATTCATTAAGAGAGGATTCAAGCGGGCGGGGAGATGGATTTAAAAGGAAATGTATGTATTAATCATTAGTTGTGTTGAATACGAGAAGTTTGTATATATATTATGTATTTGTATTATTTCTTAATGTAGCTTGTTGTGTTAGATGTGGTTTGTAGAATTTTAGTAAACACTACATTTTATTGTTTTTTGTATTAACGTACGCGTTTTAAATAAAATTTTAGATGTTTACTTTAGCAATTATTAATTAATATCTTACATGGTATATATTTGAATTTTTCATGGTATACAACGTAAATATATCGACTTCACGGAGATTTTACGGTAAAGTGATAGGGCATCCTGGATACTTTCGCCCAAGGCATCAAATAAGAACCTCTAAAGGTTAGAACGCTAAGAACCACTTATATTTAGCTTATTATTAAGGGTGATTTGTTCCATTCAAAATCTTTGATTTTCTTATAAAACGACAAAAAAACAATAAGGATATATTGGTCTATATAACAAAAAGATATTTTGTTCTTAATAATATCATAGATCTTATTTTCTCGTTAAGCACAAATAGAGTCAAAGATCCTCCACCAATTTTCTTTTTCCTCTACTTCCCTCCTTAGACACTACCATCGTCAGCCACCTCCGGCCACCATAGGTAACTAGCCCCACCATTGTCTCCTTCATCCTAGTCGATGACACTTCCCTCTCTCGTCATTGATGTGCTTCATCTCCAACTAGTTCTCTCCAATGTACATGAAAACCACTAGACTTTGGTTCTCCATCGTCATCAAAAGCCTCCGACAACTTTACACTAACCTACGATGCATCATATCTGTTACACATCATCATCGTTGTCGATATTGCAACCGCTACTTTGGTGTTGTGTCCTCAACTGCCGCTGGCTGCCGTCAACCACTAGAAGTCATTATTTTCTTTAGATCTAATGAGATAGGATGAAAACTCATCACCATCGTTCCCGAAACATTCACTAGAATGACGGGCCAATCACGCTTTTTTTGTTTAAGATCTGGAACCACTGCATAACACGACCTCACCAAGGTGTTTCTACTTTAGATCCATCGTCGACCGTCGTACTACCGCATGCCCTCTCCGACTGCATGATTCAAACGACTTTTCTTTGTGCTTATTGCTCAAATTTTTTTAGATCTGAATGATTATAGTTCTTTTTTCCCATCTCCGATCATGTTCCTAGTCCATATCTTTCTAGATTTAGTCAGATCTAGAACCTCTGCCTTTAGATCTGCCATCAGCGTTGCCTCCGCCTTCAGATCTGCCATATTTTGTCACTAGAACACTAGAATGTGTCACACTATGCTTCTTCGGTGATAGATCTATGATCTCTTATGACAAATTTACGATTTACGCTTCTAGATATATGATTTATGCATCCAAATATACAAGCTTCGACGAGATTAGCAGACCATAGCTGATATCGTCATTAACCGCCACTACCGTTGATGCCTTGCGGCTCTGGTGAAGCACCACCAACTCACCTCCATGTCTTTCTCTCTGATCTTCGATGAAATACCACCAGTTGGTATGTTGATTTTTGACTTGATTATTTTTTGATATGTTAAGTTGTGAATTTAATATTTTAATTTCTTTTTTGTTATTAACTATTTTTAATATTTGCTTTAACTACTATTAAGTTGTGGATTTTGTTATTAAGTTGTGAATCACTACAACAAAATGAAGCTAATGCAACCCGGCTAAAAGGATGCATTAGGTCTTGAAAAATTTGCATAATGCCTAAAGCAACCTTTTACCAAATGTTGCATTAGGCAAAGTTGCATTAGACCTAAAACAATATTTTTCTTGAAAAATGCAACCCTTTTTGAAATACTTGCAAATCTTTTCTAGATGCAACATTTTTTTAATGAAACCTTTGTTATGCAGAGAAACATTTTTTATGCTGATATGCAACTCTTTTTACACTTATATGCAACATTTTAAACTATTTTAGTTACGAAAATGCAACATTTTTTAAAATCAATTGCAACTTTTTTATGTTTCTAGTAAATAATTGCAAAACTTATCTATGGTATATGCAACATTTGCTAGGTCTTTAATTGCAAAAAATGCAACCTTGTTTATTGTCAAATGCAATTTTTTAATTTTTTAATTTTTTTAATTTTATTATTATTATTATTATTATTTTGCTTTTCTAATGCTAATGTGACATCTTTTTTCTAGTCATGTAGACGCTACATATATTTTACTACATTGTTACAACTATTCATTACTACTAAAATTACACCATAACAATAATATGTTATATAATTTTGTGGTCTCCTTTGACATGTCTAAATTCAAAATAACAATCATAAATGAAAGTAAACACAAATTTATCAACTATAATCACAAAAAAGTAATAAAAACATCATAGACGTCTACTAAACATAGATGATAAATCATATTAGCAATTATTGACCTTCTAGGTTGTTGTTCGGTAAACTTCCGCATCATGGCTTCAAAGCTTTATCGTTGGTTGTTGATATTTATTCGCATAGCTTTTAATTCAACCTGATTTTTTCATGGTCCTCTTGAATCTCTTTTCAAATTTCAATCAACTGATATCTTTCAACTTCATCTAGCCGCAATACTTCCTAATAACACATGCCACAACAAGATGACATTAAATCAAGAAAATATAATACCTAACACAAGGATCTATAACAAAATATAGACTAATCGGATCAATGGGTTTGTTGTTAAGAAATATAGTTCTCGAAAATGTCCTAGATTTGAAAAATAATTGGCTTACCTTTTTCATGAAAACATATATTTAGTTTACAAACCAAAACCAACAGCGGAAATGAAAACCCAGAAACTAATGTTTAAGAAAAGAAATCAAATTCTTCTGATCGCGTCACGTGTATAGTCAGATATTTCCTTTTCCCTTACTTGTACCTGCAACTCCTGAAACAGTTGTTTAATAGTGAAAGGGTAAGCAATAAGCTTAGAGAATTCCAACACAACATCACATCAAGGTAGTATAACATCTATCATACCATCAAAGAACAATATAACATATATATCACAATGGACTCGACATTACTTCCTTCGGTCTAATGACTCGGTATTTCTACCTTCTGTCTATGGACTCGGCGTCATCGCATTCGGTTCAATGACTCAACACAATGGAATTTGGTCAAATGACTCGACAAAATGGACTTTGGTCAAATGACTCAGCATAATAGCCTTTGGTCATCCGGCTCGGCCTTACAACCTTCAACCCAACATACTATATACAATCAATACAAGCCACACAATCAAGTGTTAATCATACATGTCCTAATAACTCACATGAGCTAAAACCAGAATATAACACATCAATGTCATGTAGTGAAGAACTCGCCTCAAGTCACACATGAATCACAACGAGCAAGCTCCCGAGCTCCAACAATCAAGTAATTCATTCTTCCATATTTAAGTGTTTTAAAATATTAATAAACAATCCTTAATCCCATGATTCTAGTAATACATCCCTAAGATTATTTTCAGTTTTTTACAATAAAATTGCAGTTTGTTCAAGACCTATTTTGACCTCTTTAATCCCCTTCAATCCACATTATAAAGTCATATTCAGAAGTTTAGATCAATACCTTTCCATGGATAAATTATAATCAGTCTAATTATTTTTACATGATTTATTATGAATTTTACAAAATTGCATATCAATACAGCTAATTACGGACCATTCAGGGAAAATGACGATTTTCACCCTAGTTAGGTTCAACATTAGGTCAAGGAAAAAATCATGGAGATACTAGACTCAAAACTTGGACTTTGGGCATTGATGGAACCTACATCCGACCATCCATGATTGTTTTATAATTTTTACAAAATATGGACAAAATTGGGTCATTTCATAATATCACAACTTTATACTTTTAGGGTTAATTTGACATCTTAACCCATTAAGCATGATGAAAATGACTCCAAAGCTGAATAATGATGACATAAAAGTAATTAAAAGATGTTGAACTAGAAATGACAATTAGAATTGTAAAACACAACCCAAAGTACGTCGTCTAAAATGGACCTCCAAAGTACAAAGCTTTATCGGTAAATTCATAGAATTGGGGTTTATACTTGCATCAAAATAATCTTCCAAACAATACAAAGAACATAAAAATGAGGCTAGAATTAGTACCACCCACTACCATCATGCAATGGCGCCCGATAGTGACTGCTACCGCCCTAATGGTGGTGGTGGTGACGATTTTTACTAAGAAAAAGAGGAAGATTGCAAAGAAAAACGAAGATTAAAATACCTTAAATGACGGATTCGATCCCAACAGCCCTAGGTCGAATTCCTCTCCACTACACTTCAGTTTTTTGGTGACATCTGGAGCAAGGTGATGGCAGCGGTGGTTTTCTGGCGAGGGGGCGGTGACGTGGGCTAAAACAACGCCAAGGAAAGGAAAAGAAGGGGAAACGATTTAGGGTTTTACTCTTTTTTGCCTGCTATGAATGACAAAAACAAAGGGATGGATGAAAACCCTCCCTTAAAATACATACTCACATGCACATACATGCATAAATTTTCGAAAATGGCAAAAATGGTCCTTACTTTACATTTCTTCAAAAGTACTTTCAAAATGAGACAATATCACCCCCACAAACACACAAAAAAAGTGATCCCTACTTCACAATATATTGGGATATTTTAAACACGTGCATGCATAACTTTTCAACTATTGGTAAAAGTGATCCCTACTTAACAAAAACTTTAGAATAATTCCAAGATATAGAAAATTATACTTGGAGGGAATTAGAATTAACATGTTTAAGGTAATAACATATAGAGTGAAATAAAATTTTCTAATTTATTTGGAGGGAAATTGAAAAAATTATATTTGGAGGGAATGAAAATTAACGATGTAACTTTTGTAATAAAAGTTGTAAGTTTTAATAAGATTTGCAACTTTTTTAAAAAAGTTGCAACTTTCAATAAAAATTTGTAACTTAAAAAAAAGGTTGAAATTTTCAATAAAATCTAAAACATTTTTAAAACAAAGTTGCAATTTTTAATGAAATTGACAACTTTTTTAAACAAAGTTGCATTAAATTTTCTAGTTCAACGGTTTTGTTCGGCGATACCTTTTTTATAATTAAATGCAACTCTTGAGAAAAGGTTGCATTTCAAAGGTCCCATTAGACTCATTTTGTAGTAGTGAATCCAGTGATATTAAGTTATGAATCCAAGTTTGTTTTCTTATTTATTATAATATTTGCATACAATATCACTACAAGAAAAACGCGATTTTGCTAGGGAAGGAATCCGTTGCGAAAAGCTGAAATTCCATTGCAAAAGACGAATAGCGACGGAATTTGCGATGACCGATTTCCGTCGTAAAAAATCCCATAGCAAGGGTTTGCTAGGGAAACAATCATTCTGTCACAAATGTGACAACAAAATAGCTGGTTGTCACAAAGCATTTTTTATCTTGGTTATAGTGACATGGTAATACCCATGGATGACATATGGGTCATGGGTCAATGTGGTAGTTGCTTATAGTGTCATGGTAACACCCATGTATGACATATGGGTCATGTATCATGTGGTAGTTGGTTATAGTGTCATGGTAACAGCCATGGATGACATATGGGTCATGGGTCAATGTGGTAGTTGGTTATAGTGTTATGGTAATACCCATGGATGACATATGGGTCATAGGTTGCTTATAGTGTCATGGTAATACCCATGGATGACATATGGGTCATGGGTCAATGTGGTTGTTTCGTATAGTGTCATGGTAATATTCATGGATGACGTATAGGTCAAGGGTCAGTGTGGTAGTTGGTTATAGTGTCATCGTAATATCCATGGATCACATATGGGTCATGGCTCATATGGTAGTTGCTAGATTAAAAAGGCATATATCAATTGTGCCGGTTGTGTTTTAAAATAGGTTGATTTTTTTATTTTTTAATTTTGATTTTTGACAAAACTACCCTTACCAATCAAATATGAGTCATTATATGTATGAGGGAAATTAGGTCATTTTATAGTCAACATCTTCTAGGCGCAATAATATTTCCGACAATGGGCCTTCTTGTGGCCCCTATGATTGCAATGAAAGCAAATCATATCAGATACCAGGGTGGTGGTGGTGGTAGCAGTGCAATCTCTGCTAAAATGACCAATCCGGCCGCACTTGAATCAGCCATAACCACCCACCCTGCACGCTCCCTCGTGCACCTTGCCGTACTCGCCACAGCGGCTATGACCCTGACGGCCTCTCTATTTAGAATCAGATACCTTGGGACTCTTACCCGAACCCTCAACACTCGACACAAAATCTGGCTTGCTCTTCTTCTCCATCTCTAGATCCATCTCCTTCGCCCTAGCTCTCACTATCATATCCTCCAGCGTGATGCATTTGGATCAGCTGGAAAACTGCCGAATATCACTCCTCAACATCTCATGATATTGAGCCTTCTTCATCTCCTCATCTGACACATACTGCAGACCCAAAAGTTCCTTCTCCCGGAACATCACGGTGAGCTCAGCCACCGTCTCAGTAATCTGGCGGAGATCCTAAAACTCTCGCGCCAACTGCTGCACCTCAATCACATGTGCGAACTCAGCCCTGAACCTGGTCAAAAAATCATCCTAGGTCATCGAATCAACAGCCTCATCACCTACTGCACCCCCGACCTCCTCCCACTAATATCGTTCCATGTCCTTCAGAAGACAGGAGGCAAGTCTGACCTTTGCCCCCTCGGGGAAACTCCTGGTGCAGAAGGCCTTAGCAAAATCTGCTAACGACCTCCTGCTTGCTATCGGGTCCTTCGACCCGTGAAAAATCGGAGCTCCACATGCCTGGAACTCCCTGAAGGTCAAAGCGCGCGCCCCATATAAAGCCACCATCTCAGAACGAAAGGCGATCAACCGCTCATCCAGAATCTCCAGAATGCCCTCCTTGATCGTACCAAAGATCACAGGAGTGTGCTCAATAATGCAACGCGTAATCTCAGATATGATAAACTCCCTAGTCTGATCATCTAGCTACCCCACTCTAGAACCTGAGCCCGAGCCCTCTCCAGCACCAAAACTGCCAACAGGTCTGCCTCGTAATGTCACCATACTGAAAATAGACCATATAAACCATCAGTATAAGCATCATAATACATCGAGGGATCACAATCTCTACAAGCTTCCTGGTTTTATCGCAGCCCTCCTTGACTCGAGTACAGATCCTTTGCTTCCAATAATACGAGCCCATACTACCTTCCACATCTATACGTACTTTCCTCATAGATTTCCTTGAATCCGCCAAGTCACCCTATATCCATACGAATAACCATCAACAAAATAAGGCTCCCAGTACTAGATCTCATCCTAGGTTTTCCTAGGGAAAACTCCACACCACTCTCCGCCATCAGCTGCAGAAGGAACTCCCACTAACTTCCTCTAACTAGCTCACAAATACAATTACATATCACTAAAACCAGATAATTCTTCGAATGAAAGGTCTCACACTACAACAGTTGGACTCAGACAAGAGCTGTGCAATAGAGTTAAAACCTAACCTTCTAAAATTATTTAGTTCCCATAATACGTATCTTAGCATATTCGCTTACTAGTTAGCTGAAGCCAAAAAGAACTCCTAAAAGCACAAAGCAAGCAACTTTCAAGCATCAAGTAACCAGAACCAAGAATGACCTAATCAGACCATCCTATCACTGACTGATCAGTACTAACATGCAAGTCTACAAGCTCATACAAAACGCATACAAAGGCATCTCTCTTAGCATTCTATCATGCAAAAATTGAACAGATCCTTAGCCCTAACTAGCATGCGATTCACAAATTCACAGATCAAATCATATCAGATAACATGTATCAGTATTTTGGGAAAACTTACTTGAGCTCGGCTGATTGCATGCACCACACCCTTTCTTGTCTCAGAAAAATTATTTTCTTAAAAATGCATTTATTTTTGAAAAAACTTCACCAAATCCTCAGTTTGAGTTCAGACACACCCGAGAGTATGTTCGGATCCGTCAAACTAAGGCTTTGATACCAACTTGTAACGTCTCAAAAATAAGACCAGAAAATTTCTTTTTTAAATTAATAAAACCATTATCCAAATACATCATCATAAAAATCCAGATAACCAAATGTATCGATCAACATAACATATCAAGTAAATAAAGAAAATGTGGAACGAGGTGGTGTGTGTGCCCTGCAATCATCCCGAGGTCTTCTCTTTGGAACCGGAAGTACCTGAAACATACACTAAAAACTGTAAGCACAAAACATAGTAAGTTCCCCAAGATACCACATACCATACATAATAAACATATAATGGGCCCCGCCCGACATCAGGCCCGTCTCGGTATAGAGATCGGTTCCCGCCCCGCATACATATAAACATATAACATATAAACAGATACACATGCAATAATCATAAAGATACAAGCATACAAAATGGTCATCGGGCCCCGCCCGATAAGCATACAAATACATAACATATGCAAGAGTCACGTAGACATCTAGCACCCTAAAATATCATAATCATGGGTCGGCATTGGTGCCTTCGACCCGCTAAGCACAATGAGGAAACTCACCTCGAACTTCTGAATCACACAAATAAATCTCTGACTGCTGGCCGACCAATCCCCGAGCTATCAACACCAAATAATATCCAATTAATAATTGGATTCCAATCCATAACCATCAGTCTAAAGCTAGGGTAAAAAGACCATTTACCCATTACCTAGTTTGGTCCAAGACTAATGCCCAAACCTACAATCCAAAAAGGCCCAATACCAAAATAATCATCCAAGGCCCAAATCATGGCCCAATTTTCCAAATTGGGCCCAACCACTTTCATGGGCCTTTCCCTAAGGTCCTAAAATATTGCTAGACCAAAACACTTGAAATCAGATGGCCCAACAAAGCCCTAAACATCTAAGCCCAAAAGAATGGCCAAAACCGAAGCCAAAACGTCTGAAGCCCAACCTGCTGAGTACGCCCCGCTGTACGCTAAGCGTACACGCTTTAAGAGTCAACAAAAGTCAACTCGACCTATATTAAAATTTTAGTTGAATCTTGATTTCCTCAAATGTACAATTTCCATGTATTTATGTGAAATGCCCTTCGGTTCGTCAATTATTGAAATCAAAGTGTAAGGTCCTGAAACAGATCTTTACCAATGATCAAGGCAATCAGACAATCACAAGCAATCAGAATAATAGTAGAAGAAGAAGTGAAATCGATCAATCAAGCTTGCACACATTTATTACTGAAAACGTCTGGTACAACTCGATATACTGGCCGTGAACTCTATTGCATCAACAACCTTACAATGACCTACAACTCCTCTATTTATACTAGACTTGGGCCGCAAACAGGGTTTACAGCCGTAAACAGGCTTACGGCCGTAAACTCACCATCTGGCCGTAAACTGCTAAACAACCCACAAAAAGACATTAAAGACTCAAATGAACAAATACAATGAAAGCCTAGACCAAACCATTAACTGGACCCTTCAATCTCCCCCTTGGTTTGGTGCTAGCTTGGACTCAGTCTTTATCAACCACCAGCACGTCTGACTTTCCCATAGCTCCATTCCACATCTCCTTTTGAATAATATCAGCAACCATGGCAGTGTACTCCTTAGCAGCAGACTCAAAAAGGTCTTCAGCCACCTTGATCTGATGATGAGAAAGCTGATGTATATCCCACTTTCCAAACTGTAGCAGATCCCTCTTGTCATATAGACGAATACATCCATGTTCAACTTTGATGACAGCGGAAGCTGTAGTTTCATCAAACACCCAGTATTGCATGGATTTTAGAGATCCATCTGGATGGTTTTGAAGGATCGGAATCTGCTTTACTTGATTAGTAGCGGGCCACATCACAGACCGAAGAGGCTGATTGGTTTTGGGATCAATGACACTCGGATATATCTTAATAATGGACTCTGCAGTCTTCATTGAGGGAAAGCCCTTTGCCACTTGATCTTCCAAAAATGACTTGAATTGTGTCGCCTTGGGTTCATTTGACGGATTTGCAAAAGGAGCCTTAGATAACTCTGTGAGATCAACCCTGGTCCAAGAGTGGAAGTCGTGAGCATCTTTATACAATTCGGTATTGCCACACTTCCTTCTCACGATCCACATATTTAGAGTGTCATGGAATCCCCATGAGATGATCCCTGACCTATCACCATAAACGTCTCTGAAGCGATTTTCTCCAAGATCCGTAAAGGTGATGTTTGGTTGACCCCCGGGAGCATTCTGATCCGAGCTCCTTTTGAACAAAAACTGACCCTTCTCAGCAGACTTGGCTAGTTTAGCACGTTTTAATGCCACGACATTAGGAGCCTGCGCTGGTTCTTTGTCAAAACGATCGACAATCGTGGTTGTTCTTGTAGGTGGTGGAACTATGGGAGCATCTTGATTGGGAAGATAGACTCTTGGCTCATCGACAGATGACTTGAATTTATCACCAAGTTCTTCTTCCAGCTTCTTCTTCAAATCATAATAGCTGGCGGTCAACAAACCAAAATGCGTCTGAAGATCAGTGATCTGCTTCGTCTTCAGAGCTTTATCTTCAAGAAGATCAGCAACTTGAATATTGAGCTTGACATTCTCAGTTTGAAGGTCTACAACCTTGATATCAAGCTCGATATTTTTCTGATTCAGCACACCAATCTCCTTCTGAAGTCCAAGGGTTGTAGGATTCTCTTCTCCAGAGCTGCCATCCCCAATAGATATTCCTTTACCACGTGGGGGAGGTGTTGTGAATTGTTCTTCATCCAAATGTCTGGCTAGCCTCACAGAAGCAGCGTCATGGTCTGGCCTAGGAGGAGAGAAACCTGTGGGGAAGGAGGAACCACCAGCTTCATAGAAGGTGCTAGGACCTTCACTTCCAGGTTCAGATGAAACAATAGCGGGAGTGGTTGTTGGTGCAGTTGAAAAACCTTGAAATACACCCGAATCAGGAATTCCCTGTCTAGGGTCAAGTCTTCTTCTCTTTATCGGAGGTTGAAAGGCCCGCGTGGTTGTGCGATCACTCTCCAATGGCTCAGATGTAGGTGAAACAACATCAAGGGGAGGAATCCCTGACACTATTACCATAGGAATTGCTATTTCCGCCATTGGATTGGTAAGAGGAGGCGTGGCTTCGAGAACGTCTTCATTTTCCCTTATCTCCGTTGCTGGATGAGCAACTTCATCGATATTGTCAAGTATCATGTTGAGGGTTTCACCGGTTATGAAGTCTTCATTGCTACCAGAATTTAAAGGAATTTCATCCTTATCGAAACCGGTAAGATCGATGTCTTCATATATGTCAGTCTCCGTTCCGCTTTTTGAAGACCCCTCATTATAGTCACTTTGGACCTGAACAAATGTTAGCTCATGTTCCTCAGCTACTTGTGCATTAGGAGCTGGAATTTCTTCTTCTTCAGCCTGATCCGACACTGTAATAACATCATCTTCCGAAATGACTCGCTCAGAAGAAGTGGGTTCAGATGACATTTTGTCTGACGTTCCATGAGATTCAGAGGATTCATTTATCTCAGCAAATTTTCCGAATTTCACAAGAGGATGCAATCCTTGGAAGACGACCTTGCCCTTGCGATTCTGCTTAATGAGGCCAACAGTGTGGGGACCTAACGACTTCATATATAGGGTTTCTCCCTCTTTGACCATCTCTGGAAACTGAATTTTGATGAATAGTTGGATGAACCTGGGATACATCAAGAAAGTATCCCGGTGGATTGCGCTGATGTTAACTACAAACTCATCCAGTATAAACTTTGAGAAGTTGAAGTGGATCCCTGTAGCTAGTGAAACGATTGCCCCAGTGTTCCTCAGAGATATCTCATCAGCACCTGACCTTCTGCCCGAGATACAGCTCACAAAGACATGAGCTAGGAATCTCCAGTATGGAGGCAGAAGCTTCTTCACAGTAGGAGGAAAGATGACTTCGTACCCCATATTCTTGAGAATCTTCTACACATCCTCAATCCCGATATCAGTGGGAAAGTCAGGTTGATCATCAATCAAAAGTGCTTCTCTGACAAACTGCTCAGTAATCATAATCTGGCAACCCTTCACAGTAGCAGTGACAGTAACTGCACCATCGTCATCTCTAGTCATCTTAACAGTCTGCCAGAATTCCCTGATTATTCTTTGGTAGACCACTGGGTTCACAGTTAGGGCAGAAGCTAGGCAGCATTCTCGCAGTCTGTGGATCATCGATCTGAATTCTCCATGAACTACAGGAGGATCTGCTAGGATGATGGCCAGGTTGTGCATGTCAGCAAACTTCAAACTTGCCATTTGTCTGCACTAAAACACACCAAGTAAGAAAACAAGAATATTTGAGCAATTAAAGTTTTAAGTTTTCTTAATTAATCAATTCAATTTTGACCCCTTTTTTAAAAAATATTTTGACCAAAAAATTGGAGTTTACGGTCAAAATTTGGAGTTTACGGTCAAAAGTGGTCAAGGGGAGTTTACGGTCAAAATTGGTCAAAGGGTGTTTATGGTCAAAATTGGTCAAAGGGTGTTTACGGTCAAAATTGGGTTTACGACTGTAAACCCATGGCCGTAAGCTCCTGGCCGTAAACGGAGTTTACGGTCGTAAACTCCTGGCCGTAAGCTTGGGCCGTAAACGCCGACGATTTTAAAACTGCGATTAAACCCCCAAAATCAGTCGATTCGATGAACGGAATGCATTCCCATGGTCGGTTTCATCATACCTTTAAGATGAACGGAGCGATTTTGCAAAAACACACAAAAGATTTTTTGACTGAGAGAGAATATGGGAGGGTTTACGGCCGGATGAGAAGAAAATGAGGTTGGAAAGGTTTCTGCTGTAACCTTCAAATTTTATACCTTGTTCAAAATTTACCTGTCCTCCACACAGTATAAGGCACAGTCCAAATTCCAGATGATTTATCAAAAATAAAACATTTTGAGGATTTAAAAATAAAATTAAAATAAAAATAAAAATAAACTAAAATAAAAATAAAATAATTTCTAAAATTTAAGAATTTTAAATTTTAAATTTTGTCAATTACTAAAAATAAAATAAAATAAAATAAAATAAAAATTAAAAATAAAATAAAATTGAGATAATATAAACGCAGACTAAAATTTATCTCAACAAAATCACAGAGTATAATTTTTGTGACACTGAGATCAAAGTTGTTAGACAGCCTTAATCCACTTGTCGGTACCTTTATCTTCATGTCTTTGTCTGGTCGATCGCCGATATTGTGGTCCACTTAAACACGAAAAGTTTATGACAAATTGGGACAAGCTAAGAAAGACAAGACATTTTGAGCCTTTATCCTTAGATAAATTTTTCTAGGGACCATTTAGCTGACGACGACCAGTGATATTGTTGTCCACCTAAACTGAGCAGCGAGATCTACAGACAATCTGTAAATGTTCAATTTTAATTGTACCAGAACATGTTTCCCGCTTCCTGATATGCTCTAGTAATCAAGGACTTCCAGAATACTCCTTACATCGGGTGAGCAGACAATTATTAAGAGAGAAGATAGATTTAGAATGCAAATGCTTTACACCCAGGTTGGATCTTTTCCAATCACGCAGAGGGTGAAACATATGACTAACTGAAGTTTTAGAGGGGCTGAGAAGAGAATGATGCATATACTGTGTACCAGGTCGGATTGAAAGTCACGCAGAGGAGACAGTATATGACTAACAGACAGATAGAATTGCATAGATAGAAGATGCAGAGAGATAGAGTTGCATATGTTACATTCCAGGTCGGATCTTTCGATCACGCAGAGGAGACAACATATGACTAATAGATAGAAAGACATAATATAACCTTCTACAGACCTAACTTATCGGAATTCACCAGTCACCCCATCAATACCGGGATTAAGGACATAATCCGCACATCGAGGAAAAGTTAATCCACAGTTCCAGATACGAGTTCTTTTAGTGTAACCAGTAGATTCCCGTGTATATCTCCCTGCTCAACCTATCCGAGCGACGTATTGTCAGGCTAAACGGATTTAACTAGGTCAAAATTTGTCAAGTCTATGAATTCCTTAAGTTCAGATCTGCCTAGTCAAGTCCATCTAGTTTCTTTCGTGTCTACCAGCGCATCAAACACAGAGCATAGATAATTTAATTTTTTGTACTTTACGCAGACTCAGATTGTCTGTTATCACTTGATAATATCACTTCCCAGTACAACATCTACAAGCAAATCTGTCAGTAACATATTTTTGATTTTTTATTTGATTTTTAATGTTTTTGGATTTTTGAATGTTTTTCTGAAAAAAATAAAACAGAAGCACAATATTTTTGGGTTTTTCATATTTTTTGAAAAAAATAAAACAGAAACAAAATATTTTTTTGTTTGGATTTTTTTGTTTATTTCTCCCCCTAAATTTGTGCATGGGTGAGAATGAAATCACTAAAATGCGCAAATTTAAACTAATCTAAAAAAATTTAATCCTCAAAACGAATCATTTTCAAAAATCCCACAAGCACATCGAATCGAGATTTGTTAAAAGGCTTGGTGAACAGATCCGCCACATTATTAGCAGTGGGAACCTGTTCCAGCCGGATGAGCGAGCGCTCATAACAGTCTCTGATAAAGTGAATTTTGATATCAATGTGCTTGGTTTTGGAATGTTGGACAGGATTTTTAGCAATTTGAATCGCTGCCTCATTATCACATAAGATTGGGGTTTCTAGATAGTTCAAAATGTAATCCAACAACTGATGTTGGATCCAGATAACTTGAGAGCAACAAGCAGATGTAACAACGTATTCCGCTTCTGCTGTTGAGGTTGAGACGGTATGTTGTTTCTTGTACTGCCAAGACACTAGCCTATCGCCAAGGAATTGGCACCCTCCTGATGTAGATTTCCTGTCAAGCTCACAGCCTCCATAATTACTGTCAGCAAAAGCATATAAATCAAATTCAGAATTCTTCGGATACCAAAGACCCAACTTTGGGCTGCCTTTGATATACCGAAAAATCCTTTTGACAGCAATAAGATGTGAAAGTTTAGGATTAGCCTGATAACGTGCGCATTGACACACTGCAAACATGATGTCTGGACGGCTTGCAGTGAGATACATCAACGATCCGATCATCGATCTGTAGTGAGTCTGATCTACGGATTCGCCATCAGTATCTGGATTCAGCAGAGGTCTTTCGGCCATCGGCGTCGAGGCAGGTTTTGCATCTTGAAACCCGAACTTCTCAAGAATATCCTCCACATACTTAGCTTGATGGAGCAGGATCCCGGTTGAATTTTGTTTGACCTGAAGCCCCAGAAACATGGTCATTTCTCCCAATGAACTCATCTCAAACCGCTTTTTCATCACGCCTTGAAACTCTTTGCATAGCTGTGGACTGGTAGACCCGAAGATAATGTCGTCAACGTAGATCTGTACTAGAATCTGATCATTACCAACATGCTTTATGAATAAAGTTTGATCAATAGTGCTGCGAGAGTATCCATGCTCGAGCAAGTGCTTTGTTAGAGTTGCATACCACGCTCGAGGAGCTTGATGTAACCCATACAACGCCTTGTCGAACTTGTAGACATGATTAGGAAGCTTAGAATTAACGAACCCAGGGGACTGATCAACGTAGATCTCTTCCTTCACCTTGCCATACAAGAAGGCTGTCTTGACATCCATTTGGTAGACCATGAAGTTCATGTAGGAAGCATATGCGAGAAGGATACGAATAGCCTCCAAGCGAGCCACTGGTGCATAAACCTCAGTATAATCAAGACCCTCGACTTGTCGAAACCCGCGAACCACTAATCTTGCTTTATTGTGCACTATAACACCAGAATCATCCCGCTTGTTACGATAGACCCAACGCATATCAAGAGACCTTTTGCCATTTGGTAACTCAACCAATTTCCAAACCCCGAGCTTTTCGAATTGATTTAGCTCTTCATGCATAACATCTACCCAGCTGGGCTCATTCAAAGCCATTTCAACGTTCTTGGGCTCTATTTGAGATATAAAGCAAGAGTAGAGACATGCATTGACATCTCCACTCTGACTTCTGGTTTTAACTCCATCACCCAACTGACCAATGATGTTTTCGATAGGATGATTGTGTTGAATTCTCGAAGGTATCTCTTGGTCGATATCATTGAATGAAACGGGAAGAGTGTGAATGTTGAAACCTCTATCATTTGCTGATTGATCCATATTAGATGAATCTGCTACAAACTCATTAGCAATTTCTTCAGGAAAGAGTAGTTCCATAAAAGTTGGAGTGACAGCGGAAGCATCTCTAGACATGAACTCTCTTTCAATAGGGGTAAGAGGTGTAGTATCAGCATCTGGAGTTTCATTTTGAACTTTAGACTCTGGACTATCAAATCGAACATATGACTCCCCTTCAGGTGGAGCAGAGGACTCTCCCTCAGGTGGAGCAGAAGACTCCCCCTCAAGCGGTACTGTTGGAGGTCTGTAAACAACTTCTTCGTCTTCTTCTTCAGAAACAATCTTCGAACCAGAGGAGGACCCATATGAACCATCTGAAGACACATTTCAGGATTTGAAAAGTGATGTGTAATCAAATAACCAGTCGGGACCCACTCGAGTGTCCGTTTCATTCTCCTCCAACCAGCACACGTCATAGGATTCGACAATCTGCTTAGTCTTCTTGTTGTAAACCCTATACACGGTTCGTGCTGCATATCCTACGAAATAACAATCATTGGCTTTGGCATTGAATTTAGGGTTGGATTCCAGGTGAAGAAGGGTGCAAGGGCAGCCAAATACACGGAAATGACTGACTGAAGGCTTGTGACCATAAAGAATTTCGTACGGTGTCTTCATCTAAGCTTTGTTAATTAAAACATGATTCTGCACGTAGCAAGCAGTGTTAATCGCCTCAGCCCAAAAGAAAAAAGGTAATTTGGAATCACATAGCATCGTCCTTGCAGCGTCTTTTAAAGTTCTATTTCTCCTTTCAGCAACACCGTTCTATTGAGGCGTGTGAGCAGAGCTGTATTGACGCACGATTCCCTTTTCTGCGCAAAAATGATCAAGAACTGCATTCTTGAATTCAGTTCCATTATCAGTACGAAGCGCCTTCACCTGGTTGTTTGTTTGGTTCTCAATCATCACAATGAACTTCTTTATCAGATCAGCAACCCCAGCTTTGTTGGATAAGAAGAAGACCCACGTAAAACGAGAGAAATCATCGATCACAACTAGACAATACGAACTTCTGTTGATGCTCAGGACGTTGACCGGACCAAATAAGTCCATATGCAATAATTGGAGCACCTGACTGATTGAGCTGACTTGCTTTGGCAAGTTTGGTTTTCTATGATGTTTTCCTTGGGCACAGGACACACACTTCTCAAATGTAATAAAGTCTCTGATAGGTAAGCCTCGGACCATCTCATTCTTAGCAAGGCGATTTAGGTTCTTAGCTTTAGCATGACCGAGTCTTCGGTGCCACAACATTGCGTTTTGTTCGGAGACCTTCGAAAAGAGGCAAGTGACATGTTCAGGTTTGTTACTGTTCATATCAATAATATAAGCATTCCCATCCCGCTTAGATTTGACAAGAATCCACTCTTCCGGGATGACAATGCCTGGCTTGAGAATCATGCACTCTTTGTCAGTAAAATGGGTAGAATAGCCTTTGTCACAAATTTTGGAAACACTCAACAAGCTGTGCTTTAACTCGGGAGCAAAGTTGACATTCTCAAAACTTAGCACTCCATTTTTAACGGTTCCTCTCTGAGTGATCTTGCCACCATTTCCGCCCGCGAAGGAAACATAGCCCCCATTAAAAGATTGAATGTCGCTCAATTGGGAGATGTCTCCTGTCATATGCCGGGAGCAGCCGCTGTCGACGTACCAAGGTCTGACGACATTCCTCCGCAACTGTCCCTGCAAAATGAGCGGGATCATTCAGATTTGGGAACCCAGGTCATCACTGTCCTGGGTTTCCTTTTTGCTTTCACTGATTGATCTTTTAAAGTTTTCAATTTAGGATCCTCATTTCTAATCATTTCAGAGGATGCTGATGATTGATTGGAAGTTGATTTGGGCATCCATTGATAGTTGGGTTTTCTAGCATTCACAGGTGGTTGTGAAATGCGTTTCTTATCAGTTTGCACTGAGCATCTGGATGTTTTATCAGAGGAGATAGAAGATCCAGAACTACTCTTTGACGAAACCGATCTTGGCGGAGCCTTGTTCGGTTTTGGCAAACTCTTTTTGGACTTTGTTATTAAAAACCTTTTTATTCTTTTGAAAAACTGCCATTTTTCTACTTCGATCATCTTTCCAATCATCATTCCGAGAACGAGTTCTTGAGGACTTTCTAATTAAAGACCTTCCTCTAGATTCGTTCTCTCTTCTTGGCGACATATAGTTCACAAACATTCTATTTTGACAATTCCTAGCAATATGTCCACCAATACCACGATTGAAACAAATCTGTTTATTATTGTTGGAACTGGCACTACATTTTTCAGATTTATTTTCTTGACTGACACTCTTACTCTTCTCAGAAGAACATGTATGAGAAACAGGTTGTGAGATAAGTGAGGGTGCATCAGATGGTGTGACTTGTGGAATTGGTGTGTTTCATTAGAAGCACAAGCATCAGAATTACCAAACAATTCATCAAACATATCAAAGAAATTAAATTCAACAGTAGCAGATGTGGAAGCATCACAGGAAACATTGTCAGTTTTAACATCAGAAACAAAAACTTTTTCATTTGAAACTAAAACATCAGGATCAGAAACAGTTTTATTATCAGAAACAGATTCTCCAACTTCTTGCTTTGCCTGATCTATGGATTGATCTGCAGGGGAAGTAGAAATGTTAGTACTTTCAACATTAATAAATCCTCCTGAAACGAAACCAGATGGCTTGCCATAAACCATGAATGGTTCGTTGGCAATCTCATCTTTGGATAGGGGTTGATACTGATATGTATGATTATAAGGAGGAGGTACATTATCGTATCCTAAACCCTTTTGTTGGTTTCGTTTGATCTGCAGGCAATGTCAATCATGCTGGCAACTACCTCGCTTGATCCATCAAATTTTCTAAAATCAAAATTTAGAGTTTCAAATTGTCTCCTCAATGTATCAAGCTCAGCAGTTAACTCATCATTCTGTCTCTTAACGTAATCATAAAGTTCACATTTTTCACTGTATTCTGTCTGAATTCTTTTAAAGTCCTTAATTTTTTTTCTAACTGGGCCTTAAGGGGTTTTTGTCCTTTTCTAAGTTGATAGCCCTCATATCTAAGGTCCTCTACTTCTCTACGTAATAATTGTATTTCATCATGAAGAAGTTTAACATATTCATTACATGCCTGAGAACAAGAAGGTAGATTTACCTCACTTTTCCTGGGCTCGAAAGTAGAAGATACCATCAGAGCAAACTGCAGCTCCATCATTTCTGCTTCAGGATCAGCTACATCATTCTTCAGGGGAGCATCATCATTAATTTGAGCTAGGTGAGCGTTTTCTGGCCCTGAAATATTCAGAGCCTGAATCTGGTCCTCCCAGTCAAATGACTGAGCAACCATAGCAGTCTCACCATTAACCGCATCACCTGCACGATTGTTTCCCACTGCAACCATTGTCCTGTTATTGTTCGTCCTACGATCCGGTTTTGGGCACTCACGAGCAAAATGACCCGACTCGTGGCAGTTGAAACATCGCAGCATTCCCTTGTTGAACCCCACCTTCTTCTCAGCATTCATTCCCCAGTTATTCTTCCCCGTCTTTCTAGCAAACTGCTTAGCCCTGAAAACAGCCATATCAATTTGCCATGTAATGTCCATCTCTTCCACGTCTTCTGGATGAATCTGATCCAGATCAGCAAATGACAGTTGAGGTGGAAGCTCTCCAGCTACAAAAGCATTGTAGCAGTTAACAAGCCCTGTGGCTAGAGCCAGATTTTCATCAGTTTCCTTCGTGTTTGAGGAAGAGGCTACAACTAGCACATTTGGAGGGGGAACAACTTGTGGAGTAACAAATGGCTGGCTTTGAGAATGAGGAATGGATGATGCAGCAGTGAAGGTCTGAATCTGAGGTTGTTGAGCAGCAAATGCTTGACCTGAGGAAGAGATGATTGATGAAAGAGCATTGTTAGAGGAGATTCTGAGATTTGCAGTTGAATACGAGTTCACATGGTTAATCTCTCTCTTCTTATCATCAATATCACAAGCTTTGATGCTCGCCATAGTTTCAGCAAGAGTGAGGCGATTCAGATCCTTGGTCTTCTTAATCACAGCAACATTCATGTCCCATGACCTTGGAAGAGCATTCAGAAGCTTCTTGTTTATCTCGGACTTGGTCAAGAAAATCCCAGATATGTTCATGTCAGTAGTGAGAGTTGTGAACCGCTGCAGCTACTCCTCCAGAGTCTCTCCGGGAATGTAGTTGAACATATTGAATTTTTGTCGCAACATGTCCTGGCGACTCACTTTCATATCTTTATTTCATTCATATACCTCAATCAGGGCTTCCCACAAATCTTTAGCTGAAGTATACTCTCGGAAACCTTGAGCAATATCAGGAGATAATGCCATGGTTAGAGTGGCTAAAGCCCTTTCCTGCTCTTCAACTTTCTCAAACTCTTCATCTGTGTAGTTCTCAACAGCTTTGTCAATCACTTTTCCTCCAACCGTCATAGTGATTCTAACAGGCCCTTTGATGATGCTTCTCCAGACTTTAAAGTCTTTCATTTTAATGTACTTTTCAATCCTGTATTTCCACTCAGGAAAACCATCTGCAGACATCAGTCTTGGAATACGCGTAGTTGTGCCCATGACAGTATCAAGTTCGTGAAAGTGGGTTTCACTTTAAGATTCCATCAGAAATTAAAGCAAAGTAATATCAGAAATGAGTTTACGGTTGATGTGATTACGGTTGATGTGATTACGGCCGTAAACTGAGTTTACGGTCGGGTGTTTACGGCCGGGGTGATTACGGTCTAACTGTTTATGGTTATTGATGATTAGTTTACGGTTAACGAAGATGTTAAGTTTACGGTCCAAGAACACAATTTACGGTTGATGAATGTTCTTGAGTTTACGGTCGTAAGCTGGGTTTACGGCCATAATCTCTAGGCAGTAAACTCCCAGAAAGTGCATTTTTGGAGTAAATTCAATCCCTTTAACAACGAAAACACCAAAACCAATCTCGAACAGTAAAGAATGTCAGTCTAAACAGCCGAAAACTCGATTGAATGAAGCTTTGACACCGGTTTTGCTCTGATACCAATTGTAAGGTCCTGAAACAGATCTTTACCAATGATCAAGGCAATCAGACAATCACAAGCAATCAGAATAATAGTAGAAGAAGAAGTGAAATCGATCAATCAAGCTTGCACACGTTTATTACTGAAAACGTCTGGTACAACTCGATATACTGGCCGTGAACTCTATTGCATCAACAACCTTACAATGACCTACAACTCCTCTATTTATACTAGACTTGGGCCGCAAACAGGGTTTACGGCCGTAAACAGGCTTACGGCCGTAAACTCACCATCTGGCCGTAAACTTCTAAACAACCCACAAAAAGACATTAGAGACTCAAATGAACAAATACAATGAAAGCCTAGACCAAACCATTAACTGGACCCTTCACAAAGCCCTAGTTTGGACTTACAACGTTAATTTCAATAATACCAACACATATTATTTTAGTAAAAATAATACACACTAAGTTATTATCATTATTAACAATGATCTCTTCGTTATAATTTGAAATGTATAATTCGAATTTAGTAAGTATTCATAATCTATACCATTTTTTTTATAAAAACTAACATTTTTATAAAAAAATCATCCATTTTATAAAAAAAGATAGGAGTTGAACTAGTGGGTTGATGTCTCACCATTTTCCCACACAAACCTTTAACCAACAAACATCCATGTCATTACCCAACATGTAACCATGGAGATCACCTCACCTCACCCCCCCACCCCACCCCTCCCCCCTCCTCCCTTAAGTTGCGGCCGAGAGGGTTATTCCCTCTCACCTTATTCACTTTTCTTCAATATTCTCTCAAGAACAACCTCAAATCCTTCCAAGATCTTTACCTTCAAGTTGGTTCTTAAGGTTTTTGGTAAGTGATTCTTGTTCATCTAGTGATTGTACACATTTTTATGTTAGATTCATCTCCTTTACACACATTATTATGTGTTAAATCCGTAGGATAAGATCATCTCTCCAAGAGTTCTTCAACCATCTTGAAAGTGCTCTAAGTTTGAAGATCTTCACCATCATCTCCTTAACCCACCACAAAACAACTCAAGGAAAGATTCATACCCCTATTTTTTCGAGATTTTCATGCTTTTAGGGGGGGGGGGGAATACAGGTCAAAAGTTGTTTATTCTACACTACTTGCATGTCTCATCCTTTTGTTTAAGTAGACATCATTATTTATAAAAAACATGAATATCACTAACTTTTATGCATTTACTTGTGATATGAGAGTTTAGACATGCAAAGTTAAAAAGAAAACAAACATATTCTATGATACAAAAATCATAAGAATATTTATGAGTTGTAAAACTACCGGTTTTTCTTTTGTTGGTAATATATTTACTAAAAGATTGTTTTTCTAACAAAAAGGGGGATACACTGTACTAGTTCTAATATTTTGGTGGGTTACAACCCGAAATATCATATTTGACCTTATATTATGACAATAAAGGAAATAACAACTTTATATTTATATAAAAGATTTTATATAAATAATCTCAACAAGTAAACCAAATAAACTATAATCGGTATAGTTATGAGCCACAAATTACACTATCATTCCATAAGACTCAAATAATTATTTAAAGGCATAATTATTTCATTTACAAGAAAAAGGAGTTTGTATTTCACCTAAATCGACTGATACAATTTTGTGAGACAGTTAGCTTCACCGTACCTACCAGAGTACACGTTAAAGTCCTGAATTATAACTAGAGTCTCTTGTTGGGAGTGCGTGACACTTGTTTATAGATCTATATGGGATTGACAAACCCACACCTAAACTATTAGCTACAGTTAGACCGGCAGGTCTGGGGTGACAAATGTCGAAACAGTTCCGACGCCTGAAGAACGTCGTTCAGGCCACTAGTCGTATTAGTATGGTTATAATAACTCACATATAGTATCGACAACACATTTGATTTACGGGCTAACATACATTCAAGTAATTTTATATAAAATGATAAAATTACATAACACTATTTTTAGTACAACATTACTTACATTTTTAGTCTTTGGATTAAGACTTACAGTTCATTTATAAGAAAATATTGGATTGTCTGGAAGTTTACACTATCTTTTTACACGAAACTATTGCAAACTCCTTCGCATACAAAAACGCTTATGAACTCACCAACTTAATTGTTGACACTTTTCAAAATCACTTGTATTCTGAGGAAACCAGTAAACAGGTAACCACAATGATTTTTGGTGGATGGGACGCTTTCGCATCTCGTTTATTCATTTTTATTATACTGTTTTGTTATCATGTAAACAATGTTTTTTGGTAAACAAAAATGTAAACTTATTTAATATTCAATGTAATGGTTCTAATGTTTTGATCTCTATTATTCAATTGTTATGATACTGGACATGAAGTCATCCGCCCCCAAACGTTTCCGCAGTTCTGGTTTGGGGGTGTGACATGTATGCACAGTGTACTCCTACACTCAGGCAACTTCCATTTTCAGCTCCTAATCTATTTAGACTTCACTCCAAAACTCAGATCTGACTTCCTTGGGATGGATTATCATGTAAAGTTGCTAACTTTACGTGCACGTATGGCTTAATTGTAACACCCCGAATTCTGGACATGCAACTTGAGAGTTATAATGCATATTGTAGGACCTACTCGACGAGTTGGTTGGTCCCGACTCGTCGTGTAGGAGTTGAGCTGGCCGCGCGAGTTATGAAGCCTACTCGTCGAGTCGAAGGGCTGGACTCGACGAGTTGAGTCTGTGTTGAGGAAAACCTAATTTTAGGGCTTGCACCCTATTTAAAGGACCTTAAGCCCTCATTTCCGCCACCCTGATCATTTAGAGACACTGAGAGAAACCCTAGACGAGCTGTAGTCGTTGTGAGAGAGAGAGAAAGGCTAAAGATCTTGTGTTCAAGTGCATTTTTAGAAGAAGAGTGAAGAGCATCAAGCCTTGGAACGAAAAGAGGTTTGTGGATCAAGTGTTTCTCTGTGCTAGCTTCAGTTTGGAGGTAAAAAGATACCATCTTGGGCCATCTCTTGGGATAGATCTCTTCCTAGGGAGTTTTAGGGCTTATTTCCATCCATCTTTTGGATTTTGAGTTGTTGAGCTGATAGTGGAGGTTGAGACTCCATATCTAAGCTATATGAGTCCCTATGAGCCTAAAGATCCAAGCTTTATCAAGCTTTGGGCAAGTCTCCATGCATGAAAACCTTTATGGAGCTTGTTTTGGTATTTTGAGCCCTATATGCCATGCATGAACGTAAAGCTTGCATCTTTACATGATGATTCAGCCTTAGGAGGCTAGATCCAGAGTATGAGACCTTATTTCTGTCCAGAACTGTCTGAATGAGGAATTGCACTGAAGGGACTCGACGAGTTGGTGAGCCGACTCGACGAGTCGGTTAGGGTTTACCCTGATGGGCTGGATGCGTTACAGACTCGGCGAGATTATGAGACAACTCGACAAGTTGAGAGGGTTTTACCCGTCTTTGGATTTATAGTGGACTCGACGAGTTGATGAGACAACTCAACGAGTAGGTAGGGTTTTCCTGGTCTTTTGGACGTTGCATGGACCCGACGAGTTGGCTAGCAACTCGGCGAGTAGACTCAGGTTTTCGCGATTTACTGAGTTCTGAGGCACTCGACGAGCCCATGAGATGTACTCGGCGAGTTGAGTCAACATGGACTGTTGACTTGAGTGTTGACTTCAGTTGACTATTAGGGTTGGTCAAGACATGGATTATGGAGACCATGGAGGGGTAAAATGTTCTTTCACCCTTTCCAAGAGTTAGAGAAGGAGTTAACCCAACTTTTCTAGAGATTGAGAATATAATGTGTTAATTAGAGATGATTATGATATGTAGGCGGAGTTTATGTCGTTCGAGGGGTATGAGGCTTCCTATCTTACTTTCGAGGTGAGTCTTCTCACTATACTTACCTGAGTGGTAATACTGTGTGACCGGAGGGTCTTATTTGAGTTATCGACCGGAGGGTCTTGTATGCTTATACCGAGTTATGTGATATCATGCATCATGTCTTTGTGATTTATGCTATATATTATTCTATGCTTTATTGATTTAAGACCGGAGGGTCCACCCCGAGTTGTGGGACCGGAGGGTCTTCACTGAGACACATTGACCGGAGGGTCTTTATCGAGATATAGCCATGAGAGACTAATGATATGTGTGCGGTATTTTGGGGAACTCACTAAGCTTTCTGCTTACAGTGTTGTGTGATATGTGTTTCAGGTACTTCTCGGGATCGCAGGAAGGCGCGGGCTTGATTGTACACACCAATTGGAGTTATGTTTTTGAGGATTCTGGGATATTATCAAACATTTGTTGACTTGTGTTTTGACAACTTATACATTTGTAGTTTTTAAGAAATGTGATATTGGGTTTTATGTGATTTTAAAAATGAAAATTTTGGTTGAAAATTTACGGTGTTACAAGTTGGTATCCAATCCTTGGTTGGAGGGATTCGGATGTACTCTCGGGTATGTCTGAACTCAAACTGAGGATTTGAGAAAGTTTTTCTAAAAGAAATGATTTTTCTATAAACAAGTAACAACTTTCAAGAGATAACGAGACGGAGTAGTGTGTACAATAAGCCAGAGCCCGAATGGTGATTTCCTAGAATACAATTAGTTGTTTATATTATGAGATGCTTATGAGATATTAGAGCTGCATGCTAGAGGATAGGCTAGGTATTTCAGGAAATTAGAGCTAGAGTTTCCTGATTCATGATGATTTAGCTTAGGGGATGCTATTGATTAATATTATCTGCTATTTGTTCTATGTATGTGCTGAGTAGGAGTACTTAGAAGAAATCTTTTAGAGAGAGCTATGAGTACCGGAGTAATCTAGGAGAGATACCTAGATATGCATTTGAGGAATCTACTGAGAGAGTAGTTGGATACCCACGAGAGGTAGGATTGCCCGAGTTCGATGATGCCTTTAAGTTGTGGATAGAGCAAGTGGAGTTGTATGCTAGAGTGGATTTTATATGCTGGTGGAGGATATTCGATGCCCGAATGCTGCTTGCTTCGTGCTTTGTGGAACTCTTGAAAGATGGGAGTCAGCTACTAAGTGAATATGACGATATTCAGGAGGTAGATGGCTGGCATCATGAGGAGTTCTTCAGCAGCTGATGGCAGAGAAGTGTGAGAACCTAGGTGAGCCTATGGATTAATTTTAGTCTGATGAGTACGATGTTTAAAGGTGAGTATTTGCTGGAGAGCGAACATGTTTAATGTGATTGAAGATCGAGAAGGTTGAGCAGTTACTTAGGAAATCTGGGACAATCCGTGTGGAAAGTATGGGTAGATGTGGAAGGTAGTATGGGCCAGTACTACTAAAAGCAGAGGACCCATATTCGAAGCACGGAGAATTCCAGAGTTCCTAAATAGCAGGTTGAGGGGAGATAACATGGTTCGGGTACCATGATTCGTAGCAGAGACTGCTTTCATCTCTACCTGTTATTCGACTATGGTTGTTCAGCTGAGAGTGGATATGGTAGATTTGATGGGTTTTGAGCATTCTAACACTCCTATGGTGTACATGCAACCCTAGAAACCTTGGATCTATGTTTTCTCTAATATACATGCAAATAATAAGTTTTGAAGGTTCTCATCCTAACTAGAATGACATGGGGTACTTGTAATATAAAAACTAGGTGAATGACATGCCTTTCTTGTAGCTTGGATTCCTTAAGACCTTGTGAGCCTAGCACCCCAAATGTGATGCCTCAAATGTTTCACACAACACCACAACTCTTGGGATAACTTGAGAGAAGAACACTTTCACTCAAAATCGGCTAGCCCTCCTTGTTCTTATCTTAGTGGCGATTTTGCTCCATATGGGGTTCCTTTTATAGTGTGTCACATGTAGGGTTACACCATGTAAACCCTAATTGACATGGATTTTCATTTCCTCCATGATCCATGGGTTTTAACCTCCATGGAGCATCCATGGAGCACCCTATGATTTTTAGCCCAATCCAATGAACCATGGATCATAAGCCCACTATATAAGTGTGGATGATTTACACAATCAATCCCAATATATTTAATTAGTCTTTTTTGATCACAAAATTAATTCCAAATTAATTCTTGATCAATACTAATTAAGTAATATTATTTCATATTAATATATTAGAACTTATAATATATTAACAAGCCATAAGTGTCCTTTCCTCATTTTGTCTATCCATTTGTCATGATGCCATGCAACCCAAATGGACCATCCCAAATCGGGTCAAGTACATACCAGATATGGTTATGGACTTAGACACCTTATCCAACAATCTCCCACTTGGATAAGTATAATAACTATAGCTGCAAGTATGGCTTCAGGATCCGAACAGCAATCGTAGCTCTTTCAAAGTCTCGCGGAACTAAGATGACCTGCCATTTAAGATAAGCGATCATATAATCCTCTGCTCTCAAGATATCAGCCGGACAAATACATGGAACAATGTCGTACTTATTCTCCAGCAGTTTGTTTCCCGATTTCCGATTTGTTTGACATAGAACTTAATTGAACAAATCAATTCAGTTTGAACGGGCCCGACACATAGGTCAAAACAAAATCATCGAGGGGCCCAAATATCGTTTCTAATCCTCCAAGGACTAGAAGGAACAGATAAACTTTGACTCATATGCTTGTACTAACTACTTGTTGAATTATACACAAAAACACGTTTTATAACATCGAGTTACCGATGCGTTTTCGTACAATCAATGTATAACCAACTCATGGTTAACAACTCATATCTCTAGGTTTGAAGATTTATATGATATTACCGTCTCACGATCACTCGAGATAAATTCCATGAAGTGATACAAGTGAGCGTGGGTTGAATCCAATACTCGAATCCCAATTTCAGGAGTACTCATGAACACTGTAGCCCCTTTGTCCCAGACAAACTACAGACCCATTCATGACAGTCTCGCCTTATTACCTACTTCCAAAGTATGATCGACTGTGGATGGTTTGAATAATATGATATACCATAATACAATTATTCTGGAAGTCAAAACATGCAAAATGAAATAATAGTAAACGATTGATACAAGATAGTAACACTTTACTCATAAATAAATAACAACTTTTATTTAATCATCAAATGTCAATTACACTTTACAAATTTCAGAAATAGCTATCTAATCAGTAAAACAAATATCATCCTTCAGCCCGATGCGCCTCGCATGCTGCAAATGCTTAACCCTACACAGTCCCTTCGTGAGGGGATTTGCTGGGTTCTCATCCGATGATACCCACTTTATCACGAGGATTCCTTCTTCTATTCGAGGTCTAATGAAATGGTATTTTATGTCAATGTGTCTTAATCTGCCATGATCCCTTGGTTCCTTGGCTAATGCAACTGCACTTTCACTATCATCGAAAATCTCCATAGGCTCCTTTATAGCTGGTATAACTCCAAGGTCTCCAACGAAGTTCTTCAGCCATATCGCCTCCTTCGCTGCTTCGCTTGCTACTACGTACTATGATTCGCACGTTGAATCAACTACTGTCTCCTGCTTGGAACTTTTCCAAGTAATTGCTCCTCCATTCAGGGTAAAGACCCAGCCTGACTGGGAGCGGAAATTATCCCTATCAGTCTGAAAGCTAGCATTGTTGTACCCTACTACTCTTAAGTCATCACTCACACCGAGCATAAGAACCCAGTCCTTAGTCCTCCGTAGGTACTTGAGAATGTTCTTTACTGCAGTCCAGTGAGCCTTGCTAGGATTCCCCTGATATCTGCTGACCATGCTCAAAGCAAATGCCACATCAGGACGAGTACAAGTCATAGCATACATGATCGAGCCTACAGCGGAAGCATACGGTACTCGACTCATCTCAGCTATCTCAGCCTCTGTACTCGGGCTCTGAGTCTTACTCAGTTTGGCGGTACTCTGGATCGGTAAATCCACTTTCTTGGAATCCTGCATGCTGAACCTATTCAGCACCTTATCCAAGTAGGTACTTTGACTAAGTCCAATTAGTCTCTTACTCCTGTTTCTCAATATCCTCATCCCGAGGATATAGGCAGCTTCTCCAAGGTCCTTCATAGTGAAACACTTCCCAAGACAGGGCTTAACCTCCTGCAGGGTTGGGATGTCATTTCCTATGAGTAGTATGTCATCCACATACATTACCAAAAAGATAACTACACTCCCACTAGCCTTAACATACACATAGGACTCATCTTCACTCCTCGAAAAGCCAAACTCTTTGACTTTCTAACAAAGATTCCATCTGCGAGATGCTTGTTTTAGCCCATAGATGGATTTCTCAAGCTTACACACCCTATTAGGGTACTTTACATCGAAAAAACCCTCTGGTTGACTCGTGTAAACATCCTCAGCCAACTTTCCATTAAGGAAAGCGGTTTTGACATCCATTTTCCATATTTCATAATCATGAAATGCAGCAATGGCTAGCATAACCCTAATAGACTTAATCTTCGCTACTGGTGAGAAGGTCTCATCATAGTCAACTCCCGGAGTTTGAGTAAAGCCTTTCGCAACCAGTCACCCCTTATAAGTGTGTACCTTCCCATCATGTCGGTGTTCTTCTTGAAGATCCATTTGCACCTACTGTTTTTACGACCCGGTACATTGTCAACCAAGTTCCAAACTTGATTGTCATACATTGACTGAATCTCGCTGTCCATAGCCTCTTTATGTTTAGCGGACTCAGGGACTGCCATGGCTTCCTTGAAGTTGTTAGGCTCATCCAAATTTACTAGTGTACTATCACTGATAAATGCATCACCTTCCGCAGTAATATGGAAACCATAGTAATGCTCAGGTGGATTCCTAACTCTTGTGGAACGCCTCAGAGGCACATACTCATCTATCGGCTTAACATGAGTTTCCTCCTCAGGTTGACTGCTAGTGTTAGAGGTTCCTTCACCGCTTGACTCTTGAATTTCTTCAAGGTCAATTTGCCTCCCACTGTTTCCATGGCTTATGAATTCTCTCTCACAAAAGACTCCTCTTCTTGCCACAAAGTCCACATTCTCATTGGGTCTGTAGAAGTGGTAACCAAAGGATTTTTGTGGGTAGCCGATGAAAATACACCGCTCACTACGAGGTTCGAGCTTGTTGTGAGTTTCACGTCTCACGAAAGCCTCGCAACCCCAAATCTTGATGTGGTCTAAATTGGGAACTTTCCCAATCCACATCTCGTGAGGTGTTTTGGCAACCTTCTTGGTAGGGACTAGATTAAGGATATGGGCGACAGTCTCTAAGGCATACCCCCAGAATGAGATTGGTAACGAAGCTCGACTCATCATGGAACGAACCATGTCTAAAAAGGTTCGATTGCGCCTCTCAGCCACACCATTCAGCCGTGGTGTCCTAGGAGGTGTCAACTGTGAAATAATTCCACATTCCTTAATATAGTCAAGGAACTCTGTACTAAGATACTCTCCTCCTCGATCGGATTGAAGCATCTTAATGTTCCTGCATAACTGATTCTCCACTTCCTGTTTAAACTCTCTGAATCTCTCAAAGGTTTCTGACTTATGCTTGATTAAGTAGACATAGCCATATCTACTGTAATCATTAGTAAAAGTCACATATAAGCGGTTAGCATCCCTTGTGGCGGTTCTGAAGGGTCCACACACATCTGTGTGTACGAGGTCCAACAAACCTTCACCCCTAGCACAAGTACCGGTGAATGGTGACTTTGTCATTTTTCCAAGTAAACAAGATTCGCAACTATCATCTGACTTTAAGTCAAATGACTCCAAGACTCCTGCCTTTTGGAGTTGGCCTATGCGCTTCTTGTTGACATGTACAAGACGACAATGCCACAAGGATGCTTTATCCAAACTAGTGGAAGAATCAATATGCAATACATTATTTCCTAAATTGTCTACAATCCACACAGTTTCATATACACCATCACAAGGTAATGCTTTAAAATAAAAAACACCATTATGAAGTGGATTAATACCACTACATTCGTTATCAAATGAAAAAGTAAATCCTTGTTTGTACAAACCATGAAAAGAAATAATATTTCTCGCCATTTCAGACGAGTAACAACATTTATTCAAATCTAATACTAATCCACTACTAATTAAATCCTTGGTGACAGGTAAAACTTTCCTATTCCCCATGATCAAGTTTATCTTCCCGTGCTCCACATCCTCACTTCTTTTTAGGCCCTGCAAATCAGAACAAATGTGAATTCCACACCCTGTATCAAGGACCCAAGAATTAGTATGTGTGAATTATTAGAAAATATAGATTAAATACCTGCATGGGTGGGTTTTACTTTCCCATCCTTTAGATCCTGCAAGTACTTGGGGCAGCTTCACTTCCAGTGCCCCTTTTCCTGATAGTAGAAGCATTGAGCATCTTTTGGGTTGGAAGAGGGAGTAGCAGAACCACCTTTGGTTCCACTTGATGTGGAGCCTTCAAGAGACTTTCCTTTGGTACCCTTCGAGGGGGTCTTCCTCTTTTTCCCTTTAACATGCCTGATTGCTAGAACAGGGGCGGCTGTAGGAGTAGGAGTGGTAATAACCGATTTACCTTTAAGACCAGATTCAACGGTCTTCAAAAGCCCTTGAAGTTTGCTAAGTGTGACATCCTCCTTGTTCATATGATAGGTCATGCGGAACTGATCATAACAGGAAGGTAAGTAGTGCAGTATGATATCAATAGCTAGCTCCTCAGGGAAGTTTACATTTAACTTCAGCAAACGGTCCACAAACCTTTGCATTTTATGCATGTGGACCGTGATGGGTTCACCATCCTTCATTCGGATTGTTATCATGGAAGATATGATTTCATATCGCTCTTGACGAGCACTCTGATAGTATCTTTCCATCAGATCCTGGTGCATCACAAAAGGGTAAAAGTCCTCATAGGAATTTTGGAGCTCAGCTCTCATTGTGGCCATCATGATGCATGCCGCCTTGGTGGCATCTCCCTCATTAGTCCTAAAGTCAGCGATCTCCTGTGGAGTAGCAGACGACTCATCAATTTCCCTTAGCTCCTTGTCGAGGACATATTCTTTTTCCTCATAGCGAGTCACCATCCATATGTTCCTAATCCAATCATTGAAATTAGTACCATCAAAGATGACTCTCCCACAAAGGTTCATGAGAGAGAAGGAGTCAGTAGGGTTCGAGCCAGAAGCATTGTTGGAAGACATCTGAAAAAGAAGAAAGATAAGTTTTGATTAGATATAGAATCCTTAATAAGAAAACCAATTGTAATATTAAGGCTAGGACCCAACACAATATTTTATAACTTAGAAGAGGGATGCCGTAATCCAAGCCATAAAATATTTGAAGGTAGGTGAATGACGATTCACCAATTTCTACCATGAAAAACTTAAGAAGTATTAGGTTTTAATTGGAATGAAACTCCTAGATCTTTTTAGATTCATTGAACAATTCAATGGCATGTTTAAATATCGATTGTGCCCTTCAAGTTTGTGAATGGGATGCCGAGGATCACAAAACAAGGTGTGAATAACCATTGAATTAACTTGGTAACCTTAATCTTTATAACCTAATCGATGTACCGGTTACCCACACACGCTCTATCGATCTATGATAAACATTAAGTCACCCTTTGTCACTCTTACTAGTCCATGTTAGTGTGTCGGTTACCCACACACGCTCCACCAATGACTTGGTAAGGTACAAAGTGTAATTTCATGGGTTAGCACCAATTTCACATTTTCCTAAAGTAACTAAGATTGGGAATTTATAAAAGGTTTAGTTACTTTATATTTATCATTATACTTTTAATGAGACTTATAGTCTTTCTACTACCCGTTCGGCTAACGGCCCTCCACCAGTCTAGGAAGCGGTGGGTGAGAGTGGAGACCCATTAAGCTGCCATTTATAGGCAACAACCTTATACCCCTCTTATAGACTGGCTTCGTAAATGAGGCCTACTAACGGTAAGACTGACTTGATCTTATACATATATATATATATATATATATATATATATATACATATATATATATATATATATATATATATATATATATATATATATATATATTATTAACTTATAATACTATAAATTATAAGGGTTGAATTTTAACTTTTAAAATTCTAGGGGTTGAAACTAAAGTTTTCTAAAGTGACTTTACATATTCCAAAACTGGAGGGCAAGTTTTGAAACTCTTCAAAACTTTTCAACTTCATAACTTATGAGTTTAATGGTCTATAAAAGAAGACTCTTCATTTTATGTAACCTATGAGTTCTTTAATGAATATTTTAAAGAAATAACTTTTGGTAGTCCATAACTTTGCAAATAATTCCTATGATCTACCAAAACTCATAAGCATGAACATTCATATCAACAATTTCAAGAATCATATAAACTTCTATAAAAATTGAAATTTTGATAATAACCATTGAAAATGGATTATCATAATCATTACCACACCAAAAACAGGTTTTATAAGTCCAAAACAGATTAGGGTAATGATTGTAGTCCATTTCCAGCAGCAAAACTCGAAAATCTGCACACAGGGCCTCCTACTCGACGAGTAGGATGAATTAACACATGGACTCGTCGAGTCCCCCCATGGACTCGGCGAGTTCACTGAACAGTTAGCAGAATTTCGACTTTTTCAAGCAGTTTGCATCAAGTATAATGAAAACAAGCCTAGGCTCCGATACCACTGATGAGTTTTGAGCATTCTAACACTCATATGGTGTACATGAAACCCTAGAAACCTTGGATCTATGTTTTCTCTAATATACATGCAAATAAGAATTTTCCAAGGTTCTCATCCTAAAAAGCATAGCATGGGGTACTTGTAATATAAAAACTAGTAGAATGACATACCTTTCTTGTAGCTTGGATTCCTTAAGACCTTGTGAGCCTAGCACCCCAAGTGTTTTTGAGTATATGGGTTTCGCCATTGGGCTTATTTAGTTCGGTCCATATGTATTCACGGTTTGGGCCTGTCCAACCGTGTATTGTTTTTAGGGTTTAGTATATATAGTGTATGCATGCATTATATTAATTACGCTTCTTGAATATTTCCTTCGATAGTATTGTAACCCTAGCACACCTCTAAAGTAGAAGTTCTTCATCGAGCTCTTCTGGGGTGTAGCCGTTTTAATCATTCGATATTCGTTTGATTCATTGTGTTCGTTATTTGGCTTGCTTTCTGTTTTATTTGTTAAGAATCTATCGATCTTAAAAGAGTTTTTATCACATCAATTGGTATCAGAGCAGGAGGCTGTGTAAATCATACACATCTCTTCTGTTTGAAGAATTTTCTTAGGGTTTCCGCTTTTATTGGATCTATTAAGCCATCATTCCTTCATTGACATTGTTCATAGATCTCGATATTACTCTATTCGATCTTTACAAGTCTGATTCTTAGCAGATATCTGAAAAAGGTCATCATGTCTCACGAAGATTCACAAACCAATGCGATCAATATCTTCAACAGCATTGCATCTACAACCAGAATCCCGATATTATACACTCAAGATTATGAAGTTTGGACGCATCACTTTGAGGACTACGTCGTTGGTTTCGAAGACAATGGTTATCTTATCAGGGAAGCAATAACATTGGGTCCTTTCGTTCATTCTGGCACAAATAGAACTATTAAGACTCAAAAGGAGTACAATAAACTCTTAACTGATGTGGAGAAGATTCCTCAAGACGAAAAAGATAAGTTGTTGTGTAATGTTAAAGCCATGAGAATGATCCGATTTGATTTACAGTCTGATACTTTTTGTTTGGTAAGCCCATGCACCACGACAAAAGAGATCTGGGATAGACTTAAAGAGTTGTATTCCAATGATGAAGACCTAGAGCACTCTATCCAAACTTTGTTGCTCTCTGAGTTTGGTGCTTTCCAACAAAAGCCAGATGAAAAACTAATTCAGGCATTCGATCGTTTCAACCATCTTTTAAGCAAGATGATCAAGCACGGTATTGGAAGAGAAGTGATCGAACAGAAGGTCACATTTATGAATGGTTTAAGACCCGAATGGATGGCTGTGGTATCAACTGTGAAGGCTCACGAGCAATTTAAAACCAATTCATTGGCGAAGATTGTAGGTATTCTCAAATCTCATGAAAGTGTTGTGACAAAGGAAGCGAAAGTGGTGTCTGGTATGGGATCCATGGCCATTCTCTCTAAGGCGAAGAATGTGGCAGAGGATGAAGAAGAGTCAGAGATGTCAGACTGTGATCTGACAAGCGAAGAGTATGCAATGATGATTTCCAACCCGAAGCGGTTTGCTCGCAAAAAGTTTCCTATTGCCAAGAACCGAAACTGGCAGGGAAGCTATAGCTCAGAAAAGTCAAAAGAGGAGATCAAAAATACTCCTCAGAAAGAAGAGGAGAAGAAGGAGAGCAAAATGGTAGGAGACTCCGGATACGATTGCAACTTCTGCTATGGCAAAAACCACTTTGCCAAAGATTGTATGTTGAGAGAGCTATCGAAGAAGAAGGAGGGTGAAGATGATGAAGCATACTATACGCGTAAGCTGGAGGAGATAAACAAGAAGAAAGCCTCTAACAGCTCAATGAATGCTTTGATTGTGCAGGAGAACGTTGTGGATGATGAGTTCGGTGGCGTAGAGGTCTGGTCTACAGACTCTGAAGATGAAGAAGTACGTAAACCCACAAATGGCAGGGCATTTGTGGCGAAAGAAAAGAGTACTGAGTTTGCTGGGAGATGCTTGATGGTGACAGCTGGAGTGTCAAATATGAGGGGCTACTCAACCGAAGGCGAGTATGATGAGGCGAATCAGAAGGAATAAAAGTGTTTTGCTGCCAAACCTGTAAGCGAGAGGATCAACGACTGCGATCAGTTGATTAAGAAGGTACAATCCATTCTCGAATAACTTAAAATACCTGTAACAAACTATGAAAAGGAATTAAACGATTTGAAATTCAAATTTTCTAGTTTAAGTGGTAGTCTAATGAAAACACGCCTCACAAATGCTAATCTAACCGATCAAATTAGCAGGGTGACATCCAATAATGAGGAGCGAAGGTTGTGGATAGAGAAGACGGAGTTAGATTTAGTTAGCACGAGAGATGAAGTTATTTATTTGCAATGCAATAACTTGAAACTTATGAAACAAAGAAACATTTTTTTCTTGATTGCTAAACGTTTATATACTAATATTACTCAATTGCGTTTAGATTGTGAAATCGGCAAAAAGAATCACAAAATGATTTTGCCCTTCCTGAAGTTAAAGGAGGACGAAGTTGATATTGATGGTTATAACTGTGAATCTATTGTTTCTTCAGATGAAATCTCTGACGCCTACAGGGTTGGTCTGGACAAAATCGAGTCCTTTATCAAGTCCAAAGACCATAAGGACATGCTTAAAAATCTTTTCGATGAGAATGATAAATTGAAAATCAAGGCTGAAACTATACAGAAATTCGACTCATTGAATTGCAAGTTAAATTCAGAAAACAAAATAAATGTTGAGAACACTTCTAAATTTGACGGGGACAGTGATATGAGTGAAATTTCTGTAGAGGATGTGGTTGACTGTTCAGAATTTGTCAAGAGCGAAACCGAACCTACCAAAGGTCTTATATCTGAGAATGCGGTTGAGTTCGCTCGAGTGTCCCAAGATAAATCCAAATTTATGAAACTGAAAGCAGTGGTTTATCAAAAGGTACAAACTGTACCAAATCGGGTATACACCACGTCAGGGGTTACTCCGAAACACACAGCCGAACTGACAGCTATAGTAAACGAAGATAACGCAGGTGGTTGTGATAATCATTTTTGATCTACTCCAATCGACAATGCGGATGATACTGTCGGTTTATCAGAGAGAACCTCATGGAGGGTTAAAGGCAGATACGTGGCAGAACCACTCAACAAGCCTACAAGCTTTGATGTACCAAGCACAAGTGGTACCAAAGAAATCCCAAGCGAGCCAATGACGGCTGCAAGCGAAACCTCTACATTGAAGAGCGAAATTCATACTGAGAGACCAAAGCCAAAAGCAAACACACACAAGTCTCAAAAGCAGCTTGCTAAACAAAAACGCCAGGGAAACAAAAGATATCAAAAGAATCTCAATGAAAGGAAGCAGTTTTGGAAGTCCCAAAACTCCAATTATGTTCGCACAGAAAAAGGCGTCAAATCTCAAGGCAAAAGCTGGATCAAAGGATAATTCTGATCCATGCACTCTCTGCCAATCTTGCAGACAAGCAAACAGAAAGCCTAGTTTCGGGCCCAATCCTTTCAGCGACAAGAACCGAAAGACTAGTTTCAGTCCCAAGACTAGCTTTGATAAGAACCAAAAGACAAGTTTCGGTCCTAAATCCCATCCTTCTCATTCTCGACCAAAGCATAATCCTAACAAGGATGTCAAGGACGGCAAGGGAAAAGGGAAGCTCGTCTCCGAAGACAAAACGCAAACAAAGAAGACGTTAGCTAACCCTAAGAATAACAAAAACCAGTCCGATAAGAATCAAAACAAAAATCCTCAAGCTGATTCAAACAAAATTAAGGTCTTTACCATCAAAAGGAAAGACGAAACCACACTAATAAAAAGAACTTATATGGTTGATCTTTCTATTGCTATCCCCTGTTCTGTAAAAGGCTCACGTGGACCCAAGCAACTTTGGGTTCCTAAATCTGCTTGATTTTTGCAGGTTATAAGTGACAAGCAGTTCGACGACGAATGGTACATCGATAGTGGTTGCTCACGTCACATGACAGGTAGAAGGGAAGAGCTAAGGGAGTTTCGGGCTCTTAAGGATGGTGGATGTGTCAAATACGGGAATAATTCATATGGCACGATTAAAGGCTACGTAATGATCACAAACGGGGAATTCTCAATCCGAAAGGTAGCATATGTAGAGGGATTGCAGCACAATCTCATCAGTGTCTCTCAACTGGTTGTGGGAACTGGCTTGAAAGTATCGTTCGATGATGAAGGTTCAGAGATTGTTGAAAAGAAAACGAAGGCTGTCTTGTTAAAATCCAAGCGAAAAGAGGAAATGTATCCTCTAAATCTTAACCCAATTCGAGGAAAGCCAGCTGTATGCCTTTTAACGAAAGCACACTCTGACGAAAGTTGGCTATGGCACCGAAGGCTCTCACATCTCAACTTTAAGGATATCAACAAGTTGGTTATCGGTGATCATGTACGAGGACTTCCACTTCTCAAATTTCATAAGGAACACTTGTGCGCAGCATGCGAGATGGGAAAGCAAAGCCGAAAGAGTCATCCCACAATTGTCAACACAAAGATCATGGGATCTCTCGAGCTTCTTCACATCGATCTATGTGGTCCTTCGGCCATAGAAAGCATCGGTGGTAGTAAGTACATTTTAGTTATTGCTGATGACTTTTGACGTTTCACCTGGGTTTTCTTTCTTAAACAGAAATCAGAGGCAACTCCAAAGCTCAAAGCATTTATAAAGCAAGTGGAACTTCAATTGCGAAAGGTGGTTAGAAATGTCCGATGTGACAATGGGCTGGAATTCAAAAACCAAGAGTTTGAAGAATTTCTTGCTGAAAAAGGAGTGTCTCACAACTTCTGTGCTCCCTATACTCCACAGCAAAATGGCGTAGTTGAAAGGCGAAACTGTTCGTTGTGTGAAGTGGCCCGAACCATGCTCAGTTTCGCTTCTCTACCTCTGTACTTCTAGGCTGATGCAATTGCTGCTACGTGCTATACCAGAACTGAACCTTCCTTAACAAGATATTTTCCATCACTCCATACGAAATCTTGAATAATCGCAAGCCAAATGTCAAGTTCTTCCATGTGTTCGGTTCAACGTGCTTTACTTTCAACTCCAAAGAGAACCGAAAGAAGTTCGATGTAATGGCAGATGAAGGGATTTTTCTTCGTTACTCACTAACTTCAAAGGCATATAGGGTTCTGAATAAACATTCAAAGAAACTTGAAGAAACCTACTATGTCACTTTTAATGATGATTATGTGAAGAAACTGCAATCCAACAAAGTACCAACAGAGGAAATCTTTCCAAAATCAGGTCAAGTCTCGGTTCCAATTTCCAATCTATTTGAAGAATACATGTTGCTCTTTGATGAACCAGAGATAACAATTCATTTCTGAGGCAAAAGCAGCTGACAACAAGATCGACAACTTGAATAAAATTATCGATGAAAAAACTAAAGAAATGGAAAGTGAACATCATGGACCAACCGAACAGCCAGGTCAAAGCGAACCTCACGGTCAAAGCAAACCTCAAAGCTCAAGCGAACCTCAAAGCTCAAGCGAACCTCAAGTTCAAGTCGAACCTCAAAACTTGAGTGATCCTTCTCATATATGCTCTACATTCCAGGGGGAGAGTTCATCTACACCAAGGCGACCTAACTTACCATTCCAGGGGGAGAACCCATCTCCAACAATGAACCATGAAAGTCCAATCGAGGGGGAGAATTCTGAACCGGATGTTGAAGTTGTTTCGTCATTCGAGGGAGAGAATAACAATACAAATGACGAAGAGTCTCAATCGGAATTCAAAGAAGAAATAAATGTTGAATTGGATCCTCCTTATGATCCTAGCTCCCCCCCCCCCCCCGCTCACAAAATGGACAAAAGGTCATCCGCAAACTCAATTAATAGGTGAATCATCTGAGGGAGTTCTTACACGCTCTCATCTGAAAGCGAAGCAAACAACTCTATTCTGTCAAGTGGAATTCTGCAAGTTTAATTCGTTTGTCACCAAAATTGAACCGAAAACAATTAGCACTGCACTTGATCACTCTGATTGGGTACATGCTATGCAAGACGAGCTCAATGAGTTTGAGCGAAACCGAGTCTGGAGACCGATCCCTACACCAAAGGATGCATCGGTAGTTTGATTGAAATGGGTATTCAGGAACAAGATGGATAAAGAGGGAAATATAATTCGCTACAAGGCAAGGCTGGTTGTCAAGGGATATGTCAGGAAGAAGGTATAGATTACGAAGAAACCTTCGCTCCTGTAGCAAGGTTAGAATCTGTTCGGATCTTTCTGGAATATGCTGCACATAAAAACTTTGAAGTTTTTCAAATGGATGTCAAGTGTGCCTTCCTGAATGGAGAACTAGAGGAGACTGTATATGTTGAGCAACCACCGGGTTTCGTGAATGAAAGGTACGCTGATCATTTCTATATTCTGGATAAATCTGTCTATGGTTTGAAGCAAGCTCCCAGAGCCTGGTATGAAACCCTTACTCGATTTCTAAAAATGTCCAAGTTTAAACAAGGTTCGGTTGACCCAACCTTCTTTCGCAAGAAAGAGGGTGACCACCTAATGATCGTCCAAATTTATGTCGATGATATCATCTTCGATTCCACGAATCCCAGCCTCACAGTTGAATTCAGGAAGTTGATGGAGACTAAGTTTGAGATGAGTTCAATGGGTCCTATTAACTTTTTCCTTGGCTTGAACATTAGACAGGGACCCGAAGGCATATTTATTAATCAGGAGGCGTACACGAAGACACTACTGGCTAAGTTTGGCATGATAGGAGATTCCAAAGTAACGGTTCCTATGGCATTTGGAACGAAGTTAACACCATCTTTGGAGAAACCGGTTGTAGATATGACCCTCTATCGGCAAATGATAGGGTCTCTAATGTATTTAACAGCTAGTAGACCAGATATTATGTTTTCTATTTGTTACTGTGCTAGGTTCCAAGCTAATCCACGCGAACCTCATATGGTGGCTGTTAAGAACATCTTTAGATATTTGAAGCGAACCTCATCTCTCGGTCTATGGTATCCTGCTAAATCAGGATTTTTTGTTCAAGCATTCTCTGATGCTGATCTTGGAGGATCTGGTTTGGACCGAAAGAGCACTATAGGCAGATGTCAATTCCTCGATGGTAAACTCGACAGCTGGTAGTCCAAGAAACAAACATGCGTTTCACTTTCTATAGCCGAAGCGGAATATATTGCTGTAGCATCTTGTACTTCGCAGGTCATTTGGATACAAAGCCAACTTATAGACTATGGCCTAAACATGAAGAAGATTCCACTCTATTGTGACTCAGAAAGCGCTATTCGGATATGTCACAATCCAGTGCAACACTCCAAAATGAAACATATAGCACCGAGATACCATTTCATCAAAGATCACGTTGAAGATGGTAATGTGGAAATCGACTTTGTTAGATTTGCTGATCAACTAGCTGACATCTTCACGAAAGCCTTACCTGAAGTAAGTTTTAATAAAATTCTCCAAGGCTTAGGAATGATGGAAACTGAATCAGTACCGAAACTACCGTCACCTCATTAAAATTTATCAAGCGAAATAGAGCGAACGATCGGTCTATTTCGGCTCCAGATTTTTCAGGAATCGAAATGGACCGAACGCGAAATAGAGCGAACACTCGGTCTATTTCGGCTCCTGATTTTTTGGGATCCGAAATGAACCGAACACTCGGTCCATTTCGTTTCACTACTTTTAGGTGAAGTTTCAGTTGTATAGTTTGTACACTATGTATATTTTTTTCAACTCATTTCTTCTCATACAAATCACAAATATTTTCCTTTTTGTTTTTATTTCTTTTTCAGAAAATTCATAAAATCAAAACATATTTTTTTTTTGTTTTTGTTGCTTTATATTAAAATAAAAAATTCCAAACATATCACTGAAAGATATCATCGATTATTCAAATGATGGAGCAAGGACATGTATACATTTCTTTATCTTAGGCCCCGTTTGGTAGTTGCTGACTGAGAAAGTGCTGACTGAGAAAGGTCTGTCTGAGTAAGAAATTCGACCGAATAAGAAATCATATTGTTTGATTGTACATCTGACTGAACGTGTTGACCGGTGCAAAATGACCATTTTACCCTTGGTTCTATTTGCAACTTAACATACATTTTTTCATAACAAAATAGAAATATATATATATATATATATATATATATATATATATATATATATATACACACACACACACAACATCCAAACATCAACCGATACAAATTCATCTTTTCTACATAAATAAAAACCGTAACTACAAAAATAATAGTAGAAACTTCATTTAGCAACGACTTATCACCACCAACAAACACACGTGTATATGAAAGAAAATTGCAATTCAAAGTGCTAAATGAATGGCTTGAGTTCATCAGGTTGGCACCAAATGTAATTCCCATTACCAAAACATCTAACCAAAAGTCCATGATTGTTTCTTTATCATGGACAACAATAAATAACACACATCGACCCCACATTGTTGCAAAGCAGCAATAACCTTAGCATTGATCTGTTGAAAGTTTTGGTCAAATTACATGTTTGTAATTATAGCGCTTTGACTGTTATTTATGTTCATATGGTAGCGTTCCTTTGTATACTCAACTATAACCTCTAGTTAATTCCATAAAACGGGAAATACCTCCCTGTCACAAATTTTTGTTTCACAAGCAGATATAAGACAAGTATCATTTCGCAATCAATAATCAACAAAAGAACTAATTCCAAATTTGATCCCTAATCGTATAAAACTAAAAAAGGTTCGACCTTTGACATATCAGCATATTGATTAAAAAAAAACAAAAACAAATAAGCCACATAAAATCAAAAGGAGGGAGGAAGATGGAGTACCTGGACGGTGCTGCTAGCTTCGGTGGAGAATGGAGGAGCAAGACGATGTGGTCGGTGCTGATGAAATAGAAGCCGATGATGCAGAGGCCGACCAAGGGTGAAGAAGTCGCTGAAGAGAAATTTTGTTCAAGGAGGGGGAAAAGAAGTTTGATCGATTTGTTTGGAGGCGTCACTGGTGGAGGGTCGGCCAAGGGCGGCTCTGCTCGGTGAGAACGAAGGAAAGGGAGGAGAGAGGTGGGAGGATTTACAAGGAATGAGATGGGAACGGAAGGAAAATACGACCTTAGAGAAGGAGAAGGGCATGCGAGGGATAAAGAAGACAATCGGTCTCGGTCAGCTTCTTATTTTTTCCTTACTGGGTCAGATGTCCAAGGGCCGAGTAAGATATTTATTTGCCCATATCAAACAAGCGGATCTGACCGGGTCAGACAAAAACATCTGACCGGACCCAGCCAGATCAAAATCAAACAGCCCCTTAGTACTAGCTAAGTGTCCCTAGAAGCATGCTGCTGTATGTAGACCAAAGCCTCAAAGACTTCAAGTGAAGCCTTACTGATTTGATATACACAAATCAAATCTTCCCAATCAGACTGATAAAATCACTTATGTCATGAGCTACCTTACTCGTCTCACATTGAGTTAAGATTTGTCTGCTCGGTCCTTACTATATAGCAGAGGTACTTTCGGTTCTTTAACCATCTAATCTCTCTTCTCCATCTCATTTCGGTTCATAATCGTAACCCTTAAGACTCTCAGAATTTACCAATGAGGTTTATGGTTACACATCATCTGTGTTAATGATCTTAGCTTCGTTTCACCACGTGCTAAGTGAAACCCAAAATCCAACACCAATCACGAATTAACGGTGAAAAATCAAATGTTCTAGTTTTCACCCACGCTTTAACGAAACCACTTTAGTGGACGGTACCAAGAAATCTTCTTTTATTTTTTGTGCGATCTTTATGAAATTGTCTGACACCCAGGCTTTTCTTCCCATAAGATCCTGTTTATATTTTTGTTTTTGAGATTTCTACAATTATCACCAAGTCACAGAATATATTATCTAACCTACTTGTTTAATAGGCCACACTGGTCTCACATGTACTTCATCCAACTTTCGGTCTTATGTCAAGTACTGAAGTTCGGTTGAAGCGGAGCCACCCCTTATAGCTTATATTTGAAAAGATGCCTTTCAATGTTTCTTAATAAATATTTGATCGTATTTGAACGGGAAACCACACAGACACTTCTAAGTCTCTCTTGACTTCGAAGGTAGTGATTCGTGCCCGGGATCCTCAGTTTCGTGTCTAAATAGACATCACTTAAATCCCACAAATACTTTGCTTTATTTCTTTTTTATTGGCACACTCTTGCACGAAGATCTTTATGATTTTTCCAATTCTTGTTTGTGGTAGCAATGACAATTTTTCAGATTTGATGCTTCAGTTGTAAATGCTATGGTGGTATAATATATTGAGGCGCGAACGTTGCCAATCTTATATGAAGCGAAAGGGTTGGTCACAGTTTGAAACGGAATTTGAAAAGCTTTTGAAGTTGAAACGGAGTAACAAGATAAGATTTCAAAACACGTCATTGGATAATATTTGCAACGGGTGCGTGAATTTGAAACGGTTCCTGACATCACGCCAGATGACGTTTTCCTAGGGAAACACAACCGTCAAATCGCGCTTTTTCAGGCGTCGATTCAGAAGATCGTCGCATCATTACTGTGGATTCTTTCTCTCTCCTGGAGATGGTATATAAGGTTTTCTCACACGCCTTGTACCACTTTACCAATTCACAACTTTCTCAAGAACACACCGGCGAATTTCTAATATTCATCTTGTTCTTCCGGTTTTAGAGTTGGAGGTAAACCTCGTGGGTAGTAAATGGTGCAGTATTTTCACCAAAGTATTTCTGGTATGTCTGTTGCGAGGTATTCTTATACCGTGGGAGAGTCATCAGTGGGGACTGAGATGGATGAGGACGAGGATGTGCCGTAGTTGAGTATATTAAGGCATACTGTAGCAGCAGATCCGGGTGCTCAAGAGGAGTATATCGGGGCGGAGGCCCTTGTTTACGTTGTATATCGACTGTGAGAGTAAGGTCTCTTGCTTCTATGATAATTCACACGATGGAATGTTGGTTGAGGAATCATAGATGAGGTGTGTGTGATAGTTCATTATTCTCAGGTGAAAGAGTTGTAACTAATCTGGCACAATCGAGATGTCCGGTGATGTGTCGGTATGAGATTTTGGGAGACTAGAGGCAGTCCAATGGTGAGGATTACGAGGTTTTCATCTGAGATACGGGATACTTGAAGTTATTTGGTCATTAACTGGAAGATCATCGAGTGATGCATGGTACATTCCATAAGTCGGGAATGGCACATCTGGTGAGCCAGTCTGTAGTGTGGTGTGTTTGGTATGTCAATGGACGATGGTTCGAACCCTAAGTGGGGGAGAACTGGATATTCTGTTGGGAGGATCATCAATCTGCTTGAGTTGCAGTTCAGAAGATTGGATAGGGGATCTGCGGTCCGAGTATATGAGACTTGAGTTCTATGGTAGTCAAGGAAAGGTATAGAGCGAGATGATACATGTTGCATATGCTCAGGAGAGAATGAGTGTCTTCACGGCAGGTGGCCGTTGTACAGGAATCTGGTTATGATCTGTGTTTCTTTGGTGTGACAATGTTGAGTTTCGAGACGGTTGGATTACGGAGGTCAAGATTCGATTGTTGAGAGATTGATAGTTCGACGTATAGATTGATATCTGTAACTCCGGAAAGGGCAACAGTGGATGTGTCAGTCAACTTCAGAGTCGGTATGAGTAGTTTCGCATGGGTTTGATCAGTAGAGGATGAGACTTTGGATTGTCATCAACGTGTTCTCAGTCATTGACGATCCCTACGTGCTTCAAGTTGTGAGTTGGAGTACTTCAAGGCTTCGAGTTGTGTGAGTGGAAGAACAGTGGTCGTGGTAAGACATCGTGAGATTCTGTGATGGTGTATCAAGGTATCCGAGTATGACGCCCTAAATTGTTGGATTATTATGAGACTTGGCTTTTCCAGACGGCAAGTGGAACATCAAGAGACCACATTTCCAGATGTGAGACCATCAGTTAATTGTCACCAGACGGGGATTATCTAAGGGTGTGACTGTACTAAGGAAAACGCCTTGTCTACGAGAACTTTTTTCAAGAGTAGTGATGCATAATCTGGGTAGGTGTGTGCACCCAACTATGTTGGACCGCGGAGCATGAGATAATGAACTCAGTGTGGAGACGACTTGATGATGAGATTTTGGTGTGATAAGAGAGTGATCGGATCCGGGTGGGAGTAATCACTTAGGACTGTCAGGGAAAAACCGCGGGGTGAGCCCATGGTGAGTGAGAGAATATTATAAGACTATGGAGAGCCGTAGCATTTACGAGTCAGTGAGAGAGAGTATTGTATGACTACGGGGAGCCGTAGTATACATGAGTCAGAGAGAGAGTATTGTATGACTGCGGGGAGCCGTAATTCAGGGAGAGAGTATCGTATGACTGCGGAGGGAAACGTAGCATACATGAGTTAGTACAAGAGAGTATCGTAATACTACGGGGAGTCGTAACATTCATGAGTCGGTAAGAGGGAAAACGTAATACTGCGGGGAGTCGTAGCATACACGAGTCAACAAGAGATAGTATCGTAAGACTGCAGGGAGTCGTAGCACCCAGTAGCCAGCGAGAGAATGTTAGAAGACTACGGGGAGCCGTAACACTCATCAGTTAGGGAGAGATGGATGTAAGACTGCGAGGAGCCGTAGGAGTGAGAGAATGTTATAAGACTGCGGGGAGCCGTAGCATTCATCAGTCAGGGAGAGAGGGATGTAATACTGCAGGGAGCTGTGGCATTCACTAGTCAGAGTGTGACGTAGAGAGGTTTCTAGGCCTGAGTAGCCTTGCCAATTGAGTCTTTGGAAACCTGGTGGCCGAACCAGGGGGCGAGACTGGGGTTTTAGCGATGATCGGAAACCGTCATGTTTTGAGTTAGAGAGGGATTGTTGCAAGTTGGAAGGATCAAGGTGTAATGCATGCATAGATTCACGGAACATGGGTCATGAGATGAGTACTAGATTGGGACGAGCGGTTCCCATTCTGTGTTGGACAAGGCTCTTGCGTCGAACTTGGGTGAATCAGTTTGTTGGTCTGAGAAGGACCACGACGCGCATGAATTAGCAAGTAGTAGACGACTGAGGTCAGATGTGGGGTGCGATTTTAAATCGGCTGTAGTAATCGCTTAGGGTGAAGCGAACTTCGTGATTTTGGAGTTCGGTGTGATTGGATGAGACAGCTCAGTTGGACAGGACTACTGTGAAGTCGTATTGCCGGATGGGCTAGAGTAGCCTTGGAGATTGAACTCTTGGGTCGGGAGCTGACCCGGTACACGGTGTTAGGAGGGACTGTTGGGTTTTGAGCATTCTAACACTCCTAAGTGTACATGCAACCCTAAATACCTTGGATCTATGTTTTCTCTATTATACATGCAAATATGAATATTCCAAGGTATTACCCTATCTACCATACTTGGGTAATATAACAAGTTAGAATACATACCTTTTAATGAAGCTTGAAGTCTTGAACTTTAAGAGCTTATCTCCAATAGTGTGGAAGCCTCAAGTGGAATCACAAATCACCAAAACACCTTGGAAAACCTTTAGAGAATATGGATACTTGGCTCACACTTATGAAATCGGTTATTGCCCTCTTTAGTGTATCCACACTAGCCACTAGACTAATTTCATGAACCATAAGACCCTTTATATAGTGTGGAGGATTAGGGTTAAACCCTAATACCCATGACCTTTCATTTCCTAGGATCCATGGGTTAAAGCTCCATGGACTATCCATGAAGACTTAGCCCAACCTAAATGAACTTGGCCCACTACACATATATATCTAAGAGTCCATATTTAATTAGTTCATTTTGATCACTTAATTAATTATAAATTAATTCTTGATCAATAATAATTAAATAATATGATTATATATTAATATATTAGAACTTATAATATATTAATATAAATCATAAATATACTATTCTCAAAAGACTATCCATATAAATTGTGCCGGTGAAGTGCAACCCAAATGGACCATGCCGGGTCGGGTCAAGTACATACCAAATATAGTTATGGACTTAGACATTAATCCAACAGTCTCCCACTTGGATAAGTCTAAAACTATTATTGAGTATGACTTCAAAAACCAACTGGCAATCGTAGCTCTTAAAGCCGCTGTCGAACTCTGATCTTGTCAACGAACTCTGACCTTTGTCAATGACTTGTCCATTAGATAAGGGATCATATATTCCTCCATTCTAGATATCATATGGACTGAGACATGGATTATAATAATTCTCTCTGTCTATTTGTTGTTTCCCGATTTCCAATTTATGACGACTGACTAATTGAACAAATCAAATCAGTACTGGCTTGGCCAAGCACTCACATGTGTCATCATTAAATCATCGAGGGGCCCACATATATCTCTTTTATCCCGAAGGTAAAAGGAATGGATAAACTTCGACTCATATGGCTTGTTCTACTACTTGTTGAATCATACACAAAGGCACGTTTTATAACATCGAGTTACCAATGCGGTTTCGTGCAATCAATGTACAACCAACTCATAGTAACAACTCATATCTCTAGGTTTGAAGAATATAAGATATTATCGTCTCATAATCACTCGTGATAAAATCCATGAAGTGATTCAAATGAGCGTGGGTTGAATCCAATACTCAGAACTTATGAGCACTCATGAGTGTTGTATCACAACTTTGTCCACCAACTTGGACCTCTACAAGCCAACCCATGACATTCTTGATTCATATCTACTTCCAACATATAACCGACTGTGGATGGTTTGAATAACTTAGTCATTCCGGAAGAATAACCTAGTTATTATGGAAGTCAAAACATGCAAAGTGAAACACAAGAATAAATGAATCAAATATGGTATCAGACCCTATGAATATAAATAGACCACTTTTATTTATCACCATATTGATTACTCATTATTCATTGTTTCGGTTTTATCAACTTTATACCTGAATTAAAAACACTAGTTGTCCCATGCTCCAAGCATGTACACTATGTTTTTCTAAACAATAGCTTTGACATACACCATGTCACACCCCAAAACCGGAATGGCGGAAATGTTCGGGGGTGGAGGCCGTCATGTTCAGTATCACAACAATGCAAAGTAGTAAACAAGCAACAACATCATCCATTGCATTAATAATATAATTTAATACAAGTGTGTTCTGTCAAGTTATATAGACACCAAAAATATGAATCAAAATAAAAGATGAGTCTTGAATGAGCTCCATCTTCTCAAAAACCTGGCACCGGTACCTGTCTACTGGTGACCTAAGAATACAAGTTATTTTGAAAGAGTTTATCAGCTTTAAAGCTGGTGAGTTCATAAGTATATTACTGTCTGTATTTGTATGAAAGTGTTTGTAAGTCGGCATTGCATAAGTTTGTAAAAGTTTGTAATTGTTTGAATTCCCCTAGAAAACCCTATGTTTCCTACTAAAAGTAGCCTTCTACCAAGGCATCTAGTGTCTGTGTGTGTGTCTCTTGTAAGAGTATGTATTTTCCCAAATCTGACTATCATTAACCAAAAATATAGTTTTTACATTATTGTTTATTGTGTGAATATCACAAAGTGAATGTAGTGGGAAAATGAAATAGTACTGTAGTGTTGTATTAAGTAACTACTGCTGTACTAACTACCTTAAACCAATTGTTATTTAAAGTACCATGTGGTCGGCCTGTATCCTGCTACCGACTATAAACACGACGATGTAAGACGTCGGAAGAAATGACGTTTGACACCTATAGACTTGCAAGTCCCACTGTAGCGAGCAGCAAGGTGTAGGATAGTCAATCCAGTATAGATCTATACACAAACTCATACGCTCCCTACTTAAGGAGATTTTGGATACAAAATGGCCATGACAGGTAATGGCATGCCCCGTTACGTGGCTCACATAACTGTAGTAATGTTCTAGTATATGTATGTGATAGCTGTATTGTGTGTTCTCTCCCTGTCTAGCATGTATGTATGTTCTCTCTGTATGGTATTGTTTGTTTCTCATCATAGTGTTCTCTATCTGTATGTTATGTTCTCTCTGTATGGTATTGACTCATGTATGAACTGACTCTTTGTTTGTTTCACTGTTCTAGTAATAGTATTAGTATCTCCCTAAACTATACCTATTATAGCTTACTAGTAATGTTGTTTGAATGTATGAACATGTGTGTGTATACCTTTGCTACCCAAAGGTATTGAACTGAATGAAATAAAGAACCTTTATACCTATATACATATACATAATATATAACTAGGATTCAAACGACCTTCGGACAAATAACCTGAATACCCTAAGTCCACAACCAAACAAGGAACAGGAAGTAAGGTGAGCTATCAGTCCTAAGTCCTTTCAATCCTACTTATATAACTATATCTATATAGGTACACATTTAACAAAATATAAGTTTAAAAGATTTTAATAAAAGTATTTGATATGTAAAAGAGTTTGTAAAACAGTTTGAAGTAAAACAATTTGATAACACAGTTTGAAAAGTAAGAAATCCAATTGTTTGGTAGTTATTAATCACATGTGGTTGATATAATAACTATAGTAGTTCAACTTGTATTCCCCCCATAAAAGCATTTAAAAACATTTAAAAGGTTAATTAAGGGGTATGAACTCACCTGTAGTGAGTAACTCGAATGAAAGATCGATATAGGATTGTTGGGTGTCAATTGGAGTCTTGAGTACAAACGAATCCTATTTAACATATAATTTCACATATATGAATATATTTAATGTATATAACCGCTAAAGGTGATAGGGACACGCCTTAGGGACATAAAAACACTTAGAATTAAGTGTTACCACCACATATGATTGTATATAAGGGGTATTTGGCTATACAAGGGAGTGTATGGTCAAAATGCACAATATTTGTGTGTGTGCGGCCACGGTGTGTAGCCAGGGTGTGTGTGCGGCCAGGGTGTGCGGCCAGGGCGTGTGTGCGGCCGCACACTCCCTATGGAATGTGCCAAAACGTATCTAAGGCTTTAGGACTCATCTAGGAAGGTTTCTTACTTCATGCTTTAGCCTTATAAGAAGTTCATTGCCATTTTTGGACCTAAAAAGGGTGTGTGCGGCCACCATGATGTGTGCAGCCGCACACCCTTTATGAAGATGATAAAATCGTGTTTTTCTAGTATATCATCAAGTGTTCTTAGCATATAACAAGTTATGATAAGTGTATACACGTTATAGAGGCTTGAAAGGGTGTTTAAGGTCCAAAACTAGTGTGTGTTCTTGGTGTTCTTGGTGATCTAAAACCAAATAGGTGTTTTCATGGATCAAATCAAGGAAAAAGGCTAGTTAAGGTCAAGTATTAGCTAATCAAAGAAGGAATCACTCACTTGGTTGAAGATTGAAGTGAAACTTTGGATGATACTTGAGAGAAAACAAGTTCTAGCTTTGAAGAAGTGGAAAAAGTGTTCAAAATGACTAAGTGTTCTATATATAGGTGAGAGTGTGCGGCTGGGATGGGTGTGTGGCCGTACACTCGGGTGTGCGGCCGCACACACCTTGTGTTGGTGTGTTTGGCTCAATTGCAAGGTGTTACACTCACAATACTCATCCCCCGACTCTTACCTTGATTATATTAGGTTTTAAACACTCTAATTGACTCTAAATAATGCTAGAAGATAGCAAAAACAAGTCTGGCCTTCATTGATTTGAATAAGTGTATAAGATAAAAATTTCAGATTGTCACATCATCCCCCCGTTAGAGAGAATTTCGTCCCGAAATTAGAGTTTAAGCAAATAAGTAGTTACAAATAACTAAGTAAAAAGACGAGGATATTTCAGTTTCATCCGATCCTCTCGCTCCCAAGTGAATTCAGGTCCTCGCTTGGCGTTCCAGCGAACCTTCACTATCGGGATTCAGCTTTGTTTCGTTTGCTTGACCTCCCGGTCCATGATCTCTACAGGTTCTTCCACGAAGTTGAGGCTCTCGTTGATCTCGATCTCGTCGAGTGGGATTACAAGAGTCTCGTCGGACAGACACTTTTTCAAGTTCGAGATGTGGAAAGTAGAATGTACGTTACTGAGTTCGCGTGGTAAGTTAAGTTTGTAAGCTACAGGGCCGATTCTTGCGAGAATGTCGAAAGGCCCTATGTACCTTGGATTTAGCTTTCCACGCTTTCTGAAGCGTATCAAGCCCTTCCAGGGTGAGACCTTCAATAGAACTCGGTCGCCCACCTGGAATTCCAACGGTTTCCTTCGTTTATCTGTGTAGCTTTTCTGTCGGTCTCTAAAGGCTTTCAATCGTTCACGAATCTGAACGATCTTCTCTGTCGTTTCCCGAATGATCTCCGGACCCGTGAGAGTGCTTTCAGGGACTCGTCCTTTAGCTAACTGGGTATCACCCACCTCAGCCCAGCACAGAGGGGATCTGCACTTTCGGCCATAGAGGGCCTCGAATGGAGCAGCCTTTGTGCTCGTGTGATAACTGTTGTTGTAGGAAAATTCTACAAGGGGTAAATGAGTATCCTATGCTTTCCCAAAGTCGATCACACAGGCTCGCAACATATCTTCCAAGGTTTGGATAGTCCTCTCAGTTTGTCCGTCGGTCTGTGGATGGTAGGCTGTACTCATGTCCAGCCTAGTTCCTAGGGAACTTTGTAACGACTACCAGAACCTCGAAGTGAACCTACTATCTCTGTTCAAGATAATGGATATGGGAACACCGTGCAGTCGTACAATCTCCCGTATGTAAGTTCTTGTAAGCTTCTCCATCTTGTCTGTTTCTCTGATAGGTAGGAAGTGTGCGGACTTGGTCAATTCGTCGACGATGACCCATATGGTATCAAGTCCACCCGTTGTCTTGGGCAACTTGGTTATGAAGTCCATAGTGATCCGCTCCCACTTCCATTCCGGTATCTCAGGCTGTTGTAGTAGACCGGAGGGTTTCTGGTATTCGACCTTGACCTTGGCGCAAGTAAGGCATTTACTCACGAAGGTAGCAATCTCTGATTTCATGTTAGGCCACCAGTATAGCTTTTTAAGATCCAGATACATCTTATCTGAACCTGGATGGACGGAATAACGAGTGTTGTGCGCCTCGTTCATGACCAAGTCTCTGAAACCACCGAGTTTCGGGGTCCAGATCCGATCCATGAAATAATAAGCTCCGCTACCCTTAACTTCCAAGTTCTTATCCATCCCTCTCAGGGATTCACCTGCCACATTTTCAGGTTTCAAAGCGTCGAGCTGAGCCTCCTTAATTTGTGTGGACAAGTGTGAATGGATAGTCATAGTCAATGATTTGACTCTACGACCAGAATATTCTTTCCGACTTAGGGCATCAGCTACTACGTTGGCTTTACCCGGATGATAACGAATTTCACATTCGTAGTCACTGAGTAGCTCGACCCCCGTCGTTGTCTCATGTTTAGCTCGTTCTGTTCGAATATATGTTATAGGCTTTTGTGGTCTGTAAAGATAGTGCTTTTTGTACCGTACAAGTAGTGTCTCCAGATCTTCAGAGCAAACACAACTGCTCCTAGCTCAAGATCGTGGGTAGTGTAGTTGACCTCATGTGTCTTCAGCTGTCTCGAGGCGTAGGCGATGACCTTACCTCGCTGCATCAGAACACATCCGAGCCCTTGATTTGACGCATCGCAATAGACAACGAAGTCTTCTATCCCTTCGGGGAGGGATAGTATAGGTCCGGTGCACAAGGCTCGCTTGAGCGTTTGGAAAGCTCTCTCCTGCTTCTCTTCCCAGTCAAAGGCCACGTCCTTCTGGGTCAGTGTTGTAAGAGGTTTCACAATTAGGGAAAAGTTCTGAATGAACCTGCGATAGTAGCCAGCGAGGCCTAGAAATTGACGAATTTTAGTAGGCATCTTCGGTGCTGACCAGCTCTCAATGGCCTTGATTTTGGAAGGGTCCACGTGTATTCCCTCTTCACTAACCACGTGCCCTAAGAATTTGACTCGTCGGATCCAAAATTCGCATTTCGAGAACTTCGCATAGAGCTTCTCCGAACGCAGCGTTTCTAAAACTTGACGAAGATGTTGACTATGCTCCTCCTTACTACGAGAGTAGATAAGTATGTCATCGATGAAGACGATGACGAACTGATCCAAGTAAGGACGACACACCCTATTCATTAAATCCATGAATACTGCGGGCGCGTTTGTTAATCCGAACGGCATCACTACGAATTCGTAGTGCCCATAACGAGTTCGGAAGGCTGTCTTCGGAACATCCTCTCCTAGCACTCGTAGTTGGTGATATCCGGACCTTAAGTCGATTTTTGAAAAGAAGTTCGCCCCTTGAAGTTGGTCAAATAAATCGTCAATACGAGGCAGAGGGTAACGATTTTTGACGGTCAGTTTGTTGAGCTCCCTGTAGTCGATGCACATACGAAACGATCCGTCTTTCTTCTTGACGAACAAGACTGGAGCTCCCCAGGGTGAGAAGCTTGGTCTTATAAAGCCCTTGCTGAGTAGTTCGTTAAGTTGACAGGACAGTTCTTGCATCTCTGCAGGTGCTAGACGATAGGGCGATTTGGCTACGGGAGTAGCCCCTGGAACTAAGTCGATTCTGAACTCGACTTGTCGTTGCGGAGGTAATCCTGGGAGTTCTTCCGGAAAGATGTCGGGAAAGTCGCGTACTACTGGAATGTTCTGAATGTCTTTCGTTTCTTGGCTCACATCGACCACATGAGCAAGGAATGCGCGACATTCCTTTCGCAAGAATTTCTGAGCTTGAATGCTCGAGATGATACGAAGGTTCGTGCCGGGTTTGTCGCCATATACTACTAGAGTTTCGCCAGACGACAGATTAAGGCGTACAGCCTTTTCGTAACACATGATGTCGGCACGATGAAGACTCAACCAATCCATGCCGATAATGACGTCGAAACTTTTAATTGATACCTACATGAGGTCGATTGAAAATGAATGGCTATCTAGAGTTAGCGTACACCCTATGAATATACTGCTAGTGCTCTTCGTCTTTCCGTTAGCCATTTCTACAGTGAACGGTTCTTTAAGTGCTCGTGATTTTTGCTTAAGTAAATGAGCAAATTTTAGGTTCACGAAGCTCCTCTCCGTTCCACTATCAAACAGTATGCATCCATAAGAGTTATCGAGGAGAAACGTACCCGTGACCACGGTGCGGTCGGCAACCGCTTCCTTGTGGCCTATGGCCAGAACTCTTCCCACTCTACCGGTATTCCCTGCCTTAGGGCAGTCCCTCTTGTAGTGGCCCACCTCGCCACAACCGTAGCAAGCTTGGCCCACTCCTGCACCGGGGACTTGGTTGAGTGGCCTAGCCGGAGCTTTGCAGAAATGGACGGTGTGCCCCTTCCTGTTGCAGTTCGAACACTGCATTTCCCGGCAGGCTCCAATGTGGTGGAAGTTGCACTGGTTGCACTTAGGCAAGCTTCCAGCGTACTGCTTTACCGGAGCAGCAGCAGTGGCAGGTGCTATCGCAGCATGAACTGCCACGATCTGCTGCTTTTTAGCAGCCTTCTTCTTCTTTTTGTCATCCCAGAACTTCCGCTTGGAATCAGCGGTTTTGGAAGGTTCTGAGATGGCCAGGGTTGTTGTTGCGGCCGGGGTACGAACCCCATGGTCTATAAGCCGTTGTGCCAATCGCTTGGCACTATCGAATGTAGTGGGGTTTGAAGCCAAAACATTTCCCTGGAATGGAGGCACCAGCCCCCATATGAACCTCTCTATCTTCTTCCCTTCTGTATGAACCATGTTGGGACAGAGGGCCACCAGTTCACAGAACCTGGCGGGGTAGGAGACTATGTCGGAGCCCTTCATGGTTAGGCTCCACAGTTCTTCCTCCAATTTTTAGATTTGGCCTCTCGGGCAGTACTCCTCAATCATTAGCTCTTTCAGAGCTTCCCAGCCCATAGCATTTGCCACTATTAGGGATAGTGACTTGACATGGCTATTCCACCATGTCAGGGCTTTGTCTTCAAAGGTGCAAGCGGCGAACTTGACCTTGCTCCCTTCTGGACAGGAGCAGATTTCGAAAACCGATTCGGTCTTCTCGAACCATTGCGAGAGGGCAATGACTCCGCCAGTCCCTCTAAAGGACTTGGGCTTGCAATTAGTGAAGTCCTTAAAGGAGCACTCTCTCAAGCGCACAGGAGCTCCACCATGAGTAGATTGAACAGGGGTTCCTCCTCCAGTGGAACCAGAAGAATGATATTGTGCCATGGCTGTAGCCACAGCCGCAGCTACAGCAGCATTCAGAGCTGCCATATCGATTTGAGGAGCAAGTGGTGTTGCAGTTATCGGAGGATCGCGTCTCATTGATCGACGTGGAGGCATCTTTCAACTATAAGTTTACAAAGATGAAGATATTGATAATAATTTAATAGGAAAATTGATGAAAATGACTCATGGACTAACTCTCCATAGCCCAACAACACAATTGAATAACACGATTGAATGTAGATCTAGAACTAACAGATGATAGCATTTGGATAATAATTTCCATGTGATTAGATATCTGTCAATAACACTGGAATTACAGATGTAATGAGTTCGGGAAAAATAACCTAGAAGTAGGCCTTACATCAACCAAGATGGGAAATTTTTGACAGAACTACGACCTAATCAAGACCTAACAGGTCTAAGATTTACAAGGATATGAAATTAGACTAGAGTTTTTACACAAACTAGGTTATATCCAAAAGAGAAGTCGATGGGACTCTATCGGCGACGAGAACTACTAGTGTGAGTTCTTGACTCCGACAGAAGACGTTCTATGTCCCTCATACGCCTTTCAGACCTTGCTTGCTGAGCTCGAAGTTCCCTGACTTCAGCTTGAGTTTCGGCAAGTTCCCTCTGCAGAGCTGCATTGCGAACCTGAGTCCTCTCATGAGCAGACTCTAGCTGGCGAATGCGGACGGTGTTAACGCCAAAGTTGGCGTCAATCTCTATGACTCGGTCGATAGTCGCTCGACCTTGTTCGGTGTTCCGAGAAATCCTACAAACCATGATGGGTAGGACCCTGTCAGCTGAACCTCTCTCGGTGAGGTTGTAGAAGCTTCTGTCTCCATTGTAGGGCATGGGTTGGCCCTGTTCCTGACTCCATCTATTCAAGTTTGTGGCCCACAGAGGTGTGAGTCCTTGAAATGCTGGACGAGGGTTCAGGTTTGGGTCTTGAGCAGCTGGGGGTAGGTTGTTGACTTCAGGCTCTGAGTCAGAACCATCAGAAAAGCCTTAAGCTTCGTGATCATCCAAAGGGATTGGGTGATCATCTTCTGGCTCTTCTCCAAGCCATCCATCATTGCCTTCATTGGGATAGTACGGATCTCCCGGGATATGGAATCCAGCCATTATATCTACGCGAGAAAAGGGATAAGGAAATAATTAATAGACGAACTAACTAGATAATTATAAGATGATCTTTATCAGTTACTTCAACATTTTCTTAGTGCATACCAGTCATATGTAACCAAGACAGGATAGACCTTCGAATAAGTGACCCTAACTCTAAGCCCACAACCAAACAAGGAACAAGAAGTAAAGCAAAGATCACAGATTCTAAGTCTATGACATCCTAATTACATATAACCTTAGTGTATCCACTCAGCAACTATTGACATACTAATAAAGACCTTTACTTCTCAGATAAGTAATTAATAGTAACACAAAATACTCCTATAGTATTTTAAGTTTATGTTCTGTTCTACTATTCTCATTGTAGTAGTGTTGGTAAGTTTTTAGACTTGTTACAACCTCGCAACCACACTTAGGCACATGCTAGTCACTCCTCGGATAATATAGTTGATTAGGCTATATCTTCCCAGGGTTGACCATATGTCTCTAACTCTACTTGTGCTGCCCAACAATCGTAATACTTTTGTTCTGTCCTAGTGACACTGATTTTAATATGAATGCAGGTATGTATACTTGGTTAAATATTTTATTATTTAAAAGTATAAACTCTTTATCAGAGTATTTTAATCTCGCTGTGTTTATAGTTCGTATGTCTTTTATGGGTTGATACACTCGGTTCACTATAAACAATGCTCTGATACCAATCTGTCACACCCCAAAACCGGAACGGCGGAAACGTTCGGGGGTGAAGGACGTCATGTTCAGTATCACAACAATGCAAAGTAGTAAACAAACAACAACATCATCCATTGCATTAATAATATAATTTAATACAAGTGTGTTTTGTCAAGTTATATAGACACCAAAAATATGAATCAAAATAAAAGATGAGTCTTGAACGAGCTCCATCTTCTCAAAAACCTGGCACCGGTACCTGTCTACTGGTGACCTGAGAATACAAGTTCTTTTGAAAGAGTTTATCAGCTTTAAAGCTGGTGAGTTCATAAGTATATTACTGTTTGTATTTGTATGAAAGTGTTTGTAAGTCGGCATTGCATAAGTTTGTAAAAGTTTGTAAAAGTTTGTAATTGTTTGAATTCCCCTACAAAACCCTATGTTTCCTACTAAAAGTAGCCTTCTACCAAGGCATCTAGTGTCTGTGTGTGTGTCTCTTGTAAGAATATGTATTTTCCCAAATCTGACTATCATTAACCAAAAATATAGTTTTTACATTATTGTTTATTGTGTGAATATCACAAAGTGAATGTAATGGGAAAATGAAATAGTACTGTAATGTTGTATTAAGTAACTACTGCTGTACTAACTACCTTAAACCAATTGTTATTTAAAGTACCATGTGATCGGCCTGTATCCTGCTACTGACTATAAACACGACGATGTAAGACGTCGGAAGAAATGACGTTTGGCACCCGTAGACTTGCAAGTCCCACTGTAGCGAGCAGCAACGTGTAGGATAGTCAATCCAGTATAGATCTATACACAAACTCATACGCTCCCCACTTAAGGAGATTCTGGACACAAAACGGCCATGACAGGTAATGTCATGCCCCGTTACGTGGCTCACATAACTGTAGTAATGTTCTAGTATATGTATGTGTTAGCTGTATTATGTGTTCTCTCCCTGTCTAGCATGTATGTATGTTCTCTCTGTATGGTATTGTTTGTTTCTCATCATAGTGTTCTCTATCTGTATGTTATGTTCTCTCTGTATGGTATTGACTCATGTATGAACTGACTCTTTGTTTGTTTCACTGTTCTAGTAATAGTATTAGTATCTCCTTAAACTATACCTATTATAGCTTACTAGTAATGTTGTTTGAATGTATGAACATGTGTGTATACCTTTGCTACCCAAAGGTATTGAACTGAATGAAATAAAGAACCTTTATACCTATATACATATACATAATATATAACTTGGATTCAAACGACCTTCGGACAAATAACCTTAATGCCCTAAGTCCACAACCAAACAAGGAACAGGAAGTAAGGTGAGCTATCAGTCCTAAGTCCTTTCAATCCTACTTATATAACTATATCAATATAGGTACACATTTAACAAAATATAAGTTTAAAAGATTTTAATAAAAGTATTTGATATGTAAAAGAGTTTGTAAAATAGTTTGAAGTAAAACAATTTGATAACACAGTTTGAAAAGTAAGAAATCCAGTTGTTTGGTAGTTATTAATCACATGTGATTGATATAATAACTATAGTAGTTCAACTTGTATTCCCCCCCATAAAAGCATTTAAAAACATTTAAAAGGTTAATTAAGGGGTATGAACTCACCTGTAGTGAGTAACTCGAATGAAAGATCGATATAGGATTGTTGGGTGTCAATTGGAGTCTTGAGCACAAACGAATCCTATTTAAAATATAATTTCACATATATGAATATATTTAATGTATATAACCGCTAAAGGTGATAGGGACATGCCTTAGGGACATAAAAACACTTAGAATTAAGTGTTACCACCACATATGATTGGATATAAGGGGTATTTGGCTATACAAGGGAGTGTATGGTCAAAATGCACAATATTTGTGTGTGTGCGGCCAGGGTGTGTGTGCGGACAGGGTGTGCGGCCAGGGCATGTGTGCGGCCGCACACTCCCTATGGAATGTGCCAAAACGTATTTAAGGCTTTAGGACTCATCTAGGAAGGTTTCTTACTTCATGCTTTAGCCTTATAAGAAGTTCATTGCCATTTTTGGACCTAAAAAGGGTGTGTGCGGCCACCATGATGTGTGCGGCCGCACACCCTTTATGAAGATGATAAAATCGTGTTTTTCTAGTATATCATCAAGTGTTCTTAGCATATAACAAGTTATGATAAGTGTATACACGTTATAGAGGCTTGAAAGGGTGTTTAAGGTCTAAAACTAGTGTGTGTTCTTGGTGTTCTTGGTGATCTAAAACCAAATAGGTGTTTTCATGGATCAAATCAAGGAAAAAGGCTAGTTAAGGTCAAGTATTAGCTAATCAAATAAGGAATCACTCACTTGGTTGAAGATTGAAGTGAAACTTTGGATGATACTTGAGAGAAAACGAGTTCTAGCTTTGAAAAAGTGGAAAAAGTGTTCAAAATGACTAAGTGTTCTATATATAGGTGAGATTGTGCGGCTGGGATGGGTGTGTGGCCGCACACTCGGGTGTGCGGCCGCACACACCTTGTGTTGGTGTGTTTGGCTCAATTACAAGGTGTTACACTCACAATACTCATCCCCCGACTCTTACCTTGATTATATTAGGATTTAAACACTCTAATTGACTCTAAATAGTGCTAGAAGATAGCAAAAACGAGTCTGGCCTTCATTGATTTGAATAAGTGTATAAGATAAAAATTTCGGATTGTCACACACCAAGTATGCACTCTATGTTTGTCTATGATCCTTTTCTTTGTGAACTAGATCAATTGAACATAATTTCAATGATTCTCTTTTCACACTCCCAAATCCTTGTCTTAAATGTTAGAATTCCAAATTCCTATCATTTATCGAAATTTGTTTACATTTTAAAATTATATGCACTGTTCCTCTTGTAATGATTATGCACAAAGCCACAAAGACTTGGCAACAATCATTACAGAGTATTCCAATGGAGAGCAATTCCATGGAAACGATGTCTCAAATTCAAAGCGCATTGCTTTGAACATGCTTCTTGCATTAAGTTTCTTTAACCTTACACAGATTGCTTCCACCTATGAAGACAACTCTATATTCCCATTTTCACAACCACTTCTGAACAAAAGTTGCCTCTTTTCATACTATGTCAATATGGTCCTTCCAATATTAACAATATACTTCCAACTGTCCTTGAGCAACCAATCTTTGGTAAACCTTAGATTGTCCTCGACAATTGCTTAATCACTTTAGTCATATCCAATTCTAGACATTTTCCTCCTTAATGCCCCAAGGCATTTGGAAAATTCAGAAATAATAAATATTATAGCACATGTAATCGATCTTGTACCCAAAGTAAATGGGACATGATTCATGATGTTTCACATAAAGACATGGTTCTAGACCAGTCTTTTGCCATAATAATTTTTTGTTTGCCATATTTTCAAAATTTGACTATGAAAAGGATGTCGTAATTATAATCGAATTTTGAGAACGCAATATATAGAATTTTCTTAAGTTGAACCAATCCAACATGAAATTCATATATAAATTCTTGACTAAAGGTGATTAAAATCTCAATATAAGCTCTTTAGAATGATTATAAACTCAATCTATGCTTTTTAGAATTGAAATGAAGTATGATTTCCTCTCCCTTAATTATAGCAAAACAACTTTTTCAACCCCTGCAACCTCACGAATTGAAACTTTTGTTTTCTATAATTAACATTGCTAACTTGCAATACTTATCATAATTATCATGCTCCCACTAACATGATGATTATTAGCATAACACTTATGCTCCCACTAGCTTTGACATGTATCTAGAAAATAGTTGGACCTCTAGAAGTCAATACTTTATTGACATTCTTACTAAAGTTCAGATTTCTGATACTAGATTGCTTTGATAACGCTTTATCAAAATTATACACCTTATCTTAGATAGCTCACAGGTGTGTCTAAACAATTTCAGAACTATGAAAAGGGATGTCGTAATCATAGTCTCAATTGTTTAGACCTTTTCCATTTCTCATAAGTCCATGTTAGTGTGCCGGTTAACCACGCACGCTCCATTAACGACTTTGAGAACTGCAAATATCACAATTGCTATCTACTTAAAATCTACTTAGTGAAAGAATTTCCTCACCATCAATTTCATGAATCGGAGAGAAACCTTATGACACTTAGATTTTATGGTTTATGTGTTCTTATCCATGTGAATTTGTCAAACCATAATCACAAGACTAGGTTGGTGACAAATCCTAACTCATATGGATTGAACTTGGGCAATCTTAACCTCTTGCCACCTGGCAGCACAAGGGCCTGCCATTGCTTCCAAGTAGTTATGCAAACAATTGAGAGCATGTAGAACTCAAATATATATAGCCAACTTAACTGGAATGGGCACAGAAATGTCAACACGATAGGTTATAAACCTCTAGTTGTGTGCTAGTGATGAAATACAGGTTTTATTCTTGATTACTTCTTGAAACCCTTTCAGGATCTTTTAGACTCCCACTTTCTCCTTGACCTATAAGACTTTCTTGCCAAATATTCAAGAGATAGTGTGGATTCTGATCAAGACAAACACTTAACACAATTGGCCTAAGTTGGTCTCTGTTTTATCCAAAACATCACAACTTACCAAATTCAAATGTACAATAGTAGAAAACCTTTTACTCTTACATTTCACTAGTGTTAATAAACCTTCTTTAAGATGTGTCACTCAAGTTACATTTGTGGTGGGCTTGATCAGTGCACAAGAATGTGTACTCGATCCCTTAGTCCTTTACTTGACTCACACATCCATGTGAACAAGTAATTAGTCTTAATTTTCCAATGCTTGAAAGTTCTCATTCATCATACTATACAACTTGCATGATTCCAAGTTTCTATCCAACTGAAACTTGGGTGATGAGAATCTTTCCTTATTTCGAAAATTTAGACACTACCACAAATGAAAGAATCAAATTCATATTTCCACTCTTTCTATTAATGGAATCATATAAGCAACAATTTTTTTCCTTTTCACAAATGCCATTGTAAGGATATTTTAAAATAAATAAAATCATTTTTTTTCTTTTATTTTAAAACTTTGCGGAAAAACTATCCTTACAGTGCAAAAGCACATGAAAAACTTTGTTGTTATCTATTCCTAAGCAATATATCATAACTCCTAAGCAACATCTCAAAATTCTGATCACAGAACCATACGATCGAGATCCATCTTCGCGATCAGAATCAGCATATACTTCCTCTAAGTTTCTTCACTTTTCTTTGATTCTTAAAACATCAACATGTGACCCAGTCACATCATGTAACAAGAATCTCATAATAGAAACTTAACAGAGTTAGATAGTGGACTTTACCTGAAGTAGAGTCAATCTTCTTGACTTGATCAACCTTATGATCTTTCAGGTAAATAGGCTGCTTCGCAATCAATGCCCCTTCCTTTGGCAAGAGAAACATAGGGACTCTTTGGGAATGGTACATGGGACTATCGCAGACTTAGCCTTTCTCTTTACCATTTGGTCAACCTAGTTGACTATGGTCAATCCCTTTCCTTGGGAAGAGAAGGCTTTTCTAGATATCCAATGTTACCATTGTCAATGTCCATGGTATTTTGCGAAGTTGATCTACTAATCAAATTTGCTCTCCCAGTGCTCCAAATTATTGTTGATTCAGCAGCATGTGACTTAGAAAGTGATTGAACCACCAACTTTCTCAAGAGTTTGACACCCAACTCTCCCGGCTTGTCAATATGTGACTTCATCTCCAAGATGCGATCACACATAGACCTTGCTTGCCAATAGGGCTTGAGTGACCTTGAACTTGTGGGTTAGGGAGAATAATTGGAGGAGGTAGAGGAAGTGAAGTTCCAAGAGATTTGGGAGGATCATAGATGTCTGAACCAGATATCTTTTTGGGAGATATTCAAGATAGTTGATCTAAAGTCCTTAATATAACACCCAATATGAAATATTAAGGCTAGGACCCAACAAACTATTTTATAACTTGGAAGAGGGATGCCGTAATCCAAGCTATAAAATATTTGAAGGTAGGTGAATGACGATTCACCAATTTCCACCAAGATAAACGAAATGTATTATTAGGTTTTAATTGGTTTTGAAACTCCTAGATTCTTTTGAGATTCATTGAACTTTTCAAAGGCATGTTTCAATCTCGAGTGTGCCCTTCAGGTTTTGTGACTGGGATGCCGAGGATCACAAAACAAGGTGTGAATAACCATGCAAATATACTTGGTACCCTTAATATTTACCCCTCAATCGATGTGCCGGTTAACCACACACGCTCCACCGATACTATGATAAACATTAATTTACCCTTTGCCTACCTTGTTAAATCAAGCTAGTGTGCCGGTTAACCACACACGCTCCACTAACTGACTTAAGCAAAGTGCAAAGTGTAATTTCATGGGTTAGCACCAAATTCACATTTTCCTAAGTAACTAAGATTGGGTATTAATAAGAGTTTAGTTACTTAGCATTTATCATTAATACTTTTAATAAAGGGAGAATTATAGTCCTTGTCCTACCCGTTCGGCTAACGACCCTCCACCGGTCAAGGAAGCGGTGGGTGAGAGTGGACACCCATTAAACTGCTATTTTATAGGCAATAACCTTATACCCCCCTTATAGACCGGCTTCGTGAATGATGCCTACTAATGGTAAGACGACTTTACTCTTATACACATATATAAATATTATTAACTTATAATATTATAAAGTATAAGGGTTGAATTTTAACTTTTAAAATTCTAAGGGCTTAACTTGGAATTAAAGTATTCATAAGTGAAAACTTTACAAATTCCAAAAATTGAGGGCAAGTTTTTGAAACTATTCAAAACTTTTCATTTCATAACTTATGAGTTTAATGGTTCATTAAAATGAAGACTCTTCATTTTTTATGTAACATCGTATTCTTTTATAATACTTTTAAAGAAGTGACTCTTAAACATCCATAACTTGAGGACAAGTTATGGAGTCATAATACTATTTAATGAAAAAGACTCTTCATTTTTATTTATATAACCTATGGCACTTTTATGAGTTTTAAGATTCATAAATGTGACCTTTTATGTAACTTGAGGACAAGTTACAAAAACACATTTTATGAACTACCTCTAGATTAATTAGGATTGAAAACAACTAAAACACAAAAAAAATTTCCCATTAATCTAAACTAACTCATAAATCAAGGAAACATAAAACTTTTGGTAATCCATAACTTATGGAGTTAAATGTTTGTTTTATGATGAAACTTTTCATGTTCCATAACTTAAGAATAAGTTATGGAATTCTTTAAAACATTAACACCAAATTTTGTAACTCCATTAAAACTTTAAATCAATTTTTTTTAAAACCTTTTCATATCCATAACTTATGGAGGTTTCAGAACACTTAAGATCACAACTTTAAAAAAAAACTTTTGAGCTCCAAAATTTTATGACAAAATTTGTAACTCCTTAAAACATTTAGATCAAACTTTTAAAACTAATAAAATAATCATATCATTTTATCTTTTACTAAATTTGACCTAATTCAACTCATATAGCAAATGATTCAAATTTTACAAATAATTAGTTTTTCACAAAACAAGTAATTATCTTAAAATTTGACAAACTTCATGTTTTTTTTTCTTTTTTTTTTCAACTTTGAAAATCAAACATTTGCATGAATATAACAGAAAACAACCCATGGCTCTGATGCCACTGTTGGGTTTTGAGCATTCTAACACTCCTAAGTGTACATGCAACCCTAAATACCTTGGATCTATGTTTTCTCTATTATACATGCAAATATGAATATTCCAAGGTATTACCCTATCTACCATACTTGGGTAATATAACAAGTTAGAATACATACCTTTTAATGAAGCTTGAAGTCTTGAACTTTAAGAGCTTAGCCCCAATAGTGTGGAAGCCTCAAGTGGAATCACAAATCACCAAAACACCTTGGAAAACCTGTAGAGAATATGGATACTTGGCTCACACTTATGAAATCGGTTATTGCCCTCTTTAGTGTATCCACACTAGCCACTAGACTAATTTCATGAACCATAAGACCCTTTATATAGTGTGGAGGATTAGGGTTAAACCCTAATACCCATGACCTTTCATTTCCTAGGATCCATGGGTTAAAGCTCCATGGACTATCCATGAAGACTTAGCCCAACCTAAATGAACTTGCCCCACTACACATATATATCTAAGAGTCCATATTTAATTAGTTCCTTTTGATCACTTAATTAATTATAAATTAATTCTTGATCAATACTAATTACATAATATGATTATATATTAATATATTAGAACTTATAATATATTAATATAAAGCATAAATATACTATGCTCAAAAGACTATCCATATAAATTGTACCGGTGAAGTGCAACCCAAATGGACCATGCCGGGTCGGGTCAAGTACATACCAAATATAGTTATGGACTTAGACATTAATCCAACAGGGACATTGAGGGGAAGTTGGGGCTTATGATTGTAGAGATCAGAGGATAGATCCGACTAGGCATGGTCATTCTTTTAAGGGTTTGGGGACAGAGTATTGAGGTTCATTCTTCAGATGGGTTCTGATAGCGGTACCGGTCGTTGGCCCTTGGTGAGATGTGACCCCTCCGTTCCTTTTGAGTTACGATCTGGATCGATTAGGGTATATGACATGAGTAATCAACAATCAATTATGGTCGAAAACTTGTCCCCATCGCGATGAGATGATCAGAGATGAGGGTGTTTTATCGATCCGACATTCGATGAGCGATTGTCATGTTGATATTCTGCATGAGTGGTCTGCCGGGGTGACACACCACTTGGGTTCCGATTTCTGGAGATAAAGAGTTGATACTGCAATGGAAAGGGGGTCCGTCCTTTTTGGGTTCGGAGTTCCTGTCAGCTTTCAGGTGTCTTGGGGGGGGGGGAGATTGTTGTATGATATGAGATTTTTTGGTAGTGCTTCTCAGGTTATTGGTTTCGATCTATGTGTTGTTACGAAGCGATTTCGGGGGCGAAATCTAATTCAAGTGGGGGAGAATTGTAACACACCGAATTCTGGATGTGCAACTTAAGAGTTATAATGCATATTGTAGGACCTACTCGACGATTTGGTTGGTCCCGGCTCATCGTGTAGGAGCTGAGCTGGCTGCACGAGTTATGAAGCCTACTCGTCGAGTCGAAGGGCTGGACTCGACGAGTTGAGTCTGTGTTGAGAAAACCCTAATTTTAGGGCTTGAACCCTATTTAAATGACCTTAAGCCCTCATTTCCGCCTCCCTGATCATTTAGAGACACTGAGAGAAACCCTAGACGAGCTGTAGTCGTTGTGAGAGAGAGAGAGAGAAAGGCTAAAGATCTTGTGTTCAAGTACATTTTTAGAAGAAGAGTGAAGAGCATCAAGCCTTGGAACGAAAAGAGGTTTGTGGATCAAGTGTTTCTCTGTGCTAGCTTCAGTTTGGAGGTAAAAAGATACCATCTTGGGCCATCTCTCGGGATAGATCTCTCCCTAGGGAGTTTTAGGGCTTATTTCCATCCATCTTTTGGATTTTGAGTTGTTGAGCTGATAGTGGAAGTTGAGACTCCATATCTGAGCTATATGAGTCCCTATGAGCCTAAAGATCCAAGCTTTATCAAGCTTTGGGCAAGTCTCCATGCACGAAAACCTTTATGGAGCTTGTTTTGGTATTTTGAGCCCTATATGCCATGCATGAACGTAAAGCTTGCAGCTTTACATGATGATTCAACCTTAGGAGGCTAGATCCAGAGTAGGAGACCTTATTTCTGTCCAAAACTGTCTGAATGAGGAATTGCACTGAAGGGACTCGACGAGTTGGTGAGCCGACTCGACGAGTCGTTTAGGGTTTACCCTGATGGGCTGGACGCGTTACAGACTCGGCGAGATTATGAGACAACTCCACAAGTTGATAGGGTTTTACCCGTCTTTGGATTCAGAGTGGACTCGACGAGTTGATGAGACAACTCAACGAGTAGGTAGTGTTTTCCTGGTCTTTTGGACGTTGCATGGACCCGACGAGTTGGCTAGCAACTCGGCGAGTAGACTCAGGTTTTCGCGATTTACTGAGTTCTGAGGCACTCGACGAGTCTATGAGTTGTACTCGGCAAGTTGAGTCAACATGGACTGTTGACTTGAGTGTTGACTTCAGTTGACTATTAGGGTTGGCCAAGACATGGATTATGGAGACCATGGAGGGGTAAAATGTTCTTTCACCCTTTCCAAGAGTTAGAGAAGGAGTTAACCTAACTTTTCTAGAGATTGATAATATAATGTGTTAATTAGAGATGATTATGATATGTAGGCGGAGTTTATGTCGTTCGAGGGGTATGAGGCTTCCTATCTTACTTTCGAGGTGAGTCTTCTCACTATACTTACCTGAGTGGTAATACTGTGTGACCGGAGTGTCTTATTTGAGTTATCGACCGGAGGGTCTTGTATCGAGTTATGTGATATCATGCATTATGTCTTTGTGATTTATGCTATATATTATTCTGTGCTTTATTGATTTAGGACCGGAGGGTCCACCCCGAGTTGTGGGACCGGAGGGTCTTCACTGAGACACATGGACCAGAGGGTCTTTATCGAGATATAGCCATGAGAGACTAATGATATGTGTGCGGTATTTTGGGGAACTCACTAAGCTTTGTTCTTACAGTGTTGTGTGATATGTGTTTCAGGTACTTGTCGGGATCGCAGGAAAGCGCCGGCTTGATTGTACACACCAGTTGGAATTATGTTTTTGAGGATTCTGGGATATTATCAAACATTTGTTGACTTGTGTTTTGACAACTTATACATTTGTAGTTTTTGAGAAATGTGATATTAAGTTTTATGTGATTTTAAAAATGAAAATTTTGGTTGAAAATTTATGGTGTTACAAGTTGGTATCCGATCCTTGGTTGGAGGGATTCGGATGTACTCTCGGGTATGTCTGAACTCAAACTGAGGATTTGAGAAAGTTTTTCTAAAAGAAATGATTTTTCTATAAACAAGTAAGAGCTTTCAAGAGATAACGAGACGGAGTAGTGTGTACAATAAGCCAGAGCCCGAATGGTGATTTCCTAGAATACAATTAGTTGTTTATATTATGAGATGCTTATGAGATATTAGAGCTGCATGCTAGAGGATAGGCTAGGTATTTCAGGGAATTAGAGCTAGACTTTCCTGATTCATGATGATTTAGCCTAGGGGATGCTATTGATTAATATTATCTGCTATTTGTTCTATGTATGTGCTGAGTAGGAGTACTTAGCAGAAATCTTTTAGAGAGAGCTATGAGTAGCGGAGTAATCTAGGAGAGATACCTAGATGTGCATTTGAGGAATTTGAGAGAAACCCTAGACGAGCTGTAGTCGTTGTGAGAGAGAGAAAGGCTAAATATCTAGTGTTCAAGTGCATTTTTGGAAGAAGAGTGAAGAGCATCAAGCCTTGGAACGAGAAGGGGCTTGTGGATCAAGTGTTTCTCTGTGTTAGCTTCAGTTTGGAGGTAAAAAAGATACCATCTTGGGCATCTCTTGTGATAGATCTCTTCCTAGGGAGTTTTAGGGCTTATTTCCATCCATCTTTTGGATTTTGAGTTGTTGAGCTGATAATGGAGGTTGAGACTCCATATCTGAGCTATATGAGTCCCTATGAGCCTAAAGATCCAAGCTTTATCAAGCTTTGGGCAAGTCTCCATGCATGAAAACCTTTATGGAGCTTGTTTTGGTATTTTGAGCCCTATATGCCATGCATGAACGTAAAGCTTGCAGCTTTACGTGATGATTCAGCCTTAGGAGGCTAGATCCAGAGTATGAGACCTTATTTCTATCCAAAGTTGTATGAATTAGGAATTGGACTGAAGGGACTCAACGAGTTGGTGAACCAACTCGACGAGTCGGTTAGGGTTTACCCCGATGGGTTGGATGCGTTACAGACTCGGAGAGTTGATGAGAAAACTCGACGAGTTGAGAGGATTTTACCTGTCTTTGGATTCATAGTGGACTCGACGAGTTGATGAGACAACTCGACGAGTAGGTAGGGTTTTCCTAGTCTTTTGGACGCTGCATGGACCCGACGAGTTGGCTAGCAACTCGGCGAGTAGACTCAGGTTTTTGCGATTTACTGAGTTCTTAGGGACTTGACGAGTCCATGATCTGTATTCGGCGAGTTGAGTCAACATGGATTGTCGACTCAAGTGTTGACTTTTGTTGACTATTAGGGTTGGTCAAGACATGGATTATGGAGACCATGGAGGGGTAAAATGGTCTTTCACCCTTTCCAAGAGTTAGAAAAGGAGTTAACCTAACTTTTTTAGAGATTTAGAATAGAATGTGTTAATTAGAGATGATTATGATATGTAGGGGAAGTCTAGATCGTTCGAGGGGTACGAGGCTTCCTTGCTTACTTTCGAGGTGAGTCTTCTAACTATACTTACCTAAGTGGTAATACTGTGTGACCAGAGGGTCTTATCTGAGTTATCGACCGGAGGGTCTTGTATGCTTATACCGAGTCATGTGATATCATGCATTATGTCTTTGTGATTTATGCTGTATATTATTCTGTGCTTTATTGATTTAGGACCGGAGGGTCCACCCCGAGTTGTGGGATCGGAGGATCTTCACTGAGACACATTGACCGAAGGGTCTTTATCGAGATATAGCCATGAGAGACTAATGATATGTGTGCGGTATTTTGGGGAGCTCACTAGGATTCGTGCTTACAGTGTTGTGTGATATGTGTTTCAAGTACTTCTCCGGATCGCGGGAAGGCGCTGGCTTGATTGTACACACCAGTTGGAGTTATGTTTTTGAGGATTCTGGGATATTATCAAACATTTGTTGACTTGTGTTTTGACAACTTATACATTTGTAGTTTTTTGAGAAATGTGATATTGGTTTTATGTGATTTTAAAAATGAAAAATTTGGTTGAAAATCAGATGAATAAGGGCCAAATTCTTCTCAAAAGCTAAAAGACACAACAATGGAGGCTAAGGGTCGAGATTTAGGGTTTAGGAGGTTTGGAGGCTGGTAAAGAGGACAGTCCTAGGGACTTAAGGACTTTATATAGGGTGCAACACCCTAAAATTAGGGTTTCTTAATCTCCACGTACGCTAAGCGTAATCCTCGTATGCCCAACGTACGAGGCCTCGTAGCCGCGATCACTTCCCTCCTTAGTACGCTAAGCGTACCATGTGGTACGCATGTGGTATGCCTCGCGTACTACTCCAAGGACCAATTTTCAATAAAATAAATATAAAGAGGCTAAAAGAACATACCAAAAATCCAAGCGTTACAAATCCATTTGCTCTTGCACATACGTGAAACAGAAGAAGGCGACGCCTTTCTAACCACTGAATATAAGGCATCCCCTTAAACCCTCCATCGATCATCAATCCTTAATAATCTCTTCAATCGCCTCTAAAACCCTTACTGTCATTGCCGACGTCAAGAAAATCGATGACATCCTCAAGGGCATCTCCAATGTCAACAACGTTGTTACCCTCACTCAAGAAGACAACAATATATATCTCTTCCCCTATCCAACATTAAACAACCCGTTTGATTTAGTTAATTTATGTAATCTGCACTACAATTTTCGATCTTTTAGCCGTACCATCCCTGACCCAAAAGTTCTCTGCTCATCTGCTTTGCTTACCTATAAGTGTTTTTTTGTTTGATTGCATTATCTAATTGTATTCCTTTCTTCTTTTTTGAACATTTGTCACTTCGCCTTTCTTCTCAATTTTGGTTTAAGTATAAAGGTAGATATCAAAGTTGTATACTCTAACGAGCCCTAGTTAAACCTAGGACATCAATTTGTTTTTTAAAATTTTGAATTTTGTATGCTTCCATAGATTTTGTGGGCTTTGTGTATGTGTGTGTGTTTGTTTTATCGAGTTAACTGAATCTGATTGTTTCTTCATCACACTCCATTATTGTTGTAATATTTTCTCCTGTGTTCTTATACATTTATTTTTCTTAGAAATTTACCCTAATGGCAGACGATTACTATTCTTTTTATTTTCATTATCTGTGTTGAAGTTTATGTTTAGATTTTTATATATTGATCTGTATGTTTCTTGTTACTGGATTAGAGGAAAGGGGGCCAAAGTGTGAAAGGAGTCCAAGCTCACATGGCGCACTGAGTATAGCGACTAGCGTTTGAAATTTTTAAACAAGGATGTTCACAGGAAGTTAGTAAATTAGGTGTTAATTGATTCTCATTCTTGTCCATTAATTTTTTTTAAAGTTAGAGATCATACATGGATACTGAATGCCAATAAACTGTTAAAAGCAATTATCATTCATATAAGCCGATACAAAAGCAACTAGAATCATTCTATCAGAATGAATTATTCTACTAAAGTCATTCTATCATACATAAAGTTGATTATGTTTTTCTTTATGGGTTTTAGCTTTGAAAAGGTTGCCACTGATGTGGAAACGAAAGCCATGTTAATGAAATGTTGGAAACCAAACCAGGTCAATCAAATGTTGGAAACCAATTCTATCATTCATATCGGATGGGAAATACATAATGTCAACATGTGAGAAGTAGAAACAATATTCTAAAATGGATTAGCAACATATTCTGTCAGAATGGATTAGCAACAATATTCTATCAGAATGTATAAGTGTTTTATTTAGATTTCAATGTTTTTATTATTTTTCTTAACCATTCTCGATTTTATTCTTTAAGAAAAAATATAATTGTTAACCATTATTAGTCGTATTCATTCAGAATAAATGTAATTTATGTTCACAATTGTATTATTTAAGAATGAATGTAATTACTGATTCTAGTACTCTTCATAACATGATAATAAAATATTTTTTTCAAGATAACCATAAACCCATTATGTTGGAATGTCCGAATTAATAGAATTATTAAAAAAAACAGATTTTTAAAGTTAAGCGAATTAAGTATTCAATAAAATTCGCAGTATTCCTTTTTTAAATTTATGTTATTTACTAAAATAGACTTTTCAATTATATTTAATTCAATAATATTTATTAATTATTTTCTTAAAATAACTAAAATAATTGGTCTACAATAAATCTTATATCTATAAAATAAATAGTTAAAACATAATAATCTCTCTCTCTCTCTCTAAGTATATTTTTATGCATTTTTATGATTTTAGGGTTTCTTGTTTTCCATATAACTTAAACCTATATATATATATATATATATATATATATATATATATATATATATATATATATATATATATATATATAATCTTCAAAATTATATGGTCTAATAATATTAATATTAGACAAAATTACAAAAATGGTCCCTATGGTTTGCCAAAAGTCACAAAGTCAGTCCCTATTAATTTTTTTTGATGTAAATGGTCCTTGTGGTTTGAAAAACTTGCACGGATGACCTTTTTTACTAACGCCGTTAGTATTCAGCCGTTAGAGACTGAATTCGTAAGGGCATTTTTGTCTTTTCAAATATAAAGGGACCGAATTCGTGACACTTGGTAAACCATAGGGACCATTTTTGTAATTCGTCTAAAAATAATTTAAATGAGTGGAGGAGGATTCGAACTTGAGACCTCCTCCCCTAATCCCAAATCAACCTAAGCCTTATACCACTAAGCTGCATCCAAACTTGGTTTATAGTTTCGAAAAATAAATTATATTACGTAAAATTGCAAAAAAAAAAAAAAAGGATAAATAATAAAATAAATTACAATTTTTTTTACATAATTTTTTTAAATAAAACAAATTGTACTTTTACGTATCGAAGAAAAAATATATTTTTACAATTAGTTTATATGTTTTTTTACGTTTTTATTTTACGTAAAATAAATTTTTTTATGTATTTAAAAAATACGTTTTTGTACAATACGTTATTATGTTGTTATAATCTTATAGTATACTTTTACGTTATGTTAACGTCTTTAATTGGTTTAAAGCAAAACTACAAGTACTTTTTTTACGTAAAAAATATTAAGAACATGAAAACATAACGTAAAAAAAATACTTGAATATTCGCTTTAAATCAACTAAAGATGTTAAGATAACGTAAAAGTATATTTTATGATTTTAACGACGTAATAACGTATTATATGAAAAGGTATTTTTTAAATACATAAAAAACATACTTCACGTAAAAGTACAATTTGTTTTATTAAAAAAATTATGTAAAAAAAATTGTAATTTATTTTGTTATCTATCCTTTTTTGCGATTTTACATAATTTAATTTATTTTTCGGAACTCTAAACCAAGTTTGGATGCAGCTTAGTGGTATAACGCTTAGGTTGGTTTGGGATTAGGGGAGGAGGTCCCAAGTTCGAATCATCCCCCACTCATTTAAATTATTTTAAGATGAATTACAAAAATGGTCCCTATGGTTTACCAAGTGTCACGAATTCAGTCCCTTTATACTTGAAAAGACGAAAATGCCCTTACGAATTCAGTCCCTAGCGGCTGAATACTTAGTAAAAAGGGCCATCCGTGCAAGTTTTTCAAACCACAAGGACCATTTACATCAAAAAAAATTAATAGGGACTGACTTTGTGACTTTTGGCAAACTACAGGGACCATTTTTATAATTTTGTCTTAATATTATAATGATTAAGCAGATTAAATAATATTTATATAATATAAAATTAGTAAAGATATATATTTAGTGAATAGGAGCGAATATCGATAGACCATATACTTTAATCAACTCTCGAATCTTATACTTTGACTACACTTATATATAAAAAATTAAATCAAAGAAGAAAAAAAAATGATAGTACACGTTTCAAAACTCAGACTGTTAAATAATCAAGTCGACTCTTTATTCTAAAGTTCATTATGCAATAAGTTATTAAGAAAATGTATGGACGCAAGCTTACTAGTTACCAACATATTCATCAGATAATTTTGGGGTGATTCTATTTTTGTACTACTCCATTCGTTATTGTAAACCATTTAAACCTCAAATGTAAAATACAATAAACATTTAGGGATGAATATTTTGTAAAAGAAATATTACAAAATTACAAAATAAGCATATATCTAGTAATGGGGATGTAATAGGACGCACTTTTATGTTCATGGTAGGTATATATCCAAGCGTGAAGCCTCACTATAAATGAACGTACATAAGCTTGGAATCGGCAATCAAACCAGCTCAAAAGTTCTAGTCACATGGAGATCTTTTCTATCTTCCCTTCATGGCTTCTCCCAACAGTACTTGTCCTCTCCATGTTCTGGATCTTTCTCCATACTCTTAAATCTAATAGGTCGTCGATGGTTGCCCCTAAGCTTCCACCAAACCCTCCAAAGCTTCCATTTATTGGGAACATGCATCAACTACTAGGCCAAGCTCGTCATCTAGCCTTTTGGAAACTTTCCCAAGAATATGGCCCAGTTATGCTACTCAATATTGGTTCAAAACCTTGCCTAATAATCTCTTCTTCTGCCATGGCCAAACAAGTCCTTAAAGATCAAGATCACATACTTTGTTCCCGTCCAATAAACAAGACCACCAAGCAACTAACATACAACTATGTCGACGCTGCCTTCACGCCTCACAGCAATCACTGGAGGAAGATGCGCAAGGTTTTGGTATCTGAATTCCTGGGCCCCAAGAGAGCTAGACTGTCTAACCATGTGTTGTTAACAGAGGTGGAGATCATGCTTCGATCTGTATCATTACATCCATCAAACAATGCGATAAACTTAAACGACTTGTTTTTAGTTTAGTAAAGGCGGTGACTTTTAAGGTGGCGCTTGGCTTGAACTACAGAGAACAACCACTGAAAGCTCCTTCATTCGAAATGATACTTGATGAAGTCTTGGAATTAATGAATCCATCGTTCGGTGATTTTTTTCCATGGTTAGGTAAAATAATTGACCAAATTAGTGGAAGGAATCATAAGCTAGGAAAAGTTTGTCGCAATCTTGATGCCTACATCCAGTCGCACGTTGATGACCATCATCACAAGATTCATATTGGCCAAGTTGATGATGATGACAAGGATTTTCTTCATACCTTGCTTGAGTTGTCTTCGATAGAGAATGCTTCTGATGATGATCGGTTGACTAAAACAGAAATCAAATCTCTTATAGTGGTACATATATATCATATTTTTAATAATTTTATGTAGTGCAATAGTCTATATAACTAATGCGAAATAAGTTTTCAGGACATCTTTACTGGAGGAATTGATACAACCGTTGCAACGATGGTTTGGGCAATGTCCGAAATTATTAGAAATCCAAGAGTGATGCAAAAGTTGCAAAGCGAAATCCGAAATACCACTGGAAGGAAACAAAAACTAGATGAAATTGATGTCTCAAAAATGACCTACTTGAAGATGGTGGTGAAAGAGACATTAAGATTGCACCCTCCAGCCGCATTGTTGCTCCCACATGAAAGCTTAGGCCGTTGTCAAATTGGTGGTTATGACGTCCTTCCAAATACGATGGTTTTAATTAATGGGTGGGTAATAGGAAGAGATCCAAGCACATGGGGGGAGAATGCGGCTGAGTTCTACCCAGAAAGGTTTGAGAATGTTGAGGTGGATTTCAGAGGTGGAAATTATGATATGGTTCCCTTTGGAGCGGGAAGAAGAACCTGCCCAGCGGTGAAAACAGCTCCAGCGACTGTTGAGTTCACCATAGCAAACCTGTTGTATTGGTATGATTGGAAAATTCCTGGTGAAATGGAGCACGAAGACTTGGACATGGTGGAGGAGGGCTCCCTGGTTCTCCATAGGAAATTACCACTTTGCCTTATACCCACTAAACATAACTGGGAAGACTAGCATCACTTCCTTCTACAAACGTTGTTCCAATCAGAAATCTAGAACTCATATATTTTCTTGACACTTTTAATTCGACACTGATATAGTACATTACATGTAATTCGTGTACATGCTCACTGATGTAGTACACGTGGCTTTCTTGATCTAAATAAAAATTGATGTGCTAATGTGTAAATGTGAGATGTATTTCTTTTAGGCCAATTATTAGACTAACTTGAAACAGTTCGAAAGAATCAAAGAAACCTTTGAAACGTATTTCATATAAAGAACAGAAAACCAAATCATGATTTACGAACTAATAGACTCGATGTTTTAACCAACCACTAAGAACTTAAGCAGGAACAACAATCTGAAAGATTTTAGAAGAAACGAAGAGGCTACAAGAATAGACTCAAAATCTCTAATTAAGTTCGACAAGCTCTCTTACAATATGCGGTAAATGGCTAACCAACAAAAAAATGAGTAGAGATCATGGTACTCCGGACAGAGGACCAAATCAAGAACATAAAATAGTCAAAGAGATTTTTTTTACTAATTTCATGACTACTATGAAAGATTTGGTATATAAGGAGAATAAATTTGGCATGTATATATACAGAATTTTCGAAAAACTGAAATTGACATTAGAATCCTCAAAATAAGATCCTAAATAAAAGAATGAAATTCAAAAGATAATTAAACACATATTTTTTTCATTAAAAAAATAAAAATAAAAAAGGAATTTTACAAAAATTGGGAAAAACTAGAATTTGGAGGCTTAAATGGTGGAATTTGGGGATCAAACATTGGCTTAGCGGTTTGTTAAGAGCTTTGGTGTAACACCTGTTATAATTTTTATATCAGGTAAGAATGGACAGGAGTAAGTGGAAGAAAGTGATAGATTACTTAGAGACGATTTCGTAGATATGAAGATCGTTGAAAACGGAGTTTATATGAGAAAGTTATGGTTGTTCGAAGTTCCAAAGAAAGTATGTTAGTATCATGAGAAAGTCAACAAAAGTCAAAGTTAAATGGTTAATTGTGGCTCACCACGCCGCGGCACAATTTTCACAATGGCGCGGAGTGGAGTGAGTCAACGAGACAAGTGGCGATCATACGTAACACGTGGCAATAATTTCGACACGTGGCTTTCTCTCGAAAAAGAACGTGGTCGCGAAGCGATGACTTGGCTACCGCAACGCGGTTTCAAAATAGTATAAATACATGTTTTTTGTTTCAGTTGAGGAGTTTTGGCACATACGATCAGGGGATATGCCCGGGAGGTGTTTCCCGAGAATTATTACCGTAGAGTCGTATGAGGATACGGGGGTTGAATTACGGGGTTAGTTGAGGAATGTTTTATCTTGTTATTATGAAAATATGTTTATGTAATTTTTTGTAGATAGTTGTTAGACATGAATATGTGTTACATGAATCCGTTATATGTTGCTATTACGAACCCGGTGAACAGTTACATGTTTAATTTGATCAGTAAGGTTATATGTAACCTACTTTACCGAGATTGTCGACTTGACTAACTGTTAGGCGTGTCAAAGCTAACAAATAAAGGGGTAAAAATAACTCCTTAAACACTACTGCTTTGTACTAAAAATGTAATACAAGGTAAGTAGGGTCGATCCTCAGAGACACGAGATAAGTGTTTATACCCTTTTTACGTAAGGTATAAATGAGATCACAAAAGAGGGGGGGTTAGATACAATGATTCAAATAAAGGACTGAAGTAATAAATAGCAATTGATTAAGTAAAATAAATTCAAGATTTGTAAGTACTCCAACTCTATGCAAGACTAATTAGCAATGTGATTCAAAATATGAAGTGATATTTGTTTAATTCCATCTAAGTTGGTATTAGAAATGCTAATAAGCTCTAGCAATTCACATTCACCATTTTAATTAATTAAAATAAGCTCTTTAATTAATTCTAATCTAACTAACCTAATCTAAACAAGTTCTTAGAATAGGTGAAAGATTGCATTATGCCTTATGTGAATTTTACCAACAACATTCAATACTCCTCATAATCTTGGGAGTGTTAGAATGTGTGAATTTGATTTGTACTAGAATCATTGCAAGTAGTATGATTTAATACATGTTACTTGTTCTATTTTACGAAACAATTACGGATTTTGTATAATAGATAACATGAGTGATTTAACCCTAACTCAATTGGCCAAAAAGAACTATAATTGAAATCAAACCTTCAATTAAAACAAAATCAAATTCACTAGATAACATTTAAAACAAACACCAAGTCAAATGATTGAATTCACACACACAATTGTCAATACATGAAGTTGGAGACTTAAGTTTCTAGCCACTCATGACTAGAACAAGCATAAACCTAGAAATTGAAGTTAAAGTCTTACAAATTAAAATCCAAGTGAAATCCAAAAGTTTTCAAGCAACAATTGTCTTCAAAATGCTCCCAAAATCACCTCTTAGAACTCACAAAATCGACCCCCTTTTCTTCTTGAACCGGTTGCATCATTTTAGAAAGGAGAAAAACTGATTTAAACTGACGACCTCGTTTACACGGCCCGTATAAACTAACACTACCAACTTACACGGCCGTGTAAACACAAAAGTATATTGCTCAATTTGGCCAGGACTTCGAAGTCCACTGCTCATAAGTATGCGTTTACACGGCCCGTGTAAACACAAGGCTTGCATTTACACGGCCATGTAAATCTCTGTAAAGCTAAAATCTTCATTTTCTTCATAGCTTCCTCCTCGATGCTCCACAAGTCCCGAAACTTCATCCATATCTCTTATTCATCACCTCAACTAAGATCCTACCTCCAAAAGTCCCTGAAATATCAGGAAAGTGTGTGAATGGAATTGCATCATGAAAAATCCCGAAAAATATGCAACATGCATGAGTTTAAACCTAAATGCAATGCACTTTTATGGAGTAAAATTACAAAATGCATGCATGAAATGCATCTAACACTAACCGCTTACGGGATTAAGTCGTTAGATGATTTTATTCGAAAACTTGATTAGTTTGGCAACGAATGGTTATCGCTTTTAGTTAGTGATCAAGTAATTAATCGTTGTGGTTGATATAATGGTGAGTTTAGACAAGTTCTAATGAACTTGATATATTGTCCAAATAGGCCTGGACAAGTGATGGATTGGAAAGCGGTAAATAGCTTGAGTTCGGAATCATATTAGTCTTCACCAACTAATCGGGTGAGTAACCTCACTTCTCTTCTAGATATATATATTATCTAGATATGTATTTATTAATGTATTTCATTGATTACATGCTAAATATAGTAGTATGATTATTGTGAATTGCTATGTTTAGGTTTGGAACTTGTAAGGTTATTTACGGTTTAGAATCACGTTGAATATTATAGCAGGTTATTGCTATATGAAATAGTTAATGAGCTTATGTGTATTATATGTAAGCTAGATTATTAGAATTAACTAATCATGATAGTCTGACTGATTGTAATAGCATGAATGAATGTTACTGGTATTCTTAGTGTTGTAAATACCATTTATAGGAATGAAATATTTTTGGTATGACTAGTGTTGTAACTGCCTAAATGAGGATTGACTATTATCGATATGCTTAGCGTTGTAAATGTCATTATTTGAGGACTCAATACTATTGGTATGCTTAGTGTTGTAAATTCCATAGTATAAGGATTTACTATTATCGGTGTGCAAAGTAATGTAAATGCCATTGTATAAGGATTGGTTATTATCGGTATGCTTGGTGTTGTAAATGCCATTTTATGAGGACTGTTATTATTGGTATGCTTAGTACTGTAAAATACCACTATATGATTGAATATGTATTTTGATGGCCTTTGTGATTATGACACAACTTTATTGAGATTGGAGGATTATTTATAAATACAAGTTAATGGAGGGCTTAGTGTCTGTAACACCATGCTTGTAGATTAATATTGGATAATGCAAGTCAATAGTGAACTTAGTGTTTTTAACACTATACTTGTATGTTGTTAGGAAATATGAACTGGAATTAGGTAGTTTAAAACTTCTAGAGTAGCATAAGCGTGATAATGATTAGAGTTATTGTTTACATGATGGTAGTCTTGGTGGCAATAATATCATCATTGGTGGAATTTAAAGTTAATGGCAACCTTACTGACAGTAATGTTATACTTATGTGTTATTATTTTGGTTTATAATAGTAGCATTGGTAACTATAATATCATCATTGGTGGATAATGCAAATCAATGGTGGATTTAGTGTCTAATGCTATATTTGCAAATGAATCTGACATGTTGATAGTTTATGTGGCTTTGCCACTAATGGTATATTAGTCAAATGAGAAGGTAGTTAATGTAATTGTGACTTTACTAAGGAAATGTTAATAGGAATTGTTAGCAGACTGCTTAGCTGTAACTCTATTATAGATAATGAATAGTTTGAGTAATAGCTTAAACAACTGTAACCTTAAATATTATAAAATTGAGGCGGTGATATTGGGAATGAGTATGTATAGAAAGGTTTGATGGTTTACAAGTTAATAGCATACTTAGTGTTTGTAACGTTGCACTTGTATGTGGTTATCAAATATGGTTATTGTCTGGGTGATGGTAATACCATCATTGGAGAAATGCAAGTCAATGGTGGACTCGGTATCTATAACACTATACTTGAATGGTTGATACTGAAGAGAGATGACAGTCTTGGTGACTATAATAACATTACTGGAAGAATTAGTAGTCATTGTAGTATTAATTACTATCGAGGAAAAGTTATAGGAATGGATAGTAGCTAACGTGATTGTATATCTACTATGGATAATGAATGCCATACTTGGTGTCAGTAATGCCTTATGTATATGTTGAATGATTGAAAGACACATTATAATTGTACGGTCGAGATTGTAATAATATATTTAGTTTTTTAACTAACTCATATCTTGATGTATGGGTTACTCACAAAGCTCGTTGTAGCTTTCCATTTTGTTGTATATGTGTTTGATGTTCAAGTAAACTTTGTAGCATGAAGTGGAGTTAGTAGCGCCCGACTTGGATTCTTACACAAGGTTAATTTGTAATTATTCATATTTTATAAATGATTTTTTTGTGTGTAATTTGTATTAAAATTTTGGGAGTTATGTTTGCCCTGACAAAAGCTTTCTAACAATGTACCACACTTCTTTTGGGCCCTTTTATCCTTCTTTGATTATATCTATATACGCCTTCTGCTAGGTACTCAACGTGTCCTACGTCAACTCTCTCTTTTATACCATCTCACATAGATTCTTTCACTTGAAACCTAAAGCGTCAACACATTTACACATTTAGTCCCATTGTTTTCGACGTTTATTCTTTTAGTCATCAACCTAAATCCATATCTCAAACCCACAACTTACTTGTCCCCACTTTGATACTTAGTACAGGGACAAATTATCTCACAAATTCAACACTACAAGTGCAACTTAAAATATCAAGTTAGAAATCTAATAGACATGACAATAATGTAATTCAATCATTATCAAAGTTAAGGTTGAACTGAAAGATTATTATTTTCAATATCCTCCTTCTAACTTAAATATAAAATGGAACAAATAACTTTAGTTTTCCTAAAATAGTTGTGTACAAATTTATTTAGAGATTTAGTGAAAATGTCTTACTCATGTTCCATAGAAATTGTGCTTAACACCTTTACAATACTATCTTACACTTTTTGTCTAGCAAGATGCACATCAATTTTAATGTGTTTTTGCTTTCAAACTGAAATATTATCACACAATATATCAACATGAAATTAAAAATTTATCTTCAAATCCATTATCAACTTAATAACCCACAAAACTTCACACGTAACATAAGCTAGAGCATGATACACGTAACACTATGGCATATTTTTAGGTACGTAAAACCTAAAAATTAATGAGGGGTAATAAAAATCACTATTACTTTGTGCTAAAGGGTAGTACACAGTAAGTAGATTCGAATACAAAAGGACATGTCCTAAAGTCTATGCCTTTTGTGTATGCCATAACCACTAGTCTTGACGACATTTAAAGGGTGATTTTCAATTAATAAAAATAAAAAAAATAAAAATCAATTTTCAAGAAGTAAAATAACATAAAATAACTTATTAAAAGTTCAAAAATATGAGATAAATTTAATTCGGTGGTGACTTTTCTAATCAATTAATTGTTCCTCTATTTATTTGACATGCAACCTGTCTAAGCTCGTACTGAAAAATGCTATTAAAAGTTCTAACAACTTTCTTTCACTGAATTCTCTAATAAAAAAAACTCTTTGAATATAACCTAATTTACTATCTTAATCACGTAAGCTCTTAATTAAATTAGAAAAATTATATTAAGATTAATGTTAAATTCTAAGAAAACCTCAATATTTCTCAGCAACTCGGAAGTATATAATCCCATCACGTAACAAATCTTGTGTTTGTTACTTTCACTAGTTAATCAAAACAATTACGAATTTTTAAAATCAAATACTGAGTTAAGAACATAATTGACTTACCAAACAAAATTAGAAATAAAAAACCAACCTAATGACTAACTACAAGAAAATTTTAGTATTTGTGAAACTGGAATCTTGGGTTTTTGGCCAGAGATTGATAAAAATGAATCTAACACAGTAAAAATAAATTCTAAATTGCAAATCTTACTAAAGTGAACAAGCGAGCCCAATTAGAATCTTTAGATCTTCTTAACTTTCAAGCAAGGTAAGAAATTCACCAAGAGCTCGCGATTAATGGGTTAACTTCATATGGGGTAGAGGGGCTATATTTATAGGAGAATGCAACATCATATAAGCATTTGGGGACTAACATGATTGCGTAAATGATTGCATGGTCATATAAATTCTTAAAATGTGTCATGTTCCGATTTAATGAATTATGATGCCATTTTCAGAATCTGGGAGACTTACACAATCGTTTAAATCTTAACACAATCATGTAATCATGTTTAGGGCTACTTGTGATATTATAAACGACGTGGATCATTTGTGTGGCACTTACATGATTGTGTAAATACCTATACGATCGTTTAACTTCATCGAGGTTTTACCATCATGAAATAATTATCCAAAATGTATTCAGGAGGGTTACATGGCCATGTAATGGTGTTACACAATCTTGTAATCACTTTTTCATGTGTTTGGACTTCAAATCTATAATTGCAATTGCTTTCATCCAGCACCCAACTTCTATTACGAATTCCTAGCTCTAACTTTACTCCAATGTATCCTTAAATGCATCCTCAAGTCCTTACGCTCTCGTCCCAGTCAAACGTGAGTAGTATGGGTCATTCTCTGAATTACACAAGTTATCCATAATTTATCGAAATGCATATGTAAATATCAGTAATATAAAGCGATAAAAATGTGCTAAAAGGATACATAGATAATACATATAACAAACTCCTCCAAATGTAAAACTTCCTAGTCCTCGTGTATGGAAGGATTTGATATTGGAATCAAGATGGGCGGATGTAAATGGCTCGAAAAGAGTTAACACAAAATTAACATACACTTATGCTAACTTAAATGATACTATGCCAACAATCAAATTCATGAAAATGCAATGCAAAATAAAAAAGAATTATAAATCAATTTTTTTTTCTTTTCACGATCAGACTTTAGAATAAGGAAACTCCAATGGAATCATGGACTTGGCTGTCATTGTCAATACCACTAGTATAGTTCCAGAACCCAAGGTAAAAAAGATGTGTTATAGTGTGAACCGTTAAACCAACCATAAAACTAAATAAACTTTATACATTAATTAACTTTGTTCACAAAATATCATATTTTAGAATTTTATTTCATTTCAACTTCACCACATGTCTCAAACTTGACCATCCTTAAAGACTCTGACAAGGCAAACCAGCTTTAGTAGAAACAACGAGCTCACCCAAAGGGGCCAACTCCTATGCTTTCATTGTTTTGAAAGTATCATATACCGCAACACATAGGTTGTTCATGTGTCCTGAATGTGAACTTCTCGATGGCACACAACTTGATTGGAACTTGACTTTGTTTTTTGCCTTTAGCTTTAATTTCTTCTATTATGTTTGTTTTGAGTATTTGTTGAGGATTTCTTCGTTTATATATCTTTTGTTTCTCCAACAAATCCATTGCAAATATATAAACATCAAAACAAATGATTAGAAATAAAACAATCAAATAATCTGAAGTTTTTAATATAAGTATATAGGAAATTTGTAAAACTTACCCAAGTTTGGCATTGACAAAATCTAATGAAGATGGTGATAACACTCGTACGAGAATTTCAATGAGTATTTACTATGGAAGAGACCATATAGTAGCCATTATTGCGTCTATAGTATTTTTAGGTTTTAAGGGGATATTATATGATGAAGACGATGAAGAAATGTGGAAGAAGAAGATAGGTTTTCTCGAGTAAGAGAAACATTGTACCCTTGGAAAAGATTAACATTGATTTACTACCATGATTATAGAGTGACAATTGGCGACAACATGTAAGTGGTGGGAAAGACCTAAAAGCTATCACGACTGTTAGGATCGAATTATGTGGTAATATGTCGAAGTTTGTTTTATCCTTCGTATGTTTTGTAAAGTTTATTTACTGAGGTGTATTTCGTATGAAGCTTAATTGTCAATGCCTTAGTATTTTTTGTATGCTTTCACTGTTCCTATAAATATGGAACTTTACTAGAGTTAGATAAGAGTCTTTTACAGAACCTTTCTATTTTTCTCTGTAAAAGTTGAAAGCATAAATGAGTAGAAACCAGATCTAATTTACATCGTTTGTTCAATCTGCATTTGTTTTACTCTGATTTTGATTAATACTTGATTCCACGATTCTTCAATTGGTATCAGAGCAGGAATCATGATCTGAGATCTAATTTTCATTCTGTTTCAAAAGGTTTTTGAATCAAAATTCTGATTCAAAAAGTTCCGCATCTTTTGACGTGAAAAAGCTTTCTAGATCTTGAGTTGTGATTCGATTCTGCAACAGATCTGTTGAATCGAGTATTCTACTTTGTTTTTCTGTTCAATTCAGCAATTTGCTCTCAAATTCTCTTTGATTCTCATAAATTCTCAAAAATTTTCTTCCGTACATCAATGGCGAACTTCAATCTCAACTCGATTACTTCATACTCTCATCTGCTAGGATCTTCAACTAAGATTCCTATGCTCATTCCTGAATACTATGATCAGTGGTCTGATCGTATGCAGGATTACTTGAATGGAATCGATGAAGAGATATGGTCTTGCATCTCAAGGAATGTTACTCCTCCAACGAACCTTCAACCAATTGGATCTTCATCCAGTACTACGAGTGTGGAAAATCAAAATGATCGTATGAAGAAACTTGAAAAACGATGCATAAGGGAGTTGCGTGGTGCATTGCCTCCAGTGGTGTATAACTATGTCAGAAGTTGTACAACTGCAAAGGAAATCTGGAATAATCTCAAAGAAAAGTTGCAGGGCAGCGAGAAGATGAAAATCAATTCAGTTAAGCAATGTTTGATTGAATTGAAGGATTTCAAGCAAAAAGATGGTGAAACGATTGAAAGTTACTATGATAGGCTGAATGAGCTGATATACAAATGCCATCGTTATGGAATCACGAGGTCTGCCATGGAATTCAATCTCACCTTTATTATGGGACTCCGTAAAGAATGGAGAAGTGTTAGCATGATGGTGAAAAATCAACAGAGTTTCGACACATCTTCTTTGAATGATTTGTACAATCAACTGAAAACTCACAAAAGTGAAGTGAATGAAATGGCAGAAGAGTCGAAGCTTAGTCTGGGAGGTCCATTAGCACTTGTCTCAAAAGTGACTGAAAAGGAAACTGTCGAAAAAGATGATTCTGATGATGAAGAGGGGTTTATAATGAATTCGGATGATGAGGCAATTGCTTTTTACTCTAACAATCGAGTCAAAATTTTTTTCAAGAAACCGTTTAATTCGAAGGTGAAGCAAAGTGAAGGAAAAGGAAGTTTCGTGAACAAATGTGCAGGAGAAGAGAAGAAGAAGTATGAGAAGAATGATGCGAAGGGTGCTGAGGAAAAGAAAGAGAAGAAATTGAAAGGAGATTCTGGTATGGATTGTCATTATTGCAATGGAGCCAATCATTTAGCAAATGATTGCATGCTTCAAAAGAAAGATTTGAAGAAGAATAGAGTGAAGGATGAGGCATATTATGTGGAGAGATTGGAAGAGGTACGTACAAAGGCGAAAAATCTTTCTTTGGTGGCTCAAGGTGAACAGGAGAATGATGGCACATATCAAATCTGGTCTTCGGGCTCGGATGATGAGGAAATGCGTAATCCTACGCATGGAGCTATGTATGCGAAGCTGGAAGAAGATTCAGACGAAGAGGTCAAGGGTCGTTGCTTTGTGTCAAAATCTGCTGATAAGTCTCAAATGACAACAAAGGTACGTAACATTCTTCAATCTTTCAATATTCCTTTGAGTGCATATGGTTCTGAAATTGTTGCTTTTGATGATACTGTTGCTTATTTCGATAATTTGGTTGTTTCTGCTAGCAATGAAGCTAAGAAATTAAGCAATCAGTTGTTAGAGACACAGAAGAAGTTAGATTCGAAAGTGGTCAAGATAGAATGTTTAGAATTGCAAATAACAAACATAATGTGTGATCGTGATTCGTTATCTAATGATGTAAAACTTTTGTGATATTAGCAAGGAACAACATAGGAAATTATTACCTTTTCTAGCATACGAAAGAGCGAAAGTAGATAATATTTCGTATGATTGTGAGAAAAATATTGTTGAGTTTGACAAAATTCCTGATGATAGATATGCTTATGGAATTGTCAAAATTGATGAATGTCTTGATACAAATGAATTGGTTAACATTGTGAATGATACTTTGACAAAGTCAGAACAAATCAAAATGTTGAAAAAGACTGAGAATTCGACGTCTGATTCTCAATCTAATTTTGCCGATATTGAAGATAATTCTGACAATATTAGCGAAATTAGTGATATTGAGGATGTTGATTGTTCTCAGTTGTTTGTCATTAATGTTGCATCAAAATCTAAAGGAAAAGAAAAACTTAAGGATTTGGAAGTTAAGATTGACACTGACAAACCTTCAACTTCAAAAGATTGTGATTCTGAATTTGTGGATATCCGAGATAGTCAAACGGATAGCAGTAATGATGATAATGATGATGACGAATTGGACAAAAAGGTCTCTTCAAACAAAGATTCGATAGAAAAAGAAATTCCCCGTGTTGTTGTTGATCAAGTATTTGGGGACACTGAAAAGTTCGAAAAAGTGTTGTCTGAAAAAGGAGCCCATTCTTTGGAAACAAATCAAGTGGTGTATCCTAATTTCAAGTGTACTTATGATGTTGTCTTTCCAAATCAAGTGTTTGTTACAACTGGAAATGTTGAGAACATTACACCAGAATTCAACAAAATGGTCGAAGATGACAACAAGAAGACAATGAATGAAGGATTTTTTTCAAATCAAAGTACAGTCGAAAATACCTTAACAAAGAATTCGTATGTTTTTCAAAGACAAAAACCACAACGCAAATGGGTTGAAAAATCAAAAATTGTGAAAGAAGTTACAAAAGAAGTTGTTGTGGAAAAAGAAACTATTGTCAAATTAAATTACAAAGAATTTAAAGAACAAATTGACAAGTTTTCAAAAGAAAATGCAATTTCAAAAAGACAAGTTCGAAAGAAGATTTTTTGGCAAACCATGGACCTTCAAAAACAACAAAATGGGTTGAATTTGAAAACAACTGAAAATAAAAAGACTAAATCTGTTGAAAATAAGTCTTCTCATTCAGAAATTCATTCAGATCCAAAGCAAAATCCCGCTCAAACAAATAAATCTAAAACTGAATTTCAACCGAAAACAAATTTTTCGAAAGTTTCAAACTCATCATTTTCAAGAGATAACAAAAATACTTCAAAGACTGTTCAAAATCAACCATCACAACAACAATTTTCTTCTAATCAATAAACAAGGTTTTCTCAAAAACAAAAATTTCCAAATCGATTTTCTCAAAATCAAAGTGTTGGCAACAATGATGTAAGTCGATACGCTATGGCATTTCGACCTAAATCAAATGTTGATTTCTTTCCACAAAAACCGAATTTTCCAAATCCTACAGGCAAACAAAACTTAAAAGTTTCGTACACAAAAGGGTTGTCTCGTGACAAAAACATCGATCATTGGCTTGAAGGAAAAGGTCGAAAATATCAATCAAGGAAATATTCTCAACAACAAATTCACGAAGCCTATGAGAGTTATGTGAATTCTTCGTCAACTGCAAGCTCATCTTCAAAAAATTCGAATGTTTAGGTAAAAACTTGGCAATCGGTTTCGAAAGAAAAGTTTGATCATACTCAATCTAAAAAGACGAAGGCATGTGTCAGTGACAATCCCAAACTAACAAAAACTTATTTTTCTATTTCTTTAAATAATGATGTGGACTTAATTGATAGTCTCAAAACTAAAGTTTGTGATTGGGTTAAAAGTTCTTCATTTCATTTTGTTTTTAAAACTAATTTCCAAGGACCCAAACAGCCTTGGGTACCTAAATTCTTTCATTGATCGCAGGTACTATGTGACGAGCAATATGATGATAAATGGTATATTGATAGTGGTTGCTCACGTCACATGACTGGTTGAAAGGAAAACCTGAGAGATTTTCGCAGCTTGGAGAATGCAGGAGTTGTGAAGTTTGGCAATAATCACAAATGTCAAGTGAAAGGCTATGGTAAAGTCACGAATGGAAAATTCACTGTTAATCGCATTGCTTATGTCGAAGGTCTTCAACATAACTTGATAAGTGTGTCCCAACTTGTGGTGGGCACTGGCAATCAAGTGGTGTTTAACGAAGAAGGCAGCATCATTTCAAATGTTGAAACTAACGAAGTCTTGCTCAATGTAATGCTCGTGTTTCTAGGCTAGGCATTAATATTGATGTGATAGTCTAGGTTAACCTTTGTAACTCATTTTGAAGAAATGAAAAAGGAATTATGTGAATATTATGTGTTTTATGTGTTTTATGCTTAATTACTAGGAGTTAATTAATTAAGAATAAAAATGAGCGTCAAAAATAAATATTAGATAAAGCCGATATCTATTAAGAAAGTTGTAGTGGTCGTGACAAGGATTACGGATATATAAAGAATACCAAAATCCGAGTTATAACGAAGAAGTTATGACCTGTCGAAGTTTCACGACAAAACCGGCACGGTGCCGAATGTCGTAAAAAGTGAGTTTTTGATAAACTACTTTTTAGCCTTAGTGATCTAAACGAAAGTCGTAGTGTTCGTTAAACCGAGAGTATGTATAAAAAGAACGCCCAAATCTGACTTCGTATGAGGAAGTTATGATTTTTCGAAGTTTCAGCTTAGCAGTAGACAGCTAAAAACTCGAATTTTAGATCGATTGATTTTTTGCCGACACGACCTAAACGAGAATCGAAGGTCTCGTCAATAGTAGCACAACGGTAAAAAGACAGACGAAAACGGACGTCGGATGAAGAAGTTATGAATTTTTATCGGATTTCCTTTCCCGGTCTGTTAAAAATAATAATATAAAAATTAAATCAAAATTAGCCGACGAAGTCTAAACAAAAGTTGTAGAGCATAATTTTACCTACGCGTGCATATAAAGAACGTCAAAAACAGAGCTCGTATGCGAAAGTTATGAATTTTAGAAGTTTTCGCACAGAAATCGAGAAAAATTGCCAAAACCGAGAAATTTCGCAAGGTGGACTTCGGCCACCTCACCTTCGCTCAAATTGTGCCACGTGTCCGAAATTGTTGTGTCATCAGAAGCGTGTCCGAACCGGAGAGCCATCCGAAGTGGTCCATTAAGAATCCGACGTGTGTCCTTGTTTGCGTGTCCGACCTTCGCACCAGGCGCCACGAACCCCCTCCTCGGTCTAGACCTCGGTCCAATCAGGAGCCTCCAGCGAGACCCTCGCATGCGCAACCCACGTGCGAGCCATCTGCGCGCCTTCGCTTTGCTGTTGCCGCGTGTCCTCGCTGCTAACTCACCATCCGAAGCCTCCCCCTATAAATAGAAGGCTGCGAGCCTTCTCGGGTAATTTTAAGAAATTGCCATCTTTCACCCGTTTTTCAATATTTTTACCATTTTGACATCCCCCAAAGCCCCGATATCAATTATAACACCCGGAACACGCCCCGAAGTGCTCGAACACCCGGAAAATTTATCTTTTCGGTTTCGAAGCCCGACCCTTGCAGAGCCCGGTTTCTCAATAAAACTCACGGTTTTATTATAAACGATCGTTTTAGGGAACGAAGTGCTGCCCCATTATCATCAAATCATGTGAGTGTGTAGTCACTTTCATCTTACACCTAGATATGAAGTATTTTCTATAAAATACGTGCTATGTGTAATTATATTAAGTGTTTATTTGAGGTGAGTGTTGAACAGATGTTTTATACAAGTTTTAAACTGTATATGTATTTTATCTACAAATATGTTGGGTAGAACATGGGTAGACGAAATGGTCGATGTGTGTTAAAATGGTGAGAGGCCTCGATGTTGTTGTTGTTGTTGTTGTAGTCGTCTAGCGGAGTATAGATGACGACCACAGATCTTTCTAGACAGTCCAGTGGCACACTAGCAGGTTCGCAACTTGTAGGTGTTGATGAACTAAATGTTCATTGGCGTACTCCATCCCCCTCATGGTTGCCTTTAGGACATGTATGGCTGAGGAGACCCCTTAGCAGTAGTGTCCATCCCGATGATATTCCTTAGGCTAGGTCCCTTGTGATAGGTGTTTCGGGACGTAAAGTGAGGACAACGGGAATGGGTAATCAGGGTTATTGTTGATTGGTGAACTTAATAAGTTTATTATTATTGTGGGTCGAAAACCCTATATGCTCACCAGGCTCCCAAGCCTGACCCACTCAGCTTTTCATGTTACAGGTAGTGGACCCTGAGCATAGTCGGAGGACGATGAGAGATTTTTGATTATAGGCCAGTAGTTGTAAATAACTGTTGTAAGGCTTATAATGTCTTGTTTATGCTTTTGATCTGTATCGGAACATGACATCCCGAGGTTTTGATATGAAATAAAACTATACATTTCTTAAAGAAAGGTTTTGATAAACTTTTATCATGTTTTGTTTTGGGGACCAATTCCGCAACATCTTTTAAAAAGATTTCTCTGATTTTATTTTAAAAAGCATAAATTTAATCGGTCTTTTCTGGCCGAGAAATTAGGGGATGTCACAGTTGGTATCAGAGCATTAGTTTAAGCGAACTAAGAAATTGTAGGATTTCTAGACTTAAACTTAGAATGCTAAGTGATGATTGTGAGATGAGTGTCTACCATATTTTAAACACGAGCACTAGTTTATTTAGGAAAGATGCCTAAAATGCTTTTATGTGCTAAATGCTATATGTTTGACATATATGCGATTATTTGTTCGGATCTATGGTCTGTTGCCGACCGGATCTGGAAACCTTATGTGTGTAGGATTCTAAGCGTATGATTACGAGATTAGAACTAACATGTAAACGTTTCGGAGTAATAAGGGAATTGAAATATCTATCAAGGATAAAGACCTAAATTCGCCTTATTCGGTATATAGATTATAATGGCAAGAACTCGAAGTGGAGCGGGAAATGCAAACAGAAACCAACAACCTCAACCTCAAGTGGTGGAACATGTGCCTATAGTAGGAGCTGCACCCGAACCCATCACCATGGCTGGAGTACGAACTATGATTCAGACCATGATGGCTGAACAAATGGAGGATTTGAGACAAATGTTGCTGAACAACAGGGATGAATCTTCAGTTCCTGTTGAACAACGTGAATTGAATGACGATCGATCTGAAGAAGGAAACAACAGTAGATCGGTTGGTCATAGTGAACCGCTTGTGGTTGGGAGAAATAACCACGAGGATAGAGTGGAGAGAAATGGGTGCAAGTATAAGGACTTTATGACTTGCAAGCCATCGACCTTCACTGGAAAACAAGATCCTGTCGGAGTAATGGATTGGATCTCGTAAATGGAATTGGCTTTCATGACTTGTGGTTGCCAAGGCAAGTTACAAACCACATTTGCAGTGCATCAATTCAGGGGTAGTGCTGCTCGTTGGCGGAACACTCTGGGGAAAACCCTAAGCCCTAATGAGCCGCTGCAACTGACTTGGGCAGAGTTCTTGGTGCACTTCAAGCGCAAGTACTGCTCGGCCCAAAACGTGCTTGAGTTAGAAAATCAATTTCTAACATTGAAGAAGGGGAGTATGACCGTTGATGAATATACAAATAACTTCACAGACAAAATGGAGTTTGCTTTGCGTATTGTCCCAGATGAGCTGGAAAAAATTGACAGGTACGCAAAGGGACTTCCATGGGAGTATGCGGTGCCAGTACGTCAGGCACTTACTGTCGCACCCCCAAACCAGAATGGCGGAAACATTCGGGGGCAGAGGACTTTAGGTAAGTATCACAACATATGCAATATATTAATCAAAGTACAAAAAACCATTGCATTAATAAGTATAAGTTTTACATAAGTGTTTAAACATTACATATTCAAACACTAAAGTAGGTACAGTAGAAGACAAGAGTCACGGTACGGTACTAGGTAGTCTTCTCAAAAGCTTCGGGAGTGTTCCTGTCTACTGGATTCCCGAGAATACAAGTTATTTGGAAAGAGTAGATCAGCATTTAAGCTGGTGAGTTCATAAGTATTTTAGTTTTGTTAAGTATACCCTAAGTTCTTTGAATAAGTTCACCGGTTTCTCCAGGAAATCCTATATTTTCCTGAGGTGGTTAACTGATAACCTCAATAGTTTCCCTCTGTAATTACTTAGTTTATACTTATTATATATAACCCAATATCGAATGGACAGTCAAATGGGTGTATCTGCCCTAAGCCCACAACCAAACAAGGAACAGGAAGTAAGGCGGAAGTCACACATTTCACTGTCAATCAGATATTACTTATGTATAACTATGACGTAGCAACTAAGGAATTATAGAATTAACCACTAAAGGTCCTTTATGTTATACTAGTTTACTGAAAGTAACTGACTAGATTCCCATTTGTAAAAGTGGTTTAATCCCATAAACCGTTCTCTTTGTATTAATGTTTTGTATTTGTATTCCTTTATGAAAACTTGTAACTGAGAGTGTGCCTGGCTCCACCAGCTGTTATTGAAAACTGTATTGAACCATTGTATTTTGTATTCCTTAAACTGGTACTTTGAAGGTGTACTTTAGTTTAGTTGTTTATACACTAACGTATTGTTAATATCTTTTTAATGAGTTATTATAACCATACTATGACGGATGGCCTGAAACAAACGCTTTGTGGGCGTTTAAACTGGTGATAACAATTGCCACTCATCGGCTTATAAGCTTGACTATAGCTAGCAGCCTGAGTGCGGGGTTGTCAATACCGATATAGATCTACACACACTTGTTTCGATCCCCGGTTGGAGATTCTGGTTATAATGTCAGGACTTTTCCTATGTTGTCTAAAATGAATTAAACAACCTTAATTGAATGTCTCATAAAGAGCATATAAACGTTACATGTATATTAGTTTTGAAAACCCAATCATTCTGGAATAAATGATTGACAGTATGTTCTTGAATCAAAACCCAATCATTCTGAAATAATGATTGACAGTATGTTCTTGAATCAAAACCCAATCATTCTGAAATAATGATTAACAGTATGTTCTTGAATTAGAATTTCTAACATGTATTTGATAAGTGTAAACCCTAGATTTGTTCTGTATCAAAACCCTTGTTTCTTGTAAGACTGTGTATTCTAGTATACGTGAATCATGAATTATTGTTCTATGTATAAATTATACCTATTATAATTTATATGTACTTTCTGAATGTGTATTTTACCATGTTTGCATGTAATCCCTTGCTCAACATGTTACAAAGGTAGTTAAACTGATGAAATAACTATTATATTTATATACATATACAATTTTATATATAAGTAAAACTTAAACGACACTCGGACAAATAACCGGTACTATAAGCCCACATCCAAACAAGGAAAAGGACCCGGAGTGAGTTATCAGTCCTAAGCCTTTTAAATCTTAGTTATATACATACATACATATATATATATATATATATATATATATATATATATATATATATATATATATATATATATATATATATATATATATATATATATACAAACATGAATTTTGGGGAAAAATATAAGATGACAAAAGAGTTTAATGTTTTCAGTATTTTTAATGATTTAATGTTGTTTTATCATGATTTGAAATCATGATTTTATAACACAAAGCTCTTGTGTTATGCTTGTATTCCCCCCCCCCCCCCTCTTAAAACAGTAGAAATTATGAAAATACAGGGGTATGTACTCATTTTGATAAGTGGTGATTTGGGCAGCGTTTCGTTTCCCGTAAAGAGTTTATTTGACGAGAAACCGGCTCAAACCGGGCAGAGTTTCGGCAGGAGAGAGGATAACTTCTCGAGAATTCCAGGGCTCCGGGGCTTGCTTCGGGCTTTAGACACGATACTGGGGCCTTGGGGGTCGTGAGAAAGTTTACGGGGGCGAAATGTGAAAAAGGGGAAATTTTGGGGTGAAAAACTCCTCAAATGCGAGAACGCTCGCACCCTTTATATAGGGGTGCGAGGGTTCGGCCGAAGGGTGACTCATCAGCAACGTGGCAGTGAAGGAAAGGAGACGCGTGTCTCGGTTCGGACAGGTGGCGAGGGCTCGGACAGGCGGTTCGTTGCTGGCAGCTTCGGATTGGACCAGGCTTCGGATCAATAAGAGTAGGGCACGAGGGTCCGAGGAGCATCCGAGGAGGGTGTGCGGTGTGTCTCCTGCGAGGCTGTCCGAAGTTTAGTGGACCACGGACTTGGTCCAATCAGAAGACGACACGCGAAGCTCGGTCCTATCAGGAGGTGCCACGTGGAGGCCTCGCATGCAAGGTATGACGTGTCCGAGGTGACTCGGCGAAATTTCCCGGTTTTCCACATTTTCTTGATTTTTGTGCCAAAAACTTGCGAAAATCATAACTTTCGTATACGAGCTCCGTTTTTGACGTTCTTTATATGCACGCGTAGGTAAAATCATACTCTACGACTTTCGTTTAGACTTCGTCGGCTGATTTTGAATTTATTTTTAATATTATTATTTTTAACAGACCGGGACAGGAAATCCGTTAAAAATTCATAACTTCTTCATCCGACGTCCGTTTTCGTCTGTCTTTTTACCGTTGTGCTACTTTTGACGAGACCTTCGATTCTCGTTTAAGTTGCGTCGGCTAAATATCGATCGATTTATATTTCGAATTTTTAGCTGTCTACTGTTAAACCGAAACTTCGAAAAATCATAACTTCCTCATACAAAGTCAGATTTTTATGTTCTTTTTATGAACGTTCTCGGTTTAACATATTCTACAACTTTCATTTAGATTGTTAAGGCTAAAAAGCCTTTTTTTTAAATTCACTTTTAAACTGAGTAGTGTTTTGCCGGTTTTATCGCGGATTTTCGATTGGTCATAACTTCTTCGTTATAACTCGGATTTCAGTGTTCTTTATGTTTTTGGAAACCTTGTTACAAAATCTAACACTTTGTTCATCCCAATTATAATTATTGATCAATTTATTTTTGACCAAAATTTGATTGGTGTCACTTTATCCCCCCGTCAGAGGAAATTTCGTCCAGAAATTAAGTCTAAAGTGATACCTATGGATTAGGTCTAATCTTTCCTTTCCCAAGTGAATTCAGGTCCCTGGTTTGTAATCCAGCGAACCTTCACTAACGGGATGAGACTTAGCGTGGTTCTTTAGATTTCCCTATCCATGGTTTTTATTGGTTCTTCTACAGAGTGTAGACTTTTATTTAACTTGATTTCATTGAGTGAAATAACAAGTGTTTTATCGGATAGACACCTCTTTAGATTAGATATGTGAAAGATGGGATGAATGTTATTAAGTTTTTAGTGGTAGTTTAAGTTTAAAAGTACAAGACCGATTCTAGTAAGAACCTCAAATGGTCCTATGTACTTTGATTTTTGTATTTCACGCTTTCTCAAACGCATCTTGTCCTTCCTGAGTGAGACCTTCATATGACAAGGTCATCAATCCTGGAATTGCAAGGGTTTTCTTTTATCGAAGTCGTAGCTTCTCTGATTAACTCTGGAAGCTTTATGGCGCTTCCTGATTCGTATTTTGTTTTTGGTAGTTTCTCGGATGAATTCCAAATCAACGAGGGTGTTGTGTGGAAATTGGATCTCTAGCTAGTTGCGTATTACCTAATTTAGTCCAGTGCAGATAGGATCTGCACTTATGACTACAGAAGGTTCTGAATGGAGCAACTTGAATGCTAGCGTGTTAAAGGACTCGACTAATTGGTAAATGGGTATCCCATTCTTTACCATAGTCGATCCCATAGAATCATGTCTACTCTGGTTCCTAGAGATTTTTGAGTGACGGCCTGAACTGGGAGATGATTCTATTATCTCAGTGGAGATAACAGACATTGGAATATCGTGCACTCACACGTTCTAGTTATCTTCTCTACTTGCCACACTTTCAGGTTTCAAGGCTTCCTGTTGAGCCTCCTTACTTTGTGTGGAAAGATTTGAAAGGGTTATCATAGTTAATGATTGGCTCTATGACCTGTGTACTCTTTCTAACTTAGGGTGTCAGCTACTATATTGGCTTTGTCAAGATGATAACGAATTTCGAATTCGTAGTCATTTAGTAGCTCGACCCATCGTCGTGGTCTCATGTTGAATTCCACCTGGTAGAATACATGATGCAGGCTTTTGCTCCGAAGTTCATGATCAGACTCATACTTGGCTCATCCACCAATACCTTGTGTATACAAGTCGTATATAATTTAGATTTCACAAAACGTTCGGATGGGTGACTCTGCCCCAGGTCCACAACCAAACAAGGAACAGGAGATAGGGTGGAATCACACATCCTTAATCTTGTTAAGTCTAACTTATATACCACTCTCGAGTATACACTTAGCAGCGATAGATTAACTTAATGAGTTCTTAGTCTCTATTCTTGAACTTGACCTATGGTTCGATGATTTTCCTATGAGATCTATTGAGGTACTTCGGTAGTTACTGACTTCTATGACTACTTTGGTGCTTTTCGTTTGAAGTTTCCTGTCTACTGAGTAGGCTAGAATGGCGTGGTATCCTTCGCGTGGGTACTTCTGAAGTTTTGAAATGAGAGAAAACCTAAGGGTTTTGTGTTATGGATTGGAAGAATTTCATCTTACGGCTGATTAAGGAAAAAGTATTCTTATACAGCATAAGAATTTTCACATGGTAAGGGCCAGGCCAAACCATGTCGAATGAGGATGTCAGAATTTTCTCGATGAAATAGATATTAAGTTGTTCTGGGATGAATGATTACTAGGATGATATCCTATGTACCTAAGTTTTTAGCGCTTCTGGTTTTATTCTGTTATTATCACTACGAACCCCTTTTTGATTCGAAATTGGCGGGTACTACCAATACGAGGGTTCTGATAATTTGAAATTATGAACTTTCATGAAACGATCCTTACTAGGTCTCTTTATAATTGCTTGGTGTATACAAGTCATGTATAATTAAGATTCGTAAGACCTTTCACTGAGCAACCCTGCCCTAAATCCACAACCAAACAAGGAATATAAAATGAGGCGGGATTACTCACTCTAAGTCTACAAATCTGAATTATAAATGACCCCTATGTATATTCCAAGTCATCATAGCTTACCTGTTAGGGTTTCAAATTTTATATAATTATTGTGATTTAATTTGAACGGAAGAGTAATCATAATTATAGCTAGTTATCGGGGTTTGGAAGCGTACCAAAATATAGCAGTGTTCTTTGATGCTTCTCCATGTATTGGGGTCAAATTCCTCCTGCTCCCCCGTCGTTCTTCTCTGTTGGACAATCCCTCTTGTAATGTCCTATTTCACCACAAAGGTGACATATGGGAATGGTTCCAACATTGGTAGTTGAAGTGATGAACTCAACTGGAGTTCTACAGAAGCGGGCGATATGCCTCTTCAAGTTGCGTCTATTGCAATGCAGCTTTCGGCAAACTCCATGATGATGGTAGTTGCACTTGCTGCAGTGTGGGAGGTTTCCTAAATACGGCTTAGTCGGTGCTAGAATAACAGGGCTGATGGGGGTATTGACTACCCCAGTTCGTTGCCCTCTGTTAGGTTCTTGAGTTGAAAAACTCCCTTTCTTGTTCTTGAACTTTCGTTTAAGGATATTAGGCTTAAGGTTCAAGGTGTTCTTACAAGTAGGTGCTCGTTGCTGTACTTGGCCATCACCATGATCGGGGTTACCGATAGCATTACTACTAACATTTGTATTGTTAGCATTAAGGTGTGCCATGACAGCTGTTACAGCTACTGTGACCGCAGCTTGAAACGTGGCCACATCTATCTGAAGGATTGGTGTTTCGCTGGTGGGTTGGTTACATTTCCTTGAAGGCATGATTCTGTTACATGATAAGAAAATGAGCTCATGAGCGACGATAGTTGTCTCTAGATGTATTCTAACCATTTGTATTTATGTATAAATCTTTCGTTTCGTTATATTGTTCTTAATGACTCAACCTGCATCCCTATGATGCAGTCCTGGTAAGGAACATAAATAAGTTTCTAGAATGGTTATGAACCGAGTATCATCCGAACTAAGTTACCTTCGTTTGGTGGATATCGTTTCCCAATTTTCGAAAATATTCGAAAATAATTCATAACAGTGTCTACATAAAATAGACTTATGAATTTGGGAAGTAATCACTATCAATTAAGATTTCGTGATCTGATTTATTGTTATTAGCCGTGACAGGAAAAGAGGATAAGCTCCAAACCTAATGTGAGTAGTGAAATCACTAACTCACTAGGTTGAACCGATTTACTAGTTATTACTTAGATGAAATGGTGCTCAAACTCTTCACATGAATCATGTGTGGTTTTCCTTTGTTCTCCGTTTTATTCTGGGTGGTAATGATTTGTTCTCTCCTGGTATCTATAGGGTGTCCTTCTCCTCTGTAGGTATATTGAATTCCCGGGCTATCTTACTTCCGATTCGAACACTGATCCCCATTACTTCGAAATGAAGATTTTGAATCTCGGAAGTTCATGCGAATCTCTCATTGGTGTCCTTAATAGGGTAAGGGCACTAGATGATTTCTATAGTTTATGTACTTCTCATCCGTTTCTTTTTCGAAATTCTCCTAATAAAATTCTGTTGGATCCTCCTTGACTCTTCTATTGATTGCTGAAGTAACTATGTTTATCTAACGGGTTTATACGAGAATGGGAATGTCTAAAGAATCTATGAGAAAATTTAAATTTTTACGAAGGTGATCCTTCCTGGTCCTCCTATAATCACATGGTGTGTACCGATTATATATAATCCAGATCAAATAGACCTTTGAATAGGTAATCCTACTCTAAAACCACATCCAAACAAGGAAAAGGAAGTAGAGTGAAAATCACATATTCTGAGTCTATAAAATCTCGACTATATATAACCTTAACGTGTCCACTTAGTAATTATAGACTTATCAGAAAATATCTTTTTAACATTTCCTCAAAGGTATGTAACATACCTCCATGTTATTTTAGTTATGAGTTTGATTCTTGGACTTCTGGATATAAGAACTTGACAAGTCTTCAGTTTTCTTGTTATAGCATCCTAAAATACCCCCATAGTATTTTAGTCTTTGGTTCAAGAATTCTTCTAGTGCTTAGGTAAGTTTTAGACCAGTTGCAAAACTACAATCACTCCCCTAAAAACATGTTGGTCATATCTCGGATGAATATAGTTGATCAGGCTATATTGATCCTAGATATGATTACGTCACTGTCTAGGTTTATCTGCAATGTCCAACATCCAAATACTTTTGTTTTGTTCTTCTTGTGATACTTATTCTAGTATATATACTCTGCATGTACTTATACTTTTATAAAATATTGTTATATTTTTAAAGTATAACTCTTGGTCAGAGTGTTTTTATCCCAATGGGTTTATAGTTGTATATCTTTTATGACTGATATACTGAGTTCACTATAAACACTGCTCTAATACCAATCTGTCGCACCCCCAAACCAGAATGGCGGAAACATTCGGGGGCAGAGGACTTTAGGTAAGTATCACAACACATGCAATATAGTAATCAAAGTACAAACAACCATTGAATTAATAAGTATAAGTTTTACATAAGTGTTTAAACATTACATATTCATACACTAAAGTAGGTACAGTAGAAGACAAGAGTCGCGGTACGGTACTAGGTAGTCTTCTGAAAAGCTTCGGGAGTGTACCTGTCTACTGGATTCCTGAGAATACAAGTTATTTGGAAAGAGTAGATCAGCATTTAAGCTGGTGAGTTCATAAGTATTTTAGTTCTGTTAAGTATACCCTAAGTTCTTTGAATAAGTTCACCGGTTTCTCCAGGAAATCCTATATTTCCTGAGGTGGTTAACTGATAGCCTCAATAGTTTCCCTCTGTAATTAGTTAGTTTATACTGATTATATATAACCCAATATCGAATGGACAGTTAAATGGGTGTATCTGCCCTAAGCCCACAACCAAACAAGGAACAGGAAGTAAAGCGGAAGTCACACATTTTACTGTCAATCGGATATTACTTATGTATAACTATGACGTAGCAACTAAGGAATTATAGAATTAACCACTAAAGGTCCTTTATGTTATACTAGTTTACTGAAAGTAACTGACTAGATTCCCATTTGTAAAAGTGGTTTAATCCCATAAACCGTTCTCTTTGTATTAATGTTTTGTATTTGTATTCCTTTATGAAAACTTGTAACTGAGAGTGTGCCTGGCTCCACCAGCTGTTATTGAAAACTGTATTGAACCATTGTATTTTGTATTCCTTAAACTGGTACTTTGAAGGTGTACTTTAGTTTAGTTGTTTATACACTAACGTATTGTTAATATCTTTTTAATGAGTTATTATAACCATACTATGACGGATGGCCTAAAACAAACACTTTGTGGGCGTTTAAACTGGTGATAACAATTGCCACTCATCGGCTTATAAGCTTGACTGTAGCTAGCAACCTGAGTGCGGGGTTGTCAATCCCGATATAGATCTATACACACTTGTTTCGATCCCCGGCTGGAGATTCTGGTTATAATGTCAGGACTTTTCCTATGTTGTCTAAAATGAATTAAACAACCTGAATTGAATGTCTCATAAAAAGCATATAAACGTTACATGTATATTAGTTTTGAAAACCCAATCATTCTGAAATAAATGATTCACAGTATGTTCTTGAATCAAAACCCAATCATTCTGAAATAATGATTGACAGTATGTTCTTGAATCAAAACCCAATCATTCTGAAATAATGATTGACAGTATGTTCTTGAATTAGAATTTCTAACATGTATTTGATAAGTGCAAACCCTGGATTTGTTCTGTATCAAAACCCTTGTTTCTTCTAAGACTGTGTATTCTAGTATACTTGAATCATGAATTATTGTTCTTTGTATAAATTATACCTATTATAATTTATATGTACTTTCTGAATGTGTATTTAACCATGTATGCATGTAATCCCTTGCTCAACATGTTACAAAGGTAGTTAAACTGATGAAATAACTATTATATTTATATACATATACAATTTTATATATAAGTAAAACTTAAACGACACTCGGACAAATAACCGGAACTATAAGCCCACATCCAAACAAGGAAAAGGACCCGGAGTAGGTTATCAGTCCTAAGCCTTTTAAATCTTAGTTATATACATATATATATATATATATATATATATATATATATATATATATATATATATATATATATATACAAACATGAATTTTGGGGAAAAATATAAGATGATAAAAGAGTTTAATGTTTTGAGTATTTTTAATGATTTAATGTTGTTTTATCATGATTTGAAATCATGATTTTATAACACAAAGTTCTTGTGTTATGCTTGTATTCCCCCCCCCCCCCCTTTAAAACAGTAGAAATTATGAAAATACGGGGGTATGTACTCACTTTGATAAGTGGTGATTCGGGCAGCGTTTCGTTTCCCGTAAAGAGTTTATTTGACGAAAACCGGCTCAAACCGGGCAGAGTTTCGGCAGGAGAGAGGATAACTTCTCGAGAATTCCAGGGCTCCGGGGATTGCTTCGGGCTTTAGACACGATACCGGGGCCTTGGGGGTCGTGAGAAAGTTTACGGGGGCGAAATGTGAAAAAGGGGAAATTTTGGGGTGAAAAACTCCTCAAATGCGAGAACGCTCGCACCCTTTATATAGGGGTGCGAGGATTCGGCCGAAGGGTGACTCATCAGCAACGTGGCAGCGAAGGAAAGGAGACGAGTGTCTCGGTTCGGACAGGTGGCGAGGGCTCGGACAGGCGGTTCGCTGCTGGCAGCTTCGGATTGGACCAGGCTTCGGACCAATAAGAGTGGGGCACGAGGGTCCGAGGAGCATCCGAGGAGGGTGTGCGGTGTGTCTCCTGCGAGGATGTCCGAAGCTTAGTGGACCACGGACTTGGTCCAGTCAGAAGATGACACGTGAAGCTCGGTCCTATCAGGAGGTGCCACGTGGAGGCCTCGCATGCGAGGGATGACGTGTCCGGGGTGACTCAGCGAAATTTCCCGGTTTTCCACATTTTCTTGATTTTTGTGCCAAAAACTTGCGAAAATCATAACTTTCGCATACGAGCTCCGTTTTTGACGTTGTTTATATGCACACGTAGGTAAAATCATACTCTACGACTTTCGTTTAGACTTTGTCGGCTGATTTTGACTTTATTTTTAATATTTTTATTTTTAACAGACCGGGACAGGAAATCCGTTAAAAATTCATAACTTCTTCATCCGACGTCCGTTTTCGTCTGTCTTTTTACCGTTGTGCTACTTTTGACGAGACCTTTGATTCTCGTTTAAGTTGCGTCGGCTAAATATCGATCGATTTATATTTCGAATTTTTAGTTGTCTACTGCTAAACCGAAACTTCGAAAAATCATAACTTCCTCATACGAAGTCAGATTTTTATGTTCTTTTTATGAACGTTCTCGGTTTAACATATTCTACAACTTTCATTCAGATTGTTAAGGCTAAAAAGCCTTTTTTTTGAAAATTCACTTTTTACACTGAGTAGTGTTTTGCCGGTTTTATCGCGGATTTTCGATTGGTCATAACTTCTTCGTTATAACTCGGATTTCAGTGTTCTTTATGTTTTTGGAAACCTTGTTACAAATACGATTATTGATCAACTTATTTTTGACCAAAATTTGACTGGTGTTACACTTACTTTGGAGGCAGCTATCTGGGCTGCCAAGTCTGTTGAAGATATGATTAAGGGGAGAGCCGCCAACAAGGTTGAAGTTGGCGAAAAGAGAAAGTTTGAAGGAACTTCAGGTTCCAATAAAAAGAACAAGTTTTCGAAGACTGGTTCGAGAAAATTCGGAGGAAGAGCCGAAGCCAAGTGGTGTGACAAGTGCAAGAAGAAACATGCTGGGAAGTGCAGCGTGGAAGTCACTTGTTACAAGTGTGGAAAGCCAGGGCATTATGCCAATGAATGCACCTTCGATAAGAACGTTTGTTTTGGGTGCCATGAAGAAGGGCATATTTTGAGGGATTGCCCGAAGAAGAAGGATGCAGCAAAAGCCAATCTTCCACCAAAGCCGAAGGCGAGAGCCTTTCACATGACACTTGAAGCTGCGAAAGAAGAAGTCGATGTCGCTTTAGGTACCTTTCTCGTAAACGAATTGCCTGCCCAAAAAAATTTTTATTCTGGAGCCAATTACTCCTTTATTTCGCATGAATTTTGTAGAAAACTAGCTTTGCCTGTAGATAGACTAGTTAATGATATAATAGTCGAGATTGCTAGTGGCAAGTTTGTACCTGTTAGCCATCGTATGAAAAACATCCACATTGACTTGGATGGGAATAAGTTCCACGAGGAATTATTGCTTATCGAGTTAAATGGATTCGACATATTTTTAGGAATGGATTGGATTAGCGCCAATGATGCCGAAATATTGTGTAGGAAGAAGATAGTAAAAGTAAACCCGCCAGGGAAAGAGTCGTTTATGGTATATGGAGACAAACGCAGAGTAAACTCTGGAATCATTTCCCTAATGAAAGCCAGAAAGTGTTTGGCCAAGGGATGTACATCATATCTAGCGTTCGTGATCGATGCTAAGAAGGAAAAGAAGGAGGTGCAGAATATTCCGGTGGTGTGTGACTATCCGGAAGTCTTTCCCGAAGATCTTCCCGGATTGCCCCCTGATCGACAGGTAGAATTCCGTATCGACTTGTTACCAGGAACAACGCCGATAGAAAAAGCACCGTATCAATTAGCACCAATAGAGATGAAAGAACTTATGACACAACTTTCGGAGTTATTGGACAAAGGTTTCATTCGATCTAGTTCATCACCCTGGGGAGCCCCGGTGTTATTTGTAAAGAAGAAAGACGGGAGCATGAGAATGTGCATCGATTACAGAGAGCTGAATAAAGCAACAATAATGAACAAGTACTCGTTGCCGAGGATCGATGACCTGTTCGACCAGTTGCAAGGTTCGAGCGATTTCTCGAAGATCGATCTTAGCTCAGGATACCATCAACTAAAGGTGAGAGAGCAGTATATCGAAAAGTCTGCGTTCAGAACAAGATATGGACACTATGAATTTTTGGTTATTTCGTTCGGACTAACCAATGCCCCAGCAGCTTTCATGGATTTGATGAACAGGGTTTGTAAACCATACCTTGATAAATCTGTGATAGTATTCATAGACGATATCTTGATTTATTCGAAAAGCAAGCAGGAGCATGAAAAGCATCTGCGGGAAGTGCTAGAAATTCTGAAAAAGGAGAAGTTGTATGCAAAGTTCTCCAAATGTGAATTTTGGATTCAAGAAGTCCAATTTTTAGGTCATGTGGTTAACCAAGAAGGAATAATGGTTGACCCAGCAAAGATTGAAGCTGTAATGAAGTGGGAACAACCAAAACGTCCTACGGAGATTCGAAGCTTTTTAGGATTAGCCGGATATTATTGTCGATTTATCCAAGGCTTTTCTTCGATCGTTACTCCATTAACAGCTTTGACCCACAAAGGAGCTACTTATGCTTGGAATGAGAAGCATAAGTAAGCCTTTGAAAAGTTAAAGAAGAGATTGTGTGAAGCACCGATTCTTTCGTTAACTGAAGGAGTTGATGACTTCGCAGTTTATAGTGATGCCTCTGGAGTTGGGTTAGGTTGTGTTCTGACCCAAAGGGATAAAGTGATAGCGTATGCATCGAGGCAATTGAAAGAGCATGAAAAGAACTACCCCACTCATGATCTGGAGTTGGCAGCGGTAGTATTCGCCTTAAAGATATGGAGGCACTATCTTTATGGTACTAAATGCAAATTTTTTACTGATCATAAGAGTCTTCAATATCTCTTTAATCAGAAGGAATTGAACATGAGGCAACGGCGCTGGCTAGAATTACTCAAGGACTACGACTGTGAGATACTTTACCACCCTGGTAAAGAAAATGTTGTTGCTGATGCTCTCAGTCGGAAGGTAAGTCTTGAAAAGAAAAGGCCAAGAGCGTTGAGGATTGAAGTTGTCTCTACAATTGTGGAAAGTATACAGAAAGCTCAAGAGGAAGCTTCAGAGAGAAATAACCGAAAGGAGGAACGTTTGGGCAAAACGTTGGTGTTTGATACAAACGGTCAAGGACTGAAGGTATTCAAAGATAGGATTTGGGTGCCTAAGACGGGAGGAGTAAGAGATCTTCTGATGGAAGAAGCTCACAAAACCATGTACTCGATTTATCCCAGCAGTACGAAAATGTATAGGGATCTAGAACCCTATTACTGGTGGCCGACGATGAAGCTCGATGTTGCTAAGTATGTGGCCGAGTGTGTAACTTATGCTAGGGTTAAGGCACAACATCAAAAACCGTATGGGAGTTTAGAACCTTTGCCTGTACGCATGGGTAAATGGGAGGATATTACCATGGATTTTGTGACTAAACTGCCGAGAACAAGGAACGGTCACGACATGATTTGGGTGGTCGTTGATCGCTTCACTAAGAGTGCACATTTCATAGCAGCCAACGAGAAATGGTCTATGGATAAACTTGCGAATTCTTACGTGAAGGAAATTGTGAGGCTTCACGGTGTTCCATTAACGATTGTATCCGATCGTGACAGCCGTTTTACCTCAAGGTTTTGGAGGAGTCTACAAGAGGAATTGGGTACCAAGTTGTGTTTGAGTACAACTTACCATCCGCAAACTGATGGTCAGAGCGAACGAACAATTCAAACATTGGAGAATATGCTGAGAGCATGTACCCTAGAATTCCAAGGTAACTGGGATGAACACTTACCTCTAGTAGGAATTTCCTTTAATAATAGTTTCCACTCAAGCATCAAGATGGCACCTTATCACGCTTTGTGTGGGGAAAAGTGTCGAACGCCGTCATGTTGGCTGGAAGCTGCGGAAAAGCTGTTTATGGGACCTGAAATAGTCCATCAGACGGCTGAAAAGTTGAAAGTGATTAGAGAAATGATGTTGGCAGCTTTAAGATCGACAAAAGAGTTATGCTGACAAGAAAAGACAACCGATATCCTTCGAAGTTGGAGATTCGGTTTTACTTAAAGTCTCACCGTGGAAGGGACTTATAAGATTTGGTAAAAGGGGAAAATTGAGTCCAAGGTTTATTGGACCATTTAAAGTTCTTCAGTGGATCGGGAATCAAGCTTACAAGCTAGAATTACCGGAAGAACTGGAGGGTATTCATAACACCTTTCATGTGTGTTATTTGAGAAAATTCACGGGAGATGTGCCCGACATAATTCCCATTTCTGAATTAAGGTTGGATGAAAACAAGAGGTTGATTGAAGAACCTGAGGCAATCGTTGACCGTAAGACTAAGAAGTTGCGACGCAAGATGGTCGATTTAGTGCTTGTGCGTTGGAAACATACGAATGGGCCAAATCTCACCTGGGAAACGAAGAGTGACATGATGAGTCGCTACCCACAGTTGTTTGTTGATATGTGATTCCGGGGACGGAATCATCCTAAGGGGGAGAGAATTGTAATGCCCGTGTTTCTAGGCTAGGCATTAATATTGATGTGATAGTCTAGGTTAACCTTTGTAACTCATTTTGAGGAAATGAAAAAGGAATTATGTGAATATTATGTGTTTTATGTGTTTTATGTGTTTTATGCTTAATTACTAGGAGTTAATTAATTAAGAATAAAAATGAGCGTCGAAAATAAATATTAGATAAAGCCGATATCTATTAAGAAAGTTGTAGTGGTCGTGAAAAGGATTACGGATATATAAAGAATACCAAAATCCGATTTATAACGAAGAAGTTATGACCTGTTGAAGTTTCACGACAAAACAGGCACGGTGCCGAATGTCGTAAAAAGTGAGTTTTTGATAAACTACTTTTTAGCCTTAGTGATCTAAACGAAAGTCGTAGTGTTTGTTAAACCGAGAGTATGTATAAAAAGAACGCCCAAATCTGACTTGGTATGAGGAAGTTATGATTTTTCGAAGTTTCAGCTTAGCAGTAGACAACTAAAAACTCGAATTTTAGATCGAGTGATTTTTAGCCAACACGACCTAAACGAGAATCGAAGGTCTCGTCAATAGTAGCACAACGGTAAAAAGACAGACGAAAACGGACGTCGGATGAAGAAGTTATGAATTTTTAACGGATTTCCTGTCCCGGTCTGTTAAAAATAATAATATAAAAATTAAAGTCAAAATTAGCCGACGAAGTCTAAACGAAAGTTGTAGAGCGTAATTTTATCTACGCGTGCATATAAAGAACGTCAAAAACGGAACTCGTATGCGAAAGTTATGGATTTTAGAAGTTTTGGCACGAAAATCGAGAAAATTTGCCAAAACCGAGAAATTTCGCAAGGTGGACTTCGACCACCTCACCCTCGCTCAAATTGTGCCACGTGTCCAAAATTGCTGTGTCATCAGAAGCGTGTCCGAACCGGAGAGCCATCCGAAGTGGTCCACTAAGAATCCGACGCGTGTCCTTGTTCGCGTGTCCGACCTTCGCACTAGGCGCCACGAACCCCCTCCTCGGACTAGACCTCAGTCCAATCAGGAGCCTCCAGCGAGACCCTCGCATGCACAACCCACGTGTGAGCCATCTGCGCGCCTTCGCTCTGTTTTTGCCACGTGTCCTCGCTGCTGACTCACCATCCGAAACCTCCCCCTATAAATAGAAGGATGCGAGCCTTATCGGGTGATTTTAAGAAATTGCCATCTTTCACCCCTTTTTCAATATTTTTACCATTTTGACATCCCCCAAAGCCCCGATATCAATTATAACACCCGGAACACGCCTGAAGTGCTCGAAGACCCGGAAAATTTATCTTTTCGGTTTCGAAGCCCGACCCATGCAGAGCCCGGTTTCTCAATAAAACTCCCGGTTTTATTAGAAACGATCGTTTTAGGGAACGAAGTGCTGCCCGATTATCATCAAATCATGTGAGTGTGTAGTCACTTTCATCTTACACCTAGATATGAAGTATTTTCTATAAAATACGTGTTATGTGTAATTATATTAAGTGTTTATTTGAGGTGACTGTTGAACAGATGTTTTATAAAAGTTTTAAACTGTATATGTATTTTATCTACAAATATGTTGGGTAGAACATGGGTAGACGAAATAGTCGATGTGTGTTAAAATGGTGAGAGGCCTCTGTGTTGTTGTTGTTGTTGTTGTCGTCTAGCGGAGTATAGATGACGACCACGGACCTTTCTAGATAGTCCAGTGGCACACTAGCAGGTTCGCAACTTGTAGGTGTTGATGAACTAAATGTTCATTGGCGTACCCCATCCCCCTCATGGTTGCCTTTAGGACATGTATGGCTGAAGAGACCCCTTAGCAGTAGTGTCCATCCCGATGATATTCCTTAGGCTATTTCCCTTGTGATAGGTGTTTAGGGACGTAAAGTGAGGACAACGGGAATGGGTAATCAGGGTTATTGTTGATTGGTGAACTTAATAAGTTTATTATTATTGTGGGTTGAAAACCCTATATGCTCACCAGGCTCCCAAGCCTGACCCACTCATCTTTTTATGTTACAGGTAGTGGACCCCGAGCATAGTCGGAGGACGATGAGAGATTTTTGATTATAGACCAGTAGTTGTAAATAACTGTTGTAAGGCTTATAATGCCTTGTTTATGCTTTTGATCTGTATCGGAACATGACATCCCGAGGTTTTGATATGAAATAAAACTATACATTTCTTAAAGAAAGGTTTTGATAAACTTTTATCATGTTTTGTTTTGGGGACCAATTTTGCAACATCTTTTAAAAATATTTCACTGATTTTATTTTAAAAAGCATAAATTAAATCGGTTTTTTCTGGCCAAGAAATTAGGGGATGTCACACTCAAATCCAAACGTCATGGTGATATGTTTACTCTTGATATCAAACCAATCATCGGCAAACCCTCAGTGTGATTACTTTCGAAAGCTTCCTCTGACATCAGTTAGTTATGGCATCGACGTTTATCGCATTTAAACTTTCGAAAATTGAATAAATTTGTTGTTGATGATCTTGTTCGCGGTTTACCTGTACTAAAATTTGATAATGATACATTGTGTGCAGCTTGTGAACAAGGGAAATAGCACAGGAAAGGCCATCCAATGATCGAGTTGAAACTCTCAACAAGAAACGGTACATTTTGGTTATTGTTGATGATTTTTCACGATTTACTTGGGTATATTTTCTCCGGTTAAAATATGAGGTTGCTCAAACAATGATCGAGTTTATTAAGAAGATTGAGATGAGTCTGAAGAAAAATGTTCGAAAGATCAAAAGCGATAATGGATCTGAGTTTAAGAACAATGTGCTGGATTCGTACTTAACAGAAAAAGGAATTTCGCATAATTTCTCTTCGCCTTATACACCGCAGCAAAATGGTGTGGTTGAAAGACGAAATAGGTCACTTTGTGAAGCAGCAAGAACTATGTTGACATATGCGAATCTTCCTCAATATCTATGGGCTGAAGCAGTTTCGACAGCTTGTTTCACTCAAAATCGATCTTTTATTCATCGTCGATTCAATATCACTCCGTGTGAAATTATCAATAATCGAAAACCTAATGTCAAATTCTTTCATGTTTTTGGCTGCAGATGTTTTATAATGAATCTCAAAGATAACCTTTCAAAATTTCAAGCTAAAGCTGACGAAGGCATATTTTTGGGATATTCGCACAATTCGGTTGCATACAGAGTATTAAATAAGCGAACAAGAAAAATCGAAGAAACTTTCAATCTTACTTTCGATGATTATTATGTCAAACAAGTTGAAAAGTAATTTGAACAAAAACCAATTATTAATGAATCATCTGATGAAACTGAAGAATCAAATTCATCTAATTTTGATTATGATTTAATTTTTGGTATTCCTGACAGGGCTGTGGATGTTGAAGTTCATGCGAATGATAATCATCACTCTGAATCTTCAAAACATACTGATGATTTGGAAATTCCTCAAAACATAGTAGATGTTAATTCAACAACGAATTCTCTTGGACTTGGCGAAAGTATGCTTGATAATCCAGTGGACGGAGAGCACTTGGATTCGAATACTCTGGTTGAGGGGGAGCATTCTTTCGAGGGGGAGAATGGGAGAATGGATGATGTTGTTGAGGGGGAGCATCTAGTTGAGGGGGAGCATCAAAATGATAATCATGTTGAGGAGATAAATTTTAATCAAAATGATGATTTTCATGATCTAAATGATAATGTTTATGTTGTAGGATCTGAAAATAAAGAGATGTACAAAGATGCACCTTTGGAATTTGATTCGGCTTATCCACCGTTAGAGAAATGGACAAAGACTCATCCAATAGATCAAGTCATTGGAAATCCTCAAGATGGAGTATTAACAAGAGCTCAGATTCGTGCGAAGAATGAGGTATTAAATACTCATCAAGAATTTTGCATGTTCAATGTTTTCATATCTAAAATTGAACCAGAGACAGTTAAGATGGCAATGGAACACTCAGATTGGGTTGTTGCAATGCAATCAGAACTGGCTGAATTTGAAAGAAACAAGGTTTGGAGATTAATTCCTAAACCTGAAAATGTTTCGATTGTCGGGTTAAAATGGATTTTCAAAAACAAAACCGACAAAGATGGAAATATTGTACGAAATAAAGCACGTTTAGTTGTCAAGAAGGAATTGATTATGAAGAAACCTTTTCCCCTGTTGCAAGACTCGAGGCTGTTCGAATATTCTTAGCATATGCAACTCATAAGGATTTTGATGTCTATCAAATGGATGTGAAATGTGCCTTTCTCAATGGAGAACTCGAAGAAACTGTTTACGTAGAACAACCTCCAGGTTTTGTAAATGAAATGCATCCTGATCATGTATATATTTTAGATAAAGTTGTATATGGGTTAAAACAAGCACCAAGAGCATGGTATGCAACTCTTACCAGTTTCTTAAAACAGTCGAAATTTAAGCAAGGATCAGTTGACCCCACATTATTTCGAAAGAAAGTTGGGCGTCATCTGATGCTTGTTCAAATTTATGTTGACGATATTATTTTTGGCTCTACTGACCCTGCTTTGTCTAGAGAATTCGAAAATTTGATGAAAAGCCAATTCGAAATGAGCATGATGGGTAAAATCAATAATTTTCTGGTCTTAAACATATGTCAAAACAGAGAAGGCATATTCATCAATCAAGAGAAATATACAAGGAATTTGCTCGAAAAGTTTGGATTGACAAATAGCACGAAGCTAAGAGTACCAATGGCTGTTGGCACAAGGCTAACACCTTCGTTAGAATCGCCTGCGGTTGATCTTACGTTATATAGGAGCATGATAGGTTCATTGCTTTATCTAACTGCAAGTAGACCTGATATCATGTTTTCTGTATGTAATTGTGCTAGGTATCAAGCAAATCCTCGAGAACCACATTTAACAGTTGTGAAGAATATCTTTCGTTATCTCAAGGGAACAATTTCGTTAGGATTGTGGTATCCTTCGAAAACAGGATTTTTCATTCAGGCATTTTCAGATGCAGATCTAGGAGGGTGTACATTGGATCGAAAAAGTACAAGTGGTGGTTGTCAATTTTTGGATGGAAAGTTGGTTAGTTGGCAGTCGAAAAAGCAAACGTGTGTTTCGATTTCTACTGCTGAAGTCGAATATGTAGCAGCTGCTGCTTGTACATCACAAATTATTTGGATTCAAAGTCAGTTGAGAGATTATGCTGTGAATATGAAAAAGATTCCATTGTACTGTGATTCTCAAAGTGTTATACGCATTTGTCATAATCCAGTACAACATTCGAAAACAAAACATATAGCTCTTCGTTATCACTTTATCAAAGATCATGTGGAAGATTGAAACATTGAAGTTCATTTTGTAAAAACAACTGATCAGCTTGCTGATATTTTTACAAAAGTTTTGGATGAAAAATCATTTGTTCGAATTTTGACAGGCTTGGGAATGATTGAAGCGAGTTCAGTTCCAGGACGGATTTCGAATGTATAGCAAAGGCGTGTTATACAAATGTGTCGATTCAGAGACAATAAGACGCATTCAGCGGTTATTGTTCATAGTCAACGCTTCGACACGCTTCGAATTCGACAATTTGCATGTTGGTTATGTGGTACAAAATTTTCGATTACTTTGTCAAATTTTCGTAAGAGTGGCGACTTGTAGTTTGTTTACAAATTTTCATTTGTTTGTAAAAAAAACATGTTTTTTGTAAGTTTGTATCTTAGTTTTCTTTTCGAAAAATCAAAAACTCCAAAAAGATTTTATTTTCGTTTTGTTGTTATCCTTTCGAAAAATCAAAAACTCCAAAAAGATTTTATTTTCGTTTTGTTGTTCTCTTTTCGAAGAATCCAAAATATCAAAAAGATTTTCTTTTGTTAATTGTTTTTTTTTTCGAAAAATTCACAAAAATTCAAAAATATTTTTTTGGAAAATCAAAACTATCAAAAAGATTTTTGTTATTCTCTTTGTTTCTTTTTCTTTGTGCAGATATCGCGAACATTTTTTTCAAGGGTCATGCTTGTGTTTCTATGGGAAGGTAAAACTTTCGTTAATTTGTTTCTAATCTTTTCTTTGGCACACAGCACACACGAAATCCTTGAGGTTCTGAGTACTACCAACTCAGGCTGATGATTTCGACAGTCTAGCATATGACTTCGTCTCTAAACACAAAGACGAAAGAGCTTAACCTCCATCCGAAGGTTGATAACGGTTACTATTCCTTGAGGTGACACGAACAGACTGTGTGAGGCGACGTTTCCTGGTTTCAAGGCGATGTGACAGTTACTTTTTGACGCATGGCAACTTTATTGGCAGACTGGTGCGACTTTTAAGGTGCCACGTCAGATCTCAATCAATGCCTATCCCGCGTTCAATTCAAATTAAGGGTTACATATAAAAAGGGCATTTACGGTGTCGATTCTACTTCTCGCACAACTGAAGACATTACTTCTCAACCGATCATGAAGATTCAAAGAACCAATTATCAAGTGGAAGGGGATGTGTCTTTGTCACACCCCCAAACCAAGGATGGCGGAAACGTCCGGGGGTGGAGGACTTCATGTATAGTATCATAACAGCAATTGTAATAGTAATTCAAGCAAACACAACCAACATATATATAATTGAAAAAAAATTACATCATTGTATGAATTACATGTTTACGAATCAATTACAATATGTTGATAAAATATGAAATAGTAGACGCCTTAGCGTCCCATCCTCAAAAGCACTTGATTACCTGTTTAATGATTTCCTGAGAATACAAGTTGTTTGAAAAAGTGTCAACACAAAGGTTGGTGAGTTCATAAGCTTTTCGTTTGTAAAAGTAGTATTTGTGTTAGAAAAATCCAATATTTTCCTTAATGTGTAAATGTAGTCTTAAAACCCAAAGACCGAAATGTACAAGTAATTTGTCATATTTATAGTAAAACAATGCAAGTTTAAATCGACATAAACTCGTTAAATTTTAATGAAGTTCCCGTAATTTCCAATGTTTGTTAATACTTTATGTGAGTTTATTATAACCATACTATGAACAAGGTTGCCTAAAACGACGTTCTTCAGGCGTCGGAAATGTTATGACATTTGTCACCCCAGACCTATCGGTCTAACTGTTGCATGCAGTTTAGGTGTGGGTTTGTCAAACCCAATATAGATCTATACACAAGTATCACGCTCTCCCTCAAGGAGACTCTGGTTACAATACAGGACTTAATGGTAATTTGAAGTAAATGTGTCACAAAGTCATTAACGGAATTACGTGTTATGAAAACTTGGTACCGTATGGCCGTACCTTGCTTAATGAAAATATCATTTGTATAAATGTACCCTTTTTAAATGTATGTGTTATGTAATGTATCATAAACTATACCTATTATAGTTTATCAACCAAGGGTAGTACGTGGTAATGTATGCAAACTATATTCAAAATAGTTTATTTAATGTTTGAATGTATCGATTGTACTTTGATTATATTCACTTGTTATTCTTTATATTTTATATGACCAAATCCAGTTGTAAACTGATGTGTGTCTAAATATTAAGATAAAATGTCATATATTGCAGTAACATATAATCACATAAAGATATACACATTGCTCAACATGTTACAAGGTGAAATGAAATTAACAGCAACTTTTCGTTAAAAACAGTTTCTGTTACCGTTCTTAGAAAATTTATAGAAAAATCATCAAAGCTCTAAATCCAAATCCGCAAATTTTGAGAGTTTGGAATATGAGTCTAGTTTGTTCGTAAATTTTATCATGATTTTTAGTGATCTCTAACAGAGGTGAAAATGTTCATAATCACAGACTGGTCCGGGTTTGCCTCTGAAATGACAGGCAGTTTTGTAAAAATCACCATAAATTGTAGAAAAATCATATGGTGATGTGCAAGTAGCCATTTTAAAGCTAAGAGTTTGAACTACTTGCACCTGAAACAGTTTTGAAAACTAAAATATTTAATTTGACCAAAACAGTCCGTGATTAACGTCCATCTTTTCTGATGTAATCTGTTAGGAAAAGTTTAATTGTGTTCTTGATGATTTTACTTGTATTCCCCCCCTTAAAACTTAAGAAAACATGTAAATGTATGGGTATGAACTCACCTTATGTGGTTTCAGTAGATGAAAGTGAGAGAGAGGAAGTGTTCAACCCAAGAACATTAAGAAGATGTCTTGACGACTCGAGAATCTAACACCGAATAAGATGGAACTTGTGTAAGATATCAATGATTTGAGTAGAATGGAGTTTAATAATTATGTGAATGATGAAGATACTTACTAATTGAAGAAAGAAATCCCTGGAGAACGCCTTGAAGTTCTTGAAGTTGAGAGAAAAGATGAGAGAATTTTGGAGAGTGTTCTTGGTTGCTAAGTGTAGAATGAAAGAGTTTTATGGAGAATGAGGAGAGAGGATCAATCCTCCAGCTCTTAGAACGTGGGAAGAGCTGGAGATTGGCTGTAAAGGTCCACTAAGGAGACAAGGGGTAGTGGGAAAGAATGGCTAATCATAGAGTGAGGTGGTGGTGGTTTGCTTTTGCCATAAATTAAGGAAAAGCAAATATTCCCTCAATAATTAGTTCAATCACCAATTCTTTTAATATATTTTATAAAAACCCTGGAGATTTATATATTTTGGGGCCTTAGTTTATAAAATAAAGTTTTGGGTGAAAATCCCACGTTAAAATAATGAAAAACGGAGTTAAAACGAAGTCGTAGTCGAAAAACCGGTAAAAAGGAGCTGTCTGCGAGGCTTCGGACCTTCGGACCTTCGGACCCTCGCTTCGGACCTTCGGACCCTCGCTTCGGATCAGAGGCCTCGGATGCGAGGCTTCGGATGCGAGGCTTCGGTCCAGAAGCTTAGGTTTCGGATCCTTAAAGCTATTTTACTCGTTTTTACTCCGTTTCAAGCGATTTTTGACCCGGTCAAGGGTCGAGATGACCCAAATGATTACAAAAAGTTAAAGTAACTTTTGAGTGAGATTTGGGAGAGATTTGGGAGAGATTTGGGAGAGATTTGGGAGAGATTTGGGAGAGATTTCAAATAGAAAGAGATAGAGTGAAAACGATTTAGAGAGGTTTCGTTTGTGCTTAATTTGAGTGTCCGTCTTCACAACGCAAGGTTCGTAAACCCCATTAAACCGTGTTTTAGTGTCTTACACAATCCCGATGATTGTGTAATAGTGTTTTATCGCTTTGGTTCGTTGTTTAGCACTTGTTAAGGCTAAGGAAAATCAAACACATGAACTTTCCAAATGATGATTTCTCATTAAAATAGCGAATTGTATAGTGATTACATAACGTAAACCCTAGTATACAAGGGTTATTGGAGTTGACCGGTTTGACTTGTTGACTTTGAATTGACCGAAATTTGACGGTTGTCACATCATCCCCCCGTTAGAAGGAATTTCGTCCCGAAATTTTCATTTTGACTGGGATTTCAAGAGTTTGGGAAGAGATGTGGATACTTTTGTTTCATCTGATCCTCGCGTTCCCAGGTGAATTCGGGTCCTCGTTTAGCGTTCCAACGTACCTTCACGATGGGAATACGACTTTGTTTCGTTCGTTTGATTTCCCGATCCATGATTTCGACTGGTTCCTCCACGAAGTGGAGATTTTCGTTAACTTTGATTTCGTCGAGTGGTATTACGAGTGTCTCATCAGACAAACACTTCTTTAGGTTCGACACGTGAAATGTGGGATGTACTTTGTCGAGTTCCTGAGGTAATCGAAGTTTGTATGCTACTGGCCCAATCCTAGCAAGGATTTCGAATGGCCCGATGTACCTTGGATTTAGTTTCCCGCGTTTGCCGAATCGTATCATTCCTTTCCAAGGGGAAACTTTTAGTAGTACTCTATCACCCACCTGGAATTCCAAGGGTTTGCGTCGTTTGTCTGCGTAACTCTTTTGCCGATCGCGAGACGCTTTCAGTCTCTCTCGAATTTGAACGATCTTTTCTGTGGTTTCCCTTATGATTTCAGGGCCAGTGAGGGTGCTATTAGAGACTTGCCCTCTAGCTAGCTGTGTATCCCCCACCTCAGCCCAACACAGGGGTGATCTGCATTTGCGACCGTAAAGAGCTTCGAATGGAGCGACTTTGATGCTAGTATGATAGCTGTTATTGTAGGAGAATTCGATAAGCGGTAGATGGGTATCCCATGCTTTACCGAAGTCTATCACACAAGCTCTTAACATGTCTTCCAACGTTTGAATGGTTCGCTCGCTCTGTCCGTCGGTTTGTGGGTGGTAGGCCGTACTCATGTCAAGCCTAGTTCCCAATGATTTTTGTAGAGACTGCCAAAACCGTGAGGTAAATCTACTATCTCTATCGGAGATAATGGATATCGGCACACCATGGAGTCGTACAATCTCTCTGATGTACGTTCTAGTCAGCTTCTCCATCTTGTCGGTTTCTTTCATTGGTAGGAAGTGTGCTGATTTGGTCAATCTGTCTACAATTACCCATATTGTGTCAAGCCCGCCCGATGTCTTAGGCAACTTCGTTATGAAGTCCATGGTTATTCGTTCCCACTTCCACTCAGGTATATCCGGCTGTTGTAATAGCCCGGATGGTTTCTGGTATTCGGTTTTGACCTTAGCGCAAGTCAAGCACTTGCTCACATAGGTAGCAATCTCAGCTTTCATGTTCGGCCACCAGTATAATTTCTTGAGGTCCAGATACATCTTATCCGACCCGGGATGGATGGAGTATCGAGTCTTGTGTGCTTCATTCATGACGACATCTCGGAGTCCACCGAACTTCGGTGTCCAAATCCGGTTCATGATATAACGTGCTCCATTATCCTTGACTTCTAAGTTTTTATCCATTCCCCTTAATGTCTCTCCTGCCACCTTTTCTGGTTTCAAAGCTTCCAGTTGAGCTTCCTTGATTTGTATGGTCAGGTGGGAATGGATTGTCATTGTTAAGGATTTTACTCGGCGGCCCGAGTACTCCTTCCTGCTTAGAGCATCGGCCACTACATTGGCCTTGCCCGGATGATAACGAATTTCGCACTCGTAGTCATTCAGCAACTCCACCCATCTCCTCTGTCGCATGTTGAGCTCTTTCTGATTGAGGATATGCTGAAGACTTTTGTGATCAGTGAAGATAGTGCATTTCGTGCCGTAGAGGTAGTGTCTCCAGATCTTCAAAGCGAATACCACTGATCCTAATTCCAGGTCGTGCATAGTATAATTAACCTCGTGCGTCTTAAGCTGTCTTGATGCATACGCGATAACCTTCCCTCTCTGCATGAGCACACATCCGAGGCCTTGATTCGAAGCATCACAGTACACTACGAAGTCCTCGGTTCCCTCTGGGAGAGACAAGATCGGTGCGCTGCATAGGGCTTGTTTTAACGTTTGGAAAGCAGTTTCTTGTTTATTTTCCCACTTGAATATCACACCTTTCTGCGTCAAGGTGGTGAGTGGTTTCGCAATCTTGGAGAAGTTTTGTATAAATCTTCGGTAGTAGCCAGGAAGCCCAAGGAACTGTCGAATTTCGGTTGGCGTCTTGGGTGCTGACCAATTCTCGATTGCCTTGATCTTGGAGGGATCCACATGTATGCCTTTCTCACTTACCACATGTCCAAGGAAATCCACTTCTCTAATCCAGAATTCACACTTAGAGAACTTAGCATAAAGCTTCTCCGCTCTTAGTGTCTCTAGCACTTGGCGTAGATGTAGGCGATGCTCTTCTTCGCTTCGCGAGTAGATCAACATATCGTCGATGAATACGATTACAAACTTGTCTAGGTAGGCTCGACACACTATATTCATTAGGTCCATGAATACCGCAGGTGCGTTTGTTAAACCGAAGGACATCACCACAAACTCGTAGTGCCCATAGCGAGTTCTGAATGCAGTTTTGGGAATATCTTCTTCTTGAACTCGTAGCTGATGGTAGCCTGACCTTAGGTCGATCTTTGAGAAGAAATTTGCTCCTTGGAGTTGGTCGAAAAGGTCATCGATTCGGGGTAGAGGATATCGGTTCTTGATGGTGAGCTTGTTTAGTTCCCGATAGTCGATGCACATGCGAAAGGATCCGTCCTTCTTCTTTACAAAAAGGACTGGTGCTCCCCAAGGTGAGAAGCTTGGTCTGATGAACCCTTTGCTCAAAAGCTCGTTCAACTGACTGGACAACTCTTGCATTTCTGATGGTGCGAGGCGGTATGGAGCTCTGGCTACGGGGGTAGCTCCGGGTATTAAGTCAATTCTGAAATCGACTTGTCGTGCGAGTGGTACACCAGGAAGATCTTCTGGGAACACATCCGGGAAGTTACACACTTCGGGGATGTCTTTGATGTCTTTCACGTCTTGTTTCTTGTCTACTACATGGGCTAAGAAGGCGTGGTACTCCTTCCGGAGATACTTTTGGGCTTTGATGCATGAGATGATTTGTAAATTCGCACTAGGTTTGTTACCATAGATGAGAAGGGTTTCGTCATTTGGTAGATTGAGGCGAACGGCCCTTTCGTAACATAGAATGTCGGCACGGTGAGGAACTAACCAATCCATCCCGATGATTACGTCGAAGCTTTTTATGGTGACCGGCATCAGGTCAATTTTAAATGTATGGTTGCCTAGAGTGAGAGTACATTCTGAGTATATATCGCTAGTGCGTTCTACTTTCCCATTTGCCATTTCTACTACATAAGTATCCTTTAGTGATTGGGGATTTTGTTCAAGTAACTGTTTATATTGGTGGCTCACGAAACTCCTCTCCGCTCCACTATCGAATAGTACGCATGCATAAGAGTTATTTAGGAGAAACGTACCGGTAACCACCGTGGGATCCTCGACTGCTTCCCCATGTCCTATTGCCAGGACTCTTCCTACTCCACCAGCATTAGGGGCTTGTGCTTTGGGCAGTCTCTTTTGAAGTGACCTGCGTCTCCACAGTTGTAGCAGGTCCGGGTTGCCCCCGTACTGGCGACTTGGTTGATTGGTTGAGCCGGCGCTTTATAGAAACGAGCAGTGTGCCCCTTCCTGTCGCAGTTGTTACAGTGCATCTCCCTACAAGCACCATTGTGGTGAAAGTTGCACTTGTTGCACTTAGGTAGTTTTCCCGCATATGGCTTCGGTGGTGCTGGAGTGGTAGCAGTAGTGGCAGTATTAGTGGCAGCATGGACAGCAACAATTTGTTGCTTCTTAGCGGGGTCCTGTGCTGGTTGGCTCTTCTTTTCGTTCCAGAACATCCTTTTGTTGTTTCCTCCTTTTGATTTATCAGTGGTGGTGGTTGTAGTATTATGACCGGCTCGGTGGTCAACAAGTTGTTGTGCCAGCTCCCTGGCACTGTCAAAAGTAGTTGGCCTTGAAGCCAGGACACTACTTTGCACGTGGAGAGACAGTCCCCAAAGGTATCGCTCCACCTTTTTCTCCTCCGGAGTAACCATTGTTGGGCAGAGGAGAGCCAATTCATTGAATCGGGTGGTGTAGGTTTCAAGGTCAGAGCCCGTCATCCTGAGGTTCCAAAGTTCTTGTTCCAGCTTTTGAATTTCACCTCTCGGGCAGTACTCCTTCATCATCAACGTTTTTAGTTCTGCCCAGGTTATGGAGCTAGCCACTTCGAGAGTAAGTGACTTAATCCGGCAGTTCCACCAAGTAAGGGCCCGGCCGGTGAAGGTGAAGGCTGCGAACTTAACTTTGCTCGCTTCGGGGCAAGAGCACACCTGAAAGACTACTTCGGTCTTTTCAAACCATTGCATCAACGCGATGACTCCCCCGCTTCCATTGAAGTTGTCGGGTTTGCCATTTGTGAAGTCTTTGTATGAACACTCTTTTGCACGCCACGTACTGTCTCCGTGGTTAGAGTGTGTAGCTCCCGATCCCGAACCACCAGCTCCGTTGGTCCCTATCTGCGACATTGCGGCCGCTACGGCTGCTGTTACTGCAGCCTGGAACATCGCGGGATCAAACTGTGGAGGCGGCGGCGGAGGAGGTGTTGCTGTGTTGCTGGAAGGTCTTGGTCTTCTTCTTGGCGGCATGGTTCTGTCATAAGTTGCAAAGTGCATACTAATTTAGTCGGGACATAATTAATATATTATATTTTAAAATGATCTTTATCGGTTACTTAATTAGTTGCAAAGTGCATACCAGTCATATGTGATTAAGATATAATAGTCCTTCGAATAGATGACCCTAACTCCAAGACCACAACCAAACAAGGACAGGAAGTGAAACAAAGATACATAAATTCTAAGTCTATAGCATCTTAGTTACATATGACCTTAGCGCATCCACTTAGCAGCTATTAATTTATAAATAAAGACCTATTTAATTATCAGATAATTTATTATAGTAACACAAAATACTCCTATAGTATTTGTAAATGTTTAGTTTTGAGTCCTTAAAGTATCCTTTGTAGTCTGTTATTAGGTTTGTTAGATTTGTTGTCCATCCTGACCATCCCCCGGTATATGCAAGTCAATTCCCGGACAGATATAGTTGATCAGGCTATATCCTTCCCAGACTTGATTTACATATACCAAGGCATACCCATAATGTACAACTCCTCTTCTTTTATTTTATGTTCTTCTAGTTATGACACTATATGAGCATGTATGCATGTATTTATACTTTTAATAAAAAAAAAAATCATTTATTTTCTAAAAGTATATTTATTTGAAAATGCACAAATCAGAGACTATTAGTCCCAATTGTGTTTATAGTTTGTATATCTTATGTGGTTTGATATACTTAATTCACTATAAACTGCGCTCTGATACCAATCTGTCACACCCCCAAACCAAGGATGGCGGAAACGTCCGGGGGTGGAGGACTTCATGTATAGTATCATAACAGCAATTGTAATAGTAATTCAAGCAAACACAACCAACATATATATAATTGAAAAAAAATTACATCATTGTATGAATTACATGTTTACGAATCAATTACAATATGTTGATAAAATATGAAATAGTAGACGCCTTAGCGTCCCATCCTCAAAAGCACTTGATTACCTGTTTAATGATTTCCTGAGAATACAAGTTGTTTGAAAAAGTGTCAACACAAAGGTTGGTGAGTTCATAAGCTTTTCGTTTGTAAAAGTAGTATTTGTGTTAGAAAAATCCAATATTTTCCTTAATGTGTAAATGTAGTCTTAAAACCCAAAGACCGAAATGTACAAGTAATTTGTCATATTTATAGTAAAACAATGCAAGTTTAAATCGACATAAACTCGTTAAATTTTAATGAAGTTCCCGTAATTTCCAATGTTTGTTAATACTTTATGTGAGTTTATTATAACCACACTATGAACAAGGTTGCCTAAAACGACGTTCTTCAGGCGTCGGAAATGTTATGACATTTGTCACCCCAGACCTATCGGTCTAACTGTTGCATGCAGTTTAGGTGTGGGTTTGTCAAACCCAATATAGATCTATACACAAGTATCACGCTCTCCCTCAAGGAGACTCTGGTTACAATACAGGACTTAATGGTAATTTGAAGTAAATGTCTCACAAAGTCATTAACGGAATTACGTGTTATGAAAACTTGGTACCGTATGGCCGTACCTTGCTTAATGAAAATATCCTTTGTATAAATGTACCCTTTTTAAATGTATGTGTTATGTAATGTATCATAAACTATACCTATTATAGTTTATCAACCAAGGGTAGTACGTGGTAGTGTATGCAAACTATATTCAAAATAGTTTATTTAATGTTTGAATGTATCGATTGTACTTTGATTATATTCACTTGTTATTCTTTATATTTTATATGACCAAATCCAGTTGTAAACTGATGTGTGTCTAAATATTAAGATAAAATGTCATATATTGCAGTAACATATAATCACATAAAGATATACACCTTGCTCAACATGTTACAAGGTGAAATGAAATTAACAGCAACTTTTCGTTAAAAACAGTTTCTGTTACCGTTCTTAGAAAATTTATAGAAAAATCATCAAAGCTCTAAATCCAAATCCGCAAATTTTGAGAGTTTGGAATATGAGTCTAGTTTGTTCGTAAATGTTATCATGATTTTTAGTGATCTCTAACAGAGGTGAAAATGTTCATAATCACAGACTGGTCCGGGTTTGCCTCTGAAATGACAGGCAGTTTTGTAAAAATCACCATAAATTGTAGAAAAATCATATGGAGATGTGCAAGTAGCCATTTTAAAGCTAAGAGTTTGAACTACTTGCACCTGAAACAGTTTTGAAAACTAAAATATTTAATTTGACCAAAACAGTCCGTGATTAACGTCCATCTTTTCTGATGTAATCTGTTAGGAAAAGTTTAATTGTGTTCTTGATGATTTTACTTGTATTCCCCCCCTTAAAACTTAAGAAAACATGTAAATGTATGGGTATGAACTCACCTTATGTGGTTTCAGTAGATGAAAGTGAGAGAGAGTAAGTGTTCAACCCAAGAACACTAAGAAGATGTCTTGACGACTCGAGAATCTAACACCGAATAAGATGGAACTTGTGTAAGATATCAATGATTTGAGTAGAATGGAGTTTAATAATTATGTGAATGATGAAGATACTTACTAATTGAAGAAAGAAATCCCTGGAGAACGCCTTGAAGTTCTTGAAGTTGAGAGAAAAGATGAGAGAATTTTGGAGAGTGTTCTTGGTTGCTAAGTGTAGAATGAAAGAGTTTTATGGAGAATGAGGAGAGAGGATCAATCCTCCAGCTCTTAGAACGTGGGAAGAGCTGGAGATTGGCTGTAAAGGTCCACTAAGGAGACAAGGGGTAGTGGGAAAGAATGGCTAATCATAGAGTGAGGTGGTGGTGGTTTGCTTTTGCCATAAATTAAGGAAAAGCAAATATTCCCTCAATAATTAGTTCAATCACCAATTCTTTTAATATATTTTATAAAAACCCTGGAGATTTATATATTTTGGGGCCTTAGTTTATAAAATAAAGTTTTGGGTGAAAATCCCACGTTAAAATAATGAAAAACGGAGTTAAAACGAAGTCGTAGTCGAAAAACCGGTAAAAAGGAGCTGTCTGCGAGGCTTCGGACCTTCGGACCTTCGGACCCTCGCTTCGGACCTTCGGACCCTCGCTTCGGATCAGAGGCCTCGAATGCGAGGCTTCGGATGCGAGGCTTCGGTCCAGAAGCTTAGGTTTCGGATCCTTAAAGCTATTTTACTCGTTTTTACTCCGTTTCAAGCGATTTTTGACCCGGTCAAGGGTCGAGATGACCCAAATGATTACAAAAAGTTAAAGTAACTTTTGAGTGAGATTTGGGAGAGATTTGGGAGAGATTTGGGAGAGATTTGGGAGAGATTTCAAATAGAAAGAGATAGAGTGAAAACGATTTAGAGAGGTTTCGTTTGTGCTTAATTTGAGTGTCCGTCTTCACAACACAAGGTTCGTAAACCCCATTAAACCGTGTTTTAGTGTCTTACACAATCCCGATGATTGTGTAATAGTGTTTTATCGCTTTGGTTCGTTGTTTAGCACTTGTTAAGGCTAAGGAAAATCAAACACATGAACTTTCCAAATGATGATTTCTCATTAAAATAGCGAATTGTATAGTGATTACATAACGTAAACCCTAGTATACAAGGGTTATTGGAGTTGACCGGTTTGACTTGTTGACTTTGAATTGACCGAAATTTGACGGTTGTCACAGTCTTTGTATCCAGAAGAATTGAAGATGCTAATTGTCGCATTGAAGAGTTCTGTTCTTTCCAAGGCGATGTTCAATTCATTCTCAGTTCCTCTCTCATGGCTTTCTCAGGTAGGATCCACTGCTACTTATACCAAAGCAATGGATATCATCACCTTTCAACTGGTGAATGACAAGAAAATCCGTTTGTCCAAGAAGATCTTTTGTCAGATTCTGGATATTCCCAATTCTCAACTTGTTACTGATCTTACTTATGCACAAGTTATTCATATGTTTAATGAGATGGGTCATCAACCCCCACTCACAAAGATCAGTGATTTCAAGAAGTCAGCTCTGCCAACTGTTTGGAATTTTTCTTCGATGCTTGACATGTCGAAGTGTTGGCTTAGATAAAGGTCGCATGGAGGTTTATGCGATGGTGGCAGGATTGTACTATGATCTCTCTATCGATTACTCTACACAACTGTGGAAGGAATTCCAAAAGAGTGTCGAAAACACGAATGTGGTTCAAGGCATATCGTGTGCTAGGTATTGGAGCTTAATACTTGGTTATTTCTATGAAAAAGAAAGAATTGATGTTCCTGCTGATGAAGAAAAGGCTGAGTTTCTGAAGTATCACTTTCCTAAGGAAGTTTTGGATGATTTGGAAGTATTCACACACATTGCTAGGATTCCTTATGCAATGTTAAAGAGGGTTGAGCCAACAAATTCGGTGTTGGTTGAATACTTGAAAACTATCAATCCAGATGTTGAGACTGGAAAATTATTGTCGAAAGCAGAAGCTGGTCCTTCCAAGAAGTCTAAACGTTCTAAAAAGGATGCAAAGGCTATACCAGAGAAGCCAGTGCACGAATCAAAGAAGTCTCTTGAGAAGATTGTGCACGAATCTACGAAGTCTCCAAAGAAGTCTGAGACGGCTGAAATGAATGTTTCGACTGTTGTCATCAAACCAGTGGAACCTGTTGATGATACTGTAGTGGCAGAGAAAATTCCTTCAAAATCTGGTGTTTTTCGACGACTGAAGAAAAGGACTAGGGGTTCACGAAAATCTTCTGATGGTGTGTTAAAATCTTCTCCTTCTAATGTTCGTAAACCACAACTCTCTCATCAAGGAGTCATTTTTCAAGAGGTTCCAGCTCCAGTTTCGCCTCTGTCCAAGAAACGTAGAGCTGAAGATGTGGCCAAACACATTTCAAAGAAGAAGAAACGGCAACGCAAGTTGGTTATCCAAGAGGAGTCTTCCAAAGAAGAAATAGTTCCTAACACACCAGAACCAATTGTTTCTCAATCTGTATCAACTCCTGAGAAGACTATTGTCATACCACCCGAAGTTTCGCAAACTGAATCACATACTGAGGAGGTTCGCACTTCAGGCATTTCTACACACATATCTGATACAGATGTGAATGTCAACATGGGTGAGGGAGCCTCGAACAAAGAAGTTGAGGCTACTACTCAAGGTATTCATGTATCTTCCATATCAGATACTTTCGTGTCCTTACCACCTTTTATTATTCCAAATACTACAAGTTCCCCAACCTTTGAACACATACTTCATCAACCCTTTACAACTCTTTTTCCATCTCAATCCACTGATTCACCCAAAATTGATTCGCCTGTTACAACTTCACATGTTTTTGAACCTGATACTGACAATGAAGGTTTTGGAGGCACGTTTGAAGATTTACAGTTTGATGATGAAGAAGATCATTTACCTGATCATATGTTGATGACGATGAAACAATTCAAGATTCTCAACAAGAAATTGAATTCTATTCTTCAATCTCAAGCAGATTTGGGTAGTAATTTGTCTGTCTCTAATATGGAAGTTGATAGTATGCTGAAAACTTTAGAAGCCCAGGTGGTGAGTAAAGTCTCTGGAATGGTCCGAGATTCAGAGATTCGACTCTTAGAGAAGATTGATCACAATGATCAGAATGACGAATTAAGGGTGAATTCTCTAACCTCGATGTTTAGAGGGGAGGTGAAAGAATTCAAGCATTTAGTGAAAGAAAGACATGTGTTATTTGTTCAAGATGTCAAGAAGGTGAGGGAAGATGTGAATTTGCAAATTCAAGAGCTTCGACAAGATATGCAAAAGGAAATCTCAATTGTTCAAAGGGATTATGCTTCGATTAATCAGAAAGTTGACATTATTTGTGATGCAGTTATCAAATATGTCAAGTTGTACGAAGATTTGAGTCCTCAACTTACTTAAATGTCGACAACGGAAAATCAAAGCTTTGTGGAAGTGCTCAAGTTGCTGAAGGAGCTCAAAGAGTTAACCGTTAAATCAGTTTCATCTCCGCTGATCACTCCGGACTTTTTGTCTCAAAAGTTCGTTCATTTTGAAGTTATTTTACACAAACAACTTGCTCCTCTTTCTCATATTTCTAGCCTTCTTCCGGCGAATGCCCCGCCTGTTTTCACAGGGGTGCAAGGGGGAGAAAAGGAGGTTGGTAGTACGAAGGCTAGGGGTGAAGATTTGCATGCAGATGCAAAGGTTGTTGGAAAGGTGTTTCATTCGAAGATTCCTATAACAAAACCAATTTTGTCAACTGCTGAGCCAGTTATTTCGACTGTTGTGACAACAATGCCAATTTCAACGAAGCCAATTTCAAGACAAATTTCCAAAGGAATTGTGATTGGGGAAGGTGGCAGCAGTTCGAAGCCTAAGGAAAGTGTTGATAATTCCTCTGTAAAAGACAAAGGCAAAACTGTTATGGTCGAAAAGTCAAAGGAAGAAAAGAAAGCTGAAGCAGAGGCTGAGGTTGAAAAGCTCCGAATCGTACAAAGCATTATGAGACTTCGTGCGAATGATCCACCTGGGATGAACAAGGGTGATCCTTCAAAGCATTACAATTATGAAACAATAGAGTCGAAAGTTGCATATAATCATATGTATGCTTTCGAAAAGAGGACAAAGAAAAGCTATGTTGTTCTCAACACAAATATGAGTCAATTGGATTTTCCCGTCAATGAGATGATGTTCATCATGGCTCAGTACAAAATAGCTGAGAAATTTGACAATGATGATGAGTACACTTACATGAAGATCAGATTTCATGCTGTACTTGGAAAACTTCCAGAGGAGATTTGGTCTCTGGTGAAGATAAAGAAGGTGATAAGCATAAAGCGAGATGTGTTGTTCGAAAATATGATGCAGAATCTTCGCTTTATTGTTTCGAGGGCAAATGGGCAAGTGTGTGATTTCTCAGTGGCTGATTTTCCTTTAATGAACTTGTATGATCTGATACAAGTTGCATTGTTGCTAAAGGATAAAGATGTTTCATATCTTCGAGAAACTGATCCTGAAGTTTTTCGACTTGGCTTGGCTCACATCAAGATTTTCATTGACAACTATTATGAGTGTTTAGCACTTACTGATGTTGAGTTAGCTACAGCAAAGGGATTGACTGTAAAAGTGACAATGGAACTTCCTTTAACTCAACCTGAGTTGAAGAAGTATGCAGACGGAGAAATATGTTTGAAGCCATTTGGTATGGTATTTGTTGGGAAAGATATATTGGGAAGGCGAAAAGATTCTTGTTTCAAGCTTCCGAAGTGGAAAGATATACAACATCCCAATATACGAATTTCATTGTTCGTATGAATAGCTGAAGAAGAATAACGAAGGAGATAAGAAGGAACTGAAGAAGATAATCTCATGGTACACTGAGAGTCGAAGGGTTATGCTGTATGCTATACAGATACTCTTGAACTGACGAAGGTCGACATTATTACAAAGGGGGAGATTGTTAGGATCGAATTATGTTGTAATATGTCGAAGTTTGTTTTATCCTTCGTATCTTTTGTAAAGTTTATGTACTGAGGTGTATTTCGTACGAAGCTTAATTGTCAATGCCTTAGTATTTATTGTATGCTTTCACTGTTCCTATAAATATGGAACTTTACTAGAGTTAGATAATAGTCTTTTACAGAACCTGTCTATTTTTGTCTATAAAAGTTGAAAGCATAAATGAGCAGACACCAGATCTTATTTACATCGTTTGTTCAATCTGCATTTGTTTTACTCTGATTTTGATTAATACTTGATTCCACGATTCTTCAACGACTAACAAGTAGTCTTCAAGAAGTCACACCCTCCTAACCTCTTGAAACTTCATATATTTTTTGACATAGAAATACTACCCTTCATGAACCCCGTACACTCTTTTCTTTCCCTTCTCTCTTTCCATCGTGTTTTTGATCATTTTACAACTATAACTAGTTGTACCAAATAATTTTTAAAAAAAAAAATTATAACTCATAGCTTTTGGCCACAACATAAGCTAATCCAAACATTTTTTTAAAATCTTATTTTTCTATCAAATAAAATAATAAACACGTTTAAGAAACAATTCTTTTCATTTTGTAACTAGATCCCAAAATCTCTATTAATTTAATATAAATTATATAAAAAATATAAACATAATATTTCAATGAGTTAGATTTAATATAAATGTGATCAACTAGAAGGGTAAATTTACTTCTAGTCCGGTTAAACATAATTATTATAAAATTAATGAATCAAATTAAAAATAGTGTTTTTTTATATAATATTAATAATAAAAGTACGTAATTATAGAATGATGTATTATTACTGGTATAGGGATAAAATCTTTCTTCAAATATGCAATTAAAATCTAAAATTGAAACTCAAATGTTTAAAATCTAAAAACTGAAATATATTTTGTTTAAAATCTAATATTTTTGCTATGAAAATCAAGTTAGGGAGAGGAAAAAACATGAAAAATAATTCCCTTTGTTCAAATTGAGTGGTGAACAACACACAAAACAAAATGTATTTTATTTCTTGTTCGTATCGTATAAACGAATTTGTTTTAAAATTGTAGGAACTCAACTATGAAAATTATACGAAAAGAACAAAATGGTTGTGGCACGTGGTTAACATGCTATCCTTAAAACCAATTTTCTCATTATCGAGTGTTCGTTTCTCATGATACAACAACGTAAAATAATTCCTCTAGATTTCGCGAACCCCCAGAAGGCGTGGATATTACCTCGTAGAAGCAAGAAAAGACAACAATGGAGAAGAGAAGAGTCCGTTATGATTTTTCAGAATCTCTAACTTGTTACATGTATGGTGTATTTATGCACCAAAATCCATAACCGAAAACCTTCATTAATTTTATAACGGGCATCATTAATCAAAGGTTTAATCACACTATCATAACCGCTTTTCTATTTAATGGATGGAGTGTAGCTAAAACTGTCATAAAGTTTCAGTTACGGAAAAAAATATTCAAGAATATCCCTAAGATTTTTAGTGGACCGCTGGTGCATTTATACCCATAGGATGTGTCACATCCCCGAAACGTTGAGGTGTGCGACGTAAATCAATGATCACAATTATTGAACGTATATTGAACAATACAAATATAATATTCTATTATTACCGAAATATAATGTACATTGACAATTACTATTGCTTAATCGTGACACATACCTAACCATTCGACATTGATAAAGGTATAATAAAATAACGGAGAGTCTTCTGTGCAACTCTTCTGACCTGCTAATAAACATGAGAATACATTCATTAAGATACATCAATAGAAATTGTTGGTGAGTTATACAGGTTTTGACACAAAGTACCTTTATAACCAAAAGTGTTTTATAAAATTTATCTGATTGCCTAAATAAAGGGGATTGGGGCTTTGTTCCTCGCCCTGTTGCCTAAATAAGGCAGCAAGGCTGCTCAAGCAGCTCCTTAGTTGCGCTTCTTCTATCTTAGGAGGGAGATGCGAGGGTGAGGGACCAAAAGGGGGCTGCCGAATCTTGTGTTTTCACCGGAAAAACACCCACTTCAGTGGTGTGTTCAGGGAAAAAAATTAACAAGTAGAGAGAACTGGTCTGATGGAGCAAAACAACAGTGCATGTGAAGGGTTTTTGGGTTGTTGGGATATTAGTGAGAAAGAAGGGAAGACGAGAGGGGGATATTTCCCTCTTGACTGCCAGAAATTTCCACCTCCGGTGGAGGTTTTCTTGATCAAATATGAAAAAAGGATGGAAATAAGGAGCATAATAAAACAACTAATTCAAAGGGGGTGTTTGGCTGCTTCGTTGGATAGGAAGGAAGGAGGTAAATGGGTTTGTCGTCCCTATTAGTCTCGCCGAAAACAGCTCTACCACCGGTGGAGTACTTTGGCAGCACTCGAAGAAGAAAAAAAGAGAAGGCAAGAGTTGGTTTTTGTGATTTTCTTTTATGCTCAATTATATGTACATTGGTTGTGCTTTAGAATCTATGTCCAAGACTTTTCATGTACTATGTGTATTATTGAGAGAGAGTGATCACATGAGGTACGAGTGAAAATTTTGTAGAAAGTATGGTTGCACCATTACTCCATATAGATACAATATTGTACTAGAAATAATGTCACACATGTGGTTAAAAAAATATGTCACTTTCTAGCATTCTTGGTTTGCGTGTCATAAATCTCGATGTTTAATAATTTTTCTAAAAGTGGCAAATAATAGTCTCGGGTTCAAGGATTTCAAAAACTCAGACGGTTCCTAAATCCGATATGTAGAACTCCGAGAAAAGTCATTTAAAGTTTCACAATTAATTGGTTCCGATTCGACAATTTTTGCGACTTTGAATAATTTTTTGGTTAAAAATATTGTGATTATGAGATAAAATATTAGACCTATGTCTCAGTTCAAAAACATTCTCGGAATTTCCAAATGAGGTTTGCAAGCACCTTAATGGATCGATTCGGTTTTTTCATTATTAAGAAAACCAGTATTGTACTTATTTGTTTTCTTAAAATGGACGTAAGTTCTGCATATGACCTCTATTTTTGACGGTATTTATATCTACGGAATTAGGAGGATATAATCTATTCGAATTTATTATCTATAGCTCTTAGCAAAATTTTTGTTTTTAGGGCATTAATTAATACTCATTTTGTGAATTAGTTTCTGGTGGTTAACGACTGTTAATTTTTGAGAAATTTCAAGGTATTCTTTATGAAATTTCAAGTATAATTACTTTAATTGCACTCAAGAACAAGGAATATTACACAATAGGTCTTTTCACAGTGATGTTCGCGGTGGTTTGACCGACAAACTTTGAGCTATTTATTCCAATTGTTACAGGATGTACTAGCACACTAATTCAATGAAACTAACCCAATTTGGTTTGCATTTGCACCCCTGTATACGTAAACGAGAGGCTTTGTATCATAAGTTTTACAAGGTTTAGAAGTTTTTATACTTATCTACCCAATTTCTTTTCATTCTCCCACCCATGTGGGATGAACTAAGACCCATTAAACTCATTTCTTTGTTTTTTCCAACACCCTCATTTTAAGGATTAATTTCTCATTCTTCTTAAATGTATTTTGGATGTGTGATATATCAAAAGGAAGGTATCACGGATGAGAACACAGACATATAACTATTTGTCCATTTTAATAATGTTTAAGGTTCGAAATTCATGCTAAAAAATGCGGGGAAACCCCATTTAATTTTTGAATTGGTTAAAACCAATTTCTAACATATAGGTCATGTTTCGAAAAAAACAAAGCAGAAGGCCTATAGCCATGGTTTTTAACCACAACAAATTGTGTTATTTGTACTAGTGATTTTTATTCATCTTCATCCGACGATGAAAATAATAACATTCAACTTTTGTCAGAACTAGCTCGAACTACACAATAGCTTCCTCAGGATACTACAAGTTCAAGAAAGCATAATAGTTTTAGAAATCTTATCAGGAAAGATCGTGAAGTCTCGGAAAAACATTGGATCCAAGATTAATTTGCTGATAATACAATCTTTGCATAAAGCATTATGAAGATGGTTCTGGATGAGAAGATACTTATTAATGCGTATTTTTTAAGATATAGAAACAAATTAACCATATTTTCAAACAATGTGTGATACAAGGATTTAGAGAAGTTTCAGCTTGCTGAAAATATACACATCTACAATATGTTGGAATCCTAACTCGGTGAGGAATTGGAGACCAAGAAATCTAGTTTATGGCAAGTTGGTCATAAGTTTCCTAGTCTAATACAAGTTGGTTTGTTAGGCTATATATACATGTCCATAATCGAGTTTATGATTATTAGAACTGGTTGTAAAACATTGGTTTTTAGTAATTTTCCAATTAATTAAAGAGTTATTTTGGTTATTTTGATTTCTAAAGTTTAATTGGTATCAGAGCCAAGGAACCAAAGGCTGTGAGATCGATTTTGTTACATGTTAACAAGCTAGGTCAACATGTCGAATGTTGAAGAGGGTGCAGAGCCTCTTCCGGTGAGAGTAAAGGAGATTGGGTCAACCACCGTAGCATGTCCCATGATGAACTCAACAAATTACACGGTCTGGTCACTAAGGATGAAAATGGTATTGAGAATTCACAAGGTCTGGACCATAATTGATCAAGGAACAGAAAAACATGAAGAAAAGATGTACCTGGTGATTGGGCTGATTTATCAAGCTATACCGGAGAGCTTGATTATTCAAATCAGTGATGTGGATTCTGCAAAAATGCTCTTGGACGCAATCAAAGCCAGGCACGTGGGTACTGACCGCATGAAGGAAGCTAGGTTACAAACCTTGATGGCTGAATTCGACCAATTGAAGATGTCTGAATCGGAATCAATTAACGATTTTGCGCGAAAATTGCCTGGATTAACCTTAAAATAGGCAGCCCTAGGAGAAGTAGTTGATGAAACGAATCTTGTGAAGAAGCTTCTCAAATCATTACCGAGAGCGAAGTTCATTCACATATTGGCTTCGCTGGAACAGGTTTTAGACCTAAAAACTGCTGGATTCATGGATGCAGTTGGGCGATTGAAGGCGTACGAAGAGCGGATTAGGGAGGAGGACATCGACAAAAAGGATCAGACGAAGGTTCTGTTCGCTGACCATGGTGGAAGTACGGATCAAAAGTATAAAAAATGATCGCATTGGAAGGGTCCTAACGGGTCTAATAATGCGAATGGACTTAATTGGTCTGACGGGTCAAGTGGGCCAAAATATTGTAATCGGGTATCCCAAAGGGGTAAGCCCAATCACCACAAGTCCAGTTCAGATTTAACTCAACCAAATTCCAACAATTGCAAAAATTGTAATTGTTGTTGTTACAAAAATCGGAAAATAGGGAAAAAGACCAATGTAAGGTGATTTATTTACGGTGTGACAAACCGGGTCACTTTGCCTCGGAATGTCCGGAACGAATCCAAAAATTACAAGAAGGTGATTTTTCGGAATGTGACGACAACGACGAGCCCATATTTTTAATATGGATCGGGGTTGAAGAATTCTCTAGAAGGACTTAGAGATTCGGGGGTGATTGTTGGAATCCTAAGTCGATGAGGACTTGGAGACCAAGCAGTCTAGTTTATGGCAAGTTGGTCATAAGTTTCCTAGTCTAATACAAGTTGGTTTGTTAGGCTATATATACATGTCCATAATCGAGTTTATGATTATGAGAAAAGATTGTAAAACATTGGTTTTGAGTAATTTTCCAATTAATCAAAGAGTTATTTTGGTTATTTTGTTTTGCATTTTTTTTTCTAAACTTTACAATACATCATCTAGCATATAGGAACACAACATATGCATTTTTTGAGTACTTGAGTATGTTGAGATGAACTTTACATAAATGTGTTCATCGATTATTTTATGGTATTCTCCAACTGTATAAACTAAATATTTATGGAAACCAATAACCAATGACATTCAACTTTTGTATGATGTACATGAGTCTAGACATGGATTTCCTGGAATGCTTGGTAGCATTGTCTGCACACTTGATTTGGAGGAATTCCTAATAGAATTGCGAGACCAACACATGATATGATAGGTGATCACAAGTACCCAACTATGATACTTAATGCAGTGGTGTTATATGATTTGCGGTTATGACATACATTCTATGATGTTTCTGGTTATACAATGATTTGAACATCCTCTACCAATCATCATTATTCGAGGAGAAACATCTAGGAAAAGCACCATAAATGTTCGTTTAATTCAAATGGGGAAGAATATAATGATGGATACTATCTTGATGACATGATATAACAATTTGGGCCACTTTCTTAAAATCATTCTCACATCCAACTACCAACAAAAAAAGGTTCAAGGCAGTACAAGAATCACCAAAAAAAAGGATATGGAATGGGCCTTTGGTGTCACAAAAAGTTGTTGGGCATAATACAACTCAATGCATGGTCAATGTCCTCTGATAGAACTAGAGATATAATGTACATTTTATTATTCTATACACTATGATATTGAAATATGAGGGTGCTTCTATATGTTTGGTTCATGATATTCTTGTCCCCGCTAAGATAGAAGTAAATGAAGATATGATCCTCAAATTGTATAATGCAGAAACCCACCATCAACTTCGCTCAATTCTTGTTGATCACATTGAGCATGCATATATAAGCGCTCTGAATAATTGGTTTATTTTAATTTTTATTTTAGGAATCATGGTTTTCCTTTTATGACTTTAATTATCGTTTGTAGTTTTTTTAATGAAATGTTTTTTTCAATTTGAATTTTATGTTGTTTAGTTTAAAATAGTAAATGTTTAATTTTAGAAAATTAATTAAGTGCATGTGTTGAGAGGGATGGATTTTCATGCCTTATGGAATGGGATGGAATTGATAGATTTGAAAGATAAGAAAAAACCCGATAAAGTTCCACTAATTAGAAAAAAAAAACAACCAACATTCCAAAACAAAACACATAGAAAAAAATGATATTGTGGTGTCTTTGAGGTGTAGCAACCCAGTAACCGTGATGTTATCCATAAAATGGTCGATATTGGAATTTTTTTTGAGGTGAAGCAACCTAGTAACCGTGATGTTATCCATAAAATGGTCGATATTGGAATTTTTTTTGATAAGATGATGTTCGATTCAAAGAAAAAAGATCGATCAAAATGATATTCAATTAAAAAAAATGGATTGTTAAAGTCAAAAAATAACTCATACTACAATAGTTTTCCTTTCATTTGCCATAAATTATAATACTCGTTATATTTTTATTATGATTCATTTTAATATTTAATTGCTGTAAGACCTATTTATTACATGAGTTAATTAAAAAAGATTAAATAATAAAGTCTAAATATTTAAGAACTTTATATTTATAAGAAAATAAGAAAAATAATGAATTATTAAAATTGATTTTTTTTATCTTTTAAATTTAAATAAATAAACAAAATAAACTAATGAACTTTAATTTAGGAAGTTTGAAATAAAAATGTAAGTTCATTAATGAAATTGATATTCATTTATTACTATATTTATTGTAATTATTACATTAAAATATTATATTAAAGTATTATATTAAAATATTATGTGAAATTTATTAAAATAGATAAACTCATAAATGACATATGAAAAAAAAAAAAATTCAAAATAATCAAAATATAACATTTGACAAATTGAATGAGAATGTGACATGTGGCGAAAAAAACCTTTATTTTTTTTATTAGAGTAGAAGTAGATTTTTTTTAAAATATTACCACTCATATTAGGAATTGTTTATCCATAAACCAAAAGTTTGCGTGTCACGAAAAAAGAAATTAATTTTTGTTTTTTTACCATATATAAGTTAAGGAAAGATATAAGTTAAATTCTAACGTACGTAATAAATATATTTTAATATTGAAATAATTGTTAAAGAATATATATATATATATATATATATATATATATATATATATATATATATATATATATATATACGGTCATTTAATAACATAGATAATATGTAGTATAAGAAGATATTAGACAAGAAATCCGATCTACATAATACAATATTATAGAATGCATTTTTCTTTGTGCATGTACCACGTGAAAACTAAATTAACTCGCATGCTAATATTTTTTTTGGAACGGAACTTGCATGCTAATATACTATTTCGATTTAGGATTGCTATATCAAAATGAGGCCCCATGAGTTTTCGAAAGTCAGCGAAAATTAATTGAAGCTCTTTAGAAACAAAAATTTTAATAGTTATTAAGTAATTTACATATGGTTAAATTTTTGTGTGTTTTTTTTATCTTCGTATTTTTATTTTGTTTATCATATATTTAATCCTCACACATTTTGTGCCATTATCTATGTTGCTTCTTATTTGATTGAAAATTATCAAATTTGTAGTATTATCTTCCATTATCAAATATGATAAAATTATCTTCAAATAGATTTTGCTTCGTTTGAATTTCCTTTGAACGACTAAAAGCTTTTATGAATAACAAACCACAACTAACAGTCTAACAATATGCTAGAATGAAACCATTACATTACAATTCAAAGGGCTATTAAATCAATTCTATCTAGTCAGAATACCACCATCTGGAACTGGAAGTAATGCATCATCAATAAATTTGGGAACCATATTAACTGAAAAAATGCACATTACTATCCAACTTCTATAGAAAAGCATCACTTTGATCTGAGAATTGGAATCACCAAGTAATACTTTAAGGGTTAAAGATTGATAATCTTCAACACCTTGTCTCATAATACATCTCCAAATCCACACTCACATGTTATTATAGCTACGATCTTAAATTAGACAATTTTATCAAGTTCTAGGTTGTATAACCTCAAAAATCAAGAGCCACAAATGGTAATGCCCAACTAAATATTTTTCCAAAATAAAGTTCAATCGACATTTCCCACCTTTCTCTTGGTGTTTTCATGTAAAATTAACCCATTCTCATTCATGGTATCTAAAGCTTGAGGATTCTTCCCCACACCTCTTGCCCATGGTTCCCACCTTGGCTAAGTCGAAATTCATCAGCTTTAATAACATTCACCCGAAGAGCATCGTTTACTTAAACATACCCGTATCACCATTTTTTTAAGCAAAGTATTGTTAATAGCATCCAAACTACCAATACCGAGGCCTCTTTTTCTAATGAAGTAGGTATGATATCCCATTTCACCTAATGATTTTTACACTCTTTTTAATTGCAGCCCCAAAAAATTATCACTTATACTCCCAGTAGATATTTACGATTCTCAACTTTAAAAAAACTAGACATAAAATAAATGTTGGAAGAACCCAAAACTGAGGTCAAAAGCATAGACCACCAATGGGTAACATGTTCACCTTCCAAATAGGCATCTTAGCCATAACATTTGAATAACCAAAACCCAGCTCGGCAGTCTAGACATATTTGACTTTACAGGTATGGCTAAATAAACAAATGGAAGTTTATCTTGTGTACAACCTATAATAGTTCTCATTTGCTCAACCGACTAAAATCCCACCAAAACCGTAAAGATTTGATTTTTGGAAATTCAACTTAAATCCAAAGAACAAATAAAAGCAATTCAACACAATCACAAGGTTAGATATATTTTTCAAGACCACTCTCCAAGCAACGAAAATATCATCAACATGTAAAAAATGAGATATCATCAAATCATTTCTAATCTTAGCTCCTCTGCAGAAAGCAACATCATTTGTATCCTTTGACGGCAACATGCAAACTTTCCATGGCTATAAAAAATAAGAAATGAGTAGAGGGACTCCTTTTTTAAACCATAACACAACTGGAATTCGTCCTTGGGCTTCCATTAATTAAAACAAAAGACCTGGATGAAGATTAACAACATCTAATCCAGCGGATCCATTTATCTCCAAAACCAAAAAAGATCATGATTTTCACCAAATTGTACCATGAAAACCAGATATAGGCCTTTTTAAAGTCAAATTTCACTACAAGAAATCTTGGCATTACCGGCGACACCTTTAGCGGCGACATGGGGCAATAGCGGCGACATGTAATTGACGCGTTACATGTCGCCGTTATTGCCCCATGTCGCCGCTAAAGGTGTCGCCGGTAATGCTCGCAAACGGCGATCCGCGTCAAATTACCCCCATCCGTCCGATTTGTTTTCAATCCAATGGTTGTAGAAAACGCGCTGACTTTTCCTCCAAGGTGTCGCCGCTATTACCCTATTGTCGCCGCTATTTCCTGTCGCTGCTAATACCCGTGCAGATAACCCCTTTCCAGTTCCCTTTTCCGCGACATTTTCTCCTGCTGTTTCTTTCCTTCTCTCGCTCTCGTTTCTTGGTTGCTGCTTCTCATTTTCATCAGTTCACCAGTCGAACATTTTCAAACGTCGGAATTTTTAAGGCGTTCGGCGTCAAACAAAGAATGTCGTGCAAAACAAGTAGTTGTAAACAGAGGGGGATCGAGCTTATACAGCAATGCATGTTTCAAAGAAGTAAGTTATGATATATTTAAATATTTATTTAAAGTATAAGTAATCTAATTTTTAATGTTAAATAGGATATCAGTCGAATCGAAGTTTTTCGTAAGGCTAATTCCAATCGCCAAAGGGTATTTTATAGTCTTGCAGTCGAGCAACAATACGTAAGTGGTTAATTTGTATTTTCATATAAGTGTTTATATCGTCAAGGGTATTTAGTAATCTAATTTTTATGATTTTTATTATTTTTTAAAAATACAGAATGCTTTACTCGAGGAGATCAACCAACGAACCCAAGCTACTTCTGAAGCAAGCGGTCTAGCACCAACTGATATAAAAAATTGTTTTGAAAGAATATTGGGTGTTCGACGCGGACATATCAGGGGCATTGGGCGTAAACCCCCTACCGTTGTGTCCATGTACGATCAGAAACAACCAGTGATACAAGAACAACCACAATCACAGGTAATTGTTAGTTTAAGTTGAAAAATATAATGATATAATGGAAAATACAATGCTCTAATGGAAAGTAGAATGCTATAATGATATGTTGGTTATGATTTGATATGTTGATATTTTGTAGTTTGGTAATTTTTGGAAAGTAAAAGCTATAATGGAAAGTAGAATACTATAATGATATGTTGGTTATGATTTGATATGTTGATATTTTGTAGTTTGGTAATTTTTGAAAAGTAAATGCTATAATGGAAAGTAGAATGGTATAATGATATGTTGGTTATGGTTTGATATGTTGATATTTTGTAGTTTGGTAATTTTTGGAAAGTGCAATGCTATAATGGAAAATAGAATGGTATAATGATATGTTGGTTATGGTTTGATATGTTGATATTTTGTAGTTTGGTAATATTTTGGAAACTAAATGCTATAATGGAAAGTAGATGTATGTTTAAGTGTATTTGATATATTGATATGTTGATATTTTGTAGAATGATATAATTAATTATAATGCTATTATGATATGTTGGTAATATATTTTGTTTTCTTTGTAGTTGGAAATGTTGCACACAATACTAAAGGACCCGGCCTGTTCTGCAGCATTGGAAGAGTGGTTTCGCTCATTGCCGCCACCAAATAATGAAGGAAATGATGAGGACGAGTAGTTACTTTAGGATTTTATGAAATGTTTTGTAATTTGGAAGAATACTTTAGAATGTGGTATGGATTAATATTTTGAATTGGTTGTGTATGGATTAATATTTCTATAAAAAGTTATCAGATTTTATAAATGATATATTGTTTTTTTTATAAATTTAATGTTAAATAAATAAATAAATAAAGCAAAACTGTTTTTGCGGCGACATCTTTTGTGGCGACATATATGTAGTAGCGGCGACACACTATTAGCGGCGATAGGTCAATAGCGGCGACCAGAAGCGTATTAGCGACGAAGCATTACCGGCGACGCATTTGCAGCGACACGTCGGCGCTAAAGGTATTAGCGGCGACAGCCCTAACCATTAGCGGCGACAGGCGTCGCCGTCGTTGCCCAATCTTCTTGTAGTGTTTCAACTACATGAAATTTTTCTTCATCTTCCTATACTAGTGTATTATTTTATTTACCATAAGCATAACACTAACGACCTTGGACCAATGTGGATTCTTCATAATTACCACACGAGCTAGTCTATTAGCTAATGTTGGAAAATATTAATGTATTTGACTAACACTGAAATAAGATGAACAAATATTAGCAGGCATTTAAGGTTGTGTGGAATCAAAATAAAACGCAAAAAACCAGAAAAATGTGAAAAGTTGGAAAACGCATGTGACATCCCTATTTTCCAGAACCGAAAAAAAAATCTTTACGCTTTCAAAAACTGTATTACCTTTATTTTCGGAAAATCTCAGTATATTTAAAACTAATTGCAGAAACTGCCTTATATTATTAAAATATCTTGAGTATAGAGATTGTTACAAAAACCCTAAGGGTGTCATAATCAATACAATACATAAGTTAAAATGTAAAGACCTAACTGTCCTGAATATTATTGCAACTTGTATCTGTAAATACTTAACATCTTATTCAAGCTCTATCAGCCTTAACGCCCCTACCTTTGATGCATAAAATTTAAGTGGGTCAAGTTTGGGAAAACACGGTGAGACATATAGGGTTTTCAATCCCATAGTATTTTAATGATAATAAATCATAATTACTAAACCTGCAAAAGCAATTGTTATCAAACAACACTGCATAAATATATATAAGACATTTTACCCTTAGTTATTCATCTCGTCGATCCTCACGTACTGATCCTATTACAGTGATCTTATGACATCTAACCTGATCGATCACTATAAGTAATGAGTTGACTATATTGCTTCGGGGATTCCACGACAGTAGGCATAAGTCCGTAAAGGAAACCATGGGGGATAAAGTACCCGAATGAACATACAATCCTTTTCCCTTGATCAATATAGTACTCTAGTAAGTAAAAGAGGAGGAATATTAGTACAGTACTCTGGTAGCCTGATACAAACACACCATTTTTGGCTATCTAAAAAGAGGAGGAATAGTAGTATAGTACTCTGGTATGTAAACCATACTCTGACATGTAATAATGTCATAGAACAGAGCTCTACTCTCCGTTCCAATATCACACACGCCCTTAGTATGATACTACCCCATATCCAACTTATTTGAACTAAGAATCCCTTTTAACTCTTAGTTTATAATTAGACCTGACTTTAATACCTGTGATCCACTTCCATTACAATTTCATGTTTATGCGGTATTATCATGATGCATGTATAACTAAGCACTTATTCAACTTACTTTAAACTAAGTATCATTGACAAACCTTAGTTTGCAACCAGACCAGATCACAATACTTTGTAATTCACTTTTAATACAGTTCTCATGTTCATGCAATACTATCAAAACTAGATTATAACCCGCGTTAAACGTGGGGGAACGTATTAAAAAGTTATAAAAACATTTATATATATATTGCATAATAATTATAAAAGAAAGTTTATAGCTATTATTATTATTGAAATGTGAAGAAGAAACACTAAAATCGATAAATATCTATAAACGTTGCAGGCCTCTTTGTAGACAACGTTATTTGTTTTATTAGTTGAACGACCTTCCTCGTCACATATGAGTACCTTCAAACCTTTTTTGCTTGTTACACGAGAAAAAACTACATACACTACAAGGAAAAAGATCATTAGCGGTGTGACAACCCGAAATTTCTATCTTGTATAATTTTCTAAATTCAATCACAGTCAGACTCGTTTCTGCTATCTTTAAGCATTGTTCAGGGTCTGTTTGAATGTTCTAAGTCTAGTACATTCAAGATTCGAGTTTAGGAATGAGATAACTTAAGTCATCGTATAGCATTCGGGCCAAACACTCCAATTAAAGGAGTGTACGGCCGTACACGTGTGTACAACCGTACACAGGAGTGTACAACCGTATACATGGGTGTACGGTCGTACACCCAAGTGTGGCCGTGAACCCAAACGTATATAAAGATTTTTCCTTCATTTTCTATCATTTTTCACACTTCCACCTCAAGAAATTCCGATTCTCTCTCAAATTTCATTAAGATTTACACCTTGATCTTCAAATAAGTAAGTATTCCTTCCAATTAATTGTTGATACATGGCTTTATCTACTGAAGATCCATGTTTTCATCCATGAAATCTTCTATTTTGGTTAGATCTTCATCCATCTCACCAAGAACACACACTTATTCTTGAGCCTTGAATTCCTTAGAAGACCCTCAAAAACATGAGTATTCCTTCTATCATCTAGGAAGACATGTTAAACACTTGATTCAAAGCCTTACAACATCATCTAATTCAAGATCATCAAGGGTGTACAGCCGTACACACCTGGTGTGGCCGTACACCCCTTAAAACCTTCCAAAAATGATAGTTTTTCCATTCTCTTGATAAACAATTGTCACACTAGTTGCCCCAAAGGATCAAACACCCATTTTTGCACACTTCATCCATGAGTGCACGGCTGTACACTCCCTGGCCGTACACCCATGGCCGTACACTCAATGGTTAGGCCATATACACCCCTTAACTGAATCACATGTGATTCTAACACTTAGTCCAAGTGATTCCTAGTCCCTAAGATGGTTTCTTAGCATATTTAGATGTATAAACACTAATTATATTCATATATGTCTGATTATATGCTATTAGGATCCATTTGTACTCAAGATTTTACTTGACACTTAGCATCCTACACCAGTCGTACATTTGAATAACTTAGTACAGGTGAGTTCATACTCCCATATTTTCATAGTTTTTACTGTTTAAGGGGGGGGGGGGGGGATACAAGTCTAACACAAAGATTTTATGTTATACACAAATAGTTTCAAATATCTTATCAAAATGGATTTCGTTATCAAAAATTCAAATGGTTATTCAATGATTGTTTCAGAATGACATCAAGTCATCAAAATATATTTCAAAATATTAAACTTCTTTTAAATGTTTTTATAAACTTATATTTCTCCCAAAAATCATACTAGTATACATATATATATATATATATATATATATATATATATATATATATATATATATATATATACATAAGATTTAAAAGGCTTAGGACTGATAACCCACTTTTGTTCCTTTTCCTTGTTTGGATGTGGGATTACAAGTATCAGTTATTTGTCCGAGTGTCATTTAAATTTTACTTATATATATTTTTATATTTATACAAGTATAAAAGTTTGTTCATTTAGTTTCAATTACCCTTTGTAAGAAGTTGAGCAAGGGGTTGCATTCATGAATACTAAGTATCAATACAGAAAGTACATATAAATTATAATTGGTATAATTTATGATTCACAGAACATTAATTCACGATTCAAGTATACTAGAGTACATTGTTTTACAAAAACAAAGGTTTAATTCAAAACTATTCAAGCGTATACATTCTTTTAGATACATGTTAAGAATACTAATTCAAGAACACACAATCAGTCATTTATTTCAGAATGATTGGTTTTTTTTTCGTAACTATTATACATTTAACATTTATATGCTTTTATGAGTCAAGTAGTACATGTTGTTTAATTCATTTAAACAATATAGTAAAGTCCTGACATTATAACCAGAATCTCCAGCCGGGGATCGAAACAATGTGTGTATAAATCTATATTGGGATTGACAACCCCGCACTCGAACTACTAGCTACAGTCAGACATACACGCCTGTGAGTGAAAAATTGTAATCAACATGTTTTCAGCGCACTCATAGCGTTGAGTCAGGCCATCTAGTTAGTATGGTTATAATAACTCATATAAAAGATATTAACAATACTTTAGTGTATAATTAACTAAACTCAAGTACATTTTCAAAGTACTAGTTTACAAGATACAAGTTTACAAAAGGATTACAAATACAGAACATTGGTTTACAATTAGAATAGTTTTATGTAACTAAAACTACTTTTCATATACAGCAGAAAATATAGGATTTTCTGGAAACAGTTTACATATTCAAGAAACATAAAACATTCTTTCAAACATAAATACTTATGCACTCAATCAACTTTATGTTGATACTCTCTTTTCAAATTACTTGTATTCTCAGGGAACAAGTAGACAGGTACACCTCGAGCTTTTGAGAAGATGGAGTTGTTTATGTTTTGTCTTCTTCTTTTGTACAACTATTTAGGTGTTGTTTGTTTTTTCGAAGTGAAACTGTCTGAAGTCTGCGGACCACCTCTGCAGCCCTCTGCAGCAGAAGAGGTGGACCAAAGTGCTGCAGACTGTAATGAGAAGCATGTTTATTTTTTTAACGTCTGCAGATATTAAAAAATTTAAAATAAAGTAATTTAATAAACCGAAAATAGTTTTTTAATACCAAAAGTTTAATAATTGTAGTCTTAAAACATTGAAATAAAATTCAAACAACCAAATTAGTCTTACAATAACATTTTTAAATAAAATTCATATAACCAAACTTTAATAATTTTCATTCCATATTTTGCATCATTTGTTCGGCAATTTCATCCCGTAACTAGGTCATATATTCACGGTCCGCTGCAGTACCATGTGTTGGAATCTCATCCTCATCATTATCAACGACTGCATTGTTATTCCGAACCGAGACATTTGGTTCATCATATCGTGCAAAAAACTCATCACGTAGTCCCTCTCTTCTTATAAAATTATGAAGCCCAAAACATGCTAGGGTAATGTTTTGTTGTGTAACCAACGAGAATGGTGCCATCCTCTTCAATATAGGGAATCGTGCTTTCAAGACACCAAAAGCACGCTCAATGACATTCTGAAGTTTTGCGTGTGCATGGTTAAATTTTTCTTTATTCGTTAATGCACGTCTTCGATGGAAATCTCCAAGCCAATACCTCACATTATGGTACGGTGCCATAAAACCTCGAATGTTTGCATAGGCGGCATCACAAAGATAATATTTATCTGTAAAAAACAAAAAAAAGTCATTTATTTTTCAAGCTAAGATAAAACTATTTAAATAACCATAAATTTACCTGGTGGTGGAAGCGGGAATGGTGCATGTGGATTTGCGAATGCTTCTGATAAAATTCTAGAATCGTGTGCTATCCCTTCCCAACCGGCCACAACAAACGTAAACATCATGTTGAAGTCACATATTTCCAATATGTTTTGGTAACAATCACCTTTTCCCCTACTTCTATATAAATCCCGTTTGTTTGCAGGGACAACAACATGTATCAAAGTGCCATCAAGTGCACCAACTGCTCCCTTGAACACCCGCCGTAGCCTCCTATTATGTCCCGGAATGTTTGGATTCGGATTAAAAGAAGTTGGCACTATAATGTCATGTGCGAAAATCAACATTTTGTCCAACACTTCATGAAAAAACTTATGAATTGTTTGCTTTGAGTGTTGAAATCGCCGCTTGATAATCACATAACGTTGGTTATGACCGATTATCATCAAAAACATAGCCATCTTCTCCTCAACCGACACATGTTTGCTATCCTTTAACGCGTAGTTTACTTTAAAATGAGCACATAGCCGGACAAATGTTTCACGGGACATGCGTAGCACTTCAAGACATTGTAGAGGATTACGGTGAAGTAACTCTAACGTAAATTCATGTCCCGTCATATCCGAATCGTTGTCCCGCACTCGTTTGACACCCCTCTTCCAAAAGTAGCGGACGTACAAGTACATTAGAATTATGAGTAGTATCTTTTTGTCGTGATACATTAGGAACCTATTAATCAACATAAGTACCAAATAAAAAAACATAAAACTCAAGTACCAAATAACATAACCAAATAACCAAAATACATAACCACATAGTTCAAGTACCAAATACTGCAAAGAACATTCAAGTACCAAATAACAACATACTGCAAATAACATTCAAGTACCAAATAACCAAAAAACATAACCACATAGTTCTAACACATGCAATTAAAACCTAAACAATTCAAATATGTAAACTTAATGGACAATCTTTACATCCTTCAATACTCCTAAACTTGTAGCTGTCATCTCGATCCATCCTCTTAATATTTGTGGATCATTAGGCAAATTTACCCACATCTCTCTCATATTCATGGTCCCTCCAAAAATATGATAAGCAGCAAATCGTAGAGGGTCTACTGGGCCTAACTCGAGTAACTCTAGCTTCTCTAAACATTAGGGAATTGTTGGCCCTTGAGTCAAATGTCGTAGAGCTTTCTGCATCTCCAATGCTAAATCATCAGCAGTAATAGAAGCTTTAGGGGAGGCACTAGAAGGTGGCTCAGGTGAGGCACTAGCAGCTCGAGGTCTAGGAGTTGAGTGTTTAGCTCTTTTGTTGGGGTTACTAGAAGGTGAAGCAGCAGAAGGTGAAGGCTGAGTGGTATGATTGGAAAAGAAATCATCCTCATCTATGTTAACAGAAGGGGTGTCCATAAGTTGTAGTGGTGCAACATGGAAAGAAGATGATCCATGTCCCAATGGTGTTTGGGATGTGGCATAGCTGAGATTACCAGAGGCACTATTTCCATCAAAGAGTTCTGCACAAAGCTCTGGAAACAACAATGGGACAGTTTTCAAAGAAGCGACTTTCGGATGTCCCTAAACCCAATCAATGTAACAAAAGTAGTATAAGAATAAATGGCAACTATATAAACAAAATACATAATAATATGTGTATATATATATACCTTTTTAAAGTCCTCCCACTCCTCATTTGTTAAGTTAAAAGTGTTTGTTTGAGGATTGTAAAGGTTGCCAGTTTTGTTTTTCAAGTACAACCATCCCGTGTATTTGGCTTTAAGGTTGTCATAGGCGTTTTTCAATTGTCTTTGACTCAAATCCACACCAAACGTTTCCTTAATGGCTGTTCCTAATTTGTTCCATGAATGTTTGTGCAAACTCAAACCTTTTCTACCCACATTTTGTACTTCTTCAATGCAAGTGTTCAATAAGAATTTTGTTTGCTCATTGGTCCATGTATGTTTATCTGCCGTTGCTAATAAAAAAAACATATGGAGTACATACTTTAGCAGACATAACCTTATACCAACAACTTTCAGCATAATTACAACTTGTATTGATGAAAATAACTAATTTCAACAACGATTATTAATATTTCAGCAACAATTATGACACTTCGGCAACATTTTATGACATTTGAACAATATTTCATGACGTTTCAGCAACAATTTGTGACATTTCAGCAACAATTTGTGACATTTCAACAACAATTTATGACAATTCAGCAACAATTTGTGACATTTCAGCAATAATTAGTGACAGTTCAGCAATAATTCAGCAATATTTAATGACAATTAAGCAACAATATATGACATTTGAAGCACAAATCGAAGACATTGGGGCAAGAACAAAGATTCAACAACAACTATTTGATATAAAGCATGAACTATTTGATAAGATTGGCATCAAGATTAAGCAAAATCAAAGATTCAACAACAAAAATCAAACAATTAATATGAAGCATGAACAATGAAGTAAACCCACCAACAAAATCGAAATATTGAAAATACCCAAGCACAATCGCTGCCTTCAGCAGCAAAAAACGAAAAAAAAAAAAAAAAAAACGAACCTGGAATGACAGGTTGTCGGAAGGAGACGCCGGTGGGGGCTGCGCCGGTGGTGGCTGGGCGATGAGCAGTAGCTTGGTCGACAGGAGATTGGAGACGAGACGAGAGCCTTGCGATCGATTTCCTGGAACAAATGGGAGGTCGGCCGCTTTTTTGTTTTTAGGGTTTAGGTTTGAAGAGTTTAGAAGCAATTTTCAAGTGTTGTCCCAAGCAGAGGACGGGAAGATGTTTTTAATTTCGAAGTCTGCGAAAAAACAAACAGCTGCGGGAATGAAAGTGTTGCGCGTGTGTTGCGCCCCGCAGCAGGAAGAGGTTTGAAGAGGTTTTTAATAAAAAACAAACACCACCTTAGTTTTAGTATATAGAAATGAAACACATGTAAATACAGTGGTTGTTTGTACTCTGATTACTATAATGCATGTGTTGTGATACTACAAATGAAGTCCTCCACCTCTGGACGTTTCCACAGTCTGGTTTGGGGGTGTGACAAGCGGCGACAAAAGTCGCCGCTAAAAGGTCAAGTTGTCACCGGTAATAGTAATAGCGGCGATGCGTCGCCGGTAATAAGTCGCCGCTACTGCTTCGTCGCTATTGCTCAATATGTCGCCGGTAATGAGAATTGTCGCCACTAATGAGTACGTCGCCGCTAAAAGGTCCCGTCGCCGCTAATGACTATGTCGCCGGTAATGATGATGTCGCCGGTAATTGCAATTTTTATTTTTTAATTTTTTTTATTTTTTTAATCAACGATTTTGGTTGCCGGTAATAATGTCGTCGATAAATACATAACAACATTCGATTAAATATTAAAAATAATAGTGTCGACGGTAATTACAAAACAAACATCCGATTAAATATAAAAAGTAATAATGCCGCCGGTAATAATGTCGTCCGGTAATTACATAACATCCGATTACATATAAAATGTAATAATATCACCGGTAATAGTGTCGCCGGTAATTACAGAAAACAACCAAAAATTTTACAATCTAACAATTGTAGAAAAGCGTGACAACAAGTGTAATATGCAAATAAAACTCATCCCTATATATCATCATCTTCGTTCCCATCGTTTCCTCGATTATATTGGGATTGAAAAAACGAATAAAGCTCATCCCTACATGTCGGGTCGTTGAGCATTGCACAAAGATTTTCCAACTACATAATTAATAACAACATATATAAAATTATAAGTTAAATTATCAAACATAAACAAAAACTATCAAAGTACGTTGATATTTTTAAATTAAGACAAAAAGCCAAAGTACATTGCTATTTCTTGCACATGGGACAAAAACCCAATTACCAAAGATTTTAGCAAATAATCACCACAAACCAAAATTACCAAAACAACATGCATTTTATGATGCTAAAGTACATTCCTATTTTTAAATTAAGACAAAAAGCCAAAGTACATTGCTATTTCTTGCACTTGGGACAAAAACCTAATTACCAAAGTTTTTAGCAAATAATCACCACAAACCAAAATTACCAAATCAACATGCATTTTATGATGCTAAATTAGATTTCTATTTTTAAACTAAGATAAAAAACCAAAGTACGTTGCTATTTCTTGCACTTTGGACAAAAACCTAATTACCAAAGTTTTTAGCAAATAATCACCACAAAACCAAAATTACCAAATCAACATGCATTTTATGATGCTAAAGTAGATTGCTATTTTTAAACTAAGACAAAAACCAAAGTACGTTGATATTTCTTGCACTTCGGACAAAAACCTAATTACCAAATTTTTAGCAAATAATCACCACAAAAAAACAAAGTAGATTGTTTTACCTGTGACGGTTGTGGTGATGGTTGCCAAGGTTGTGGAATTGGCGGGAGAGCAGAAGGTTTATGGCCAATGCCTCTAATATGGTCACGTCGCTCTCCTAATACTTTCTCGAACACAGCTCTTTCTTGAGCGGGTGTTAATTCACTTTCACCTTGAGTTTGTTCTAACAGCTCTTCAACTAACCGATTCTGTAACTCCCAAAAGTGAGTAACAATTAAGTATAAATAAACATTTAATTATATGATAAAATTATAATTAAATACATACATGTTGTTGTTCCGCCTCAGCAGTAACAAACACGCCATTCTTATCGGTATGAGCTTTGCGAAACGTTTCCACTTTCTTAAAGTTATGTTTAAGTTTAAAAATTAGATTATATTTTAAATAAATAATTACATGTATCGTACGTTACCTTCTTATAGCAAGTACTGCTATACGAGCTCGACCCCCTCCCCCCCCCCCCCCCCCCGATTCACATTTATTTGCATTTCACAGACTTTTTTGTTCCTTTCTAAAGCAATTATGTGTTCGTACGTTTGGAAATACTCAACTGCTTTCTTCCGGTTATCAACTTCAATACCCTTTGGAGGGTTGGCTAATGCTCCCGGGATATCTTCATAGCCTCCTACTGACTTAAAATATTCTTTTGCATCAGCTTTACGTTCTCGATAACCTTTTAACAAAGCTGCTTGAAAACTCTCTGTCAACATATTATCTTGTACATTCTGATACATCTGATCCAAATCAAACTTTATCTACAAAAAAAAAGTTAACCAAGTAAAAACCAGTTATAGTTAACCATATAAAATAATTTTAAATAAATAATTACCGCTAAATGTTGTAATACAGTGTCCTTTATTGCATGGGAAACTTTTTTCCAAGTCCATTTATCCAAAAGGGACCATTTGCCACATTGTTTTCCCAATTTCTCGTGAAAACATGTCTTTCGGCTCTCCTACAGGATCAAATGTGATATCCCTGTCATATTCCATGCTAATCGGTTTGCCCTGATTCCGTAAGATTGCTTTTTCAAGCTTTATATTTTTTTCTTTGCCTCGAACTTTCCTACGTGCACGTTGCTTAACTACAAATGTGATTAAAAATTATTATAAACGGTATTTAATTTATAATAACTGAATAAAAATAGTAAATAAAAATTCATAATAAGTCATACCGTCCTGCTCGAGATGACCAACACCTCTACCACCTGGGAGAGGTAGGTCCTCAGCTCCACCACCCCCGTGTCCACGACCCATAACAGCAGTCATGGTATACAATTATATTACGTTGTTGTGTTGTTCTTTTTTACCGTCGAGATTAATATATATATATATATATATATATATATATATATATATATATATATATATATATATATATTATTTATAACATTGTATAAATATGTTGCAAATAAAAAATTTAAAAACTAGAAAAGACATGAAAATATAAATATGAAACTATAGAAATATAACATTATAAGTTAATTTGAAGATTATAAGTTAACTATAGAACTTATTGGTTAATTTGGGGTTAGCTTGGGAAGAAACTAGAAACTTTCTAGTATTTGTATATAAGTTTTTAAACAAATTTATAACATTTTTTTGTGTTTTTTTCCAATTATAACAATAATTTATTTTTATTTTTTTTTCAATTATAGCATCCTACTTATACCAAAACCACATACTTTTACATAATACATAAAAGCATGAAATTCACATACATATACCACATATACACCAAATACAAATACATTCACATACACACATAATAACATCCTACTTAAACCAAATACACATACTTTCACATATATAGATTGTAACATCCTATTTGAAGTAGGTTCATGCGAAAACATAAATATCTTGCGAAAACGCGAAAACAGACTTTATCTTATAAAAATCATACATATGTACTATAAAAAAATAAATTTATTAGCAATAAATTAAAGATAGTAAGTTTACATTGGATGGTGTTATGGTAATATAGATTTAAAGACGGTTTTAATAATTATTATTTTTTTCACGTGCTTAATCATTTTTAAATTCATGTTTTCATAATAAAAATGTTAAAAATCATACTTTGCTAATATGAAACAATTTCTCATCTATCATCGATTATCATCATGTATTTCAAAGTTTGGATGAATTATTTTCCAAAATATAATGTTGAGGTGACACAATATCATAGATTTTTCTTGTTTTCGCGTTTTCGTAAATTATTTGCATTTTCGCATGAACCCTCCCCCATCCTATTTATACCAAATACACAAATTTCACATTCATATACCACATTTACAACAAACATACATACATTCACATACACACACAATAACATCCTACTTATAACAAACACATATAATTTCACACACACACACACACACACATATATATATATATATATATATATATATATATATATATATATATATATAGAGAGAGAGAGAGAGATAATAACATCATATATATACTTCTACCAAATACTCATATACCACATATACATCAAACACACATACATTGGCATATATACACCAAATTCACATATATTCATATAAATATCAAATATACACAATTTTCACATATGGTCATTTTCACATAAAAATACAAATTCACAAAAAATTGAAATAATAGAACCTGTAGTGGCGGAAATCAACGGATATGTCGCCGGAAAAATTGGTCTTCACCCGAAAATACCCTCACCCGTAAACCCAACGACAACACCACCAAAAACACTGAAATTGAACAATTTCTTGCAATTTAATCATCAAATGCAGCTAGAAATCGAAGTTAACATACAAAGACAAAGCGATGCAAGAACTTCAACTTACCTTTCTTCAATAAATGGAGCTAGAAATCGGTCACACGAACCCTAACCACCCTTGATCCCTAATCTCACACAATGTGGGGAGATATGTTGTTGGAATCAACGAATCGAATACAAAATCGGGGGAACTTGGAAGAGCAGCAGCGTAGCAACAGTAAACAAAATTGAAAATGGGAAGAAATAAGCAGATTGCGTGTGTTTTTTTTTTATCTGCTAGAGCCTTTAGCGGCGACACTTTTTAGGGCTTTTGTCGGCGACACGAGTCAATAGTGCCGACAATCCGGAGGGAAGGGTACCGCGTCATTTTTTAGGTAACTATTAGCGGCGACTTTTTAGACTTTTAGCGGCGACACAAATGTCGCCGGTATTAGGTTTGTGCGGATAAGGGACCCTAACCGTTGGATTAGATACTTGATTGAACGGCTGAGATCTATCAGAGGGGGAAAACGCGGATTCGGGTGATAAGCCTTTAGCGGCGACACTATTACCGGCGACATAGGCCTTTAGCGGCGACAAATGCTAGAGTCGCTGCTAAAAGGCCCTGTCACCGGTAATAGTGTCGCCGCTAAAGGCCGATATTCTTGTAATGATATAACTGACCATGGGTGAAGACAGGTCTACGCAAGTATAATCCAACATTTGATAATGACTGTCCTTGACTTTTGTTAATGGTCATAGCGAAACAAACTGCTATTGGGAATTGCCTACGTTGAAAACGGAATGGAATTTTTTTATCGGATGGGGTCAACTTCATGCGAGGTATAAGCAGTCTCATTGAAAAAATCTACCAGATATGATTCGTGCTTCAATGACGTGTCTTCCAAGCCTTACGAATAATCTACATACAGAGCAAACGTATACCGCATCACTAGAATCCAAATAATTTATAAAGAAACAAAAAACTCATCACATAATATATACTATAAGCGTAATATGAAAAGGGTGATAACATATTGAAAGGATAATTTTCAATGGATAACCAAAATTTAAATTTTTTAGAAAGAAACAGTACCTTTGCTTATGCCAATACATTTAGTCTGGGTGTTAATCCTTACATCATTTTGACCAACTGAATTATAAGGCACAGATGTTTGTTTCTTTTTTTCTTGGTGCTGCAAAATAAATATAATTTAAATTACTAATAAGACAATGAATATTTATAAAATTAAGTGCAAAAATGTATAAGTGGACGTATTAACAAAGTAGATGATAACATACCTTGGTAATCAACCTTATTAATATAACCGCAGGAAGGTTGGGAACAAATAGTAGTATTTCTTGTGTTCTCCACAAAATCATCATTCAAATCATAAAAAAGGAATATCCTTGTATTGAACTGTTTTCGTTTCCCTCTTGTCGTTTTTGTTGTGTTATTTTCTTGAAATGCAGCACATTTTTTAGAAAAAAAAAATGATTAGATAAGATCAATGATTGTGTTGGTAATAATTGTGAAGAAACATTTAAACGTGAAAAAATGTATAAAGTGAAATATAGCGAATGTAATTATCTGATAAAATAAAAAAAAATACTATGTATTAATTAATAATGACATAATTTGAAATATATGACCATAGTTCAGATAGGTCTTGCCTGCACTGAAAGTTGTTGCATTTTGAATTGTTTGGTGATTTGAAATTGGCAACGTACTTGAACTGCTTACAACTGTTCCTTGGTAGTTTTTTATGTTAGTAAATATCGAATGTATTAAAGTTTTTATATTATTTAAATTGTTTAGGTAAACATAATAAAAAAATAATTATGAAAAACTTACCCAGACCGGTGATATGTGACAGGACCTTGAGGAAATAAATGAATGTTGCACATTTTGCCGTATACGGTTATGAGAGGATGATGTTGAAGGTGATGGAGTAACTTCCCAAGTAACTTGAGAAACAGGCGTTATGAAGATACGATTTTCTGGAAAAAAAATTATATTGTAAATGACAATGAAAATATGAATATGTATATATAATATTAAAGTACATATATTGAAATTAAATTTATAATCAATTCAATACAAAAAATATAATAAGTAGTAATATAACAATAGGATAACTATTACCAGAGTTGTGATGCGTACTTACATCCTTGAAAGTTGTTGCATTTTTGTTTTTTTGGACATTTGAAGTCAGCGACGTGTACAAACCGTTTATAACTGTTTATTAGTATCATAACAGTTATTAAATTTGGAAAAATTAATAGTCTTTATATGGTTTTGACTGGCAGTGAAAGAATAATATAAAAGTAATTATTAATAATTTACCCTGATTGGTTATTTGTGAAAGTGGCGACCTTGATGAAATTGTTGTAGGTTGCAAATTCGGTCGTAGGACGTTATGTGATGATGAATTTGAATGTAATTTCGAGCATTTTCGAATAACTCGACAATTAGTGGGGATGTAGAAGTTATTTTCTTCAAAAAAAATAATAAGTATGATAAAGGTGGATTAAATGGAAATATATTAGACATTAAATATGAAATTTAACGGGAATATGTATTACATAAAAAGAAAATCAATAAATTATATGTATTGAACATTTAATGATAATATTAAATTAAAAGTTTTGTTTGTGATGTTCGACAGTGGTGGACATGGCGATGTTTTTGATTTGGTTCTTCCATTGTTAGTATTCATATATGCTGTATACTGTAAAATATAAGATGAAGTACATAAAGTTGGAGAGAAGAGTAAATGCATAAATGGATATAATAACATACCATAAAAAAGATTATACAAAGAATGGAATTAAAGGATATTGGTGAAGATAATAACAAATTAAAGTTTGTTAACAAATATAGAGATATAATTGAAAAACATGTGTCGTGATTTTATATTAAATAAAAATATGTATCAAAAATAGATGAATTAAATCTTTTTTAATAAGATTAAACTAAATGATGGTTTCTAAATTGATAAGGGTACATAATTTTGAAATGATTTAAAGATAATATTCCCTTATTAAACGATTTAATCATAAATGTTTGGATACTATATATTGAAACATGGTAAATATATATATATAATTATTTTGGAAAGTGTTTATGATTGACGATATAATTGGAATGATAATCTGCATAAATAAGAATATAAGATTCATGAAAGAAATTAAAATTTGTAGAGTATGTGATCGTGTTGACAATTATGCCCTTGGTCATTAGGGAATTACCTTTAAACTTAAAACAAATTGACAATAATAGACTTTGTAAACATAATTTGTTATTTAAACTTAAAACAAATTGACAATAATAGACTTGGTCAACATAGTTTGTTACGAACAATAAAAAAAATTATTGTTATAAAATCTTGTTTGTGGAATAACAAACTCAGTGGCTTAAGCCAAAGATTAAGGAGATTACCTTTAAACTTAAAACAAATTGACAATAATAGACTTGGTCAACATAGTTTGTTATTTAAACTTAAAACAAATTGACAATAATTGACTTGGTCAATATAGTTTGTTACGAACAATAAAAAAATTATTGTTATAAAATCTTGTTTGTGGAATAACAAACTCAGTGACTTAAGCCAAAGATTAAGAGATGAAGAACTAACTTTTTGGCCAAAGTCTAACCGGTAAAGTCAAATATCGGGATCCTATGGCCGATTTGCAAAGTAGGATGATATAATGTATATATAATTTTAAAAAATAGTTGAAATATAATAGTTATTAATGATAATATGGGATAACATTGAAAGTGTAATTATATTATGATCCATGTGGCAGAATTTATTGAATACATGGTCATTTAGAAGATTGTAACATAAATGGTTCATATTGTTTTTAAACATTGTTGTCTAACACATCGATATATTTCAGCATGTTGGTTTTATGCACCTTGACAACGATTGTTGCTTTCATGATTGTTGTTTTAACGAAGGAAAAAGTGTAAACCGCACCATCATAAAAAAACAGTTTTCAAGTCAATAAAGACGGAAATCAAATAGCATTCGGTAAAGGAAGTTCGATGACAGAATGTGAATTAAGAAGAGTTCGAATTATTAAATATTTTAACACCAAAGAAAGGAAAAAATAAACCAGTTTGCATACATGATAAACATATTCAAAACACCATTCCGTACATGTTCATAATATAACAACAAAAACAAACATTGCAGAGGATAATGAAACCTGTTATGGATGATGGATGATGGAAGTAGGCAGCAGCAAGTGTAAAGAGAGGTTGAAGAAATAATTTTTTTCGTGATTGAGAGGTTGAAGAAACAATTTTTTTTCGTGATTTGTATAATACGTAATATTATATAGGGTTAATAAGGATATATAGAATGGTAAACAGTGATTTTAGAAGATATCTATATCTATATATCATAACAAAATATGGAAAAGGGTATAATTGAATAACATGAGTCCTGATATTATATTAAGTTAAAATAGTTATAAAAAAATATATGATTTACATCCATAATTAATAAGATATAATTAAATGACCGGATTCGAAATTGATAAGGGTACATGAATTTGAAAATATTTAAAGATAATATTTCCTTATTAAACGATTTAATCATAAATGTATGGATTCTATATATTGAAACATGATAAATATACATACAATTATTTTGGAAAGTGTTTATGATTGAAGGTATAATTGGAATCATAATCTGCATAAATAAGAATATAAGATTTATGAAAGAAATTAAAATTTGTAGAGTATGTGCTCGTGTTGACAATTATACCCTTAGTCATAAGGAAATTACCTTTAAACTTAAAACAAATTGACAATAATAGACTTGGTCAACATAGTTTGTTATTTAAGCTTAAAACAAATTGACAATAATAGACTTGCTCAAAATAGTTTGTTACGAACAATAAAAAAAAATTATTGTTATAAAATCTTGTTTGTGGAATAACAAACTCAGTGGCTTAAGCCAAAGATTAAGGAGATTACCTTTAAACTTAAAACAAATTGACAATAATAGACTTGGTCAACATAGTTGTTATTTAAACTGACAATACTAGACTTGGTCAATTTAGTCCATAATCGGTTGTAAGTCAACATTGTATTAGAAGAGATCTAAAACTATTCAGGTGCTGGGTTGAAATAATTACATTTTGAATCTTACCCAAAACAACCTAGATAGGTGTTGATGTCATCCTGCAAAGTCGCACCAGCCTATCCTGGAGTTAACCTAATTTGAAATCGAGAAAGAAATCCCTTGTATTTGGGGGTTTATATATACTAAGATCATCATCTTCAACAACAAAACAGACAAAGTGTATATATAAAACAGAATCAACCAATAACAGTCTGGATTTCTTTTCTTTCTTCTTCTTTCTTCGTCTTCAAGCACCTACATATAACAAATGTTTATTAAGTTCCCGCGTTTGAGAGAGAAGATGATTAGAATCAACTAATAACTATGTTGGTTAAGATTAATGAAGGTGAAAATCAATCAGAATAAAAAGATGATTAAAAATATAGAACCCTAATCAACAGACGATATAATGGCATAATAGATGACCTTGAGGAAGCGATTCAGAAAGGATTTCAATCAAATATGTTGCAATCATCCTCATCGGCTTATCAAAAAACGCTAATTCGGTGGCTGATTTTTCGATTTCAATATGGGAAGTAGTTATGACAGATGGACGTAATCAATCGAATTTAGTATGCGTTCAACAAATAGTGAATTGTTTTGTTAGGATGACATCACCAGAAATATGAAGAACGATCTAAGGGCTGAAATCAATCAAGGAAATCCAATGAATGGTTCTGATTGTTGAAGGTGACATGATCAGGTTTTTGTTTTAATATATATATAAAGATACAAGGTATAACTTACTTGGAACTAAACATCATTTATACGTCTTAGTTTAAAACTAGACAAGACCATGATCCCTGTAATCAACTCTCAATACCAATCCTTGTTTATGCAACGCTGTCATAATACAATATATATTTTTAACATAGTGTATCAAATATTTAATATACATTAATAATTTAAGTAATAATACTACCATTAAGCTTGTCATGTAGTAATATTGTAAATACACTTAACACATATATGACCATATTTGGTTCGCACAATATGTTATGTAGTATTACCAAATATATATTTAACATATATTCAAAATAATAAGCATTTAATTCACAAATAAGCTTTAGACTGGTATTTAATACTTTTAAAAAATACTTCTATTGAAATCATGTTCATGAACATAACTATGCACTCACTTGTTTCAGGTGGATCATCCACAAAAAAGTTAGCTCATCGACCAACGTTTCAGCTTTTTCCTTTTAAATTACCTAAATACGAATATTACTACATCTCAGTATTCGTTCGTATTTATAAAGTTAAATTAATTATTTCTGGATTCTACAATTATACCAAAGAATATCAAGTTCTATCAAATAAGGAATGACCAGGTAAGATCATACTAGAGGTAGGATCCGTTTGGTATACAGAGTATACTATTTGGAAAATTTACTTTAAACACCTTACTTAAAGCGTACGTAGATCGATCTGTATTTTGACTAGAATTTCTGATAAATCTTATCTATAGGTTCATAATAATTACTATAAACATAAATATAAGTTACGCATAAAGTGTAGTATATATATCTCAACTTACAGGTTTTCTAGCGAAAGTTCAGAAAGTCGTGGGCAGAACTTCGACTCCGTATACTTAATTATGTCGGGTTTTTTCTGATGCAGCAGCGCCTCGCTATGTGACAACCTGAAATTTCCAAGCTTATTTAATCAATAAAACCTATCAGTGTTAGACTCATTTTGCTTCCAGTTAACACTGTTTGGAACCTGTTTTGAGTATTCTAACTCTAGAGAATCAAAGCTATTAGTATTTGGAAGTGTCAGTTTAAGTTCTAAACTACCTAGCAACCGTAAACCTCCTCAAAAAGGAGTTTACGGTCGAGACCTTGAGTTTACGGTCAGGGTAACCGTAAACTCCTCCCTATATATATAATGGTTGATCATTTCAGCCATTCTTTTCCGTCTTTCAAGCCTTAGAACCGATTCTCTCTCAAAAAGCATAAACTTTTGCTTCCAAATCCTCAAGAACACAGTTGTGTTTTGGATCCTAATCACACTTACAAGCTTCTAATAAGTAAGTACACTACCCTTATCTTGATATATGCTTGAATCACTTGTTAAACACTTAGAAAACATCAAGAAACTCAAGAACAAAAGGTGTTTACGGTCTAGTGCATCTTCATAGACCGTAAACCCTTATAAAGGGTGTTCTTATAGCCTTTACCCTTCCTAAGGCTAAGCATGGTCCCTAGAATCCGATGTCTTTGATTGAAGCCCTTGAAAACCTTCATTTATGAAAGATTTGATGAGTTTACGGTTAAATCTCCTTAGACCGTGAACTCCAAGACCGTGAACCCAAGAACCGTAAACCTTATGACCGTAAGGTCATTGAACCGTGAACTCCATGACCGTGAACCCAAGAACCGTAAATCTTATGACCGTAAGGTCATTGAACCGTGAACCCATGGGACTGTAAACCCATTGAACCGTAAACACATAGGACCGTGAACCACTTTGACCGTAAACTCTTATGGTCATGCCACTTGGACCGTAAACTCCTTAAGGTGGCCATACACCTTTGGTATGCAATCACATGTGATTATAGCACTTAAATCTAAGTGGATCCTATGTCCTAGGGTGTTTCCTTTCATGATTAGTTGTATAAACACTAATTATATGCTTATATGTATCATTATATGATAAATACGATCCATGTGTGTGGTCAAGTCTTCACTTGACACTTAGCATCCTATTTCCAAACATACTTCTGTACCACTCACTACAGGTGAGTTCATACCCCCGTATTTTCATAGTTTTTACTGTTTTAAGGAGGGGGGGGGGGAGTACAAGTCTAACACAAAGATTTTGTGTTATAACAAATGATTTCAAATGGATTAAAGTTATCAAAACAAATGGTTTCAAACATCTTATCAAAATGAATTTCAGTATCATCAAATGAAGTGGTTTTAAGTGATTGTTTCAAAAAGACGTCAAGTCAACAAAATGGATTTCAAAATATGAAACTTCTTTTAAATGTTTTATAAACTTATATTTTCCCCAAAAACCATACTAGTATGCATATATTTATATAAATAATATTTAAAAGATTTAGGACTGACAACCCACTTTGGTTCCTTTTCCTTGTTTGGATGTGGGATTACAAGTATCCGTTGTTTGTCCAAGTGTCATTTAAATTCTAGTTATATATAATTGTATATGTATACAAGTATAAAAGTTTATTCAATTAGATTCGATTACCCTTTGTAACATGTTGAGCAAAGGATTCCTTTCATGAATACTCGTTATCAAATCAGAAAGTACATATAAATTATAATAGGTATAATTTATGATTCACATAACATTAATTCACGATTCAAGTATACTAGAGTACATGGTTTTACAAAAACAAAGGTTTAATTCAAAACTATTCAAGAGTATACATTTATTCAAATACATGTTAAGAGTACTAATTCAAGAACATACTATCAATCATTTACTTCAGAATGATTGGGTTTTCATAACTATTATACATGTAACGTTATATGCTTTTATGAGACAAGTAGTAAAGTTTGTTTAATTCATTTTAAACAATATAGTAAAGTCCTGATATTATAACCAGAGTCTTCCAGCAGGGGATAGAAACAATGGGTGTATAGATCTATATTGGGATTGACAATCCCGCACTCGGACTGCTAGCTATAGTCAGGCATAGACGCCTGTGAGTGACAATTGTTACCATCTAGTCAGTATGGTTATAATAACTTATTTAAAAGATATTAAAAATACGTTAGTGTATAATTAACTAAACTTAAGTACATTTTCAAAGTACTAGTTTACAAGATACGGTTTACAAGATACAGTTTACAAGATACAGTTTACAAGATACAAGTTTACATATAGATTACAAATACAGATAATTGGTTTACAAATAGAACAGTTTTATACAAGTACAACTACTTTTCATATACAACATAAAATGTAGGATTTTCTGGAAACAGTTTACATATTCAAGAAACAGAAGATATTCTTACATACATAAAAACTTATGCACTCACTCAACTTTATGTTGAAACTCTATTTTCAAATTACTTGTATTCTCAGGGAACCAGTAGACAGGTACACCCCGAGCTTTTGAGAAGATGGAGCTATTTATGTCTATTTTTCTTCTTTTGTAAAACTATTTAGTTTCATAATAGAAGGTTGAAACACATGTAAATATTTATACTTTTTAAATACAGTGGTTGTTTATACTCTGATTACTATAATGCATGTGTTGTGATACTATAAATGAAGTCCTCCACCCCCGGACGTTTCCGCCGTCTGGTTTGGGGGTGTGACAGATTGGTATCAGAGCAATGTTTATAGTGAACTCAGTATATCAATCCATAAAAGATATACAAACTATAAATACATTTGGTAGACCTGTCTAGAGTCTGTATTCAATATGCCAATGTAATCGACATGCATTTTCTTAGTAATTGAAAAATAACCATTCACTTTCATATTATTCAGTTACAAGTTGTACTTGTCATAGACTTCTATTTCCAATTCATTCCAAGATTCTTATCGAACTATATGTTTTAGTTCAGAGATATCAGAATTCATATTCACTCTTGATATCTTATCATCTTTGTATCTTTCTACTTTTATAGAAAAAGATGCCTCCTCGTAGAAATCCAAGACGTCAAAATGTTAATGAACCACCGGTACCACCTCCACCACCACCTCCTCAGTTCCACCCCGCTATGTTCCAAGCAGTGGTCACGGCGGCTGTAGCTGCTGCTATGGCTCAGATCAATACTTCTGGTGCTAGTGGATCTGGAGCTGGTACAAATCCCCCTAACCAGGGTGAAGGTAATGGGCATTCGCGAGAATGCACTTATAAAGATTTTACCAATGCCAAACCCAGGACTTTTAATGGAACTGGAGGAGTTATGGAATTAAGGCATTGGATAGAGAAGACATAAGCAATTTTCGAAATTTGCTCCTGTCCTGACAACAACAAAGTCAAGTTCGCTGCTTGCACTTTTTCGGAAAGAGCTTTGACGTGGTGGAATGGTCACGTTAAGTCACTTACTCTGGTAGTGGCTAATTCGATCAATTGGGAGAACTTCAAGGGTATGCTTATGCGGGAGTATTGTCCGTGAGGCGAAGTTCAGAAACTTGAGGAGGAGCTCTGGGGTCTCTCAATGGTTGGTTCTGATATATCAACCTATACTAGTAGATTTTGTGATCTGGCAATTCTTTGCCCGGATATGGTTGCTCTAGAGAGCAAAAAGATTGAGAGATATATTTGGGGACTGTCGCCCCAAATTCAATCTAGTGTTTTAGCTTCAAGGCCTGTTACTTTTGACAGTGCCAAAGAGCTGGCACAATCTCTTATTGATCATGGAATCCATCAACACTCGGTGGTTGCTACACCAGAACAACCAAAGGGAAACAACAACAACAACAATAACAACAACAACAACAAGAGGAAGGGAAAGTTTTCACAAGATTCCTCAAAGAAACAACAATTGGCTACAGTCAACGCTACGACTGTACCTACTGTTGTTCCTGTTAATCCAGCACCAGCTAAGCCATATGCTGGTAATATCCCTAAGTGCAACAAGTGCAATTTTCACCATAATGGAAATTGTAGGGAAATACAGTGTCGTAACTGCAACAGAAAAGGGCATACCGCCCGATTTTGTAGAGCACCACCCCAACCACTTAACCAAGTACCTGCGGCTGGAGTTGGTCAAGCATGTTATCAGTGTGGTGAAGTGGGGCATTTCAAGAGAGATTGTCCTAAAGCTGGAAATGCAGGTGGAGTGGGGAGAATTTTAGCTTTGGGCCAGGAAGAAGCAGTGGCAAATCCCGCAGTAGTTACGGGTACGTTCCTTCTCAACAACACATATGCATGCATTCTATTTGATTGTGGTGCTGAGAAGAGCTTTGTGAGCCATAATTTCAAACACTTGCTAAATCAAAACTCTCAACCATTAAAAGAAACATTCACGGTCGAAATGGCTAACGGGAAATCCGAATCCACCAACGAAATATACATAGGATGTACTCTTACCTTGAATAAATTTTTGTTCCCAATTGACCTTATGCCGGTCTCTATCAAAAGTTTCGACGTAATAATAGGTATGGATTGGTTGTGTCCTAACCGTGCTGACATCCTATGTTATGAAAAAGCCATTCGTCTGAACTTGCCAACTAATGAAACTCTTGTTATTTATGGCGACAAACCCGGAACGAACCTCCATATCATTTCCTGCATTAAGGCACAGAAGTACCTTCGCAAAGAGTACTGTGCTTTCTTAGCTCACATTGTAGACAAAAAGCAAGAAGTGAAAGATATCGTGAAAATTCCTGAAGTTTGTAACTTGCTCGATGTTTTTCCTGATGATCTTCTAGGAGTGCCTCCCGAACGACACGTCGAGTTCAGAATCGACTTAATTCCAGGGGCTACCCCTGTCGCCAAATCTCCTTATCGTCTTGCACCTTCAGAAATGCAGGAATTGTCCAGCCAGCTTAACGAACTCCTTAGCAAATGTTTCATAAGACCAAGCTTCTCACCCTGGGGAGCACCGGTTTTGTTCGTGAAGAAGAAGGATGGATCGTTCCGTATGTGCATAGACTACCGCGAGCTGAATAAACTTACCATTAAGAATCGATACCCTCTGCCTCGCATAGACGATCTGTTCGACCAACTTCAAGGTGCGAGCTACTTCTCAAAAATAGACTTAAGATCCGGGTATCACCAGTTACGAATTTTGGAGAATGACATTCCTAAAACCGCGTTCAGAACTCGTTATGGTCATTATGAATTCGTAGTGATGCCATTAGTATTGACGAATGCACCTGCTGTGTTCATGGATTTAATGAACAGAGTGTGTCGTCCATTCTTGGACAAATTCGTCATAGTCTTCATTGATGACATCCTTATCTACACAAGAAGTGAAGAGGATCATAACCAACATCTTCGTCAAGTTTTGCAAACTCTTAGAACAGAGAAACTTTATGCGAAGTTTTCAAAGTGTGAATTTTGGATCAGGAAGGTTGATTTCCTAGGTCACGTGGTCAGTTCAGAAGGAATACACGTCATCCCTTCCAAAATAAAGGCAATTGAAAACTGGTCAGCACCCAAAACACCTACAGAAATTCGTCAATTCTTAGGTCTTGCTGGCTATTATCGCAGATTCATCCAGAATTTCTCTCGAATAGCTAAACCTCTTACCACCCTGACGCAAAAGGGTGTAACTTTTAGCTGGGGAGAAAAACAAGAAACAGCATTCCAAACGCTAAAACGAGCCTTGTGTAGTGCACCAATCCTGTCTCTCCCTGAAGGGACAGAGGATTTTGTAGTGTACTATGATGCTTCAAATCAAGGGCTTGGATGTGTTCTTATGCAAAGAGGAAAAGTGATATCCTATGCTTCAAGACAGCTAAAGACACATGAAGTCAACTATACAACACATGATCTTGAGCTAGGAGCAGTGGTATTCACTCTGAAGATCTGGAGACATTACTTATATGGCACGAAATGCACAGTATTCACGAACCATAAAAGTCTCCAGCACATCTTCAATCAAAAAGAACTGAACATGAGACAATGACGGTGGGTGGAGCTACTGAACGACTACGATTGTGAGATTCTTTATCACCCTGGTAAAGCTAACGTTGTAGCTGACGCCCTTAGCAGAAAAGAATACTCAGGACGCCGAGAAAAGTCGTTGACCATGAAAATCCATTCACATCTATCCACACAGATCAGAGAGACTCCACTCGAGGCCTTAAAACCTGAAAACGTGGTAGGTGAAACTTTGACAGGAATGGATAAAAATTTCAAAGTCAGGGATGATGGAGTCTATTGTTTCATGAACCGGATCTGGACACCTAAGTTTGGTGGTTACAGAGAAGTAGTCATGAATGAAGCCCATAAAACCAGATACTCCATTCATCCAGGTTCAGACAAGATGTACCTGGACCTCAAGAAACTATATACTGATGGCCAAACATGAAGGCCGAAATTGCTACCTTTGTGGGCAAGTGCCTTACTTATGCCAAGGTGAAGGTAGAATACCAGAAACCTTCAGGTTTATTGCAACAACCTGAACTCCCTAAATGGAAGTGGGAGCGGATTACAATGGATTTCATAACCAAGTTACCCAAGACATCGGGTGGTTATGATACTATTTGGGTAATCGTTGATAGATTAACCAAATCCGCACACTTATTACCAATCAAAGAGTCAGACAAGATGAAGAAGCTAACAAGAACTTATCTCAAAGAAATCATTAAACTACATGGTGTTCCAATATCTATTATTTCCGACCGAGATAGTAGATTCACTTCTCACTTCTGGAAGTCTTTACAAAAATCTTTGGGAACTAGGCTGGACATGAGTACAGCCTACCATCCTCAGACTGACGGACAAAGTGAGAGGACAATTCAAACTTTAGAAGTTATGGTGCGAGCTTGCATGATAGACTTTGGTAAGGCATGGGATACTCATTTACCCCTTGTCGAATTCTCTTACAACAATAGTTATCACACTAGCATAAAGGTTGCTCCTTTCGAAGCTCTCTATGGCCGTAAGTGCAGATCCCCTGTGTGGTGGGCTGAAGTGGGTGATACGCAGTTAGCTAGAAGTCAAGTTCCTGACGGTGCCCTCACTGGTCCGGAACTCATTCGCGAAACCACGGAGAAAATCGTACAAATACGGGAGCGACTTAAAGCTTCCAGAGATAGACAGAAAAGCTACGCTGACAAAAGAAGAAAACCTTTGGAGTTTCAGGTTGGTAACCGCGTCATGTTGAAAGTCTCACCCTGGAAGGGCATGATACGCTTTGGAAAGCGTGAAAAGTTGAATCCAAGGTATATAGGACCATTCGAGATTCTTGCTAGAATTGGTCCTGTGACTTACGAACTCAACCTACCTCGTGAACTTAGTAACATACATCCTGTTTTCTACGTCTCAAACTTGAAAAAGTGTCTGTCCGACGAGACTCTTGTAATCCCACTCGACGAGATCGAGATCAACGAGAGCCTCAACTTCGTGGAAGAACATGTAGAGATCATGGACCGAGAGGTCAAGCAAACGAAGCAAAGTCGTATCCCGATAGTGAAGGTTCGTTGGAACGCCAAGCGACGACCTGAATTCACTTGGGAGCGTGAGGATCAAATGAAACTGAAATATCCTCATCTTTTTACTAGTTATTTGTAATAACTTAGTTGCTTAAACTCAAATTTCGGGACAAAATTCCCTCTAAAGGGGGGATGATGTGACAACCTGAAATTTACAAGCTTGTTTAATCAATTAAACCTATCAGTGTTAGACTTATTTTGCTTCCAGTTATCACTGTTTGGAACCTGTTTTAAGTATTCTAACTCTAGTGAATCAAAGGAATTAGTATTTGGAAGTGTCAGTTTAAGTTCTAAACTACCTAGCAACCGTAAACCTCCTCAAAAAGGAGTTTACGGTCGAGACCTTGAGTTTACGGTCAGGGTAACCGTAAACTCCTCTCTATATATATAATGGTTGATCATTTCAGCCATTCTTTTCCCTCTTTCAAGCCTTAGAACCGATTCTCTCTCAAAAAGCATAAACTTTTGCTTCCAAATCCTCAAGAACACAGTTGTGTTTTGGATCCTAATCACACTTACAAGCTTCTAATAAGTAAGTACACTACTCTTATCTTGATATATGCTTGAATAACTTGTTAAACACTTAGAAAACATCAAGAAACTCAAGAACAAAAGGTGTTTACGGTCTAGTGCATCTTCATAGACCGTAAACCCTTATAAAGGGTGTTCTTATAGCCTTTACCCTTCCTAAGGCTAAGCATGGTCCCTAGAATCCGATGTCTTTGATTGAAGCCCTTGAAAACCTTCATTTATGAAAGATTTGATGAGTTTACGGTTAAATCTCCTTAGACCGTGAACTCCATGACCGTGAACCCAAGAACCGTAAACCTTATGACCGTAAGGTCATTGAACCGTGAACTCCATGACCGTGAACCCAAGAACCGTAAATCTTATGACCGTAAGGTCATTGAACCGTGAACCCATGGGACTGTAAACCCACTGAACCGTAAACACATAGGACCGTGAACCACTTTGACCGTAAACTCTTATGGTCATGCCACTTGGACCGTAAACTCATTAGGGTGGCCATACACCTTTGGTATGCAATCACATGTGATTATAGCACTTAAATCTAAGTGTATCCTATGTCCTAGGGTGTTTCCTTTCATGATTAGTTGTATAAACACTAATTATATGCTTATATGTATCATTATATGATAAATACGATCCATGTGTGTGGTCAAGTCTTCACTTGGCACTTAGCATCCTATTTCCAAACATACTTCCGTACCACTCACTACAGGTGAGTTCATACCCTCGTATTTTCATAGTTTTTACTGTTTTAGGGGGGGAGTACAAGTCTAACACAAAGATTTTGTGTTATAACAAATGAATTCAAATGGATTAAAGTTATCAAAACAAATGGTTTCAAACATCTTATCAAAATGAATTTCAGTATCATCAAATGAAGTGGTTTTAAGTGATTGTTTCAATAAGACGTCAAGTCAACAAAATGGATTTCAAAATATGAAACTTCTTTTAAATGTTTTATAAACTTATATTTTCCCCAAAACCATACTAGTATGCATATATTTATATAAATAAGATTTAAAAGATTTAGGACTGACAACCCACTTTGGTTCCTTTTCCTTGTTTGGATGTGGGATTACAAGTATCCGTTGTTTGTCCAAGTGTCATTTAAATTCTAGTTATATATAATTGTATATGTATACAAGTATAAAAGTTTATTCAATTAGATTCGATTACCCTTTGTAACATGTTGAGCAAAGGATTCCTTTCATGAATACTCGTTATCAAATCAGAAAGTACATATAAATTATAATAGGTATAATTTATGATTCACATAACATTAATTCACGATTCAAGTATACTAGAGTACATGGTTTTACAAAAACAAAGGTTTAATTCAAAACTATTCAAGAGTATACATTTATTCAAATACATGTTAAGAGTACTAATTCAAGAACATACTATCAATCATTTACTTCAGAATGATTGGGTTTTCATAACTATTATACATGTAACGTTATATGCTTTTATGAGACAAGTAGTAAAGTTTGTTTAATTCATTTTCAACAATATAGTAAAGTCCTGATATTATAACCAGATTCTCCAGCAGGGGATCGAAACAATGGGTGTATAGATCTATATTGGGATTGACAATCCTGCACTCGGACTGCTAGCTACAGTCAGGCATAGACGCCTGTGAGTGACAATTGTTATCATCAACTTTCAGCGCATTCATAGCGTTGGGTCAGGCCATCTGGTCAGTATGGTTATAATAACTTATTTAAAAGATATTAAAAATACGTTAGTGTATAATTAACTAAACTTAAGTACATTTTCAAAGTACTAGTTTACAAGATACAGTTTACAAGATACAGTTTACAAGATACAAGTTTACATATAGATTACAAATACAGATAATTGGTTTACAAATAGAACAGTTTTATACAAGTACAACTACTTTTCATATACAACAGAAAATGTAGGATTTTCTGGAAACAGTTTACATATTCAAGAAATAGAAGATATTCTTACATACATAAAAACTTATGCACTCACTCAACTTTATGTTGAAACTCTCTTTTCAAATTACTTGTATTCTCAGGGAACCAGTAGACAGGTACACCCCGAGCTTTTGAGAAGATGGAGCTATTTATGTCTATTTTTCTTCTTTTGTAAAACTATTTAGTTTCATAATACAAGGTTGAAACACATGTAAATATTTATACTTTTTAAATACAGTGGTTGTTTATACTCTGATTACTATAATGCATGTGTTGTGATACTATAAATGAAGTCCTCCACCCCCGGTCGTTTCCGCCGTCTGGTTTGGGGGTGTGACAGATTGGTATCAGAGCAATGTTTATAGTGAACTCAGTATATCAATGCATAAAAGATATACAAACTATAAATACATTTGGGGCTAAGAGCTCTGACTACAAGTATACTATTAAAAATTTAAGTATTTTTACAAGGAGTATACTAACACTCATACCTACAAGTACAGTATCACAGTCATAAGAACTTAAAAGTATTTGGATGTTGAACACTACAGTCAAACCTGGACAGTTATGTAATCATATCTAGGATTAATATAGCCTGATCAACTATATTGATTTGAGATATGACCAACATGTGTTTGGGAGTGATAGTGGTGTTGTGGCATGTCTAAAACTTACCATACATACTCGGAAGAACTTTAGAACAGAACATAAAGATTAAAATACTATAGGGGTATTTTAGGCACTATATACTAATAACAAACATGTGAAAACAATAGAACAATTAAGGGTAGAACTATAAATATTAAGAGTATATTACAATTATATATAATTAAAGTTATATAGACTTAGAATATGTGATTTAGCTTCATTCCATGTTCCTTGTTTGGTTGTGGATTTAGAGCCGGTTCATATAATCGAAAGTCGGTTATACCTAAGTTATATATAATTACTATACACTTTATAGTTATAGAAATACCTAAGAACAAGTCATACATAATACATTACTTGATAACTATAGGTCTCTTTTGTAGTCAGTCGTTACTAACTATATTCTATATCTCTTATCCCTATTCTCGCTTAGATAACACTGGCTGAGTTGAGGTTTCATCCAAATGATACCCGTCGCCATTATGAAATACTCTACTCGTTTCCTATTTCACTCTTTTGGTTATAGTTAAGTCTATGGATAAGTTTTAGTGTTATTTTTCAGGTTTTTCAGTAAGACCACGAAAATTTTATTTTCGATAGGTCTGTATGATGTCGATATTTTTCTCAGAATTTGGTGTATTGTAGACCTGTCTAGAGTCAAGTTTTCCAGACTTATGTATTCAATATGCCAATGTAATCGACATGCATTTTCTTAGTAATTGAAAAATAACCATTCACTTTCATATTATTCAGTTACAAGTTGTACTTGTCATAGACTTCTATTTCCAATTCATTCCAAGATTCTTATCGAACTATATGTTTTAGTTCAGAGATATCAGAATTCATATTCACTCTTGATATCTTATCATCTTTGTATCTTTCTACTTTTATAGAAAAAGATGCCTCCTCGTAGAAATCCAAGACGTCAAAATGTTAATGAACCACCGGTACCACCTCCACCACCACCTCCTCAGTTCCACCCCGCTATGTTCCAAGCGGCGGTCACGGCGGCTGTAGCTGCTGCTATAGCTCAGATCAATACTTCTGGTGCTAGTGGATCTGGAGCTGGTACAAATCCCCTAACCAGGGTGAAGGTAATGGGCATTCGCGAGAATGCACTTATAAAGATTTTACCAATGCCAAACCCAGGACTTTTAATGGAACTGGAGGAGTTATGGCATTAAGGCAGTGGATAGAGAAGACAGAAGCCATTTTCGAAATTTGCTCCTGTCCTGAGAACAGCAAAGTCAAGTTCGCTGCTTGCACTTTTTCGGAAAGAGCTTTGACGTGGTGGAATGGTCACGTTAAGTCACTTACTCTGGTAGTGGCTAATTCGATCAATTGGGAGAACTTCAAGGGTATGCTTATGCGGGAGTATTGTCCGCGAGGCGAAGTTCAGAAACTTGAGGAGGAGCTCTGGGGTCTCTCAATGGTTGGTTCTGATATATCAACCTATACTAGTAGATTTTGTGATCTGGCAATTCTTTGCCCGGATATGGTTGCTCTAGAGAGCAAAAAGATTGAGAGATATATTTGGGGACTGTCGCCCCAAATTCAATCTAGTGTTTTAGCTTCAAGGCCTGTTACTTTTGACAGTGCCAAAGAGCTGGCACAATCTCTTATTGATCATGGAATCCATCAACACTCGATGGTTGCTACACCAGAACAACCAAAGGGAAACAACAACAACAACAATAACAACAACAACAACAAGAGGAAGGGAAAGTTTTCACAAGATTCCCCAAAGAAACAACAACTGGCTACAGTCAACGCTACGACTGTACCTACTGTTGTTCCTGTTAATCCAGCACCAGCTAAGCCATATGCTGGTAATCTCCCTAAGTGCAACAAGTGCAATTTTCACCATAATGGAAATTGTAGGGAAATGCAGTGTCGTAACTGCAACAGAAAAGGGCATACCGCCCGATTTTGTAGAGCACCACCCCAACCACTTAACCAAGTACCTGCGGCTGGAGTTGGTCAAGCATGTTATCATTGTGGTGAAGTGGGGCATTTCAAGAGAGATTGTCCTAAAGCTGGAAATGCAGGTGGAGTGGGGAGAATTTTAGCTTTGGGCCAGGAAGAAGCAGTGGCAAATCCCGCAGTAGTTACGGGTACGTTCCTTCTCAACAACACATATGCATGCATTCTATTTGATTGTGGTGCTGAGAAGAGCTTTGTGAGCCATAATTTCAAACACTTGCTAAATCAAAACTCTCAACCATTAAAAGAAACATTCACGGTCGAAATGGCTAACGGGAAATCTGAATCCACCAACGAAATATACATAGGATGTACTCTTACCTTGAATAAATTTTTGTTCCCAATTGACCTTATGCCGGTCTCTATCAAGAGTTTCGACGTAATAATAGGTATAGATTGGTTGTGTCCCAACCGTGCTGACATCCTATGTTATGAAAAAGCCATTCGTCTGAACTTGCCAACTAATGAAACTCTTGTTATTTATGGCGACAAACCCGGAACGAACCTCCATATCATTTCCTGCATTAAGGCACAGAAGTACCTTCGCAAAGAGTACTGTGCTTTCTTAGCTCACATTGTAGACAAAAAGCAAGAAGTGAAAGATATCGTGAAAATTCCTGAAGTTTGTAACTTTCTCGATGTTTTTCCTGATGATCTTCTAGGAGTGCCTCCCGAACGACACGTCGAGTTCAGAATCGACTTAATTCCAGGGGCTACCCCTGTCGCCAAATCTTCTTATCGTCTTGCACCTTCAGAAATGCAGGAATTGTCCAGCCAGCTTAACGAACTCCTTAGCAAATGTTTCATAAGACCAAGCTTCTCACCCTGGGGAGCACCGGTTTTGTTCGTGAAGAAGAAGGATGGATCGTTCCGTATGTGCATAGACTACCGCGAGCTGAATAAACTTACCATTAAGAATCGATACCCTCTGCCTCGCATAGACGATCTGTTCGACCAACTTCAAGGTGCGAGCTACTTCTCAAAAATAGACTTAAGATCCGGGTATCACCAGTTACGAATTTTGGAGAATGACATTCCTAAAACCGCGTTCAGAACTCGTTATGGTCATTATGAATTCGTAGTGATGCCATTCGTATTGATGAATGCACCTGCTGTGTTCATGGATTTAATGAACAGAGTGTGTCGTCCATTCTTGGACAAATTCGTCATAGTCTTCATTGACGACATCCTTATTTACACAAGAAGTGAAGAGGATCATAGCCAACATCTTCGTCAAGTTTTGCAAACTCTTAGAACAGAGAAACTTTATGCCAAGTTCTCAAAGTGTGAATTTTGGATCAGGAAGGTTGATTTCCTAGGTCACGTGGTCAGTTCAGAAGGAATACACGTCGACCCTTCCAAAATAAAGGCAATTGAAAACTGGTCAGCACCCAAAACACCTACAGAAATTCGTCAATTCTTAGGTCTTGCTGGCTATTATCGCAGATTCATCTATAATTTCTCTCGAATAGCTAAACCTCTTACCACCCTGACGCAAAAGGGTGTAACTTTTAGCTGGGGAGAAAAACAAGAAACAGCATTCCAAACGCTAAAACGAGCCTTGTGTAGTGCACCAATCCTGTCTCTCCCTGAAGGGACAGAGGATTTTGTAGTGTACTGTGATGCTTCAAATCAAGGGCTTGGATGTGTTCTTATGCAAAGAGGAAAAGTGATATCCTATGCTTCAAGACAGCTAAAGACACATGAAGTCAACTATACAACACATGATCTTGAGCTAGGAGCAGTGGTATTCGCTCTGAAGATCTGGAGACATTACTTATATGGCACGAAATGCACAGTATTCACGAACCATAAAAGTCTCCAGCACATCTTCAATCAAAAAGTGCTGAACATGAGACAACGACGGTGGGTGGAGCTACTGAACGACTACGATTGTGAGATTCTTTATCACCCTGGTAAAGCTAACGTTGTAGCTGACGCCCTTAGCAGAAAAGAATACTCGGGACGCCGAGTAAAGTCGTTGACCATGACAATCCATTCACATCTGTCCACACAGATCAGAGAGACTCAACTCGAGGCCTTAAAACCTGAAAACGTGGTAGGTGAAACTTTGAGAGGAATGGATAAAAATTTCAAAGTGAGGGATGATGGAGTCTATTGTTTCATGAACCGGATCTGGACACCTAAGTTTGGTGGTTACAGAGAAGTAGTCATGAATGAAGCCCATAAAACCAGATACTCCATTCATCCAGGTTCAGACAAGATGTACCTGGACCTCAAGTAACTATATACTGATGGCCAAACATGAAGGCCGAAATTGCTACCTTTGTGGGCAAGTGCCTTACTTGTGCCAAGGTGAATGTAGAATACCAGAAACCTTTAGGTTTATTGCAACAACCTGAAATCCCTGAATGGAAGTGGGAGCGGATTACAATGGATTTCATAACCAAGTTACCCAAGACATCGGGTGGTTATGATACTATTTGGGTAATCGTTAATAGATTAACCAAATCCGCACACTTATTACCAATCAAAGAGTCAGACAAGATGAAGAAGCTAACAAGAACTTATCTCAAAGAAATCATTAAACTACATGGTGTTCCAATATCTATTATTTCCGACTGAGATAGTAGATTCACTTCTCACTTCTGGCAGTCTTTACAAAAATCTTTGGGAACTAGGCTGGACATGAGTACAGCCTACCATCCTCAGACTGACGGACAAAGTGAGAGGACAATTCAAACTTTAGAAGATATGTTGCGAGCTTGCGTGATAGACTTTGGTAAGGCATGGGATACTCATTTACCCCTTGTCGAATTCTCTTACAACAATAGTTATCACACTAGCATAAAGGTTGCTCCTTTCGAAGCTCTCTATGGCCGTAAGTGCAGATCCCCTGTGTGGTGGGCTGAAGTGGGTGATACGCAGTTAGCTAGAAGTCAAGTTCCTGACGGTGCCCTCACTGGTCCGGAACTCATTCGCGAAACCACGGAGAAAATCGTACAAATACGGGAGCGACTTAAAGCTTCCAGAGATAGACAGAAAAGCTACGCTGACAAAAGAAGAAAACCTTTGGAGTTTCAGGTTGGTAACCGCGTCATGTTGAAAGTCTCACCCTGGAAGGGCATGATACGCTTTGGAAAGCGTGAAAAGTTGAATCCAAGGTATATAGGACCATTCGAGATTCTTGCTAGAATTGGTCCTGTGACTTACAAACTCAACCTACCTCGTGAACTTAGTAACATACATCCTGTTTTCTACGTCTCAAACTTGAAAAAGTGTATGTCCGACGAGACTCTTGTAATCCCACTCGACGAGATCAAGATCAACGAGAGCCTCAACTTCGTGGAAGAACATGTAGAGATCATGGACCGAGAGGTCAAGCAAACAAAGCAAAGTCATATCCCGATAGTGAAGGTTCGTTGGAACGCCAAGCGAGGACCTGAATTCACTTGGGAGCGTGACGATCAAATGAAACTGAAATATCCTCATCTTTTTACTAGTTATTTGTAATAACTTAGTTGCTTAAACTCAAATTTCGGGACAAAATTCCCTCTAAAGGGGGGATGATGTGACAACCTGAAATTTACAAGCTTGTTTAATCAATTAAACCTATCAGTGTTAGACTCATTTTGCTTCCAGTTATCACTGTTTGGAACCTGTTTTGAGTATTCTAACTCTAGTGAATCAAAGGAATTAGTATTTGGAAGTGTCAGTTTAAGTTCTAAACTACCTAGCAACCGTAAACCTCCTCAAAAAGGAGTTTACGGTCGAGACCTTGAGTTTACGGTCAGGGTAACCGTAAACTCCTCCCTATATATATAAGGGTTGATCATTTCAGCCATTCTTTTCCCTCTTTCAAGCCTTAGAACCGATTCTCTCTCAAAAAGCATAAACTTTTGCTTCCAAATCCTCAAGAACACAAATGTGTTTTGGATCCTAATCACACTTACAAGCTTCTAATAAGTAAGTACACTACCCTTATCTTGATATATGCTTGAATCACTTGTTAAACACTTAGAAAACATCAAGAAACTCAAGAACAAAAGGTGTTTACGGTCTAGTGCATCTTCATAGACCGTAAACCCTTATAAAGGGTGTTCTTATAGCCTTTACCCTTCCTAAGGCTAAGCATGGTCCCTAGAATCCGATGTCTTTGATTGAAGCCCTTGAAAACCTTCATTTATGAAAGATTTGATGAGTTTACGGTTAAATCTCCTTAGACCGTGAACTCCATGACCGTGAACCCAAGAACCGTAAACCTTATGACCGTAAGGTCATTGAACCGTGAACTCCATGACCGTGAACCCAAGAACCGTAAATCTTATGACCGTAAGGTCATTGAACCGTGAACCCATGGGACTGTAAACCCATTGAACCGTAAACGCATAGGACCGTGAACCACTTTGACCGTAAACTCTTATGGTCATGCCACTTGGACCGTAAACTCATTAGGGTGGCCATACACCTTTGGTATGCAATCACATGTGATTATAGCACTTAAATCTAAGTGGATCCTATGTCCTAGGGTGTTTCCTTTCATGATTAGTTGTATAAACACTAATTATATGCTTATATGTATCATTATATGATAAATACGATCCATGTGTGTGGTCAAGTCTTCACTTGGCACTTAGCATCCTATTTCCAAACATACTTCCGTACCACTCACTACAGGTGAGTTCATACCCCCGTATTTTCATAGTGTTTACTGTTTTAAGGAGGGGGGGGGAGTACAAGTCTAACACAAAGATTTTGTGTTATAACAAATGATTTTAAATGGATTAAAGTTATCAAAACAAATGGTTTCAAACATCTTATCAAAATGAATTTCAGTATCATCAAATGAAGTGGTTTTAAGTGATTGTTTCAAAAAGACGTCAAGTCAACAAAATGGATTTCAAAATATGAAACTTCTTTTAAATGTTTTATAAACTTATATTTTCCCCAAAAACCATACTAGTATGCATATATTTATATAAATAATATTTAAAAGATTTAGGACTGACAACCCACTTTGGTTCCTTTTCCTTGTTTGGATGTGGGATTACAAGTATCCGTTGTTTGTCCAAGTGTCATTTAAATTCTAGTTATATATAATTGTATATGTATACAAGTATAAAAGTTTATTCAATTAGATTCGATTACCCTTTGTAACATGTTGAGCAAAGGATTCCTTTCATGAATACTCGTTATCAAATCAGAAAGTACATATAAATTATAATAGGTATAATTTATGATTCACATAACATTAATTCACGATTCAAGTATACTAGAGTACATGGTTTTACAAAAACAAAGGTTTAATTCAAAACTATTCAAGAGTATACATTTATTCAAATACATGTTAAGAGTACTAATTCAAGAACATACTATCAATCATTTACTTCAGAATGATTGGGTTTTCATAACTATTATACATGTAACGTTATATGCTTTTATGAGACAAGTAGTAAAGTTTGTTTAATTCATTTTAAACAATATAGTAAAGTCCTGATATTATAACCAGAGTCTTCCAGCAGGGGATAGAAACAATGGGTGTATAGATCTATATTGGGATTGACAATCCCGCACTCGGACTGCTAGCTACAGTCAGGCATAGACGCCTGTGAGTGACAATTGTTATCATCAACTTTCAGCGCATTCATAGCGTTGGGTCAGGCCATCTAGTCAGTATGGTTATAATAACTTATTTAAAAGATATTAAAAATACGTTAGTGTATAATTAACTAAACTTAAGTACATTTTCAAAGTACTAGTTTACAAGATACGGTTTACAAGATACAGTTTACAAGATACAGTTTACAAGATACAAGTTTACATATAGATTACAAATACAGATAATTGGTTTACAAATAGAACAATTTTATACATGTACAACTACTTTTCATATACAACAGAAAATGTAGGATTTTCTGGAAACAGTTTACATATTCAAGAAACAGAAGATATTCTTACATACATAAAAACTTATGCACTCACTCAACTTTATGTTGATACTCTCTTTTCAAATTACTTGTATTCTCAGGGAACCAGTAGACAGGTACACCCCGAGCTTTTGAGAAGATGGAGCTATTTATGTCTATTTTTCTTCTTTTGTAAAGCTATTTAGTTTCATAATACAAGGTTGAAACACATGTAAATATTTATACTTTTTAAATACATTGGTTGTTTGTACTCTGATTACTATAATGCATTGTTGTGATACTACAAATGAAGTCCTCCACCCCCGGACGTTTCCGTCGTCTGGTTTGGGGGTGTGACACGCAAAAACACTCAAAATTTAGGAAAACGGAATTTAAGAAGGGGAGAAGAGTTTCTAGAGAGAGAAACCCGAGTTTGGTAAAGAAATGGGGATGAGTGGCTTCACATTTATAGGCTGTCACATGGGGGTACATCGCACCTTTGTCCTAGTCGCATTGTTCCATTACATACGCATCAAAGGTTGTCTCCAAGCATGCCACGTGTCGCGATATGGGTGGAGCTACGTCATCATACACATGTAAATTCTCAAATCTTCAAAAAATCATATCTTTCGTATACGAGCTCCGTTTTCGACGTTCTTTATATCCTCAGTTTCGTATCAACGAGTGCTACAACTTTTCTTCAGATTTCAACAACTAATTTACTCTATATTTCTATTTTATAGTCTATAAATATTATATTGTAAAATACTTTGTGAAAATCATAAGTCATTCATACAAACTGTTTTCTCGACGTTCATTATATCGACAAATTCGTATTTAAGAGGGCATTAACTCTCATTTACATTGTTTTTGCCAACGAGCAACCTATCTACGATTCATATTTTATGACACGCACTGTTATATATTTGGTTGAACACGAAACCTCAAAAAATCATAACATCTTTATACAAAGTCAGATTTGGGTGTTCTTTATACTCGAGGGTTCATAATCACGAACACTACAACTTTCATCAAGATTATTTATCCTAAACAATAATTTATTTGAACGTGTATATTTAATCCATTTTCTTAAGTTTAAAAATAAGCTTTTAGACAAATATTATATACCCATAACATTTTCCGAAGCTTCACATACATAATATATAAATCACATGTATATATAATAAATAAATATTTATATAACATGTAATGCGTACGAAGAAAAATCATCCTACTCAAGGATTTTAATTTTTTGATAAATTGAATATTTATTACTATTATCCCGTAAATGTCTAGCCCTAACTCACGGGTGCTACCAATCTCCCCCACTTACGATGATTTCGTCCTCAAAATCACAAACATAACAAATAAATTGTTGGGTTTTTATTCAAAATAGTCCAATTATAAACACATAATTAGATGTAATTAGCAATGGAAGACTTTGATTTTGAACAAAATCAAACTAGTTATATACCTACCAAGGATCAATTTGCAAGAATTAGGAAGATTAAACAAAATCAACAAAGAAGGAAGTGATACAACCTTTGAAGACTTTAGTTCCTTTTGTCAATTAGGAATTTGATGAAGATGACTTTGAGCTCCAAATTAGGCTCTCTATAATGTATCCACTAAGAAAGCTTTGCACAACCAAAATATGCTAGTAAACACTTGTATAAAGTTGTTTTTAAGCTTTAAGACTTATACCAAATAAGTGTTTAAAGAGAAGTAACTTTACGGACTTCATTTGTAGCACCAAATGGAAGAAAGAAGAAGAGAAGGAAGGATTAGAATTTTGAAAAAATTAGCTGCCATTTGAGAGGATTCTTTTAAGCAAAGAGACCAACTAAATCACTACTAAATCCCTTCTTTAGATAGCATTGAATGTCTACAAAAGTCAAGAAGAAAAATTGAAGAGGTAAGGGTTTCTTACAAACATGGAATTAAGTAATAAACAACTCAAAAGCATGCCCCCCATGTCTGGTGAACGAGACAAAATCTAAGTGCTTATTACATATCCCATAACTAGTTAGTTAAGTTGTACATATTTGGTTACCTAAAGTGTCCAAAAGTTGTACATAACTTTAATAACCATACCATATGATATATATAATTCAGCTTGTTCTCTTTATTATTATTTCCAGGAAATAATAATTCACATTATGTTGGTAAAATATTATTTATAACACTACAACTTTTGTCAATATTATTTATCCTAAACTATCATTTATTTATAATTGTTTATTTAACCCATTTTCTTAAGTTTTAAAAAAAGGTTTTAGACAAATATTATATACACATAACATTTGCCCAAGCTTCACATACATAATACATATAAATCACCTGTATATATAATAAATAAATATTTATATAACCCATAACGCATACGAAGAAAAATCATCCTACTCAAGGATTTTAATTGTTCGATAAAACGAATATTTATTAATATTATCCCTTAAACGTCTAGCCCTAACTCACGAGTGTTACAATTCTCCCCTACTTAGGATGATTTCGTCCCTGAAATCACAAACTTAGCAAATAAAATGTTGGGTTTTATTCAAAATAGTCCAATTATAAATACATAATTAGACGTAGTTAGCAACGGAAGACTTTGATTTTGAACAAAATCAAACTACCTATATACCTACCAAGGATCATTTTGCAAGAACTTACAAAGATTAAAAAAACCAATGAAGAAGAAAGTGATACAACTTTTGAAAACTTTAGTTCCTTTTGGCAATTAGGAAGTTGATGAAGATGGCCTTAAGCTCTAAATTAGGCTCTCTATAATGTATCCACCAAGCAAGCTTTGCACAACCAAAATATGCTAGTAAACACTTGTATAAAGTTGTTTTTAAGATTTAAAAACTTATACCAAATAAGTGCTTAAAGAGAAGCAACTTTATGGACTTCATTTCTAGTACCAAATGGAAGTAAGAAGAAGAGAGGGAAGGATTACAATTTTGAAAAAATTGGCTGCCATTTGAGAGGAATCTTTTAAGCAAAAAGACCGACCGAATCACTACTAAATGCCTTTTTTATATACCATCAAATGTATATAAAAGTCAAAACCAAAAATTGAAGACGTAAGGCTTTCTTATAAGCATGGAATTAAGTAATAAACTATTCAAAAGCATGTCCCCTATGCCTAGTGAAAGAGACAAAATCTAAGTGCTTATTACATATCCCATAACTAGTTAGTTAAGTTGTAAACATTAGCTTACCTAAAGTGTCCAAAAGTTTGTACAAAAGTTTAATAATCATGACATATGATATATATATATATATATATATATATATATATATATATATATATATATATATATATATATATAACTAGCTTTGTTCTCTTTATTATTATTTCTTAGAAATAATAATTCCCATTATGTTAGTAAAATATTATTTCTCAAAATAATGTTTCCCAGTTAAATACAAGACATTCGTTAATAATCAAATTATACTAATAAATAATCAATTTGTAGCAGCTTGCTATAAAGTGTGTCCCTATAGGATCATATGTAATTAGCAATATCATTTTTAATGACTCTTGAGCATAAAAGATCTTTCAATCTCCCACTTGCACAAGACTCATGATAGATACATATAGACAGTGGTGAACTTCTAGGAACATTTCACTGCCCCTAATAACATATGACAAATAATGTCATTCATCAACATCCATTTACAAAAAGCTCAATTGATGTATAAGGTAAGTTTATCAGGTATCCCTTTGTTACAGACATCTTGTTGAACACGAGACATGTATCACAATCAATCTCATTTGGTGTTCAACTTTGGGTATCACGATAGATGCCTAACTCTAAACACATAAGAGGAACAAATCCCATCCTGACTAAATAAGCCTCATACATAGTTCATACCATACCTGAACATGGCTTTTATAACTGCCCGTTTAAGGATCAACATTTGACCATATCTAAGCACAACACACCCTATACTTAAGTATCACTATGTATCTCAAGTGTTAAGGATACAAAGATAGTACCTTTTAATCAAGTATCACTCATAACTGTGATCTATAAGATGATCTTGGTGTGGGTCCGTTCAGTGCTAATTCTCTGATAAGATGATCTTGCCTACTTTTATCTGGTGAGAGTCAACCAATCCTATTCATATTAGTCTTATTTCATAATTACTCCCACAATTATAACCTACTATAAACTTTAACAATAATGAGATTATTCATAAATTAAAAATGTTAATATAGAACACAATAAGTATTAAGAATGTCTAGCAATATTTCTTGAAAAGTGTAAGGAGAACCCCAACCCAGTTCCCCTTTTATAGACATAACATGATGGCTAAAGGGTAAATAGTTACTGATTTAAGATAATGAAATGACTAAGTAGCCTAGTCATTATCCAACGACCATTACAAACCAACATATATTAACTACCGTAGCAAAAAGACAAAACACAAGTCAACTTATTCTAAACTTCACATCTTCTTCTAAACGTGAATCTTCTGAGTCTTACATGCCTTAGGTTATGACATCTTCCGGTCAAAAGCTTTGTATTGAACTTCAGCGCATGGTCACTTCCGGATTCAAAAATCTCACCCTAAGTGACCATAGTTGTTGTTCTTCAAATATTTGAGGTTTCATTTAGAAAATCAACAACCATTCCGAAAAATCTTCTAACAACAAACATAGGATAAGTAATCGAATGATTTGCCATACGGATCTCCATTCTTGTGTTCATCAATTCTGGAAAGTCGAGCTTTTAGTAGAAAGAATATAGAATCAGATTGATGCTAGCTCCATAATCAACCAAAGCATACGTCTTTGTAACATTTCCAAACTCACATGGAAAAGTGAGCCATCCTGGATCTCTCATCTTTGTCGGTATTCTTTCCATTATAACCAATGAACATTGTTCATTGAGAAAAACATTGGACATTTTTTCTAATTCTTGATGAGTGTTGAGAAGGTTTTAAAAAAACTTTGCATATTTGAGGATCTTTGCCATTGATTCAATGAACGGAATGTTAATTGGAATACCCTTCACTTGCTTAATAAATCTTCTATGCTCTTGTTCCAGTGGATGTTGCCTAGCTAGAGAAGGATAAGGTAATGGCGGTTGATAAGGCTTAACGAATAAATCCTTTGCGTTGTTCTGCTCAGGCCACGACGTGACAGGATACTCATCACATCATGAAGTCTAGACAGATGATTTTTCTGTTTCGGTCTTCACTTCTTCTGGTTGTGGATCAGGCTGCTTTTTGGCTTCGTCAAGGATCATTAAAGGCTCAAAGATAGTGTCTTCTTCAGTGGATATCGCCATGACGTGTGTTTGTGGTTTTGGATCAGTTTTTTAGGAATTAATCTTTCCTGCACAAGTTTGGTTAACTTCCCGACTTGGGTCTCGATATTAGCAATGGAGGCTTGTTTGTTTCTCAATGTAGCATTAGTAGCATCGTGCCTCTTCTCATTAGCTTCCATGAACCTATTCAAGATTGAGTCAAAATTGGGTTTCTTCTTGATTGGCGGTTGTTCTTTTTTAAAATAGTCGCGACCTGTTTGCCTATACTTTTCTTATTCCGTCTTGTATTCTGTAAGGTCGTGATTTTTACCATATTTTTTTTAAAACACTTTTTAACAGAATTCATTAGTAGAAGACTTGGTTATTTCAAAACATATTCAAATCACAACGTTACCTCTAAATTAATTCATAGTTTCAAACCATTTAAAGCGTACCCAAAGTAAATGTTTAATTTTGATAAAAAAAAATCTAATGTGTCCAAAATGGTATCACTATAAAAAGCTAACTACCCATTATGAGACCCAACCTCACCAAGACATGCGCCTAAGCTACCTGCACCGATCATAAAGACATATAGCAAGAAATAAGTGTCAGAAAATGCTTCGTGAGCCGACAAGTTGTGAACAACCAAAGGGAAAACATACAATCCCCTAATGGGTTATCCATGGAAATTATGATAATATAACAACCAAATAGCAAACAACATTTAACAATATATATCATAATTCGTTTCAACCAATTATATTCCCACATTTTACCATGTCATTTTAATTTCAATTCAACCAATTTTAGTTATCAACTTAATCCAACTGTCTATTATATATAATCCAATTCTATGTTTATTATAAATCTGATTGTCATAAACAAGTTCAATTCAACCGATTATAGTTATCAACTTAAATCAACTGATTCTTACATATAACTCAATTCACCATTTATTATATGTAATTCCTTTCAATCAGTTATCATATACAAGTTCAATTCAACCGATTATTGTATATAATCACCTTTAAACCAATTATCTACTTTGGGGTTTCCTAGAGACAACATACCAAACAACTTAGCCATATTCACTACTCGTGTGCTTGGCCACTTTAGTGCTCTAAGTGACTCATGAATTCTACCCGAAACACCAACCCCAAGACTTCCACTTTCGCTACTCCGACCTGCAAAGTACAAGTACTTCACGTTGTCGTTTAGGATCGGTACAAACGGTGCCAATTCTACTATTATACCTCCCGATTCCCACGTGATGCTTGATCTGACAACATCATTAAGCCAGCACCACTCCAGTTCTAGTACACTGAGGTGCACGTGAACCATGTGTCACACGACCATCTAGAAAGATTGTGTAACTAATCACCATTGAGGCTTAAGCACTTTCAACCTATTAGACTTGCACGGTTCCACCCTTAGCACCATTATACCCCGCAAAATAAGCATACATCCAAATAATCACGTTACACATACAACTTTAACGAGCAATAAAAAATGTAATAAAATTCATCATATTATCACCATGCTATAGAATATGACTACCAATTCACTAAACATCATCACCGCATGCAATTACAACTAACACATACATGCATATCACCATATCAACCGATACCAAGGCATAACCATACATAAGATGCAAATAACATGTTCTGAAACAATTAACACATGCACCATTATTTCTAGCATGATTCCTAATTTGCATCAACAATCCACTTATGAGATGTAGTTTTTGGTTATGCACTAAAGTCAATAAACTTACCGACTCACCTTAGCTTTTGTAATCTCTTAAGTTCATCAAAAAGGACCTAGGCATAAATATAAATTATGCCAATCCTTTATACATTTAATCTTAATATTATTAGAGAATAAATTATAATTTTAGATTATTTACCACTTTAAATAATTATCAACCATTTAAACTTTTCAATCAACTATTAATGCTCAACTAGGTGGTGATTCCATGCTTCGCATTGGGCGGAGGGTGTTCGACCTTTTTAAGAATATGGTTGGTGTGAAAGATTAAAAACATGACTATCGGATAAGTGAAAGAATTGAAATATATAGTATGCTCAAGAATTATATTAAAGTGATATTGCTAATTAACATATGATACTAAAGGGTCACACTAGAAACAACTTGATATAATTGATTATTTATTAGAAATTGATTTTAATAACTATTCAATAAACTCTTATAATTAAATTGGAAATTATTTATTTCTAGGAAATAATAATTTTCATTAGCAAGTAACATTATATATAATTCATATAGTATGAATTAATAAGTCATGCACAACATTTTGGACTAGATAGGTTAATGTAAAGTAATGAGAGACATGGTGTTTTCAATTGTTTATTCAAAAGAAGATCATGGTCTTATACTTATTTAATGTAAAGTAATGAGAGGCATGGTGCTTTCAATTGTTTATTCAAAAGAAGACCATGGTCTTATACTTATTTAATGTAAAAGTAATGAGAAGCATGGGGAACAAATTTAGCTAGTAGAAGCTGGGGTTCTTAATGGTTAAAGACCCATGTATATTATGCATGTTATATATATGAGAGCGAAGCTTTCATTATTTGGCTTGAACATGCACAAATCCTTAACATGCAAGGCTTGTTACTCTCTCTCATTTTCTTCTTAAGTCATGAAGATATTACTTGCTTTTATACTCTCTTAAAGTTCATACTTTGGTTATGAACTTCAAGCTTAAGAGTTAAGAGTTTTAGACTAGTATCTACATCAAGTTGCCTTCTTGTTGGTGTCTCTAAAGTTCATCATTCTTCATCAACTTCCAAGCCTCCCAAGAGGATCCAAAGAACTACAAAGGTTGTAATTTCTCCACCTCTTCTTTGGTTGGTGTTGTTTTCTTTCCAAGCTTTGCAAGATGATCCTTGGTGGGTTTAACTTATTTATGTTATTCAAAAAAATGATCAAGTATTCCATTGCCAAATATCATGTTTTCGAAACTAATTTTTAAATAAAAACCCAACAATTAGTATCAGAGCCACCTTGCAAGTTTGGTTAGATTTTTTTATTTTGGAAATCTTAGTTTTTAGAGAATATGGATAACTTGGTTTTGTATAAAAACAAGTTCATACATATTTTCTAGGACAACTTTATAATTGTTATTTCATGTGACAAAAGTTTTTTCATGCATCTTTTGTCATTTAAAGTTATCTTAGAAAAACAAAGGTTGTTTAATGTGTATGTTGATATGTATGATGTGCATAAACTAGCCAATAACCATTGTGTTTGTTGTGTTGTTGTGTTGGATGTTTTATAAAAATGGTTGTAACAATTTATTTATTCATATGGTATGTAATAAATTAAATAGATTAGTTTTCTTGGTTTATTTTTGTAAGTAATAGATTAGTTGTTAAAAATAATTTATTTGTACAAAAATGTAACAAGAAATGAAGTTTGAACCATTTTTTGAAGACCAAAGTGCAATTTTTACAAGTATAAGGTGTGCAGGATTTTCAGTGACAGTTTGCAAATTATCGCTAGTGATGTTGTTGTTGCTGTTGGCAGATTTCTCAAAGGTCTGTTGAGCATTTGCGACACTTTCTGCAGCACTTTCTGAAAGTGTTGCAAATTGCTAAAATATTGCCTTAAAGAAGTTTTTCTAATCTTTTGCAAGCAATTGGTGTTTTCTCAAGTGGGAGCTTCCACAACAACATTACAAGAAGATTTTTGGTCCCTTAAAATGTCCATTTAGGAAAGGAATTGACATTTTTTGTATTGGCTCACAAAAAAAGTCACTAGTTGGTTATGTTTATGCATATATATTTTTATGCATGTTTGTGTTGTTTATTTTATGCAATTATTATGTGTGGTTGATAAATTAGTTTTTCACATGCTAAAATAATTTTAGACATTAATAAACATCACATGGATTTTGGTTTTCAAAATTTATAATATGGACATAAGATGTAACAAGTTATTCTTTTAAAATAAAATTTGGTTTTATAAAAACGTTAATAACGTCAAATTTTGAAATACTCAAATATAAGTTTAAAATGGTGATTTTTGTAACTTATACAAACTCCAAATATATAAGTAATAAAAGGAAGTTTTATTAAAGATATAAAATGTTCAAATGCACTCAAACTTAATGCGGGTTGTTAAAATTGAATCGCGTTAAAATTATATAAAAACCAACTTTTATATAAAAACTTTAAAAGCGATTTTCTTTTTGAAAATTGGTACCATGGTTTATTATATGCATGTAATAACCATGATATCATATGTTTTGAAAACTAGAATTATAAAACATATAAAAGACCCTTTTTACAAACCTCAAATCTATGCAATCCTTTTTTAAAAGCACTAGCACATCTCTTGTATGCATTAGTGGGATAAAGGATACCTAACCGCTTAGTGTTATCTTTTGATGGTTGGGGTGTATTCGCAATTTCTATAACCAAGTTATAGGCCGATTACACAAGTTTTTCGAATTGGATAATGTGATCGAAAATCTTTTGTGATAAAGGATACATAAGCAAGTGAGTTCCGAGGCATAGATGGGATCAAACTTGTCTAAGCAAAATTGTTATTAGCGATCCCATAAATCTAGGAATGATATAGTAAGATACAATTGATAACCGATATCTACCGGTTTGAATTCAAATAGATGGGATAAAGGATACCTAACCATTTATTTGTTTTGAAACTTGGATCCTAGACTTCGATAATTAAAGTTTGTGGAAACTAAAAGGGTATTAACTATTAAAGAGTATAAATATTGAAAATACTAGATGAATTTTGTTAAAATTTTGTAGTTAAATAATCCATTCTCATTACCATGAATTGTCATTTTTTCTTTAATGACTTAATGAAACAATAACATTCACTACATACAACTTCAATGATTGGGTTCATATCTTAAGAGACAATCTTGCGGGACATATGAAATTGTATACACTTAAAGGTCCTAGTCCTAAACTATTTGCTTTGAGAAATAATCCTAAACATGATACCTAGTAAAGGCATCACTGTGATGCTAAATATGTTTCTAACATCAAACTAGGAATACTACAAGGCCCAATGTGTGATCTAGGAGGCTTATGTTTTATGGACTGAACACCTTTAAGCCCAAGAAATCCAATAAGGCCCACATATTGTCACACCCCAAATCCGGAACGGCGGAAACGTTCTGGGGTGGAGGACGTCATGTACAGTATCACAACAATGCATAAAAGTAAACAAGCAACAACATCCATTGCATTAATAGAATAATTTTGACCTGAGAATACAAGTTTATTTGAAAAGAGTTTATCAGCATTAATGCTGTTGAGTTCATAAGTATTTAGTGTCATTGCTTGTATGAAAATGTTTGTAACCACGTAGTGTAAATGTTCGTAGTTGCTCGTAAATGTTTGTAAATAGTTGAACTCTCTAGAAAATCCTATATTTTCTACTAAAATGTAGTCTTCTACCAAGACTCGACTGTTTGTATGTTTGTTCTTTTGTAAATGTAAGAGTTTTCCCCCAATAAAACTATCATTATAAAAATATAGTTTAGGACCTCACCGATGCGAGATTAATACAAAGTAGATGTAATAGGGGAAATAATGTTTTACCCCAGCAGTATCACTGCCGGCTAAATATGATGAAAATGCAGACTCCAGGTAGTATTAAATGTAGAATACACCTCGGGGAGTCCGTTTGCCTTTAACTCTTAGTTAGTTAATTAAAGGTTTGAATGTAAACTCGTATGTAACCATGCTGATCGACGGCTGAATAATTGATGACCCTCCGGTGTCATATGTAGTGAGGTAACATTCTGTCACCCCTTGGCCTTATCGGCTGGGACTGTAGCTAGAAGTCAGGGTGTGGGAGTGTCTGCCCCGTATAGATCTATACACGCAATGCCCGCTCTCCCTCCAGGAGACTCAAGTTACAAAGTGATACAACAATGTAGTGTCGTATCGAGAAGTAGTATGTCACATTCTGTTTATAGTATTCAAATGTTTGTGTAGTAAATCATAGTGTAGTAATGTTTTCTCTGTACTAGTGTGTAGTATATCCTCTTGTGTAGTGTATAGTATGTTCTTTGGTATAGTGTATAGTATGTTCTCTTGTATAGTGTATATTATGTATTGTTTCTCAATGTAGTACTTATGTAGTGACTCGTAAATGTACTAACCTTGTATGTATCGTTGTAATAGTAACAGTGAGTAGTAATCCCTTAACTATACCTATTATAGTTAAATAGTAATGTTGTTTGTACGCCTTCGTTACACAAAGGTACTGAACTGAAGTGAAAGTTTTATATCCAACACATACATATATGATATATAACTAAGATTTCAACGACATTCGGACAAATAACAGGATACCCTAAGTCCACAACCAAACAAGGAACAGGAAATAAGGTGAGCTATCAGTCCTAAGTCCTTCAAGTCTTACTTATATAAATATATTAGTGTAGATATGAGTTTGAAAATAATGTAAGTTTAAAAGAGTTTGGAAACAGTTTTAGCATCTAAAAGAGTTTAATAAAAGGTTTTGAAACCCTTGAAACCCATAAGTTTGATAGCAACTTGAAAGTAATAGTAAATCTTTCTGTTTGTTCTAGTCATTAATCACATGTGATTAAAACAATGGCTAGAATGTTTCAACTTGTATCCCCCCCATAAAAGCATTTAAAATCATTTCAAAGGTTGATTTAGGGGTATGAACTCACCTGCAGTGAGTGGTTTGGATGAACGGATGGTATAGGATGCTAGGTGTCAAGTGAAGACTTGAGCACACACACGGATCCTATTTAACATATAATGACACATATATGTATCTAATTAGTGATTAAGCAACTAATTAAACAAGTGAAGACACCCTAGGACATGGAAAAACACTTTGATTCAAGTGTTAGAAGTACAAAGGGTTGCATCTCAGGGTTGTAGGGCTTTGCTTTTGAGTTTACGGTCCAAGAGTAAACTCTCCATGAGTTTACGCCCTAGGGTTTGCGGACCTAATGGGTTTACGGCCGTAAACCCATGGTAACTTCTACCATTTGATGTTGAAGGTCCTATACTCCTCATGGAAGTGATCTAGACTTGGTTCCAAGGCTTTAGAAGGGACTAGGGCTCATAATGGCCCCCTTATTAGGGTTTACGACCCAATGAACAACTCCCATGGAGTTTACGGTCTAGGGTTTACGGTCCTAGTGGGTTTACGGTCGTAAACCCATGGTAACTCCCATCATTTCGTGGTTTAAGTTCTTTAGCTCATGCATGTAAGGTTCTAGTCCAATATCCAAGCCCTAGGAAGTAATGGTGGCACATATGCACCACCTAATGGTGTTTACGGTCCAAGGAGATTGCCTTGGCCGTAAACCCATGTGTTCTTGGGGATTCTTGGTGTTTTTCAATGGTTTAACAAGTAATCTAAGCACATAAGTAGTTAAGAGGGGTGTACTTACTTATAGGAAGCTTGTAAGAGTGTTTAAGGTCCAAAAACACTAGTGTGTGTTCTTGGTGAAATGAAGAACACTTGAAGATCTATGAAAAAGAGAAGATTTCATGGATGAAATCATGTATAACTACTAGATGAAGTGTTGTATCAACAAATCAAGAGAAGAAACACTTACATTTTTGGAAATTTTGGAAGAAGATCTTATGATACTTGAGAGAGAATGTGGGTGTTCTTGAGCTTGGAAGTGAGAAATGAGGAAGGAAAGGAGTAAACTCATGCCTTAAGCATGAGTTCACGGTCAAAGGGGAGTTCACGGCCCAAACCCCTCTTGTTTGGCCGTGAACACCTCATTAAGGTGTTAATTGTTTTATTTGTTACACAATAATCCTAGAAAATACTTCCTTTCATTTGTTCTCTCGAAGAATTAATATTAAAAATACCCAAACAGACTTTAAACCGAGCTAAAAATTAGCAGAGATGAATTTGACTTTTAATTGAAGTGTTTGACTGTAAGGTTCGTACAAATGAAAATTTCGGGTTGTCACATCATCCCCCCGTTAGAGGGAATTTCGTCCCGAAATTAGAGTTCAAGCAACTAAGTTATTATAAATAACTAAGTAAAAAGATGAGGATATTTAAGTTTCATTTGATCCTCGCGCTCCCAAGTGAACTCCGGTCCTCGCTTGGCATTCCAGTGAACCTTCATGATTGGGATACGGCTTTGTTTCGTTCGCTTGACTTCTCGGTCCATGATCTCTACCTGTTCTTCCACGAAGTTGAGGCTCTCGTTGATCTCGATTTCGTCGAGTGGGATTACAAGAGTCTCGTCGGATAGGCACTTTTTCAAGTTCGAGACGTGGAAGGTAGGATGTACGTTACTAAGCTCGTGGGGTAGATTGAGTTTGTATGCTACAGGTCCGATTCTAGCGAGAATCTCGAAAGGCCCTATGTATCTTGGATTTAGCTTTCCACGCTTTCCGAAGCGTATCAAGCCCTTCCAGGGTGAGACTTTCAAGAGGACTCGGTCTCCCACCTGGAATTCCAAGGGTTTCCTTCGTTTGTCTGCATAGCTTTTCTGTCGGTCTCTAGAGGCTTTCAATCGTTCACGAATCTGAACGATTTTCTCTGTCGTTTCCCGAATGATCTCCGGACCCGTGAGAGTGCTGTCAGGAACTCATCATTTAGCTAACTGAGTGTCACCCACCTTAGCCCAGCACAGAGGGGATCTGCACTTCCGACCATAGAGGGCTTCAAATGGAGCAACCTTTATGCTCGTGTGATAACTGTTGTTGTAGGAGAATTCAACAAGGGGTAAGTGGGTATCCCATGCCTTCCCAAAGTCGATCACACAGGCTCGCAACATATCTTCCAAGGTTTGGATAGTTCTCTCACTTTGTTCGTCGGTCTGTGGATGGTAGGTTGTACTCATTTCCATCCTCGTTCCTAAGGAGCTTTGTAGTGACTGCCAGAACCTCAAAGTGAGTCTACTATCTCTATCGGAGATAATAGATATAGGAACACCATGCAGTCGTACGATCTCCCGAATGTATGTTCTTGTGAGCTTCTCCATCTTGTCAGTTTCTTTGATGGGCAGGAAGTGTGTGTTGAGTGTGAATCCACGTCAAAGTGGTCCACATAAAAGTTAGTCAAAAAAGAAAAAGGAATGGTCACCCGGTTCTTAAGGACCATGTTTTGTGATTTTCTTTTTCTCCATTCAATCTTATTTAAGATTGTATTCTATCTGTAGTTTGAAGATACACAAAAAAAGGAAAGAGTGCATAGCACCAAGAAATAAAACTCCTAGTTACCTGTGTGTGGATGTAGGTCATCAGACTGAACCACCTTAAATCCTTGTGTTCTTGTTTTTCTATAATTCGTGAGCTGAGAGTGAGAGTTTCGTGTTCGTGTCTCGATCCTAACAAGTGGTATCAGAGCATTGGTTTAGCTCCAGAAGGTGATTTTCAGTTTTTTGGTCGAAATTTGTTTTCGTCAAAAACGATTTTGGTGTATACCGTTGGAAAGGTCTCGTTCTGAAGATTCCGAAAATATTTTTTTCTGAATTTTTTGACCACCGGAAGACGTCCAAATCGCCAGTCAAAGGTTCGCCGGAATAGTGACCGGGAAAACCAGTTCGCCGGAGAAGATGACACTGTAGTGCCGGAGCCTTGCAGGAGAAGACGACACTGTACGCCGGAGACCTGCCGGAGAAGACGACACAGTAACGACACTGTAGCGACACTGTAGCGTCACTGTAGCAGAATTTGAAAAACTCAGATTTGGTCCCTAAAGTTCCAGAAAATTGCAAAACAGGTCCCTGTTCTTTCAGAAAATTGCAAAAATGGCAGAAGATGGTAAAATCAAGATTGACAAGTTTGATGGAACCGATTATGGATTTTGGAAGATGCAAATTGAAGATTTGTTGTATCAGAAAAGTTTGCATTTGCCTATGTTGGGCGTACAACCGGATGACATGTATGATGAAGAATGGAAGTTGTTGGATCGACAAGCCTTGGGTGTAGTTAGGCTTTCATTGGCAAAGAGTGTTGCGTATAACATTGTTAATGAAACAACTACTTATGGAGTATTTAAGGCTTTGTCCAACATGTACGAGAAGCCGTCCGCTTCCAACAAAGTGTTCCTCATCAAACAATTGGTTAACACCAAAATGAAGGAAGGCATGTCAGTTACCGCTCACATAAACGAGTTTAACTCGATTATCTCTCGTTTAGCCTCAGTTGCAATAAAGTTTGAAGATGAAGTACAAGCGCTCCTCCTTTTATCATCTTTACCCGATAGTTCGTCAGGCACAGTCACAGCTGTTAGTAGTGCATCCGGCACTATCAAACTCACTTTCGAGAGTATTCGTGACTTGATTGTAAATGAAGATATCAGACGGAGAAGCAATGGTGAGACTTCTAATTCTAGTTATCTATTGCATACAGAAAGTAGAGGAAGAAGAAACGAAAGAGGACATAGTCGAGGCAGGTCAAAGTCCAGAAAAAGGGGGCAGTCCAAGAACCGAAAAGATATTGAATGTTGGAATTGCAAAGAAAAGGGTCACTTTAGAAACCAATGTCCAAAACCACAAGCTGCAAAGAAAGAAGTACACAATATATCCTCTGAAGAATCAGGAGATTGTCTCATATGTTGTGTTGAGAATTCAATGGAATCCTGGATTATGGATTCGGGTGCTTCTTTCCAAGCTGTCTCATGCCCAGATATTGTCAAGAACCTACAGACAAGTGACTTTGGCAAAGTTAGTTTGGCCGATGATCAATTGCTTGATATTACGGGTATAGGAGACGTAGATTTGAAGACCTCCATGGGAACCACCTGGACATTGAAAGATGTCAGGGTTATCCCAAACTTAAGGAGAAAGTTGATTTCAGTTGGTAAGTTGGATGATGAAGGACTTGATGTTCACTTTGGGGGTGGGCAATGGAAAGCGATCAAAGGCAACTTGGTGATTGCCAAAGGAAAGAAGAAAGGCACTCTATACATGGTAGAGATACCTGGTGATGGTGTTCATGCCGTAACCACCAATCCGATTCCATCTAATTTATGGCACCAACGACTCGGACACATGAGCGATAAGGGATTGAAGATGTTGGCTCATAAAGGAAAGTTTCCAGACTTGAAGAAAGTCGAAACTGAATTTTGTGAATCTTGTGTTCTCGGGAAACAAAAGCGGGTTACTTTTGTAAAAACGGGGAAGATACCGAAAGCTCAGAAGTTGGAGCTTGTTCACTCGGATGTATCTGGACCAACACCAGTTTCATCTCTAGGAGGCAAAAACTAATATGTAACCTTTATCGATGATTCAACATGCAAGGTATGGGTCTATTTTCTTAAAAATAAATCTGATGTATTTGATACTTTTAAGATATGGAAATCTACTGTTGAAAATGAAACTGATTTGAAGGTAAAATGCCTGAAGTCGGATAATGGTGGTGAATACATAAGCAAGGAGTTTGTTGACTATTGTGCCAAGCAAGGGATAAAGATGATCAAGACGGTCCCAGGAACCCCTCAGCAGAATGGTGTAGCTGAAAGAATGAATAGAACTCTGAATGAAAGGGCTAGAAGCATGAGGTTGAATTCTGGTTTACCTAAGACATTTTGGGCTGATGCAGTTAACACTGCAGCCTACTTGATTAACCGTTCACCGTGTGTTCCCTTGGATTTTAAATTACCAGAAGAAATGTGGCAAGGGAAGGAAGTAAGTCTCAAACACCTGAAAGTTTTTGGTTGTACTGCTTACAATTTGTTAAAAGATGGTGACAGAGATAAACTTGATTCAAAGACCAAGAAGTGTACATTCATTGGTTATGGGTCAGACGAAATGGGTTACAGGCTTTGGGATAGTGAAAACAGAAAGTTAATCCGAAGCAAGAACGTCACCTTCAACGAAACTGAGTTATACAAAGACAGAAACAACAAAAGTCCAGAAATTCAAAAGGAGTATGTTGAGTTTGAAGATGATGAAAAGAAGAAAGAAGCTTCAGTCGAAATCCCTGAATCTGGGGATGACTCAACTAACAGTGGGAGCTCAGGGGATAATTCCAGTAATGATTCTGAAGATGATGAAACCAGTCCTCTAACTCCAGAGTCCCCAGTCATACCTCAAGTTCAACTAAGAAGATCTTCCAGAGTCACCAGACCACCAAAAAGATACTCACCATCTGTTAACTACATTCTCCTGACAGAAAATGGTGAACCCCAGTGTTACTCTGAAGCTATAGGGTTGAAAGATTCATTGCAGTGGGAGCTAGCAATGAAAGATGAAATGAAGTCGCTTGAGAAGAACAACACCTGGCACTTAACAAAGCTTCTAGTTGGGAAGAAGGCTCTTCAAAATAAATGGGTTTTCAGGGTCAAAGATGAACATGATGGTACCAAACGGTACAAAGCAAGATTAGTAGTCAAGGGTTTTCAACAGAAAGAGGGAATCGATTTCAATGAAATATTCTCTCCAGTAGTAAAGATGACCACTATCAGACTTGTTCTTAGTATTATAGCAGCAGAAGGTTTGCATCTAGAGCAGCTAGATGTCAAAACAGCTTTTCTACACGGTGACCTAGAAGAAGACATTTACATGACACAACCAGAGGGTTTCCAAGTTAAGGGCAAAGGAAACTTGGTGTGTAAATTGAAGAAGAGTTTGTATGGTCTGAAACAAGCACCCAGACAATGGTATTTGAAGTTTGATAACTTCATGAGAAGAGTTGGTTACAAGAGATGTGACAATGATCATTGTTGTTACATCAAGAAGTTTAAGGGTTCTTATATCATTCTACTACTCTATGTAGATGATATGTTGATTGCCGGTTCAGACATGTCAGAGATCAAGAAGTTAAAGAAACAAATGTCTGAAGAATTCGAGATGAAAGACTTGGGAGCTGCAAACCAAATACTCGGGATGAGTATTTACAGAAACAAAGAAGATGGCTCTTTGACACTCTCTCAAGAGAAGTACATTGAGAAAGTGTTAGAGAAATTCAGCCTTAAAGATGCCAAGATCAGAAGCACACCTTTGGGAAGTCACTTTAAGCTTTCTAAAGTTCAGTCACCCAAATCAAATGAAGACAAGAAATAAATGGCTAAAGTTCCGTATGCATCTGCTGTTGGTAGCCTCATGTATGCAATGGTATGCACAAGACCAGATATCGCTCATGCAGTGGGAGTTATTAGTCGGTTTATGTCCAATCCGGGGAGAGAACATTGGGAAGCAGTTAAATGGTTGCTAAGATATTTGAAGGGGACTTCAAAGATGACATTGCATTTCAAGGGAAAAGATGTCATTCTGAGGGGTTATGCAGATGCAGACCTTGGTGGTTGTAAAGAGTCATACAAAAGCACCACAGGGTATGTCTTTACAGTGGGAGGCACTGCGGTAAGTTGGATGTCCAAACTACAGAAAAGTGTTGCCCTTTCAACCACAGAAGCAGAGTATATGGCAGTTGCTGAAGCAAGCAAAGAGCTTATATGGTTGAAGAATTTTCTCAACGAACTTGGCAAAGAACAAGATGATTGTGCACTATTTTGTGACAATCAAAGTGCAATTCATCTTGCAAAGAATCTCGTCTTCCATTCGAAGACAAAGCACATACAGCTGAGATATCACTTCATCAGAGAAAGAATTAATGATGGCACTCTGAAGTTGAATAAGATCAAAGGAATTGAAAATCCAGCTGATATGTTTACTAAGGTTGTCACCTTAGAGAAGTTGAAGCTTTGCATAGCTTCAACTGGCCTTCAGGATAATTGAAGAGAAGGCCGGGTAACTAGGATGGAGTCAAGATCAAAAGTGTTTTACCGAAATACAGATGCACAGTTGAAGCACAGGTGAAGATTGTTCTGTGGCTTCAAGTGGGAGATTGTTGAGTGTGAATCCACGTCAAAGTGGTCCACATAAAAGATAGTCAAAAAAGAAAAAGGAATGGTCACCCGGTTCTTAAGGACCATGTTTTGTGATTTTCTTTTTCTCCATTCAATCTTATTTAAGATTGTATTCTATCTGTAGTTTGAAGATACACAAAAAAAGGAAAGAGTGCATAGCACCAAGAAATAAAACTCCTAGTTACTTGTGTGTGGATGTAGGTCATCAGACTGAACCACCTTAAATCCTTATGTTCTTGTTTTTCTATAATTCGTGAGCTGAGAGTGAGAGTTTCGTGTTCGTGTCTCGATCCTAACAGTGTGCGGACTTGGTCAATCTGTCGACGATGACCCAAATGGTATCAAGTCCACCCGTTGTCTTGCGCAACTTGGTTATGAAGTCCATTGTAATCCGCTCCCACTTCCACTCAGGTATCTCCGGTTGTTGAAGTAGACCTGATGGTTTCTGGTATTCGACCTTGACCTTGGCGCAAGTAAGGCACTTACTTACAAAGGTAGCAATCTCTGCTTTCATGTTAGGCCACCAGTATGACTTTTTAAGATCCAGATACATCTTATCTGAACCCGGGTGGACGGAATATCGAGTGTTGTGCGCCTCTTTCATGACCAAGTCTCTGAAACCACCATGTTTCGGTGTCCAGATCCTGTCCATGAGGTATAAAGCTCTGCCACCCTTGACTTCCAAGTTCTTATCCATTCCTCGCAGGGATTCTCCCGCCACATTTTCAGGTTTTAAGGCTTCGAGCTGAGCCTCCTTAATTTGTGCGGATAGATGCAAATGGATAGTCATAGTCAATGACTTGACTCTTCGACCAGAATTTTCCTTCCGACTTAGGGCGTCTGCTACTACTTTGGCTTTACCCGGATGATAACGAATTTCGCATTCGTAGTCATTGAGTAGTTCGACCCACCGTCATTGTCTCATGTTGAGCTCCTTCTGGTTGAATATGTGTTGTAGGCTTTTGTGATCTGTAAAGATAGTGCTCTTCGTACCATACAGGTAGTGCCTCCAGATCTTCAGAGCAAACACAACCGCCCTAATTCGAGATCGTGAGTGGTGTGGTTGACCTCGTGTGTTTTCAGCTGTCTTGAGGCATAGGCGATGACCTTACCTCGTTGCATCAGAACACAGCTGAGTCCTTGATTTGATGCATCGCAGTAGACCATGAAGTCTTCTGTCCCTTCGGGGAGGGACAGTATCGGTGCGGTGCATAAGGCTCGTTTTAGCGTTTGGAACGCTTTCTCCTGCTTCTCTTTCCAGTCAAAGGCCACGCCTTTCTGGGTCAATGTCGTAAGAGGTTTCGCAATTCGAGAGAAGTTCTGTATGAACCTGCGATAGTAGCCAGTGAGGCCTAGAAATTGACGAATTTCTGTAGGCGTCTTCGGTGCTGACCAGTTCTCAATAGCTTTAATTTTGGATGGGTCCACGTGTATTCCTTCTTCGCTAACCACGTGTCCTAAGAATTCGACCCTTCGGATCCAAAATTCGCATTTGGAGAACTTCGCATAGAGCTTCTCCGATCGTAAGGTTCCTAGGACTTGTCGTAGATGATCGCTATGTTCCTCCTCACTTCGAGAGTAGATAAGTATATCATCGATGAAGACGATGACGAACCGATCCAAGTAAGGACGGCATACCCTGTTCATTAAGTCCATGAATACTGCGGGCGCATTAGTCAATCCGAATGACATCACTACGAACTCGTAGTGTCCGTAACGAGTTCGGAAGGCTGTGTTCGGAACATCCTCCTCTAGCACTCGTAACTGGTGATACCCGAATCTCAGGTCAATCTTGGAGAAGTATCTCGCCCCTTGCAGTTGGTCGAATAAATCGTCTATGCGAGGTAGAGGGTAACGATTCTTGACTATAAGCTTGTTGAGTTCCCTATAGTCGATGCACATACGGAACGATCCATCTTTCTTCTTGACAAACAATACCGGAGCTCCCCAGGGTGAGAAGCTTGGTCTTATAAAGCCCTTGCTGAGCAGTTCGTTAAGTTGACCTAACAGTTCTTGCATCTCTGCCGGTGCTAGACGATAAGGCGATTTGGCTACGGGGGTAGCCCCCGTAACTAAGTCGATCCTGAATTCGACTTGGCGTTGGGGAGGTAAGCCTGGTAGTTCTTCTGGAAAAACTGTTGGATAAGGTGTATAAGTCCATAACTATTTCTGGTATGTACTTGACCCGACCCGGCATGGTCCATTTGGGTTGCATGGATTGGATAAACTAAAATGAGAGAAATAACATTTATGGTTTATTAATATATTATAAGTTCTAATATATTAATAATATTATTTAATTAGTTTGATCAAGAATTAATTTAGAATTAATTAAGTGATCAAAAGATAACTAATTAAATATATGGGTAGATTATGTAAATCTTCCATATCTTATATAGTGGGCTAAGAGGCTCCATGGATTATCAAGTTGGGTTCCACCCATAGGATGCTCCATGGATGCTCCATGGGAGTTACAAACCCATGGGTCATGGAAATGAAGAGTCATGACACATTAGGGTTTACATGGTGTAACCCTAGATGTGTCAACACTATATAAGAAACCCATTCTCCACCAAAATCGGCGACACTAAGAAACAAGAGGGCTAGAGCCGATTTTGCAAGTGTAAGATTCTCTCAAAGTTTACTCCTTTGCATTTGGTGTTGTGTGAAGCATTTGAGGCATCACACTTGGGGTGCTAGGCTTACAAGGTTTAAAGGATCATAATCAACAACAAGGTAAGTTATTCTATCTTTCATTCAAGTTAAAAATGTTCCCCATGTATGCTAGATAGGAATATAACCTTGGAATTCAACTTTGCATGATTATTAGACAAACATAGATCCAAGGTTATTAGGGTTGCATGTACACTTAGGAAGTGTTAGAATGCTCAAAACCCATCAGTGGTATCAGAGCCTAGGTTCGTTTGTTGTTTTTTTTTTTTGTGTGTGCAAACAGCTTGAAAAAAAATCATTTTTCTGTTTTCTGCTCGTATGAAAGTTTGCACATTTGTTGCTGGAAATGGACTAGAAACATTACCCTAAACTGTTTTGATGTTTTAAAGCTTGTTTTAGATGGTGTAATGTTTATGCTAATCCATTTACAATGGCAATTATTAAAATTACAAGTTTTTTTTTAAGTGTAATTTTTGATTCTTGAAAGTGTTCATATTCATGTTCTTGAACTTATGAAGATTAGATGATCATAGGAATTGTTTGTAACCTTCATGGTAGTTTAATTCATGATCATAATGTGTTTTAATGGAGTCCATAACTTGTCCTCAACTTATGGAAAACCAAAAGTCTCACTTTTATTAAAGCCATTAAAAGAACACAAGAGTTATAAAAATGAAGAGTCTTCATTTTTATTACTCAATTAATTCATAAGTTATAAGAAATGAAAAGTTTTGGAAGTTTACAATACTTGCCCTCAAGTTTTGGAACATGTAAAGTCTTGATTAAAACTTTAGTTCCAACCCTTAGAATTTTAAAAGTTAAAATTCAACCCTTATACTTTATAATATTATAAGTTACTAATATATATATATATATATATATATATATATATATATATATATATGTATAACGTCAAGTCGTCTTACCGCTAGTACGCCTCATTCACGAAGTCGGTCTATAAGGGGGGTATAAGGTTGTTGCCTATAAAATGGCAACTTAATGGGTGTCCACTCTCACCCACCGCTTCCTTGATCGGTGGAGGGTCGTTAGCCGAACGGGTAAGACAAGGACTTATAAATTCTCATTAAAAGTATGATGAATATTATAAAGTAACTAAATGCTTTTATTAAATTCCCAATCTTAGTTACTTTAGGAAAATGTGAATAAGGTGCTAATCCATGAAATTACACTTTACACTTTTTTTAAGTCGTTGGTGGAGCGTGTGTGATTAACCGGCACACTAACTTGGACTTAACAAGGTAGGTAAAGGGTGACTTAAGGTTTACCATAGCATCGGTGGAGCGTGTGTGGTTTACCGGTACATCGATTGAGTGATAAACCTTGAGGGTACCAAGTGATTTGCATGGTTACTTCACACCTCGTTTTGTGATCCTCGGTATCCCAGTCACAAAACTTGGACGGCACACTCGAGATTGAAACATGCCTTTGAAAAGTTCATTGAATCTCAAAAGAATCTAGGAATTTCTAAGAACCAATTAAAAACCTAATATTTATATTTCATTTTTCATGGTGGAAATTGGTGAATCGTCATTCACCTACCTTTCAAATATGTTATAGCTTGGATTACGGCATACCTCTTCTAAGTTATAATATATTGTGATTGGATCCTAGCCTTAATATTACATTTGGGTGTTTTATTAAGGACTCTCTTAATATCTAAACTAATCTTGTTCTCTTCTTTCCGATGTCTTCAAACAATGCTGCTTCTGGCTCTAATCCTAATGGCTCCTTTACCCTTATGAACTTGTGTGGGAAAGTCACTTTTGATGGATCCAACTTCAATGAATGGATCAGAAACATCAGGATGATTACCCAATACGAGGACAAAGAATATGTCCTTGACAAGGAGCTTAAGGAGATTGATGAGACCACTGCAACTCCCCAGGAGATCGCTGACTTCCGGGCACATGAAAGGGATGCTACAAAAGTGGCATGCATCATGTTGGCCACCATGACAGCGGAACTCCAAAAGTCCTATGAGGACTTCTACCCTTTTGAAATGCACCAAGATCTGATGGAAAGATACCATCAAAGTGCACGACAAGAGAGGTATGAAATCATATGCTCTATCATAACAACCATGATGAAGGACGGGGAATCCGTCACGATCCACATGCAGAAAATGCAAAGGTATGTGGATCGGTTGCTAAAGCTTAATGTGAACTTCCCTGAGGAGCTTGCAATAGATATCATTTTGCACTCCTTACCATCGTGCTATGATCAATTCCCCATGACATATCACATGAATAAGGAAGAGGTCACACTCAGCAAACTTCAGGGACTCCTCAAGACCGCGGAAACAGGTCTTAAGGCTAAGTCGGTTGTTAACACTCCTACTCCAAACTCCACCCCGGTTTTGGCAATCGGGAAAGGTAAAGGGAAGAAGAGGAAGAGCTCTTCGAAGGGTACCAAGGCTAGGACCCTTGATGGCTCTTCTTCAAGTGGAACCAAGAAAGGTTTTGTCACTCCTTCTTCTGACCCTAAAGAGGCTGAATGCTTCTATTGCCATGAAAAGTCACATTGGAAGCGGAATTGCCCAAAGTACCAGCAAGATGTGAAGGATGGGAAAGTTAAACCCAACCATGCAGGTATTTACACTATCTTATCTAATAACTCACCCCATTCTAACTCTTGGGTCCTTGATACCGGTTGTGGTATTCATATCTGTTCTGATTTGCAGGGACTAAGAAGAAGTGAGAATGTGGAGCATGAAAGAATAAACTTAATCATGGGGAATAGGAAAGCTTTACCTGTCACCAAGATTGGAGTTTATACTTTATCGCTAAGTAGTGGGTTTAGTTTAGATTTGAATAAATGTTGTTATTCACCATAAATGGCAAGAAATATTATTTCCTTTCAAACAAGGTTTCACCTTTTCATTTGATAATGAAGTTGGTTCGATTAATGCTTTCTTTAATAATGTTCTTTATTTTAAAGCATTACCTTGTGATGGTGTGTATGAAACTGTACCTGTGGTTGATAACTTAGGAAATAATGTATTGTGTATTGATTCTGTTAATGATAATAACTTGGATAAAGCATCATTATGGCATTGTCGTCTTGGACATATAAGCAAGAAACGCATAGGCCAACTCCAAAAGGATGGAGTATTGGAGTCATTTGACCTAAAGTCAGATGATAGTTGCGAATCATGCTTACTTGGAAAAATGACAAAGTCATCCTTCACAGGTTCTTGTGAGAGGGGTGAAGGTTTGTTGGATCTTATACACACGGATGTGTGTGGGCCCTTCAAACATGCCACAAGGGATGCTAATCGTTATTATTTGACTTTTACTGATGATTACAGTAGATATGGATATGTCTACTTAATCAAGCATAAGTCAGAGACTTTTGAGAGGTTTAAAGAGTTTAAACAGGAAGTCGAGAATCAATTGGGCAGGAACATTAAGATGCTTCGATCCGATCGAGGTGGTGAGTATCTTAGTTCAGAGTTCCTCGACTATCTTAGGGAATGTGGGATTGTCTCACAATTGACACCTCCCAGGACACCGCAGTTGAATGGTGTAGCTGAGAGGCGTAATCGAACCTTGTTGGATGTGGTTCGTTCCATGATGAGTCGAGCTTCGCTACCAATCTCATTTTGGGGGTATGCCTTAGAGACTGCCGCCCATATACTTAATCTAGCTCCCACAAAGAAAGTTGTCAAAACACCTCATGAGATGTGGACTGGTAAAGTACCAAAACTAGACCACATTAAGATTTGGGGTTGCGAGGCTTTCGTGAGACGCGAGACTCATGATAAGCTCGAACCTCGAAGTGAGAGGTGTATTTTCATCGGCTACCCACAGAAATCCTTTGGTTACCTCTTCTACAGACCTAGTGAGAATGTGGTCTTTGTAGCTAGGAGGGCTTTCTTTCGAGAGAGAGAGTTCATAAGCCAAGGAGACAATGGGAGGCAAGTTGACCTTGAAGAAATTCAAGAGTCAAGTGGTGAAGGAACTTCAAACCCTAGCACTCAACTTGAGGAGGAAACTTCTGTTGAGCCAATTGACAAGTCTGTACCTCTGAGGCATTCCACAAGGGTTAGGAATGCACCTGAGCATTACTATGGATTCCATATTACTGCGGAAGGTGATACACTTATCAGTGATGAGACGCTGATAGGTCTGGATGAACCTAACAGTTACGCGGAAGCCATGGCAGGCCCTGAGTCAGCCAAGTGGAAAGAGGCAATGGACAGCGAGATACAGTCCATGTATGACAATCAAGTTTGGAACTTGGTTGAGAATGTACCAGGTCGTAAGACTGTAGGGTGCAAATGGATCTTCAAGAAGAAGACCGACATGGATGGTAATGTACACACTTATAAGGCACGACTGGTTGCAAAGGGTTTCTCACAAACTCTGGGAGTTGATTATGATGAGACCTTTTCTTCAGTGGCCAAGATTAAGTCTATTAGGGTTCTGTTAGCCATAGCCGCATTTCATGACTATGAAATATGGCAAATGGATGTCAAAACCGCTTTCCTTAATGGAGAGTTGGCTGAGGATGTTTACATGAGTCAGCCAGAGGGTTTTCTCAACACAGAGTACCCTAATAGAGTGTGTAAGCTTGAGAAATCCATTTATGGGTTAAAGCAAGCACCTCGCAGATGGAATCTTTGCTTTGATGAGAAAGTCAAGGAATTTGGCTTTTCTAGGAGTGAAGATGAATCTTGTGTATATGTCAAGGCTAGTGGGAGTATAGTTAGCTTTTTGGTATTGTATGTGGATGACATACTACTCATAGGAAATGACATCCCAACTCTGCAGGAAGTTAAGTCCTGGCTTGGGAAGTGTTTCTCTATGAAGGACCTAGGAGAAGCTGCCTATATTCTAGGGATAAGGATCTTGAGAGACCGGAGTAAAAGACTAATAGGACTTAGTCAGAGTACTTACTTGGATAAGGTGTTGAAGAGATTCGGCATGCAGGACTCCAAGAAAGGAGAGTTACCCATCCAGAGTAACGCCAGATTGAGTAAGACACAATGCCCTAGTACTGAGGCTGAGATAGCAGAAATGAGTCGAATACCTTATGCTTCGGCTGTAGGATCGATCATGTATGCTATGACGTGTACTCGACCTGATGTAGCCTTTTCTTTGAGCATGGTTAGCAGGTATCAGGGGAACCCTGGCAAGGCACACTGGACTGCGGTAAAGAATATCCTCAAGTACCTACGGAGGACTAAGGACTGGGTCCTTACCCTCGGTGGGAGTGAAGACTTGAGAGTTGTAGGGTATAGTGATGCTAGCTTTCAGACTGATAGGGATAATTTCCGCTCTCAGTCAGGCTAGGTCTTTACCTTAAATGGATGAGCAATTTCTTGGAAGAGTTCCAAGCAAGAGACAGTGGCTGATTCAACTTGCGAATCAGAGTATATAGCAGCTAGTGAGGCAGCAAAGGAGGCGATATGGCTGAAGAACTTCATTGGAGACCTTGGAGTTGTACCAGCTATTAAAGAGCCAATGGAAATTTTCTGTGATAGTGAAAGTGCAGTTGCCTTAGCCAAGGAACCAAGGGATCACGGGAGATCCAGACACATCGACAGAAAATACCATTTCATCAGACATCGAATAGAAGAAGGACTCCTCGTGGCAAAGAGGGTATCATCGGATGAGAATCCAGCAGATCCCCTCACGAAGGGACTGACTCGGTTTAAGCATCTCCAGCATGCTCGGAGCATAGGGCTGAAGGATGATATTAGATTTAGTAGTTAGATAACCTTGAAATTTGTAAAGTGTAATTGACATTAGATGATGAATAAAAGGTGTTTTATTTATGAATAAAGTGTTGCTATCTCTTGTCGATCGTTTACTATATTTCTTTTGCATGTTTTGACTTCCAGAATAATTATGTTTGGTATATCATATTATTCGAACCTCCATAGTCGGTCATATGTCGGAAGTAGGTATGAATCAAGACTGTCATGATTGGTTGCAGAGGTCTAAGTTCTTGGACATGGCTACAACACTCATGAGTGCTCATAAGTTCTGAGCATTGGACTCAACCCACGCTCACTGGAATCACTTCATGGAATTTATCTCGAGTGATCATGAGACGGTAATATCATATAAGTCTTCAAACCTAGAGATATGATTTGTTACTTATGAGTTGGTTATGCATTGATTGTACGTTAACGCATTGGTAACTCGATGTTATAAAACGTGCTTTTATGTATAATTCAATGAGTGGTAGAACAAACATATGAGTCGAAGTTTATCTGTTCCTTCTTGGATTAGAAGCTGATATCTGGGCCCCTCGATGATTTTGTTTTGACCTATGTACCGGGCCCGGTCAGAACTAAGTTGATGTGTTCAATTAAGTTCTTTGTCAAACAAATCGGAAATCGGGAAACAAACTGCTGGACAATAAGTAAGACATTGTTCCATGTATTTGTCCGGCTGATATCTAGAACAGAGGATTAGATGATCACTTATCTTAAATGGCGTATCATCATCTTCTCAGTTCCGAGAGACCTTGAAAGAGCTACGATTGCCGATCGGTTCCTGAAGTATTGCAGTTATAGTTATTAGACTTATCCAAGTGGGAGACTGTTGGATAAGGTGTATAAGTCCATAACTATTTCTGTTATGTACTTGGCCCGACCCGGCATGGTCCATTTGGGTTGCATGGCACCATGCAATTGGATAAACTAAAATGAGAGAAATAACACTTATGGTTTATTAATATATTATAAGTTCTAATATATTAATAATATTATTTAATTAGTTTGATCAAGAATTAATTTAGAATTAATTAAGTGATCAAAAGATAACTAATTAAATATATGGGTAGATTATGTAAATCTTCCATATCTTATATAGTGGGCTAAGAGGCTCCATGGATTATCAAGTTGGGTTCCACCCATAGGATGCTCCATGGATGCTCCATGGGAGTTACAAACCCATGGGTCATGGAAATGAAGAGTCATGACACATTAGGGTTTACATGGTGTAACCCTAGATGTGTCAACACTATATAAGAAACCCATTCTCCACCAAAATCGGCGACACTAAGAAACAAGAGGGCTAGAGCCGATTTTGCAAGTGTAAGATTCTCTCAAAGTTTACTCCTTTGCATTTGGTGTTGTGTGAAGCATTTGAGGCATCACACTTGGGGTGCTAGGCTCACAAGGTTTCAAGGATCATAATCAACAACAAGGTAAGTTATTCTATCTTTCATTCAAGTTAAAAATGTTCCCCATGTATGCTAGATAGGAATATAACCTTGGAATTCAACTTTGCATGATTATTAGACAAACATAGATCCAAGGTTATTAGGGTTGCATGTACACTTAGGAAGTGTTAGAATGCTCAAAACCCATCAAAAACGTCGGGGAAGTCGCGTACTACGGGGAGGTCTTTTAGGTCTTTTGTTTTCTGGTTCACATCGACCACGTGTGCAAGGAATGTGCGATATTCCTTACGTAAATACTTCTGGGCCTGAATACTTGAGACGATACGAAGGCTTGTATTGGGTTTGTCTCCGTAGATCAACAAGGTTTCGTTATTCGGTAGGTTTAGGCGGACTGCTTTCTCGAAACACAGGATGGCGGCGTGATACAGACTCAACCAGTCCATGCCTACAATGACATCGAAACTCTTGATAGTCACGGGTATGAGGTCGATTGGGAATGAATGATTATCTAGTGTGAGGGTACAACCTATGTAAATTTCGTTAGAATTTTCTGTCTTTCCGTTAATTTCTACGACGAAGTTTTCTTTTAGCGCTTGCGGTGCTTGATTAAGTAAGTGTTTAAATTTTTGGTTTACGAAGCTCCTCTCTGCCCCACAATCAAATAAGACACATGCATAAGAATTTTCGAGGAGAAACGTACCCGTGACTACTGTGGGGTCTGCCACGGCTTCATTGTGGCCAATAGCAAGTAGTCTTCCTGCTCCTCCCGCATTCCCAGCTTTCGGACAGTTTCTTTTGAAGTGCCCTGTCTCGCTACACCCGTAGCAGGCCTGGCTTACTCCTGTACTGGGGACCTGGGCGATGGGTTTGGGCGGTGTTCTGCAAAACCGGACAGTATGGCCCTTCCGGTTACAGTTGGTGCAGTGCATTTCCCGGCAGGGGCCGTTATGATGGAAATTGCACTTGGTGCACTTCGGTAGGGTCCCTGCATATGGCTTGGCTGGTACAGGGGCAACAGGGGTTGTGGCAGCATGGACAACCACAGTCTGTTGGTTCTTAGAAGAGGGTTGTGCTGATTTGTTCTTCTTTCGGTCCCGATGCTTTCTCTTGTTGTCTGCGGCTTTGGTTGGTGCAGAGGCAGCCGTTGTAGTTGTTGTTGGAGTAGAAGGAACCTCGTGATCGATGAGCCGTTGGGCCAATTTCTTGGCACTATCAAAGGTCGCAGGGTTCGATGCTAGGACGTTCCCTCGATACGGGGGTACCAAACCCCAGATGTACCTCTCGACCTTCTTGCTTTCAGTGGGAACCAGGTTAGGACATAGAGTCACCAGGTCGCAGAACCTGGCTGTATAAGCCACTATGTCGGAACCCTTCATTTTAAGGTTCCACAGTTCCTCTTCGAGCTTCTGAATTTTGCCCCTCGGGCAGTACTCCCTTGGCATCAGGTCCTTCAGTGTATCCCAGCCCATGGCGTTAGCTGCTACCAGTGAGAGGGATTTGACATGGTCATTCCACCATGTCAGGGCCCTTTCAGTGAAGGTGCAAGCAGCGAATTTTATCTTGCTTCCCTCAGGACAAGAGCACATCTCAAAGATTGCTTCGGTTCTCTCGATCCATTGGGACAGCGCAATAATCCCTCCAGTTCCGTTGAAGTACGTTGGTTTGCAACTGATGAAGTCTTTATAAGTACACTCCCGTGCATGTGGATGGATTTCACCATGGCTAGAGTTGGTGCCCGTTCCAGCTCCACTAACACCACCAGAATTTACTTGAGCCATTGTTGTGGTCACAGCTGCCTGAAACATCACTGCATCGAACTGCGGAGGGGTTGGTGGTGGTGAAGTTTGATTTACAGGTCTGCCCCTGGTCAGACGCTTGCGAGGCGGCATCTTTTACTGGAAATTTACAAAGATGATGATAATAGTAAGAATCAATTGTAAGTATGATGAGAGTGTTTCATGGACTAAATCGCCATAGTCCAACCACCAGATAGAAACATAACAATAGAGTAGGGTAGCACAAAGGTAAAGACTTTCCAATAGATTAGATAACTGTTAATATTACTGGTATTAATGATGTAAATGAGTTCGGGAAAAATGACCTATCAGTAGGTCTTACATCAAACCATAAGGGAAAAGGTTGACAACTTAGAAATCCTAGTTAAAGTACTTGAAAGATTAGGAATATTTTACAGACTAGTGCTACATAGACACAGAAAGGAAAGGCTATTCCTTAACCCAAAAGAAAAGACGATTCGACCTCTTCTACCGGCGACGGTTATCCCTCGGGAGAACCCTCAGCTCTGCTAACTGACGTACAACTTCTTGGAGCTGTCTCTCATGCGCCCTCTGACGCACACGAAGTTCTATGACTTCAGCCCGGGATGTGGTTAGCTGTTGCTGCAGAGCCTCGTTGGTTCTCCTAGTCCTTTCCATAGCCTCCTCGAGTTGGCGACTGCAGACCGTGTTAATTCCAGAGTTGGCATCCACTTCCATCACTCGGTCGATGGCTGCTCGACCTTGCTCTACATTCCGAGCAATCCTGCGGACCATAATGGGCAGGACTCGGTCAGCTGAGCCTCCCTCACTTATGTTGTAAAAGCTTCGGTCTCCATTGAAGGGTAAAGGCTGACCCTGCTCATTGCTCTAACGGTTCAAGTTTATTGCCCACAAGGGTGTGAGACCTTGAAATGCTGGACGGGGGTTGAGATTTGGGACTTGACCTTCTTGGCGTAGGTTGTTGACCTCTGGTTCGGAGTCAGAGCCATCCGAAAAGCCTTCTGCGAGGTGATCATCCAAAGGGATTGGATGATCCTCTTCTGGCTCATCATCGAGCCACCCACCATTGCCTTGGTTGGGAAAATACGGATTGTCGGGGAGATGGAAGCTAGCCATGCTATCTACGCGAGAAAAGGGGGTATAAGAATCTTATAATAATAGACGTACTACTCTAAGATAATTATAAGATAATCCTTACTAGTTACTTCAATACTTGTATAGTGCATACCAGTTACATGTAATCAAAACAGGATAGACCTTCGAATAAGTGACCCTAACTCTAAATCCACAACCAAACAAGGAACAGGAAGTAAAGCAAAGGTCACAGATTTCTAAGTCTATAACACCTTAGGCACATATAACTTTAACGTATCCACTTAGCAACTATTGACCTACTAGTAAAGACCTTTTTAGTTCTCAAATAAGTGATTATAGTAACACAAAATACTCCTATAGTATTTTAGGTTTATGTTATGTTCTAATGTTCTTGTTGTAGTAGTGTTGGTAAGTTTTTTTTAGACTTGTTGCAACACCACAATCATCCTTAGGCACATGCTAGTCACTCCTCGGAAAATATAGTTGATCAGGCTATATCCCCCTAGGTTTGACTATATGTCTCTAAGCCTAACCGTGTTGTTCAACAATCGTAATACTTTTGTTCTGATATAGTATGATATTGACCCTGGTATGAATAGATGTATATATACTTAGTTAAATATTTTAATATTTAAAAGTATAAATTCTTGGTCAGAGTGTTTTAATCCCAAAGCGTTTATAGTTTGTATATCTTTTATGGGTTGATATACTTGATTCACTATAAACAATGCTCTGATACCAATCTGTCACACCCCAAAACCGGAACGGCGGAAACGTTCTGGGGTGGAGGACGTCATGTACAGTATCACAACAATGCATAAAAGTAAACAAGCAACAACATCCATTGCATTAATAGAATAATTTTGATACAAGCGTGTTCTGTATAGTTTGTAAGACACCAAAATGAACGATCAAAAATAAAAGATGAGTCTTGTATGTGCTCCATCTTCTCAAAAGCTTCATCGGTACCTGTCTACTGATGACCTGAGAATACAAGTTTATTTGAAAAGAGTTTATCAGCATTAACGTTGGTGAGTTCATAAGTATTTAGTGTCATTGCTTGTATGAAAATGTTTGTAACCACGTAGTGTAAATGTTCGTAGTTGCTCGTAAATGTTTGTAAATAGTTGAACTCTCTAGAAAATCCTATATTTTCTACTAAAATGTAGTCTTCTACCAAGACCCGACTGTTTGTATGTTTGTTCTTTTGTAAATGTAAGAGTTTTCCCCCAATAAAACTATCATTATAAAAATATAGTTTAGGACCTCACCGATGCGAGATGAATACAAAGTAGATGTAATAGGGGAAATAATGTTTTACCCCAGCAGTATCACTGCCGGCTAAATATGATGAAAATGCAGACTCCAGGTAGTATTAAATGTAGAATACACCTAGGGGAGTCCGTTTGCCTTTAACTCTTAGTTAGTTAATTAAAGGTTTGAATGTGAACTCGTATGTAACCATGCTGATCGACGGCTGAATAATTGATGACCCTCCGGTGTCATATGTAGTGAGGTAACATTCTGTCACCCCTTGGCCTTATCGGATGGGACTGTAGCTAGCAGTCAGGGTGTGGGAGTGTCTGCCCCGTATAGATCTATACACGCAATGCCCGCTCTCCCTCCAGGAGACTCTAGTTACAAAGTGATACAACAATGCAGTGTCGTATCGAGAAGTAGTATGTCACATTCTGTTTATAGTATTCAAATGTTTGTGTAGTAAATCATAGTGTAGTAATGTTTTCTCTGTACTAGTGTATAGTATATCCTCTTGTGTAGTGTATAGTATGTTCTCTTGTATAGTGTATAGTATGTTCTCTTGTGTAGTGTATTTCTCAATGTAGTACTTATGTAGTGACTCGTAAATGTACTGACTCTTGTATGTATCGTTGTAATAGTAACAGTGAGTAGTAATCCCTTAACTATACCTATTATAGTTAAATAGTAATGTTGTTTGTACGCCTTCGTTACACAAAGGTACTGAACTGAAGTGAAAGCTTTTATATCCAACACATACATATATGATATATAACTAAGATTTCAACGACATTCGGACAAATAACAGGATACCCTAAGTCCACAACCAAACAAGGAACAGGAAATAAGGTGAGCTATCAGTCCTAAGTCCTTCAAGTCTTACTTATATAAATATATTAGTGTAGATATGAGTTTGAAAATAATGTAAGTTTAAAAGAGTTTGGAAACAGTTTTAGCATCTAAAAGAGTTTAATAAAAGGTTTTGAAATGCTTGAAACCCATAAGTTTGATAACAACTTGAAAGTAATAGTAAATCTTTCTGTTTGTTCTAGTCATTAATCACATGTGATTAAAACAATGGCTAAAATGTTTCAACTTGTATCCCCCCCCCCCCATAAAAGCATTTAAAATCATTTCAAAGGTTGATTTAGGGGTATGAACTCACCTGCAGTGAGTGGTTTGGATGAACGGATGGTATAGGATGCTAGGTGTCAAGTGAAGACTTGAGCACACACACGGATCCTATTTAACATATAATGACACATATATGTATCTAATTAGTGATTAAGCAACTAATTAAACAAGTGAAGACACCCTAGGACATGGAAAAACACTTTGATTCAAGTGTTAGAAGTACAAAGGGTTGCATCTTAGGGTTGTAGGGCTTTGCTTTGAGTTTACGGTCCAAGAGTAAACTCTCTATGAGTTTACGGCCTAGGGTTTGCGGCCCTAATGGGTTTACGGCCGTAAACCCATGGTAACTTCTACCATTTGATGTTCAAGGTCCTATACTCCTCATGGAAGTGATCTAGACTTGGTTCAAAGGCTTTAGAAGGGACTAGGTCTCATAATGGCCCCCTCATTAGGGTTTACGACCCAAGGACCAACTCCCATGGAGTTTACAGTCTAGGGTTTACGGTCCTAGAGGGTTTACAGCCGTAAACCCATGGTAACTCCCATCATTTCGTGGTTTAAGGTCTTTAGCTCATGCATGTAAGGTTCTAGTCCAATATCCAAGCCCTAGGAAGTAATGGTGGCACATATGCACCACCTAATGGTGTTTACGGTCCAAGGAGATTGCCTTGGCCGTAAACCCATGTGTTCTTGGAGATTCTTGGTGTTTTTCAATGGTTTAACAAGTAATCTAAGCACATAAGTAGTTAAGAGGGGTGTACTTACTTATAGGAAGCTTGTAAGAGTGTTTAAGGTCCAAAAACACTAGTGTGTGTTCTTGGTGTTCTTGGTGAAATGAAGAACACTTGAAGATCTATGAAAAAGAGAAGATTTCATGGATGAAATCATGTATAACTACTAGATGAAGTGTTGTATCAACAAATCAAGAGAAGAAACACTTACATTTTTGGAAAATTTGGAAGAAGATCTTATGATACTTGAGAGAGAATGTGGGTGTTCTTGAGCTTGGAAGTGAGAAATGAGGAAGGAAAGGAGTAAACTCATGCCTTAAGCATGAATTCACGGTCAAAGGGGAGTTCACGGCCCAAACCCCTCATGTTTGGCCGTGAACACCTCATTAAGGTGTTAATTGTTTTATTTGTTACACAATAATCCTAGAAAATACTTCCTTTCATTTGTTCTCTCGAAGAATTAATATTAAAAATACCCAAACGGACTTTAAACCGAGCTAAAAATTAGCAGAGATGAATTTGACTTTTAATTGAAGTGTTTGACTGTAAGGTTCGTACAAATGAAAATTTCGGGTTGTCACACATATGGATTTCGAAAACTACCAAGTTTAGGGTTAGATACCTTTTGATCTGTTATTATAAACAAATCACACCAGTCCTTGTAGTTGTTGAACTTGGAAAGCCTAGCACCAAAGATATGATGCTTCTACTGGTTTGTACCCAAAGCCTAGCAACAAGAACATAAGAGGAAAGACGAGAGGGGGGCAGAAAATTAGCTTTCTGATTGTAGGTAGGTTGGACAAAAATTGTGAACCCAAGGGGTTCTATTTATAGCTTATAGGATAACCCTTGAAATCCTAATCTAGAATAAAATAATAATATACTTAAGACAAAACTTCATAAATGGTCTTTGTGGTATCCCAAAATTTGAAGTTTCGTCCCTAAGTTTAACAAACCTCATAGATGTTCCCTATGGTTTCAAAACTTTTGATGTTTGTTCCGTATTGCTAACTTCGTCATCTTTTATCCGTTAACTGAAGGACATTTTCATCATTTCACTACCACAGGGACCATTTTATGAACTTTTAACTTATTTAAAAAAAATTAGAAAAAAATAATTATTTAATATAAAAGGTTCCTCTCTTTTTCTCTCTCTTTCTCTTTCTTTCTTTCTCTCTCTCTCTCTCTCTATATATATATATATATATATATATATATATATATATATATATATATATATATATATTTCTCTCTCACACACAACTGTAAAAAAACCCTTTCTCTCTTCAAAAGCTCCGCTTCCCCAACTATAAAAAAACCATCCAACATCTTCTTTGTCCTGATTGTGTATGTGTGTGTCTTTGACTGGAAACCACAATACACCCTTGAAAAAATTCAACCCCTCCTTTAGTTTCCTAGTGCTTGAGCCACTGATAATTGGCCGTTTAGGTATCCATCGTAGATGGCTCCACCGAGTTCTTCGATTCTTAACTTTTTCGACGGGCAATTCGGTTTATTTTCTTTTGAGAGTTCGATCTTTCTTCCTCGTTTCCCTAACACTGCCCTGCAATCAATGGTGTTTGTAACTACCATCGTTCCGTGTTTCGATTTCATCGTATTAGAGATGGAGGAGTGTGTTGGTGGTGATTACAGGTAAAGAGATTAACATTTCCCCTTCCTACAGCTCACTGAATCTTTATAATCACCACTAAATCTTGATAATCACCTGATCCCCATTTCGAAATCACCCAGTTGGATATTTCCCATACCTCAAACTCCTTTTACTTTACTTTGACTGTTGTTTTTGGTAGGTTTCTAGCAGTTGAAGATATGAATCTCATGAATTCCTTTGCTTTTTTTGATTCATTGGAGATTTCTTTGTTGTAATCATTTTGGATTATAGAATATTCTATGTTTTTACTTGTTACTTGTCGCTCCATGTGACTGTTTGTTCCGATTTTTTGATCTGATTCCGGTTTTCATTAATTGGATATTTCCTTTCTCAATTGTTGGTATGCTCAGATCTACTCTTTCTTTGATTTCTAGATTTCGGATTTAGAGGGGAAGATGAAGCACGAGAGCCAACCATCACCACTAGAGGCTGAAGTCGTAGCTAATAAATTAACATGAATCAGAAAATTTAGAATCACTACTAATCGCTATGATCTCATCTCATCATAAAAAAAATTCAAGAACAAAGACACCCATTGCTCATAAACATAAGAACAGAGCAGAGTAGTACTTAAATGTGTATATCTGGAACATCAGACTAGGATCTACTAGCATAACCATATACATATAGAAAGAGAAAGAAAGAATATACCTTAGAGAGAGGGGGGAGAACCCTTATATTAAATAATTATTTTTTATTTTTAATTTTTTTTAAATAAGGAAAAACTTCATAAATGGTCCCTGTGGTAGTGAAATAACGAAAATGCCTTTCAGTTAATGGACAAAATATGACAGAGTTAGCAATAAGGACCAAGCATCAAAAGTTTTGAAACGACAGGGACCATCTGTGAGGTTTTTTAAACTTAGGGACTAAACTTCAGATTTCGGGATACCACCAGGACCATTTACGAAGTTTTGTCTATACTTAATCCAGGTAGTTATCCAGTTTCCTTATATCAGGGACGCTTCCAAAATGCCCCATAAGGGCACTCCAAGACCGTCCACAAGGGAAGGTTCTGGAACCCTTCCCTTGTTCAACTTTTGAACATTGTCAGCTACAATTCTTGCACCTTAATTAATTCTAATTAATCCCAAAATTAATTTCAACTAATTTTTGATTAATTCTAAATTAATAATTACACTTTCCAATTAATATATTAATCATATAATATATTAATAAATCATTTATTTCAATTTCCAATTAATTTAATATTCATATAATAAACTAACAAATTATCCTCTCTCTCCAAATGCAATCCTTCTTAGTTGCTAGTTTTGAGGGCAACCCAAAAAGGATTTTGCTTTTAATTCAAGAATATACCAATTTAGTTATTGGCTTAGACACCCCAATCCAACAATATCACCATTAGATATAGGAACATGTAGAACAACATGAGAGAAAGGGTCAACAACATCTAAAAAAGAATTATTATAAAACGGAAATATCATCTCATGGAAAGTCACATCTCTTCGAGTAACAAATTTGTTTGGTTTCAAGATTTATCAATTTGTATGCCTTCATGTGAGGAGGATATCCAAGAAGCACACAAGCTTTGGCTCTAGGATGAAATTTTGATATGTGATTATTCAATGTTGATGTATAAACAAGACATACAAAAGTCCTCAAAATGTTTGTAATTAGGAAGAACACAAAATAGACTTTGGAATGGTGATTGATTACCAAGAACTTTGGATGGAATCCGATTTATCAAATAGGCTGCAGTTAGAACACAATCTCCCCAGAAGTGAATTGGAACTTTGGATTGGAGCACGATGATCTAGCTACATTGAGTAGATGTTGATGTTTTCTTTCAACCACATAAATTTTTTTGTGGTTTGGCAACACATGCCTTCTGGTGAACAATTCCTTTTTTTGCAAAAATATCTTTGAAATCTAGTTCTTTTGCATTATCAGTCCTAAAAGAGTTGATGAATTTGTTGAATTGAGTGTTGACATGTGTCCAAAGTCGTGGTATAATACTTTTTACGTCAGATTTATGCTTCAAGAGATATATCCATGTATATCTACTGTTATCATCCACAAGAGTAGCAAAAAATCTATGTCTTGTGTGCGTGAAATGTTTATATGGACCCCATATATCACAGTGTACAATAGAAAATGTATCATCACACATGTGATTAAAGCTTTTAAAAGGTAATTGTTTATGTTTAGAAAAAGAAAATACATAACAATGATCATTTCTAATAGGAGATATAGAAACACCTAAAACATTCTTAATAGGATTAAGAACTTTATTTGAGGGATGTCCTAATCTTTTATTCCACATATCAATAGAAACAACATTAACTCTTGCATAAACATTCCTTATCTCTTTTTGTTGTTGATTACTCATCACATTTAGATCGTGGATACTTTTTGCCCTGTCAATCATCCTTTTGTGAAGAACATCCTTGATATAAGAATTTTGACAAGTGAATTGGATTATGAACTGTTGAGATTTTGTTAGAGCACTAACAAATATTCAGATCAAAATCTGGAACATAAAGAACATTTTTCAGTATGAAAAGGTAATCAATCTTATGTCCCCAACCAAATGCACAGGAAGAACCACTTTATATGGAAGATTAATTGTGTGATGATAAACTTTTCTCGTGTCAACAAACATGTTAAGATCATGAAAAACATGTTGAGATGCTCTTGAATCAATAATCCACATATATGAGTTAATTCTATTATTAATAGTCATTGAATAACACTTACCTGAAGTGGTAGTTTCATGTGAATTGACAAAAATCATATGATTGGACAAAGTAAACATCACTTGTTGGCATTATGCTTGTGAAAAAACAGGAAATTGTCATTAGTAACATCACTAACAGATGGATTGTTCTCAACAGTGAAATTGCCATTAGTAACATAAACATTAACATGATTAGATCTTGGCTTTGGTTTATAACCTGGTGGATACCCATGGAGTTTGTAGAATTTTTCCATAGTGTGCCCCTGAAGCTTGCAGTGAGTACAAAAAGGCCTCTCTCTATTTGAATTATAGAAATGTCTGTTGGAATTGTTTTTGCTTGTTTGAACTTTGTTATTTTGATACGCCTTAGCAGCAAAAGCAACCGATGATAAGTTTTGATTATCATTGGAAATCATCTTTTGTTTTTCTTATAAAAGAAAAAGAGAGAAAACTCAATTAATACCAGGCAAAGGATCCATGAGTAGAATTTGACCTCTTGTCTGTGATAAGGAATCGTTTAATCCCATTAAGAAATTCATAATTTGTTCATCTTGAAAATACTTCTCAATATTCTGAACACCATTGCATTCATATTTGCCACATGAACATCTTGGACAAAAATTATCAAGTTCATTTGATAATGACTTCAATTTCGTGAAATATAAACTAAAAGTATCTTGGCTCTGATTTAGATTGAGAATTTCTCTTCGAATTTCAAAAATCCAAGGACCATTGCTCTGCTGATATCAAAATTTTAGATCTTCCCAAATGTATTTAGCAGAATTGGTAAACGTGATACTGATAGAAATTTCTTTGGAAACAAAATTGAGAATCCATGAGATGACAAGTTGATTATTTCGCATCCATGAACTATGATCAATTGTTTTAGTAGAAGAAGGTTCATGCAATGATCCATCAACAATTCCCGCATTGTTCTTAATTGATAGAGAAATTAACTTGGATTTGCTCCATGAAGGATAGTTCTCACCAGTAAGTGGTTGAGAAATTAGAATGAATCCGAGATTATCCTAATGATAAATGTAATAAGGATATAATCGATCATCAATTGGTGAAATATTGGATAAAGATTCAGACATGATGAAATGAAGAAGAAATGAATCGATAGAATACAAATTCACAAGAAAAATTTGTGAATTGAGAAATCAAAGAAATATAATTCACAAGAACAATTTGTGAATTGAAAAATCAAAGAAATAGATTTCAAAGAAATAGAATCAACGAGGACAACCTTACAAAATAAGAACAAATGATTGATTCAGATCAAGAACATATAAATTGTAAGCGGAAATTTGAGTGTCTCTCTTCTGATACCATATTACAAAGAGGAATGAGTGAATGAATCTTCTTGCATTGAAATGACAGAATACAATTACATATATACATCAATAGAGAAGGAGTTTCTAACTGAATAACGAACAAACAGACTAACTTCGAATATTTACAATCTAGCCTTTCTTTTATTTTAAATTACAGAATAACCCTCTAAATTTTAATAGATTATAAAATTATTTATTATTATAAATTAATAATAGGGTGGTACTAATATCGTGTTTATAAAAAGACAAAATGCAAAAATGGTCTCTATGGTACGCATTTTTTCTGGGTTTTCGTTCATATCCAGACTTTTTTGGCTTCATGGTCCTTTTGGTCATGTTTCTATGTGGTTTTAGTCCTTCTGAAAACTGAAATTATTATAATACCCTTATATATTTATTTTTATTTTTCTGTCATTCTTTATCTATTTAAATAATTAAAAAGTAGTAATAAAAAAACCCAACCTCTCTCTCTCTCTCTCTCTCCTAAAAAGAACACACAATTAATTAAAACAAGACAAAACTTCAAAAATGGTCCATGTGGTTTTCGAAAATATCAAGTTTAATCCCTAAGTTCAAAAAACCTCATAGATAGTCCTTGTGGTTTCAAAACTTTTAACATTTGGTCCTTCCGGCTCACTCCGTTAGCATTTCACCGTTAACTCATTTTTTAATTTTATATTGCAGGGGTAATTTCGTCATTTTAATTGTAACCTTCTCTCTTTAATATGAAATGATTACCTATTGCTTGCACGTCACTACCCGTCCCTCTCCCAAGAAGATAACCAGTCACATCTATATTCATCGGGTTCATTCCCATCGTAGAAGCAAGAACAGAAATTGGGATTTAGGGTTTTAAGCTGCAGGAATTGCAATGGTGCTATCAATATGGTGTTTTCGAGAAAAATTTGTAACCGTGGAGGACTTAGGAAAAAGATACGCTACAATACTACAACAAAACTTTTTTTTGGTTGATTGTGTTCACATAGAGAAATCATTGATTTTACTCTTTCTTTTTTTTTGTGTTTGTAGAAGGATATGACAACTATTTCACGTTGAAGATACACTACAGTGGTGTCTTCACCAAAGCACCTGGAAGGAAATACGTTGATGGTGTTGTAGCATATGTAGATGATGTTGACATTGATTTATTTTCAGTTCATGAGCTTGACGACATGGTCTGAGAACTAGGGTACAAAACTGAGCAAACCCTTTCCTACCATTTCTGTATCCCTGAATACCATGTGGACTATGGCTTAATGCCTTTAGGTAATGACCAAGATGTACTTAAAATGGTATCGTATGTCCCTAAATACAGACTTATTAGGGTGTATATTGAAACTGGTCAGACAAGGGTAGCTAGTTATTACAAGTCTCCTTCTAAAGTTGTTATTGAAGAGTTGGAGCCTGATAGTGTGTCACATGAAATGAATAGAAAGAAACGTTGTAGGAGAGAAGCAGGATCATGTAGTAGAAAGCTTGATCTAAACAAGTCTATGAACCCTGATTATGAGCAGTCACAAGTATTAGATGTTGATGAAGGGCATGATTACTCAAAGAGTATTCTGCCATTTATAAGGTCACAAGCTAGCAAACAAAGTCATGTCATTCAAGAGGAAGTGGTGAATCATGAAATTGAAACTCAAGAAAAAGTGATCACTAGTGTAGTTGAAACTGAAGAACCATTGGGACTTACCATGTACAGGAACCAAGCTGCCAAGCTGATGATGGAGCTAATACTGCAACAGTTGATGACTATGAACCATATATAGAGGATTACTCACTTTATGCTAATTATGATGCTGAGTTTAATGCTCAAACCTTATTTGAACAACAACCAGAAGTGGAGTATCTATAGGGTATGGTGAGTGATGATAGTGGAGAGGCTTTCTATTCTGAGAGTGGCCATGGTTCTGAGGATAGTGGAGATGATTCTGATGACAGTGAATATAATGTGGATGAGTCTAACATACAATTTGATGTAGATGTAGACATGAGTGAATTCCATAATGCTGTTGATGTAGATAAACATGGAATCTTGAACAATCATTCAAAAGATGAAGGGAATGACATGGTTGATGATGAGTTGGAAGTTATTGCCACTGATGATTATTAATTTGCGGGATTTCATGAAGATGATAGGAAGTCAAGTACATGAACTCACATGGAGAGGTTCATGTAAAACCATTTCAGATTGGCCAGGTCTTCAAAACCAAGTGTGATGTTAAAAACTACATGAACTCACACGCTGTAGCAACAAGGAGGTCTTTAAACCTAGAAAAAATGACAAAATCTGGATTAGGGTGAAATGTAAAGGTGTTGTAAGTAAGCCATCTAAAGTAGCTGATGGTGGTGGGCCCTCAACTAGAAGTAGGGCAAAGTGCAAGGGTAAAGATGTAATTACCAATAAAGGTACATGTCCATGGGCAGTCCAAATATCGAGGGCTAATGAAAATTAGGATTGGTTGGTGAAAACAGTACAGGATGAGCATAAATATTTGCAAACAAGGGCGGTTAAAGCTTGCACTTCCAGATACGTAGCAAACTTAATTGTTCAACAAATTCATAGTAACCCTAAATTTCCAGTGAAAGCTTTACACGAAGAGTTGTGCAAGAAACTAAAGGTAGGAATGTCATTGCAAAAGGTTGCTAGGGCAAAGTCAATGGCTGAACGTATCATTAGTGGGGACTACCAAGTACAGTATGGATTTTTAAGGGATTATGTGTTGGAGCTACTCAACACTAATCCTGGTACAACAGTTCGGATTGATGTGTATCCAGAAACCTCCCTGTTTATTACCACAAGAACTTTTAGAAGAATATATGTCTGTCTGGCTGCATTGAAGTTAGGATTCAAATCTGGGTTAAGAGATTTTCTAGGTCTGGATGGTACTTTCATGAAGGGCCCTTACCCTGGGCAAGTGTTAACTGCTGTAGGGTTGGACTCAAACAATGGCACATATCCTGTAGCATATGCAGTGGTAGAGACAGAATCAACAAGTAGTTGGACCTGGTTCTTGGAACTGTTAGGAGAAGATCTGGATCTGGGAGCAAATTCAAACTTTACATTCATTTCTGATAGACAAAAGGTGTGTATCACCTAACTTTTTTTTAGTACCATTTCTAAATACATTTGGGTAACTGATGTTGCATACATTGACTTTTGTTTAGGGAATAATACCAACAATGGAGAAGGTATTCCCTAGTGCAGAACACGGGTTCTGTTTGAGGCATATCCAGGAAAACATGAAAAAACAGTGGAAAGGAAAAGACTTAAGTGACCAGCTTTGGGAGTGTGGTAGAGCAACAACAGTCAATCATTTTAACAGAGTAATGGATGAGTTGAAGAAGATCAATGAAGAGGCTCATGCTTGGGTGTGTAAGATCCCAGCAAACACTTAGGCTAAATCTCACTTTAGTGGTAAGTTTCTAGAAATTTATTGATAAATGTTAATCTTCCGTGTTGTTTGTTTACTATATGTGTAATTGTCTTCTCTTAATATCTATTATTCAGGAAGGGCACATACTGATTGTTTGTTGAATAACCTTTGTGAGGTATTCAATTCTAAGCTAGATGAAGGTAGGGATAAACCTATTATCACTTGCTTAGAGTATATTAGAGAGTATCTCATGAAGAGATTTTGTGTGGTGCAAAAGGAAATAGATAAGTGTGAAGGACTTCTAACCCCTACTGCAACTACAGTGTTTGAAAAGATTAAGACTGATGCAGCTAAGTATGTGGCTAAATACAATGGGGCAGGAAAGTACCAAGTGGCAAGCACATGGCAAGACCAGTATGTGGTAAACTTGAATGACCAAAGTTGTAGTTGTAGGTTTTGGGAGATTACAGGTTTCCCATGTAGACATGATGTTTGTGCTATATGGGACAAAATTGAAAATGGTGAAAATGCCCCATATGTTGATGAATGGGTCCATCCTTGCTATAGGTTATCAACATGGAAAGCCATGTATTTCAACAAAATTGATCCATTGAATGGACGTTCAATGTGGCCTAAAAGTGACTGCCCATTCACTGTACTTCCACCAAAACATAAAACACAGGTTTGTATTTCAAGTAGACCAATTATATAGTAAACATGTGAACATGGAATGAATTCAATTTTAACTATAGTGTGTCAATATGCGTAGGTTGGAAGGCCTAAGAAGAAAAGAAGGAAGGGTGTTGATGAGCCAAACAGCCAAGCTGGTAGATTGAGCAGGAAATATCTAGT